>NC_137586.1:65291182-65908446 GCF_963210335.1 Falco punctatus
TACCCCACAGTTATGGTCCTACAATATCTCTGATAACACTTTTTAGTAACAGAGATTAATAGGAGAAATATCAAATCCTCTGAGTTAGTACCATTACCAAACAAAAGAGAAATTCTGAGACTGAATTTTGAAACTCCAAAACATAATAAGGTGATGGAAAGGATCCTCATGTTTGGACAGGAAAAGGAAAAATGCAGTATTTAGAAGAAGCAATAGATGAGTAAACTGCAGCATGAAGATTGTGAGATGATGAATTTCCAAGAAAAAATCATGCATGAAGAAGAATTTTAATTAACACATTTAATTTCTCTTAGCAAAAAGGGGTAAAATCATTAATTATGAGAGACATCTATACGCAAGTTTTTCCTGTGAATGGTTGTGCGGTACTTTAACCTTTAATCATACACTACTCAGTCCATCACAAAGAAGGGCATTTGTATTGACCTCAATACTACTATTAGTTTACATTCCCTCTTCAGGACTGTTGTTGCAGTACATGCTATGTTCATTGGCCTGCCCTCCTAGGAGGCAGCCTGAGAGTCATCACTCCTCACACACAAGAACTCTCTGCTGCAAGTTTCTTCCCCTGACTGCCAAGAACATCAGATGATCAGATTGGATTGCTCTGCAGAGGGACCTGGGCAGGCTGGAGCGATGGGCCCAGGCCAGTGGTGTGAGGTTCAGCAGGGCTCAGTGCCGGGTCCTGCCCTTGGGTCACACCAGCCCCACGCAGCGCTACAGGCTGGGGCAGAGCGGCTGGAAAGGGCCTGGTGGGAAAGGGCCTGGGGGTGCTGGGTGACGGCCGGCTGGGCAGGAGCCAGCAGTGTGCCCAGGGGGCCCAGGCGGCCAGCAGCACCCTGGCCTGTGTCCCCAGCAGTGTGGCCAGCAGGACCAGGGCAGTGACCGTCCCCCTGCACTGGGCACTGCTGAGGCCGCCCCTCGAACCCTGTGTTCAGGTCTGGGCCCCTCTCTGCAAGGGGGACATTGAGGGGCTGCAGCGTGTCCAGAGACGGGCAGCGGGGCTGGGGAAGGGGCTGGGGCACAGGTCTGATGAGGAGCGGCTGAGGGGGCTGGGGGTAGTTTGGTATGGAGAGGAGGAGGCCGAGGGGAGACCTTGCTCTCTACCACTGGCTGTCAGGAGGCTGTAGGCAGGTGAGGGTCGGTCTCTTCTCCCAGGTAACAAGCAATTAGAAAAAGAGGGAATGGCCTCAAGTTGCACCAGGGGAGGTTCAAATAGGATATTAGGAAAAAAAATTTCACTGAAAGGGTTGTGAAGCTTTGGAACAGGCTGCCCAGGAAAGCAGCTGAGTCACCATCCCTGGAGGTATTTGAAAGACGTGTAGATGTGATGCGCAGGGACATGGTTTAGTGGTGAACTTGGCAGTACTAGCTTAATGGTGGGACTTGATCTTAAAGGTATTTTCCAACCTAAACAATTCTATGATTCTGTGAATTGTATTTGCAGAAATCCAAACTCCTTGCCTCCAGCTCAGGGCAGCCCAAAGCTCCTCTATACAGACTATACATTTCTTCCAGGCCCCTTGGAGTGGCTGACTCATTGCAACCTCATGCAGTGTGCCATTTCACTGTCTCTTGCTTCTCATTACATCCCACATAGGCAGCTATCATTGCCAAAAGCTGTCCCAAGAGCTTGAATCACCTTGTCTCCAGAGTAGGCTGCTCTACCCTCCTATTGTACTGCAGAGCCACCAAAGAGCCTGTGCCCCTAGCCTGCTAGCATCAATACCTAGATGCAAACTGGAACAGCAACACGAGCTGCAGGGGAGCCCAGCTACACACAGTATACTTCAAAATGAGGCAATTTTATTGAGAACAGATGATCACCCTTCCAGTCACGTATATTACTGCTGTCTGGACAGAGGATGTCCTTTTTTTTTAATCACATATCTTTTGTACCTAGCATACATCCTTCACATCATTTCACATCAAGAAAATAATAGGTAATGAAGGCCTCCAATAAAGCAGAAAAATCTTAACAAAACAACAACAACAAGAAAAGAGACTGAAGCTGTATAAATTGGAGTTAAATATAAACCCCACAGATTTAAGACAACGAGGACTAAACTAGCAGAGAACAAACTGTTAGCTGATGCATTGATTTCTTCATCCTCTCAAATCTACAAATCAAGTCCACCTGACTTTAGGAGACACAAGCTTTAGGCTAGCTGCAAAATTAGCTGGATGAAATACTATGTCCCCATGTTACACAGTAGGTCAAACTAACAATCTGGTAATCCCTTCTGGCTCTAAAATCTGTGAGTCAAGTAATTCTTCCTAAGTGGTCCCCACAAGGATTTAAGCCTCAGTGACTTAAACTACTACCATTTCTATTTGCAGTTACATGTTAAAGGTTTTCATTTTTCTTACCTACCAGCCTCTCACTTAAAATTTCCTCACAATATCCCCTGCAAAACAGGTCTTCAAGTAGAATAGCTACAAGTGATTCCCTATCCTTCGCCTTTTTCCATCCATTAACTTAATTGGAAATTAAATAAGCCAGGAATAATGCTAGCAGAAAGGACTGATTTCCAGTTCTTCCTTAAAAATCCCTCTTAAGCAAGTTCCAGAATATAATTACAGCCAAAAAAGAGAAGAACTGCACTTAGACCAGTTTTTATCCCATACTTCTAAGCCAAGATGTCACTGGAACAACAGCTGCACATTATAAATGTGACATGGGATCTAAAATCTCTCTGCACTCAAGCAAGCAGCGAAGAAAGTCAGAGATTATGCAGTCTTCAGATGGGTCTGAAAACACTCAAAGGCCTCCAATGTGCAGTCTGTCAAGACATCAGAGTAAACATACACCAAACGTAAAACATCCACTGAGGCCTTTCCTGAGAACATGGATTTATATTCTGAAAGAGACCAAGCAAAGTCTTGGTCTG
The DNA here is from genome assembly GCF_963210335.1 of Falco punctatus. Classification (NCBI taxonomy): domain Eukaryota; kingdom Metazoa; phylum Chordata; class Aves; order Falconiformes; family Falconidae; genus Falco; species Falco punctatus. Next base: position 65,294,092 of record NC_137586.1, read on the forward strand.
AGAAGCAGAGTGGGCACTTTGCAAGATCAGAAGTCCCTTTGTATTAATAATAAGTGTAAGCATCTGATAGTCACATTGGTCACTATTTGCTTTTTGTCTGCCTCCTCTTTCCTTTCCCATTTTGAAATTTTTCCTTGTCTCTTACTTTTTTCTATATCACTTTCCATTTATACCTATATCCTCTTAACACTTGACTTTTATAATGCTGTGTTCTTCTTCTGTGGCAAACCTGCCAGTGCCAGCTTCCTTATTCATCCTCTTTCCTCTTTTCCCCCAGTTTGCTTTCCCTCTCATTTCACTTTTCAGCATGCTTTTCCCTTTGTCTTCATTGCCCAGCTGTATTGTTTGAGCATTTTCTCTCTCCCTTTCTTTGCCACCTATTTCAGTCATACATTCATCTACCTTACCACCCGTCTTTGTTAGGGGTACTCTTCTAGGCACCCATTTTCTTTAGGCACGTATCCCTTTACTATTCAATATATGTAGGTAACCTGTAACTGGAAGCACCATGTTGAACTCCTGATTCACCCATGTGAAAACCACTTGCAGTTCTCCTTCAGTATTTCTGCTACTGCTTATCAGTCATCTTTGAGATTTTGTCTCAGAGCCTCTAGATACCACCTTGGCCCACAAGTTCTCTAGGATTTCCCATACTTCTCATGATTTTGTACTCACCTTTTGCTACTGGAGAGGAGAGGATTTGGAGACATAACAGGGGAGCCATTTCCAAATAGCATCACCTGCTGCAGTCAGCCATCCTTCCCTGCTGCTGAGAAGCAGGAGCAGTAGCAGCACCCCTCTCTTTCTTACAGCCTGATCAGGAGAAGTGGGGAACACAACAGATCTGGGCACGAGGAAGAAAGCAGCAAAGAGGTGAGGGCTGTACAATGAGGTTTCTGAGAAGGTAGGGGCCAAGACACTACAGGAGAAAACAGAGGGTCTGCAGGTGAATAAAAGTGGCCACAAAGGACTTCTGAAAATCAGAGAGCTGGATGAAATGAAGGGGCCCATCCTTTTCCTGTAGGAGGGGAAGTCTCACGGTACAAAGAGCCCCATTAATCTTCTTGCTGTAAGTGGACTTAAACCCATAATAATGAAAGACAAGGAAGTTAATCTTTTACCCATTTTCTCCTCTGAAGTTGATCCCCACATGCTGACCCCTCTCAGTACCTGCATGAGTATTTTCCCTTCCTGTATCCTCCTCAGCCCTCTGTCTGCATATTAAACTAAGCAGCTCACTTCACATTCCCTAAGCTCAGAGGATTTCCTCGGCTCTTCCAAGTCCTGTATGATGCAAGCATGCCAGACAAACATTTAGCCTTCAAATGTACTTATGTGGCCTCTTGTTTTCCCCTTGTGTGGCTCTGAAGGGTTATGAAAATAAGAAGCCAAACAAATTCATGCCAACAGTAATTCCAGCCCCACCCTGCAGAATGGGCAGACAACACATGGCCCAAGGAACAGCCAAATTTCATGATTACATTTAAATAAATGTTGACGGTTGAAAAGTCTGCTCTGTTTCCCCCAGTTTTTCTCTATTCTCATGTTCCTTCACTGCAGGGGGCTATCAGCACCTTGGCTAACTTGGCTGCAGCATGACACGAGGAGACTTCAGTCCGTAGGAACAAAAAGTTCCTTCAAAAACTTGAAAATACCCACGTAACAAAGCAGCGTTAGTAAACAGGATTTCAGCGAGCACCACAATGCTTGATGATTTTGGGGGTTAAGAAAAGGCATGGATGAGGTGGGAAGAACCAACTGTTTTTGCAAATATTTTAAGTTCAGTGTTTGCCAAGAGCTCCAGGAGGGAGACACAAACAGTAATATTAATAACAAAGAGTAAAGGATTTAGAACAGTATTTCACTTCATTTTGCAGGCAGTTTGAGTATTTTGTTTGTTTGCTCTTCTTTTTTTCTGGACTTGGCTGCAGGTACCTCTAGTATTATCTAGACACTCCAGGCAGGAATTTATCATTGCCTATTGTTGAATTGTTCACAAGCTGTATGGACTCCACGTTTCTGTGTCTATCTCCTTGTAGCTTTTCTCATCCTTAATTTTATGACAGATTTTTATGCTCTGCTTCTGACTGTATATGAGCAGTACTTTTGGGTATTGCCAGAATTACACAAGAACTTCCATGAGCCATTAGAAGAGTAGAGTCTTTGTTACCTGCTTTGGAAAGGAGTTGAGGGATACTGCCTATAAATGAAACATATTTTTTAAATGACATATACTCAAGAAAAATGCAAGACTATGCTCAATCATATTGTTTTCTCAGAACTGAGAATATGAGTTCTTTGCTCAGCCAGTTCACTTTAGCTTCGTTGTCTACTGTGATTTGAATGATGTCGATACAGATTAAACAAGGCGTGTGAGGTTATTTTTAAAGAACATTGCGTGGTCAAATAATTCAGAAATGTTTACATTGTGTGGAAATCCAGCTGAAGATTTTGCAAATCATATTTCTGTGGGTTTTTTATAATTTTTAAATGGCAAATACTGCATTTGGGGTTTGTGTTTTTTTTTTTAATTTTTATTGTGTTACTAAAGAAGCTTGCAGTATAGTTCACACTTCATTGTAATTCATTACTATTACTTCATCTTGAGGTTGCCTGTATTACAAAGAACAAAGATATTAACAACCATTTTGTAATAGGTAGTGGCCAACTGCAAAAATACTATGACTCATTTGCATTTTCAACTGCAGTATTTTTTTCAGAGGTGAAAATGGGACTTAAGTTCTTATTGGCTTGGCATCAGTTATACAATAATACCATGATGAAAGGTTTTGAGCCTATGAACAAAACATGGCAGTTCTTTGACTATTAAAGATAGTGTATAAGTTTGGCACTTTTGGATATACACTCAGATTACTTTTATCTTTCACATCTTTTTTTTTTCCTGCTCAGCTCTCATCATTCTCTCTGTTACTTCTTTTTGAGCATGGATTGCCAGTTGCCAGCTCTTGCAGCTTTGCTTTCAAGATGCTCAAGGATGTTGTCAAAGGTAAGAAGAGAGCAACAGCGTTGTACCAAGGTTTCATGAACAGAACAGTGCTGTTTGACTCCTGTATCCTCCTTGTGGGTGGCGAGACAGCAAGTATCAAGAAAAAGTGGCATGAGCACAACACATTTCTCCATCCAGACTGTTTCTGAGTAGGGGGTCTATACTGCTGATTAACTGTGCCACCAAAGATGAGACAGTGCAGCTGGCTCTGCAAGAACCTATCCAGGCTCCTTGAGTTATTATCTTAGGGCAGAATACAGGAGTAGTGGGGCAGTTTTTACACAGAATATAGTGTAAACTTGGTCTGGGATTATGTCAGTGGAAAGCCAGACCTGTTCTTTCTGCACCATGCATGCCAAACCAGTACTGTGGAACCCTCTGGAGGTGCATCCAAGGGGTTCTTCTTTGCCAGCACAACACCAGCAGATTTTATGCACTTGTATTCATGCCATATCAAGCATCATCTGGATCCAACTGTGCTGCAGAGCATTCTGGATTCCTAGAAGGCTTGTTAGCTCTGTTGCAATGTGGTGCACTCAGAGTCAGTTCAGGTCAGGTGCTGTGTCTGAATAAGTTCTCTTCCAGTTTGGAGTGTGAGGGGGGTGCAGTGCGGACATTCTCCTAGGTCTGCCCAATCCGATGAGAACTGGTTCCGTGACTGTTCCCAGTACTTGCATCATCCATGTTTTTCTACTGATGGGAAAATGCTTGTTTCTTTCTGTCAGATAATGGAGAATTCACCGTAATTATTTTTGGCTGGTGTACTGCTGCTAAGAGCTATTTCAAAGTGGTGTAACACAGAACAGGCTCATGCCAGCATATGGTTTCTTTGTTCTGGAGAAAATGGTGTTACTGAAGGTCAGACTACAAGATCAGAAACTCCAGTAAAAATCCTTTCAGCCTGACACAGGGCAAAGGCTTGACCCTATGTTACCTACTTGTCACATCAGTGTCCTACCACTGGGGCAGGCAAGTACAAAGGAAGGACCTCTGTCTATTTGCACTTACCTTACCCTGCTCAAAATGCATTGACAGCTACTGGGACAGAGGGATTTTCCGACATGATGGTGAGCATGACCAGACTCTGTAACAAAGCAGTGTCAGGCTAAGGTGTCGAGAACTGTCGAGAACTGTTCCATCTCAACACTTCCTAGCCTCATGAGCACGGAGCTCTTTGCTTCAAAGTGTTCAAACTAGAGCTGCTGTGACCTGATGGAGGCATCAGATCTGCACCATCCATATTATTGACTTCTCTGGATACTTCACTAATAATTAAAAGCACTGCGATCAGCATTCACTGTCTCAAAGGTATGTGAAATGCCTTCATGATTTCATACGCCTGTAGAAACACAGACAGAAAGAAACAAACAATAGCTAAATGTGGTTTGATCTGAGCAATACATGTTTACTTCTTTTGTTCAACAGAAGGTAAACCCATCTATTATTCACAATATAATAAACGTTTAAATGGCATAGTAGCTGTCGTCCTTTTTCTCACACATATATTCCTACCACTGCATTCTTAAGCCTACTGCAATCATTGCTTACAGGTCTGTCTTTATAAGCCACAATGCATAGAATTTACTTTCATCCTTTTTGTGAAGGAAGGTGAAACACCATACTTCTCAAAGTCTAGCCAGTAGACTCTAGTAAGGTGTTCTGGAGTAGTTCTGTTTTGAAAGAATGTTACAAAAAATGTGAAACCTTCTACACTGGCATAAAATGAGAAGATCCTACAGAAATCGAAATGCCTGACTAGTGAGCCAGAATTTGCCAGCGTTGCTGACTGGGAAGGGAGAAGGGGGAAGAACAGCACACATTCCTACTCCAGAAGGAAAAACCTGGTTGTGACTCAGACAGGGAGAATTTTTTCCAAGAACAGTTCATCCTAGTGAAACTAAGACACTCAGGTCATGTTGCCAAAGTCATTGACATTTTTGCTTATCTGATCCTTAAAGGGATATTATCAAGTTAAAACTTGTGGGCTATATTCTACATCAGGCAAATGGCTGCAGCTCCAGTGTAACTACTGGAGGCACTTACCACCACCATAGGTTTCACGCTGTTTCGTAGGAGTTCTTTTCTGTGTTATTTGAGTTTTGCATCACTTCCAGTTTTCATAATCTTTCCAGAGCTGATTTCTGAAAGTGAAGCTGTTTCACAGTCTGGCTTTCCTGTATGTAATCCTATAGCTGCACGGCTGCAAACAGAACGGTGTAATGCACACAAGAAAACTTGCCTGAAGTAAAAAAATATGTAATGAACATGTTGTAATAGTTTATACAGCAACACCAGGCCATAATGTCCTGCCACTTGCTATCTCCTACCTTCTCCCATTTCCAATCAGCTCTTCTTAAATGACTGCCTTTCCCCCTCCTTTTGTGTACCCCCGACATACAGCAACTGTCCAAAGCCTAAAGATAAAACATCACACTTACTAAATGTTGAGTCCATGTAATTATAACCTCCCCATTGAACAAGCTGCACAGAAACTTCTTCACTGTTTTTACAAAGGGTGACTCCCTGCTGGAGGCAAGTATTTGAAAATAACTTCTTACTCTAGTTAACATCATTTTTTTATCTCAATGTGATGACTTCCCTCCAGTTTAAAAATCATGGGATTTAACTCTAGCAGAGTGTCGGTGTTGAGCTCTCCTTATTTGCCTTCTGAATGGAAAAGCACTCCTTGTTGGCCAACACAGGGAGGTACAAATGTAGTCCCAGATTCACTGGGTGTAAACTGGACCAAATGGCCATTGCTTCATGCCCTCTATTGCTTCAGCGTTTTACAGGCCTACAGTGAACCAACAGGCTAGATTCAGCAGAGTCCTAGGATTAGAAGTTATTTGCTTTTTCAATAAAAGCAGAGATCCTTGCACACTCAGATATCTGGGTTTTTAAGAAAAACGATATCTCTGATGAGATTTTGCCACTTGTACCTTTTATCTTTTATCACACATCTGAACTGTAATCTTGACTGGGCAAGTTTTCTCTCTGCTATGACCAGGGCGTACAGGGACCTACTTCTCAAGTGAAACTTGCTGATGGTAGTGATATGCTGCCCTCAGTAAAATATTAAGTGTCTATCAGTAAGGAGTACCTTCTGTGCAATTGTCTGCCTGACTATGTCCATGAAATCTGGAGTCAGTTTGATGTGTCACAGGTCCTCTGGAAGCATAAACCTCCCATGCATCATGAGGGAACCTGACACATACAGCGTAACTAAGGAGAGTTTTATTTACAAACATATTTCGTATTATTTACACATCAAAATCCACAGTGTAAGATTGATTGTACTCAGGATCTTTGAGTCATTTGTGCTACCGAGTGCAGCATGATGGCTCCTGCCAGTACTCCACAGGAAATTTTTTGTGTAGCTTATCACTTCCACATCTTCTCATCAAGAATAGGGCTCAGTTTCCCTCAATCACATAAAGCTGGTCAGTCAGAAGCCACTGTCATTTTATGCCTGACCTCACTGTTGTTTTGTTAAACATTTTCCTGTTTTGGAAAACACTTGGGTATTCAAAACACAAGCAGAGACCCTAGTAGTTCCTTCAAGCAGCCTCATTCTGAAATACAGCTCAACGGAAAAGTATACTGAAGGTTTAATAATAAACATATTTAGAAAACAGTAACTAATCACATGGGAAACCATATATTTCAGCACACTACTCTATGCAAGACTTTTTGGTACTGAACAATTACTAAATCAAAGTGTTGATTATTAAGAGAGAGACTTGCATGACTAAACATTCTCCTTAAAAAAAGACACATAAGACCTAGACAAAACAGAAACCTTATCAGACAGCTCTGTCTACAAATGGCCTCAGAATATCCCTAAAAAGTCCAGTAAATTCTTCTCCAAACTTATTAGAAGGCCACATCCATTAAACAGTCAATTTTTGTTGTTCCCCTGATAAACTGCTTAAGGCAAGTTTTACTGTATTTCCTTCTCTTCCAGTATTGGCTTGTAATAAAAGAAAAACATTTTTCCCTGTTTAATACTTTTTCCAAAATTACATCAGTGTCCATCCACCTCAAACAATTTCTAACAAAGGCCTTGTTCGGCTGGGTAAACAAAAAGATTTCATGTATATTTCATTAGGAATTTTTAACTTTTTTACTGTGAAATATTAATGCAACACTTTTTGCCAAAACCCATCACTACTCAGATGAATAACTGTTTACATATTTAAACTGAAGTATAGGTACTCTTACTGTCGCAGCAGAAGTTAAGAAAAACATCCCAGTGTAATGAACAACCTCATGTGAAAATAGGGCATTGGTATGCAACACAGTGTGATGGGCTCACACAGCAGCCCTAAGACAACATGACTCTGAAACAATGAATACTGATTGAACAGAAAGATAAACTGCTCACACGGCTACACCTGTCATAAAGAAAAAGCTGAGCAGTATAACATATCTTAGCTTGTTCTCTTTTTCAGCAGATTAAATGCAAATGATTACCAAAGTCAATGAACAGGTTTCCTGAGTGCACAACTATTCCCAAACAAGCAGCAACATGGGCAGCCAGCCCACTGCCCCCTAAGAGAAAACTGTTTTTGTCCCCAGCCGTTGAGGGCATGCACTTTGAATACGCTTAGAATGAAGCTTTAAGCATAGACTTTGGGGGTTTGTTTTTTTAATTAAAAACATAAAATCCAAGGAAACAAACACAATATGAACTGTTCTTTTTTCTTTGGTGCCTTAAGTAGATTTTTTTTAAAAACTGCATTGGACTACATTTGATGTTAAGGAAAGGAAATCATGTTCCTGAGGACAAGATGAGTGACAGGGCAGGCATGGGAATAGTGCCACTGTTTATGGATTGGTCTCAGCAGCTCGGGTTCCCTTTTTTTGTTTTTCTTTTTTAAGGAAATAAAGACAGTGGAAGATAAGTTGATAATACAGAGAGGAAAGACCTCATTTGACTTGTCGCATAGCCCTGAAAACCTCTTCTAACCAAATCCAGCTTTCACTTACATTGTCGTGCTCTCAGTGGAGTCATATTTTTATTGTGATACGCTGCTGTTCACTAGAGAAAATTGAAGAGAAAGGAACCCATCCTGGATGTTTTTTTAAACACACTGATGAGTGCTCGTTGCTGTCAGAGTTATCCTCGCTGCAGTGTCTCACCACAGAAACTCCATGGAGTTCAGTTTTTTGAAAGCTGCAATGTAAATCAGTAATTACTCATTACATGAAGTACCAATTAAGCTTTTGTGTTTCTTTATGTCCGGGTTTCACTTTTCCACAATGGCATGTGTTAGACTGTCAGAAAGATTGGTGATTGTATAGCTGATTCACAAGTGTGTGTGGCACAGGAGTTCTGAGTCTTGCTCCCGGGTGGTCTTCCTGTATAATCTTTACAGTCAAGGGTCATTCCTGGTCTAATTCTGAAACCTCTGCATGCCACCATAATACAGTAATATTTTGTGGTGGGTTAGCCTTGGCAAACAGCCACAGCCAGACTCCCATCCAGCTGTTCACCACCCCACCTTCAGCAGAACTGAAAGAGAAAATAGGTTGAGAAAGTTCATGGGTTGAGATAAAGACAGGGAGATTGCTTACTGGTTGCTGCTGTGGACAAAAGAGACTTGACTTGGGGAGAATACATTTATTTTATTGCCAATTAAAATAGATTCAGATGGTGAGAAACAAAACCAATCAATAAAACCACCTTTCTACCCTTGTTTCCCAGGCCTATGTGCAGTCCTTCACTCCTGACTTCTCGATCCCGCCATACGTGGTGCAGCGGGATTGCAGCCAGTACACACCACAGCTGCTTCTCTGCCCCTCTTACTTCCTCACACTGTTTCCCTGCTCCGCCATGGGTCTTCTTCATGCATGGAGCATGGGCTCCAGTTCTCCAGGATACACCTGCTTCAGCATGGGTTCTCCATGGGCTGCAGGGAATATTTACTTTGCCATGGAGCACCTTCTCACTTGTTTTGTTGTCTCCATCTCTGGCATTTTCTGCCACTTCTTTAATACACTTTCCCAGAGGCATCACCAGTGTGGCTGAGGGGCTCAGCTGTGTCCTGTGGTGGGTCTGCTGGAGCCAGCTGGAATGGCTGTTTCTCACGGAGGCCACCCCCGCAGCCCCACCCTTGCAAAACCTTGCCATGGATACCCAGTACAAATGTACACTACCGTATTTCCTAGCTGTATAAGGAGATACTTGCCATAGCGCCTATCTTGCTATTTACTGTGTGCTGTGGCATTATGTAATGCAAAGTGACAAGAACTGGTGATTGGAATGTGGTGTAACACTTGTAGTTTACTAGTGTTGAAAATTTGTAAAGATTCTCTTTGTGGGTTTTTTTTTTTTTTTTCCCAGCAGATTTCTCCACATCCCTCTCTCACCTTCCAGAAAACATTACACAAGCTTAATAGATTGAACCAGCTGTGACGATTAAACAGAAAGGAAATGTAAATAAAAGAAAACAAATGCTGTGTCTAAAGCTATTTAATCATCTAAACAAAGACAGCAGCCAGATAGGTATGGATGTGCATGTGTGTGTGCCTGAGTATATGAGGAAGAGAGGGATGAAGAAAGAAAAAGGAGGAGAGGGTGAGAGCACGAGAAGGAGGGAGGGTAGCCTGGGAACTTGCACACTCCTGACAATGTGAGGCAATGCAGTCACAGGTGCAGTTATTTATGGCAAAAGAAAATATATGCACATATTTTGCATGAGCTAGGCTCACACAGTGGTCACCTGCCCATAACTTACCCAGTCAGGCTACACCATAAAAGATCCCTCCACTGGAGTGCCAAAGCTGGAAGAAACATAAAGGTAAAAAAAAAAAAAAAAAAAAAAAAAAGGATTAAGCAAGTTGTGCTGCATTTCAGGTGTGAAAGGCAATTTACAGTGTCAGACCTTGGTTGAAAAAAGCAATCTGTTGTGGACAGTGGTGGGTAAAGCATACTAGATTCAATCTGTTACAGCTACAATACATCACTGAAAAACCAGCATCTGTTTGAGATTACACCTATAACAAGTATTTTTAAAAAAGGAATTCTGAAGGCAACTATGGAAACTACAGGCTTTAAAACAAGTTCTGAACTCTTGGGACTAGTAACCCTTCCTGTAACAGCCCCTTAATACTTAATGGCCTGAGCTTTACACAGACTATGAGCAATAAAAGGCACTGTATCATGTGGGCAAGGAAGCAGAAAAATCTGCTATTGGGAAACTTCTGAAAGTTAAAAATTATATAAGCAATGCAAGCACATTGTGGCTGCACTGGACCTTGAATTATGGTGAGGTAAACAGGGAAATGCTTTCACATTTAATTGCTTTTTTTGAAAATATTAATGTTTTCACAAGAAGCGGGTTCCAGTCCTCATCTATTTGATTCTAAAGATATTTATTTTTACTAGTCTCCTTTTTTTCTTGCCTTTTCAGAACTTCGTTATTTCTCAAAACAGGACTGGAGTAAAAATTACTGATAGGAGGAAATGAGAAAAATATATTTTTGTAAGAGAGAAAGAGGATATTTTTAGCCAGTATGTTTAAAGAGTGGTGCTGCCCTAGAGAAACTTGTCTGACAGTTTCCTATTGACCCATGATTTGTGCAGGGTCACTCAATGTATATATGAAATAAAACCTCTCCTGTCTTTCGTTCTTATTGGCACACAAAGAGAGATGTAGTAGATCAAGTACAAACTATTTTAATTCAGTTTTAGAGATTGCCTGTAGGTCAGGACAGGAGCAAATTGACTAAGACCCGAGAGGATGCCACTATGAATTCAGCTGGAGGACAAGGAAATTTATATGGCTGTCAACCTTTTACATTTCATAGCAGTACAGCTGCTATTTGTCTGTTTTGCCTGAACGTTTACAATCAGAAGAATTAATTTTTAAAAATACAGTGATGATTCCTTAGGTCAGGGATTTTTGTGCCTTTAACTCATAACTGAAACTTTAACAGAAACACTTTCTAAATGCATATGAATAATTAAATTGCTAAGTAGTACTTTTACCTAGCAACTGAATTACTGTCTATCGTATAGATTGATCATAGAGTCACAGAATCATAGAATACCAGCTTGGATGGGACCTCAAGTATCATTTGGTCCAACCTGTCTTGGCAAAAGCAGGGTCTAGATAAGATGGCCCCAGCACCCTGTCCAGCTGAATCCTAAAGGTGTCCAGTGTTGGGGAATTCACCACTTCCCTGGGGAAATTATTCTAATGGCTGATTGCAAACATTGCAAAATTTTTTTCCTCTTGTGTCCAATCAGAATCTCTTCAGGAGTAACTTGTACCCATCACCCTTTGTCTTTTCTATGTGAATCCTCGTAAAAAGGGAGAGTCCGTCTTCTTTGTAGCCACCTTTTCAACACTGGAACATGGTGATAAGGTCTTCTCTGTGTCTTCTTTTCTTAAACCTGAACAAACCCAGTCCTCTCAGCCTTTCCTCATATGGCAGGCTTCCCAGTCCTTTGATCGTCTTTGATTGTAGCCCTTCTCTGGACAATTACCAGCCTGTCCACATCTTTTTTGCATAGCAGGGACTAAAATTGAACACAGTATTCCAGGTGTGGCCTGAAAAGCACTGAACAGAGCGGGATAATGACTTCTTTATCTCTGCTGGTGATGTCCTTGTTGATGCAACCCAACATCCTCATGGCTTCCTTTGCTGCAGCAGCACACTGTTGACTCATACTGAGCTTGTTGTCCACCAGGAATTCCAGATTCCTTTCCACAGAGCTCCTCCCCATCTGGATAGATGCCAGCCTGTGCTGCACTCCTGGATTATGTTTTCCCACATGCAAGACCTTACATTTGTCTGTGTTGAACTTCATAAGGTTCTTGTTAGCCCACTCTTCCAGACTATCCAGGTCTTCCTGCAAGGTGGCTCTTTCTTCCAAAGTATCCAGTTCCCCACTCAGTTTGGCATCATTGGCAAACTTCACCAAGATACACCTGATCCCATCATCCAAACCACTTATGAATACATTAAACAGTGTTGGGCCCGATATAGGTCCCTGGGGGATGCCACTTGTGACAGTTGGCCGTCTGAAAAGGAGCCGTTTACCACCATCCTCTGGGTGTGTCCTGTCAGCCAGCTCCCCACCCAACACAAGGACCATTTCTCTAGACTGTAACACATCACTTTCTCTAAGAGGAGGTTGTGGGAAACTGTATTGGCTGTAGAAAATGGTATGATTTACTCACTTGCCTTAGACACAATGTGGCCCCTGCTTATAATGAAAATTGACCATTTTGTTTTTGCGGTTTTCCTGTCTCTATACCTCTTTTGCCTGTATGCAAGGAAAGAAACAAAATTTATCCATACCCATATGACATCATGTCCAGTCCTGGAATGAGTCTAAAGCATGACAGCTATGCTAGTACAGGACTACGTGCGCCAACATTTCTTGCTTCATGTTGCTTTTTGGAGAGCTTCCCCATCTCATCCTTGTAGATCTAGCCAAAACAAGTGTGTTTTGCTTCATGAATAATATCTTGTCTTTACTTTGACTATAAACTGCAATAATATTAGGGAATAATGTTCTCTTCCTGTAAAACTGGGCAGTCAACTAAAGCAACTTGTGCTTTAGTTCATATGTTGAAAGTGGTTCACACTGACTAAAAGTGAAATGGCAGGGCCACCAGCTGCACACCCTTCATTGTCAAATTGTGGGAAGGGAATTGTCAGTAGGGTAGTATAAAACAATGCAAGAATAATGTCCCTTTAGTTGAGACAAAGTGGGATTGATAGGATAGCTGAACAGTGATGCACACTTGGAGTGAGTTGTTCAAAACAGTAGCCAAAGAAAAAAGAGCTGAAAGAAAAAAAACAGAATACACAATACCTTATGTCCCAAAAGCTTCTGTGTAGGGTAACCACAACTGAGCAAGGAGCACAGAATCATCTTGATGAGAAATCGCAGACCATCAGATTGCCGGGAGCTCCAAGAAAAATCTAAGTACCATTTACAGGTATAATGAATACTTTATGTAGAGCTGTGTCTGGTTTTAACTCTAAAAAAATCTTGAATTTAATTTGGCCTGGGGACATTCTAGGATGTAGTTGTTTGACAATTAAAAACACTGTTCTGCAAAGTTATTCATTTGAATTTATGTATATAGCTGAGGAATACGTGAATTATAAATACTACTGGCACATTAGCCTTGCAAAATTTAATTTGTTCATCTATACATTATAAATATGTTGTTTTGAAAGGAAAATAAATTAGAAGTAGGTTTTGCATCAATCAGTATGATGCAAGTATAATGGAGAATTTATACGGGTGTAGTTGTTACTCATTCATATTACCACTCAGCTTTTATGCCAAGGCTAACATCCTTTCTTTCATGAACACTTCTAGATGTATAATGGCTACAAGTGATTTAAACCCTAATTCTGCCCTCATCTCATGTAACATACTGTACCTCTAGCAACACAGCATTTCCTACCTTTGTGCTGGACAACAGGGTTAGCTAGCAGCGACTCAAAGCTATCACCCACTCAGTTATTATCACCATATACTTCAGTATTTTACAGCAGTATACTTTCAAAGAGTCAGACATAGCTGACCATAGATGGTCTAAGTTCTTCTGGACTACACTTAAGGTATTGCTTCCCACCTGTTCTCTTGCATTGCTTTAGCTAATCTCCAGCTCTCCATTTAAAATTGCTTTATATTTATGGTTTCCTAAATAAATTAAATTTTTTTAAAGAAGAAAATACTTGCCACTTTTTAATATCCAGTGAGTTTTCTGATCTTAGTTAAATAAATCATATTGCTTAGAAATTAACTTGGAGCACAAAATTCCATGGAAAAGATAATATTTTAGTAGTACAATTCAGAATCTCTGCCTGGATATTAATTTGGTGCTACTATTTGAAAAATCAAATTAGTTCATCTTCCCCCTCTCACACACCCTTGAAGCTAAAAGGAGAAAGCAAATGACTACCTTATCAAAGAATAAATGGCAAGATGACGATGACGATAAAAGCCAATTTAGTTTATAAATCTTATACACAGTAGAAACAAAGTAGGAAGTAGGTGTGAAACCACACAAAGTCTTTGGGTGATGAATTTGAGTTGGTTTCACCAGGAAACATTGTTGTACTGACAGAAATTAAAACTATACCCTAAGCCTCAGTAGAAAAACTACTGTCCAAACGTGAAGATTTACTAAAGGAAAGGAGAAGTGATGCTTACCTTTCTAACAGTTTACATGCATTATGTCTCCTTAAAATCCATGAAGTTTTTCATGGACTTGAACCTGTTATGAAAAAAGTGTGTAGATACATAAAGAATAATCAAAGTGTATCCACTTCTGTAGTATCTCTTTATTTTCAATTTAAACTACAAGATTCTCTCACCTTGAACTTAAAAACACTGATGTGCCTTAGATATTCAGTGCCTCTACCTGACACTTGATCAAACCTCTTTTACAATCTGGTTGCAGATCTACCTATACCAACACAGCATATGATGCCTAGTGACTACTGTATGTTACCTACTATATTAACAGTTTATTTCTTTAGCTGTAAGGACAACCAAAAGTTCTCACTCCTTTTAGTGTTACCATGTTATATAAAGCCATATTCCAGGATGTGGACATTTCCACTGAAACCTACCAGAATGTCTGCTAAATCTGGCAGACAGAGTATTTTGGGAGCACTATGAAGTTATTGTAGACAAATTCTTTAGTCTAAACATTCAGTTTAAGTCTCATCCCATTAAAGTTAAAGACTTCCCTTACACCTGGGAGGTCCCAGAACCACCAACATTCCTCCTGGGCAGTTTGGGATCTGAATAGAATTATCTTCAAATGGAGAAGATTAATAAATAACATAGCTAAAGGAAAAGCGGAGTTTCAAGAATGTCCCAATGCTCTGGCTTTCAGGACAACACTGTATCTGCATACATGTAAGAGTCTATGTTGCAAGGTCCAAAAATTCGCTTAAATAATTGTAGATCTTCATGTCATTGTTCCAACAGATGAAGTAACTGGGGATTTGCTAAATTAAAAATGTGGTAAATTGAATATGATTAATTAGATTTTGCATCATAAAACACATGACCTTGCATTCAAAGCAGGAAAATCTGGGATGATTCGGTATTATGCCTTAGTTGCATGCCCAGGTTTACTGCTGATGTGGCCCTTATGCAGGTGTCCTTGCAAGACACCTGGCTAGCTGGCTGTCCCTCTTGCTTCCTTGCCTGGGAAAGCCTTTCCCCAGGTGTGGGCTTTTAAAGCCTCTTTTACTACTCCAGCACTCATTTCACAGAAACAGAGGACAGTAGGTCAGAGAACAACTTTCTAAATGAAATGTAGTAATTCTGTTGACATTTTATATGTGCATATACACATGCATGTATGCATAATACTCTCTCCCCACTCTCCCGCCCTCCTTGCCTCCCCCCCCCCCCCCCCCCCCCCCAAATACCTGATACATATAACAGGATATAAAAATCAGTGAGAAGCTTCAGTCTATATGGGAATCCAAGATTATTTCCTTCAAATTTATGTATGTGGGAGATTAGATCCTGGGCTCACACATAAAACTGTTTACATGGAATAAGACTCTGCTACTTCTCTTTTCAATGTATTTTCCATCTCATGCCATTAAAGCTGCACTTAAAATTTCTCATTCTTCTGGATGACAAATGCAGGCCACGGGGTTCTTAATTCAAAATCCATTACCATGTATGCCACCTGTGTTAATGTATGATGCCCCTGCTGGTACCCAGCATAGGATGGCTAGGGGGCCAAACACCAGCAGGTGTGTCTGGGGTGACACACCTTGGGGACACGTTCCTAACCTGGAGAAGTCAGCAGGCTGCAGCTCTCCTAAGCACAGCTGCTGTCAAACTGCTGGATTTAATACATACTTATGGATTCTGTCTTTCATTATTTTCTCAGTTCGGTTCACAACTCCTGCATTGTGCCCACTATATCATTCAGAAGTAGTGAGTCCACAAGGTAATTATAACCTGCTGTAAAAAAGATTATTCCTTTTTTTTAACTTTTACAATGTGAGCTTGGCAATGTTCATATTTCTGAGTACTTCTTTGCGCCAGTCATGATTTTAAACCTCTTATCATTCCTCTGTCTTCATGAGTTTTCTCCTTTATGAAATGAAAGGTCCTGTTCTAAGGAACAAGCTCATCAAATTAGAACATGGGAAAAATCTAACTTAATATTAAGAAAAATATTTTACTGTGATGGTGGTGAAATACTTGAATGGGCCCAGAAAGCATGTGGTACTTTCAGCCCTGGAGACAGTCAGGCATTGCCCTGAACAAGCTAAAGCTAGGCCTCATATGTTTCATGAAGAACCATAAGATTGCTGTCTTCTGACATCCCTACCTATCATAATCTATTATCTCATAATAGCCTCCTTCTGTTGTAAGCATTTAAGGCAGGATGTTACAAAAAGCATTTGTTTAGTTTCAGGCGTTACCCGCATTGCCCTAATAGTGCAACAGCACAAGGAGCGGAGTTCACCAGGTCTGACTCAAATGTTGCCTTTTAGCCTGTTTCCAGTACACTAATGAGAGAGGTCATTTGTACAACTTGAAAACCCGTGTCCATGAGTCGTATATGGGACTGAAAAAGGAAAAAATTCTGTCGGAGGAATGCATAATGTTCTCAGGAGGCTCGTTTGGGATATTTGAAACCTGAAAAATTACCAGACGAAACCAGGAGAGGGCAATGAGCACACAGAATATTGTTGATAGCTAGAAAGGTCCAAGTTCCTGAGTGGTATGGTATTTTCCTCTTTTTAATCAAGGGGTAAATGTTTATTTGCCCCATTATTGGCTCTGAAGAAGCTGCATTTCTAAGGTTAAATATCATCGCATTGCACATGACAGGTCTAAGGGTGTCTCAAAACAAAACAAAGGTTTCCACATCAATCTCCCTAAATAAAAAAACCAACCAAACAAAAAAAACAATTCAGAATTGCTGCTGAGAATTTCCTCTTGGGCTACATGGAAGAATGGGTTTAACTGGAAAAATTCCCAGAATTAATGCCACAGAAATCTGCATTAAAAAACCCAACAATCAGCATTTAGAAGTGGAAAAACCATCGCAAAGATCTGTTCTAAGAAAATGCTTTCACAACAGTCTTCACATGAATGCACTCTCTGAGTTTCTTCTTTCCCAACACGTATTATTTTTAAGAAGCCTACTTAGTACATTTTAGTCTCTTTCAGAATGTTTAATTTTCAGTGAACTCTGAAAAACCTATCTGTTCATTAACAAAATGAGGCCAGCATTTGTTTGGTTTTCCCAGAAAGAAAACTTGCTGCTATATGTGTTGCTGTTACTTTCACTGCAGACATAAACAACAATAAATTGTCCTGCTGGATCGAGGCATATAATTTTCTTAGTTTTCTTTAACAGGAAACTCCCTTTAAAAAGACAGGGTAACTTCTAACCTCAAAGATGCTGTAATAAAAAAAAATTAAAAAAATGCTTTGGCTAAAACAAAAATAGCCTTTTCCAAAAGCAAATGAATAAGGTACACCATTATTCTCAGGTGTAAACAAGTGCAGGGGTTTAAACTGAAGTATTTTTATAGCTAAAGTGGAAATATATTCCATCAAAAATTTTTTTTTCAGAAGCTTAAGTCCTGATTTTTTTATTTTTCAACCTTAGTAATTTAGGTGGCATGTGTTGGATTCTGGTTTTGTCTTAAAGGTATTGGTTTAACATTTTATAACATAATATTTAAAGCCATGAGGCTTTAAATTCTGAGGAATTCAGAATACTTTCAGTATCCACAGGAGCAAAGACACACATATTGCCTGCATACCTAATAGTCTGCTGGCCTACTGTAGTGAGAAACTGCCCACCACATTTTATGGCGTAACCTCAGTGCTTAGTTTTTTGTGGGTTCAAATGAGTTTAGTTTGCATTTCTCAAGGATACCAGTATCTCACACTTAACATACGTATTTCGTTCACTGCTTGGAACACCTCTCCAAAATAATGTAAGTATCTGCATAGTTTATGAAAACAGGATTTCACGTGATATGAATAAGAACACGACCATTTTCTGTCACAGAAAATGACTGAATCAAACCTTATGTTCTTGAACAGAACAAGCTATTATTGAGAGCATTACTTTTGTAATTGGGGTGCTGCCACAGTAAGCAAAATAAAAATGAAGGCACATTTATCTCAATGGTAATTTAAAACCTAAAGAGATAAGAGATTATAGCCACCAAAAATCCAGAAGAGCAGGAATTAATGTTCCAGTGGCCTCATTTTGTTTGCAGGCTTCCTGGGAGAAGGATTACCTTCTTGGTAAGGATTTGAGCACATAGAGCACGGAGGTGCACCAGGCAGTCTGGAGTGCACAGGGCTTGCTGGGACTGCGCAGGTGAGACAGGACTGACTGGGTCACACTCACCACCATGGAAATGTGTCCTTTGTTTCTGGTCTCTGTTTGCTGTCTCTGAATCACAAAGAGAGGAACCTGGCCAGTTTCTCCAGGTACAGGATATAGTTTACCTGACATATTTTAAGTCTGGGCAAAAGCTGCAAATCATGATGTAGGACTGAGTATGTGGAGCTCTGTGGTTCCCCAGCACCAGACGCTTTTTGACCAGTCTCTCCACCTAGTATACCTTTTCACTAGAATGTGAATCTTAAAGATAGTTTTATAAACCACAACTACAATTGTGTGTTCTGAACATAAATTTTAAATGGTGGAGGAAATTGCATTTTCAAAAGTGACGCAGTATTCATTATGATCCTAGTGTTTAGAAAGTAAAAAACATGTAAGAATAGAGAAGACTTAGCAATTTATTTTGATTAATGTGCTTGATCACTCCTGGGAAAAAAAGCATCAGACTGTCTTCAGGTGCTTTCAGATATGAAAACTTCCCAAAATACTTATGGGCACTAAGCAGGTCTCTTCCTGCCAGCTGACACTGATTGGTGGTTTTCTCAGTCCAGTAGCACTTCATTGTTTGGCATGAAGAATGCAAAGTTAGATAAATACATTTTCATCACACCAGATGCTGCATCCAAAACTACTATAAGCAACATGCTTCTTCCACGCAGGTAGAAAGCTGGTGAAGGACAGTCATTCCAAAGACCAGGTAATGGCAGGGTTAATTTCAAAAGGTGCTTCAAAGCTGCTACAGCTCTTCAGCACTCTGGCATTCCCTCATGAAGCAAGCAGCCAGAAGGGGAAAGTGAAGGACCTTGCAAAGGTAAGTGAACAAACAACAGTGACCAAAACTTTGCTTTATTTTTCTTAACCCTCCAGTCACCACTTTTCATGCTTAAAACATGTTCATGCTTGTGTTAGCAGGTGCCTTCTTACTACAGGTGCTGTCCTGAATGACAGCTTCAGTGGACCTGTTCAATTCAAATTATAAATAAGGCATTGTTTTGTTTTGTTTTGAAGTGAAGGGGAAAAAAACTATTGCATCAGCTGTCTTTGGGATGTGGTGTGCTCTCTATCATTTGACCTCTTTAATCCAAGACTGTATTTCTAAAAAAAGGTATCTTAGCTCAGTGACTAATTATACCTTTATGTAGAAATTACTGGGTGACATTCCATTGCCTGTGTTATGCAGAAGATTAGACTGTGTAAGTCCTTCTTGGCTTTAAAATTTTGTAAATCCAAATTCCAATCCAAATTCTAACACATGTAATCATACTTAGAGATTTCCCCAGAGGTTTCTATAAAAGAATATTTCGTTTTCTTCCTCTCCAACACTGCTCATTAACATTACTTTAACAAAGATGACATGCTCTTCCTCAGTGGTGTGCAGAGTGATTGAAGATATTTCTATAATGTGCCTTTGAATCTTCCATGATGTAATGCAAACTAAAGTTGCTACTTGTTATTGTTTAGTCTTTGGTAAATACTAGCCTGTAAGGACAGTACAGTAATGGTGGAAAGGCAAATATTAGTTTGAGAAAGAGAGTATCTTGTCCTTAATTAACTCAGGCATTTTAAATTGTGCTCTGACCCTACTTTCTACCACAGTTAAATTTAAACTTTAATTAACCAAAGTTTTACAAGAAGAGATTTGTGCTGGAAACCGTTCTGATTTTAATGCAAAGTGAAATGGAAAGGCAAAGCTACAACAAAAAATGTGAAAAAGACAGTACCTGGTGGAATTTTCATTCTTTAAAATATACATCACAGGACACATACAAACATGTTAAATACTCTACTCTCAGCTGCAAAGCCCCACCCTGGTGTTATCAACTGATTCTCATAGGAGTTGTTCACTACAGTTGAGTATTGTCCACATAATTTTAAAGGGGAATCCAGACACAGTGTCTTCCTCACACATCTGTGAGGGAAACGCCTGCTTCTGAAACCAGACATTCAGTAAGCTTCATCCTCCTCAAGCAGCATCTTTCCTTCTTAAACTTGCAAATGCTTATTCAGGTTCTCTCTTCCTACAGTCTCTTCTGCTGATACAATTCCTAGAGAAGCCCTATTGGAGTTCCTATAGGTTCTGCTCTTTATTCCTTAAAAGGTCCATGGCAATGAGTAAAAAAATCCCACCAGGTCAAGACTTTCTGATTCCTTATTGATTTCTCATGGCTCTTTGGAGAAACACTTTTTGGCTTTCTCTAACAAAGCTTGACTTCAGTGGAGCAGTCACAACAACCTTCCCTCGGAAACAGCAGAAAACCTAGGAGCAGGCACAGCTCCCTTTCAGACTGGTGAGACACCGTGTTCTGCAGAACAGCTATGCCTCTGTTGAGTTGTCCATAGCAAAGCAGGCATGGTGACCAGAACTAGACAATTTCCTAAAGCGTAGGACTGTATGTATTTGTTTATGATGATCTGTGTATTCTTATAGATCCAAGCGTTTGCTTTTGTTCAAGCTATGCAGGGAAATGGTATTTGTATCTAGATACACTATTATATAGATAGACACATACAGGAAGTTTTGCTAAACAAGAACAAGTAAAATAAGACTAAAAGAAAGACTACTGTGGGTTTAGCTGTAGATCTACTGGGGAAGATAAGTAAAGGGTTTAATTGTTCTTATTTTTTCCCCGTCTCATGTCCTCGTGTCCTTGCCCCATGCCACCATACAGATAGCTGATACAAACCCAGCTATTGTGTGAAACCACAGCTATTCCCTAGTGCCTCCTACGCTACAGAGAAGTCAGTGCTGCACCAGAGTTGAGGCTGTTTGCCGTTGGTTCTCTCCACCATCCTGTTGCCTATCCTCTTGTAGACCCTAGTGGCATCATCACCACATCTCCTGACCTGATGCAGTCACGCAGCCTACACATATATCACAGGGGACAACACAAGTCAGCTGGAGGGGTGGAGAAGTGGCTCCACTTTCTCAGATCAAGGCAGCAGCCACTTCTGTCACTACAGTATTCAACTGAAATTAGCACAACTGAGTGTATACATTTCTGAGTAATGTATTCTCATGGACGTTTCTGTTTGGCTACATGACATCAAATGTAGGGATAATTTTGAATCCTTTGAAATGACACACATGCAGTGCACTTTAAAGCAATTACTGTGTTAGGCCTCAGCTCAGGTAGAATAAACCCAGTGAAATCAACCGGGCATACCGTGACAGTTTCTGAGCTTACCCTCAAAGATTGGTCTTCAGTTTCTAGCTGCTTGAGTCTTTTCACTGTGAGGAAAAAATGGTATTTACCATCAACATTTTTTTAAGCTCATTGAAGCCAAACAACTACTTTCTAAGTATATCTCTTTTCTTCTGCTCCTAGTTGGTAAGGCAAATATTGCAGTCATTGCCCTGATATACCTTCAACATCTTTTTATAAACATTCCTTTCAGTCTAACTGCATGACTTAATGTTTTACTTCAAGTAATTCCTCCAATCATCTGAGCAATGAGAACACCTAAAGTGAAATCTGATAATTACCTGTGGATAAAAGTAGGAATTAGATTAAGAATGTATTTCAAAAAAGATCTACTACAGAGCAGGATAGTAAGAGAGTTCATAATATTGGTATGTAAGACAAAATATTATGATGAAATTTAGACCAAAGGGAAAACCACCATGGGTGTTTTATTTGAGTCAGAATTGCTGAGTGTCAACTTTGTTCAATAATACACACAGCTGCATGAAGGCTTTCACTTACTTTTAATGTCAAATCTGTTCAGTACAGCATTCTGTATTCAGTGCTGCTCTTCATGTTGCAGCAGTGGCCAAAAGTAATAGTCAGACTCAGTGCCCTACCGTGAGCATCACAGAGCCTATACATAGGGAGCCATCGTCCCTGCCCTGGAGAGCTTACAATCTGGCTTGAAATAGGACCTAACAATTCAGAAAACACAAAACCCCCCAAACAAACAAACATACATACAAACAAACAAGAATAGTAAGGGGGAAAGATAACAGGACAAAGATCATGTACTTGGATAGGATGAGAATATGAACCACAAAAAATTTCTCAAAAGGTTTAGTGTTCTCTTCATTTTACAAGAAAGGTAAATAAATAAAGCAAGTTCTTCCCAAGACTCATTCAAGTAGACACTACTTTTTTCAGTCTTCCTAGAATACTTAATTATGACTAGAGAAAGAAATGCTCAGCATCCAAAAAATGCTTGAGTCCAGACCATCAATTTAGGCAACCTGGCATATCTTCACTGTTGTATGTAAGCTGATTTTTTTCAGAACTGGAAATATACCCATTTTCATAGACACATAGGATAGTTTGGGTTGGAAGGGACCTTCAAAGGTCATCTAGTTCCAACCTCTCTGAAATGAGCAGGTACATCTTTCATTGGGTGAGGCTGCTCAAAGTCCCATCTAACCTGACCTTGAACACTTCCAGGGATGGGGCATCCACAACTTCTCTGGGCAACCCACCCCCGTGTCTTACCACCCTCATTGTAAAACATTTCTTCCTTACATTCAGTCTAAATTGACTCTTTGCCAGTTGACCCTTGTCCTGTCGCTACACTGTTTTTCTTGTAAGCCCCCATTTATATACTGAAAGGCTGCAATAAGGTCTCCCCAAAGACTTCTCTTTTCCAGACTGAATGCCTCCAGCTCTCTGTCCTCCTAGGAGAACTGTTCCATCTATCTGACCATTTTCATGGCCCTCCTCTGGACCCACTCAACAGCTCCATGTCTTTCTTGTACTGGGCACTCCAGATCTGGATGCAGTACTCCATGTGGAGTCTCACAACAGCACAGGAGAGGGGAAGATTCAGCTCTCTCATGCTGCTGGACACCTTTCATTTTATGCAGCTGAGGACACAGTTGGCTTTCTGGGTTGCAAGTGCATGTTGCCAGCTCATGTCCAATTTTTCATCTACCACTGTGCCCCAGTCCTTCTCTGCTGAGTTGCTCTCAATCCATTTAACCCCCAGACTGTACTGATACTGGGAGTTGCCCTGACACTTGCATGTGGCTTTGCTGGGCTTCACAAGGTTCACATGGGCCTATTCCTCAAACCTGCCAAGGTCCCTCTGGGTGGCATCCCTTGCCTCAAGGAAGTCAACTGCACCATTCAGCTTAGTTTCATCCACAGACTTTCTGAGGGTGCACTCAATCCCACTGTTGGTGTCATTAATAAAGATATTGAGCAGTACTGGTCCCAATATGGACCGCTGAGGGACACTCCTTGTTACCAATCTCCCTTTGGACATCGAGCTGTTGATTGCAACTCTTCGGATTTTGCCCTTGGTGAAGCCATGTTGGCAGTCTCTAATTCCCTGTCTGTCATCCATATGCCTTGACATAGCTTCCAGGAGGACACACCACACCTGTACTCCACACAGAAAACCTTTTTCAGGGTTTACAGGTGAAATTTTCCACACATAATTGTCTGATAAACAAAATAGAGCCAGATTGTGTTAATATCAAACATTTGCTTGCCAATACCAAGCTAGGAACCAAGACTGAGTTGCAAATGTGAGGGTATTTATTTTAGAAACATCTTGACCTCTGATCAGACATTTATATTTTGACAACAGGTAGAGCAAAACACTGCTGGAGACATCTAAGAGGGATTAAAGGTGGTTAGATGCCTAAATTATACTGTTTTTTCTGTGGGAGCTTGGCTAATATAAGGTACCTTATAAATTTTAACCTGCTTCTCTATCACAAGACCTTTTGTCAAGTAGGCTTCTGTGTTCTGATAGAGGTAGATCTCAATGTGGAAAATTTGGCCTTTCCATCTGTTTCTATTCTTCCTTCATTTCTTTTTGAATACAGACTGGACACTATGTTTCTAATGTCCTTGGTGTTCACCTCTAAAACATTCTCTCTAATGCAAAAATGTGGGGTTGTTTGTTGTTTACTGTGTACATACTCTTCAGTGAAAACAAAGTTGCAACAATTAAAATCCTGATCACAAGGGTATGGGGGTTCCTCTGCCAGCTCTTGACTACCTTCATCATTTTCGTACCTTTTATGCATCCACATTTGTATTATCAATGGCATTATTTATTGCAGTTTCCATTGAGCCTTTGTATGCACCTTATCAGTATAACACAGAATTCTTCTCCAATGTCAGTTGTGAAAATTCATTTGGAATTTGAAAGTGGGCTCTTTTTTTGGTATTTTTCCATCAGACACTGAAGTTCCACAAAGAGAATTATCTGTCTCTGTGACAGCTATGCAAACTCAGGAATGGTTATGACGATGAAGATGTTATATGCTAGATGGAAAAGAACAATCAGATCCAGGTATGTAGGAGAGTTAGGAATTATATCTACTTGTAAATAAAGCACCCTAGATATGATGAACGAGAGAGACACCATGAATCTGGAAGTCCTTTATAGTATTTTAACAAAGTTAGCTTTGCTTTAGAGAGCACTGCTGCACTAACTAGCTCTGATGAGATGCATAGTAAAATCCTGTTCCAAAATCTCTGCCGATGTGTTCTGCTTTTACATTATGTTGGACAGTGTTCCACTTTGTGATAGATTTACAAGGACTTCTCCTCTGCTGAAGAGGAAAGGCAAATGACAAATTTGAAATATTTCTGTTCATCTCCCTTCATACATAATGTTCTTAATCTCAGAACAGTCTGAGTGAATGCCTCAATTAAAAGCAAACTCTTTTCTCAAGTCTTCATCAGCTTGGACTTACTAGCTGGGTTTTTTTTTTCTTTTGCGCAAAATATGCAGAAGAGAAGACTCATCTTGGAGCCCTGCCACAACAAAGACATGTCTGTGTATAGAACTGTTCTGAATTTACTTGGGTTTTTCAAGTTTATCATTGTTACCTCTTCTCAGTATTTGAAAACGTCAGCAGAATTAGGTAGCTCGATCTGAGATGGTAGGCAGTCTTGAGCATGTGCTCTGCTTGTGAAGACAATACAAGACTGAACTCCCCCAACAAAAAAGTACTGTTTACACATGCACTGTACGAATTTAGTTTTAATTTTAATAATGTTGCTAAGTAAAACTAACCAGTTGCTATCACAGGCATTAATGAACAGACAGCGGGCTCTTCACTTTGTTTTGGATTTCTATTCCTTTGTACACGTCATCAGGTAACTTACTGAAATGAAAACATATCCAGTTATACTACTGATGGTAAGTTTTGCATGCCATTGAAATGAATACTTCTAAGACAATAGTTAGGGAAGCTTTCATTACAGGCACTGACATGTAAGAAATAACTTTGATGGATTTTCAAATCGTTGATTGTATTTGCAGTAGCTGCCTAATTTATCTTTCTTATAGAAACCTTTGGGAGACCAATAGAAAACAAACAGAAAAGTTAGAAAACAATATTCAGACATGAAATATAAATTATAGATTTATATATATTCTCTATATATTATAAATCTATAAATTAAAGAATGGAGAGGCTTTTTGTTTAATTTTCACTATGGTCTTTTAAAATCTAGGTTAAAGTACAAAACCATGTAACTGCATGCTGTCAAATGATTCATATTCAGCTTTACCAGCACATCGATGCTCTAAACTTAAAAAACCAGTACTATTAAAACCTCACTGCAGACCCCCGATTTAGCAAAAAATCCACTGATATTAGAAGGCTTTTGTCTTTGGGTGCCACACAAGAAAAGAACAAAAGCTATCTCAGGTCCTGTAGCTGCCTTTCTCGGTAATGCTGTCAGATCCTGCAGAGGTAGACAAGTGTGCCTAATTTCCTTCATTACGCGTAGACATCTGCAGTTCAGTAGCTCTACCCACAGTGTATAAAACAAAGTAACCACAAACTAGTTTTGTAATGCAGATAGATATATGCAAAATATTAGATAGGTGCCAGGTGCCATTTTGGCTGATAATTTTGAATAAGACTACCTACTAATAAAATTATAACTATTTTCTTTCTTAAACAAATCAACAAGTTCATTGAAACAATGAAAATCTATGTGTTCCTATATAAATTCAGAGCAGAAAAAAGTCTGGAAGTTTACTTCTGCGCTTTACTTATGGTCATAGGAAGCTGCCTGATTAGAGACTTTCAACTCAGACCTACAAATGGTAGCTAAATTTAACTAGAAGATTAACTTTTGTCAAAATAAATTCTTACAGTCTGCTCCAAAGACTACTGATGTCAGGAAAAGTCTATAACCCTGGTCTCTAATTAAGTAGGTTTGTTAAAAAGAAAAATATCTCATTACAGACGTGAGTTTGAAAATACTTAAGCGTTCTTAGTTTCTAGTGAAGTTCACGTATTGTAAAGAATATCTTAACATCTTAATTCCAAGTATTAAATGGAATGCATTATAATTAGGAACCTTTTAATCCAAGTGAGTTTCTAAATAAAGATACCTGGACCTACTGTAAAATGTGCTTCAGAAAAATCTATGGTGTTCTAGTACGCAACCAAATTACCCAATATTGAATGTTTGAATGCAAAAAATGACAAGTTATAAAAAAATACTGTAAGATCTGCAAAACAATTAAATTTGAATAAATTAGTTGGAACTCAATGTTTATACTGACAGAAAAATCAGAGTAAGTTCTTTGTCTACTCAAGAATAACTTGGATGAGGAAAAAATTTTTCTTAGATACAGAAAGCTAAAACAAGCCGCTGCTCTTCAAGCTTTTTCTCATAATGACTCCTCAATAACCAACCCTTTGATCCCAAACAAATAAATACCAGCTTCAAAGAAACATACTTAACACATACTCAGTTTGTCTAGCTTCATGTTAGGTTTTTATAGAATTATTTATTTTTCTGGCTTCGTGTATGTGACTTTAGCTAAGCATCCTAATTTACAAGAACATAAATTAGCCATCCTATAGCAAAAAATGTGATGATTTCTAAAAAATAGCATTAAAAGTAACAAATAATATGATTGGTGTAAACTGCAATTTAAAATAACCTCCTTTTCTACATTATCATGCTTTTATCATTCACATTTTAAACAGTAAGCTCAGAGAACCTTAAAATATCTTCCTTAGGATGTGTGCTAAGATGTACCAAATTCAAATAATGGGTTTTGTTTGTTTTTTGTTGTTGTCGTTGTTGGTTTTTAAAGAACAGGTTATTAAAGAACAGAATTTTCCCATTTTTGAGATTCACAACTGATGTTTAATAGTGGTGTACACATAAAGAGGGCTTCAAATGCTACACATGCTGTTGAAGACATTTTTCCATGTGTAATTTTTGAATGAGCACTGCAACAACCTACCAATTAAATCTAAATATATAATACCTCATGGTCTCAGATTTTGAGAAATTACTGCAATTACTTAGCGATACCTGCTTCAATTAGTGTAATTTTCTGGTGAAGGAAGATTTAAGTACTCAGTTAAAATAGAGTGTATTTATTTCTGTAGATGGCAGAAATAAAAATCCCCAGTGCAACAAGTACCTAGGCATACCAGTCATTCCAAAAAAGGAGGAGGTAGGCAAATGCTTAAGTAACTAAATTAACTGTGATCCAGTATTAGAACTGGGCTTTTTGAAGAAGCTGTGTTAACCTCACAAGAAAGCCTAATACCACTCCACAGTTTTTAAGGCATTTTTAAAGCAATCATGGTTCCTGGCTTGTTTCCAAGACTTTTAAAGTACTGCAGAGATTTTCACCTCCATACCTCTGGTCACAGATACTGGTGGTTTTTTTGATGGTCTAGAGAGACCCAAGGTATTAAAACTAGGTATAATTAGGCAACCTGTGAGGAGATGACAGTAGCTGGATGGACATAGGCACCTAATGATAAGTGGCTCTCTAGGCATGCTGATAGTGCTTTTCATGCTTTATGAAACCAAAATTAATTAACAAATAAAACTCACGCTATGGAAAAAAAGGCAAACAACACGAATGGCTGATAAATGGGCACGACCAGCCTCAACTATGCTTTCTCCAGTTTCTTGAAAAATAGTTACTTAATCAGGCAAAAAAAAAGGGAGAAAAAAGTATGGCTAGAATCCCATTGTGTGGAAACATTGTCTAATATCACAATTGGACAACCTGCTGTTTGTAACACTACTAAGATTTAGAGGAAGATTAGAAAGACAGAAACCTCATTCCTTCAGTGTTGTGTTTTCCCAATCTTCAACCTTTCCATTTCACTCAGTCTTAGTCACTGATTGTTCTAGGCAAACCCTTAAATGGAGAATAGTATTTTCAAAGCCACAGTGAGAAAGATCTGAGGGGATGAGCAGCCTGCAAACATGACGAATAAGAGCCCAAACCCAACCACCACTGTAGCAGGCTGTCCAGACTAGTACTGACCCGAGTGTCAGACATAACCCACATGTGGAAAGACGCTGGTCACTGGTTCTGGTGGGAAGCCCAGTCCCGCAGATGCTCCCCACCAGCCTGGTGCTGGCTAACCGTTACAACCAACACCTACTTTGCTATCGGGGCTGTTCCCAAGTACAAAGATTTTGCCTACTTTGGTGCATACCTCTGCTGTGCTCCTCAGCGTTCTCCAGACTGGGAATTTTTACAGTTAACTGCTAATTTACCAGAAATTTTGAAACCCTAGCCTACGTTCTTCAGGTGATGGCAGGGAAGTAGACCCAAGGCTGCACACTTGCTGCAGCACAGGCCTGACCAGACCAGGAGCACAGCAAGCAAGCCTGGCTTGGCCAGCAGCCGGTATCAGGCACTAGTCACAGCCTCTGACCCACAGCGGTAACTTTGATGCCCAGGATGGCACTACTGATTTCAGGGGCTACAAAAAGCTACTTTAAAGCTAAGTATTATGACTAGTAATTAGGTCACAGTGTAAATCAGCAATTCACAGTTTGTCCCAGCCACAACGAAGGACCGTGTTTTACAGTATTTAGATTATGAAGTGTGAACCATTTGCAGAAATATGCAATCAAAAGAAAATATTATATTTATATATATATATATATATATATATATATAAAAAAAGAACTGTATGAGGAATGTCAAAATGCCGTAGCAAATACCTGCCTGGCCAGTAGCATGTGGACTGTTCACCTGACCTGGGGAAGACAGCAGGGATGGGAAGATGCTTTGCATCTGCCTCAGTAGAGTAAAATCTTCCAGCCTGGGCTGATCACTTTGACAGGAACTGCTTCAGAAAAATCCTTACCACCAAACTTTTGGTAAAGGATAACTTTTGTGTATTCTCCTCCATTCCTTTGCAAGGATTCATAAGCAAACAGCCGTTGGAAAAATACACCCAAAAGGAGTTTTGGCTGAAATCCACGGACCTTAATTCATTTGCCTTGCTGGGTGATTGAACTTATCAGAACACAGTGTTGATGAACTTGTGTAAAAGCAGGAAGGAAGGGAAATGCTTTCGGGCCACAGCCTGCTCCTCTTTGCCAGCATGGTTTTGGGGAGACGTTGCCCGAGCCAGGTTTGTTTTTTCTGGTGACGGGGCTAAGCCTCTCCCATGTGAAATTTCACTTTTCAATGAAAACTTACTCCGGGAGGAGCAAAGCCAGTGTAATTCTCGTGTGACTCATGCGCAGAAAACCCAAAAGTCAATAGTCAAGAGTTTATTTGATGGAGGTTTTCTCCTAATTAAGAGGTCATTAAGGGGATCCGACTGTTACTCAGCGCTGAGACGAAGGTCCCCAGCAGCTGCTCCAGCCCCGGAGATGTGCTGCCAGCACATTTTTCCAGAAACATGTTTCCTCTCTCGCTAGCGGCCCCTTCCCCCTCCCCGCCACCCCGTTTCTAGTCTCTCCAGCGCTGATGAGCTAATAGCATTTTTCCTTTGCATACTTTGGCGCTGCCCCACGGCATACTCTGGCAGCCTACGTGTGTCTGAGCGCGCCCGCCCGCCGCAGGCTCGCCGGGCGCGGGGGGAGGATGGACGGGGAGGATGGGGAGGATGGATGGGGAGGATGGGGAGGATGGATGGGGAGGATGGGGAGCCCCCGCCGCCGCGCCGGCCCTCGCCGCCCCGGCCCCCCCCCCTCCCCGGTCCCCCCCGCGCGGGCGGGCGGGGGGCGGCCGGGGGGGAACTGTCAGGGCCGCACGTTTCCAGCCGCATTACGTGAACAAATGGCGGGGGCGCAGCCAGCCCAGCCAGCGGGGCTTGTGTAACTTTGCGAGCGTGCCAGCAAGTTTAAAGTCCCTGGTCTCTCCTCCTCCTCCTCCTCCTTCCCTCGCTCCAGACACCAGCGCGGGCCGGAGAACGATGAGAGGCTGATTGTTTGCTCCGGCGCCCATTCGCATCCCCTCGCCTATAAATATCGGCGAGAAGAAAAGCTGCTCCCGCCGCCTCCCCTGGGCCGGGTTTCCTTCGCGACGGCCCGACCTGCCCGATGGCACCGCCCGGGTCCCGCCGCGCCTGAGACCCCGCTGCCCGCCTAACCCCTCCAGAGGCGCAGCCCCCGGCCGCCCCGCACCCCCGCCCCGTCCGGGCAGGAAGGCGCCCCTCGCTGTCCGCTTGCCCCCCGCACTCTCGCCCGTTTCTCTACCCCGCCGCACCCCCACAGCGGAGAAGATGCAATTCGCGCCGCCGGGGCTCCTGCTCGCCCAGCTGCACGCGTGCATCTACTGGAGCTGCCTGTGGCCCGCCGGCTGCCAGCAGCCGCCGCCGCGCCGGGACCCCCCGCCGCCCCCCGCCGCCTGGAGGCAGCGGATCCAGTGGGAGAACAACGGGCAGGTGTACAGCCTGCTCAGTCTCGGCTCCCAGTACCAGCCGCCCCGGCGCAGGCAGGCGGCGGAGGCCGCGGGCAGCCCCATCCTGCTGCTGCGGAACAACGGCTCGCTGCCGCGGAGAGTCGCCGCCCGCCCCGCCGCCACCGCCACCGCCGCCGCCGCCGCGCAGCCCCCGGCCGCCAACGGCAACCGCGGGGACCCCGGCGCACGGCACTGGTTCCAGGCCGGCTACCAGGTTCCCTCCGGGGGTCGCGCCGCCGCCGGGCAGCGGAGCCAGGGGGCCGCCACCCCCGCGGCGGCCGGGGCGGCCAGGAGCACCTCCTCGGGGGCGTCGCGACCCAGCGACCCCAGCGCCCCCGCCGTCGGCACCGGCACCGACACCAACCGGAGCAGCACCGGGGCTGGCGGCCCGCCGCCTCTCAGCAGCTTCAGACCCAGGCGGGAAGATGTCATGGTGGGGGACGACCCGTACAACCCCTATAAGTACACGGACGATAACCCCTATTACAACTACTACGACACGTACGAGAGGCCCCGCCAGGGCAGCAGGTACAGACCCGGCTACGGCACCGGCTACTTCCAGTACGGTAAGAGCCCTCCTGCTTCCCTTCCCCTTCCCCTTCCCGCCGCCCCCGCCGCGCCGCCCCGCTCCCCCCCGGCGCACGTCGGTGCCATCGCGGAGCGTCCCCAGGGGACGCGGTGCGGGGGTCGGTGCGGGGGTCGGTGCCCTGACCGCCCCTCCCTCGGGGAAAAACCCTCCCGGCAGGCGGCTGGGGCCCAGCGGCCCCTGCCGTGGCTGGGGGGGGGCGGGGGGGCGGCGCGGGGGGGGGCAGCCCACCGCGGGGGTCCGGCCGTCGCGCTTGCGATGCGGCCTTTGAGAAACGCCGAAGGAGCAAGGGGGAGAGCGAGCGTTGTGGTGGGCAGGGGTCCGCAGCGGAACGGCGGCGCCTCACGACTGGGACGGCGGCCAAGTATTTGCAGACGTGTCCTGGGTTGATCTTGCTGTTCTGTGGTTGGTTTGATGAACTGCAGGTCTCCCTGACTTAGTCCCGGATCCCTATTACATCCAGGCGTCCACTTACGTCCAGAGGATGTCCATGTATAACTTGAGATGCGCTGCCGAGGAGAACTGCCTGGCAAGGTAGGCACCACCGCGCGTCACGGCTCGCTGCGGGCTCCTGTGCCCCTGCGCCCACCACGGAGTACCTGAGGCTCGATGGTCCGAGCAAACATAGCCCTGCTTGTAACCTTCTTTGAAGCCCGTGGCAGATGGTGGAGTTTGAACATAAGAATACGATACCGCCATATTAGAGAGACAAACTACAGATGCTTCGAAGAACCTACATTTTGTGAAGTTATATTGCACGTTTCTATTATCAGGCTCAGTCCAACATATCATAATTTTGCAAAATGGAGGCACCTAAAAAAACCTGCTTGAATTTGGTGATTTTCACCTTCATCCCCCAACCAAAAAAGCTCATACCCTACTCCATTTGAAAAAGAAAAAAGACCAACCCTACTCTTAATCAGCAAAAGTTACTACTAAAATTATAACTTGCTAATTGTTTCTGGGCCTATGCCTTGTAATACCTCCTAAGAATAAAATCTCCCTGAAAAGTGTTTCAAAGTCTTTTAACGTGTTGAGATAAGAGCTTTGCCATGAAGTTAGGTCCTGTCCAGTTGGCAAAGAGGGATTTTTCCTGTTTTGTTTGGAAAGAAATTAACGGGGCTGTTTTTAACCGTTTTGTTTGATACCTTATCGTGCAAAACAGATTTTATTTATTTACCAGCATCATTAATTGATGTCAGACTGTTTCCAGGGTTTTAGACTCTTTCTTCACTTGCTGGAAAAAGAAAACGAGGCATAGGAAGTAGTACTTTTTATGCTAACTTTACAGAGAAGACTAATGGAAATGTTCTTGCTGGCTATCTTGCTGGCTTAAAGGACTAGATAATAGATGTGTCAAATAGGAAAATACAGCCTGAGGCACATATATATTAATTTTTTTTTACAACAGAAACATCTGTTGTGTGATCTTACATACACAGTGAGTTATTTTGGTTAACAGCAACCGATGAAATTGTATTTTTGGTACCAGAGTAATTTTACAGATAAGCAGTGATCTGCTTCCAAGACGGAGGCACAGAGTCAAGGTTTTGAACTCCCTTTTTTTTTTGCTAGAAGCCGATCTGAATCTTACTCAGGTCTTGGTCTGACACCAGGCACTTCTGAGCATACCACGTGGAATTCTTGTGTGTCTCCAATGCATGAGCTTTAAGATGGCTGAAAAAAAAATTTGTGCTATTAGTTACTTCTGAAACAAACTGAAGTGTTTATTAAACTGTTTCTTGCACGTACTTACGGCTTCTGGTTTTTTGCATTTTTACAGTTCAGCTTATCGAGCAGATGTTAGAGACTATGACAATCGGGTGCTCCTGAGATTCCCCCAACGAGTGAAAAATCAAGGCACATCAGATTTTCTGCCCAGCAGACCCCGTTATTCATGGGAGTGGCACAGCTGTCACCAGTGAGTGAAGTGCTCAGTATGGTACCTTCTAATTATCTTTTTACTAACAAATTTCACTTACAGGGTGACATTTTCTAAAACTGCAGTGAAGCAGGGGGAAGCCATGGGGAAACTTCAGCCTTTTACTGTCTGATCAATTTTAGGGCAGTGGTAATTACTCTTTATATAGCCACAGGAAACCAAAATGGTTATGAAGCTTATCTAGAAATATGAAACTCTCACAAGTAGGAATTCATTACAGAGACAAGTCTCGACAGTAGCACCTTCTCCCTTTACATATATTTTACATGGATTATAGTCCAGTTACATGTAAGTGGAACCCATAATTAAAAGTCCCAATTATGTTAAAATAACTGTGGAAACGCCCAAATGCACATCTACTAACATGTTCCCTATAATACATTACTGTAAACACTGACCCATACTTATTGACCTGGATTTCATGGATTAGTTCCTGACAAAGAATGGTCTGGTCAATCCAGAAAGTAGAAGATACTGAGTTGATTGATCCCATTATTAATGTCCTTTATCATATCATGATACTTCCTTATGGCAGTATTACTTTAGAAACAGCAAAATTGCTGGAAACATGGCAAGGCAAATGTAGTAGAACATTTTCAACATTTTGGGAGCAGGTAACGCTGCAAACTTGTACCTTTTCAGAAAATTCACATACAACAGTTTGCCGATTTGTTCCAATTTTTGCTATTTCATAGAAGGACCAATTGTAAACTTCTGGAAAGCTTACCTTACTTCCACCTTATTTAAAATACAATCCTGCTGTTATGGGTACATAAATAATAACCTAGTATTTCTTCATTAAAAAAGTAGTATGTAATGTGGGCTTGATCTAAAGGCCCCTGGTGTCAATGGAGTATTTCTGTCTAGCTTCAGAGGCTTTAAGCTTTTAATGAAAAATCAGTATCAGAACAAATTATTTCAAAAAGAGACTGATATTACTAGTTTATAAATCTTGTAAGGATCAAAAAAAGCTGAAACTAAATCAAAGCAAAGAAAAAAAAGCCTCTATAAATGCCTTAGTTAATACCCACCCCTGAAAAAAATCACTACCAACAACAAAAACCCCACAATCCTGGAGCTTACAAAGTTGATAAATGGATGAAATGGATAGAGAGCAATTGAAATGTCCCATTTGCAGAAAAGCTGTTTCTTACTCTGCCATCATAGCCCAGATATTGCTATCCAGATGCAAAGTGTCTCTGATGTTGATTCATTTCTTGGACAGAAAATACATTGCCTACAAAAAATGCATTTCTCGTGATCATTTCCATGACAGTGATACAAGCCTATTTGGAAATGAACTACAACTGCCAATTAGTTTGGCTAGCCATCAGAATTCAGTGTTAGTCATAGTTTTAGTGTTCCTGACATGCATGCTTGTGAGGCTTGTGTGCTTCTCTTCATTTTAACAATATGTTTGAATTCTGTTTAATTATATCTTTTTCATATACCTCATGAGCTGAAAACATTTGTAAGTAATGACAGCCAAATGCTGCGCAGAGTGCCGGTTGATAGTACAAGTTTAGTTTTCCATGTGTTTGGAAAAAGTGAAATTACAAGGATAATAGGTGTTCAAGTCCAACTAGAACCCACTGTGCGTGACAGCAAGAAAAATAACCCACTGTGCCCAGATCCGAAGCACACACACTTTTGAAATGGAGACTACATTAGACTAAAAAAATTGTTGGCATCGGAGGAGATCTCCACTGCTATTACACAAAAGCTGATTTATTTATGCAGATTTTATTGTCACTAGCGTTACAAATGTGTTACACTGATTGAGGGCCATCAAAACGTGAAAGTGAATTGTTGGGTTTTTGCTAGCAAGTAGCAAACTCCCCTGGAATTTATAGTATGTAAGGTAAGAATTCCTAGCAAAACTCTGGCTAAAGGCAGTTATAAGATGTACAATGCAAATATGAACTACTTAATGCTTGCTATTGTTATTGGAGAAGAGCTGAAACAGGAAATTTTGGAAAAACAGTGCTCCTATGGAGTCTTTCCCTTAAATTAAAATGTATTATTTATAGAAGATGGCATTTCCATAGTAATTGAAAATTAGAATGCTGAAAAAAAACCTTAACTGAATAGGCAGCAATAGTACAGTATACTAACACTGAAGTTCTATGTAATAAATAATATTTGGTCAGATCTAACAGAAGGTAGATCAAATAGGAATATTGACAAGACCTGATCCATCTTTAATCATGTACCTATGGTTTTACAGACATTATCACAGCATGGATGAATTCAGCCACTATGACTTGTTGGATGCAAGCTCACATAGAAAGGTTGCTGAAGGACACAAAGCAAGTTTCTGTCTCGAAGATACCTCCTGTGATTATGGATATTACAGACGGTATGCATGTACCGCGCATACACAGGTAAGACTTCGTTTGGAGACAACCAGGTTTCTTTTCCCCCTTCTAATTTATCTTTGGGTGCTTTAGGTATTTTGGGTATTTTTCTACCAATCAACTGATGCCCTAACTAGCTCTGAAGTTCTCCATCATAGAGGCCAGGATAGCCACTTGGAGACTTACAGTTTACCCAGATGCTGCTAAACGTGGGTGTCTCATTAAAATGCAGGGACACTCATTAGCTAGCATCACTGGTAACCGAACTATATTAAAACACACCACAAGTTCTTGTGCTTATAGGACTAGTCAAGAAAGCTAAAGAGAACTCAAGACAGAGTCAGTAAAGAAGTGGTTTCCAGTGTTCATTCTGCACAGACTGCTCAGTGATGTCCTTGGCTAGTCCCAGAGTTTGTAGCCAGTATTTTCTCCCTTACAGAGCATGAGGCTGTGAGGTGCTGAATTCCCTAATACCTATAGCTACTGGCTGGCAGTCCAACACAGAAAACTTAAGAGCATAGTTTTATGTGTGTATAGAAGGCTGTTAAAGAGAATGGCAGCTACGTGAACATAGTGATGCGTCATATACAAATGTAAAACAAGGTCTTAGGGCTTATTAAGGGAATAGATAAAAAATGAAACGTACCATTATGATATCACACAAATTCATGATAGAATCCTACTTTGAATATTGCATGGAGCTGTGGTCACCACTTCTCAAAACTGCTACAGAAAACCTTAAAAAAATCAAACCAACTAACCCCAGGAAAACAAGGATGATCAGTAGTGTAGTAT
The DNA here is from genome assembly GCF_963210335.1 of Falco punctatus. Lineage (NCBI taxonomy): Eukaryota > Metazoa > Chordata > Aves > Falconiformes > Falconidae > Falco > Falco punctatus. Next base: position 65,330,792 of record NC_137586.1, read on the forward strand.
GGCTACCACACTTAAAAGATTTCATAGACTATTCCCATTGACAATGGAAATGCCCATAGACACTTTTGGAAAACCAGAAATAATAGGAAATCTTGAGTAGTCCTGGATGGAAAGATGAAATTGTTGATATCGACTGTTCCTCCCAATAAAAGAATTTAAGGACATCCAAAAGAACTGCCAGATAACAGCTTTAAAACACAGGGGTGCTGTTTTGACACATGAATAAAATATTAAATTCCTTGCTGTAGGATGCTGGAGAGATCATAAATATCTACACGGGTTCAAAAACAATGTAGCCAAAGTAATGGAGACCATTAAACAGAAAAATCTGATGTTACGCCATGTCTTAAATGCAGTTAAATTCAATGCCTAGTGGAAGGAATTTGCCTGGGTAAAGGACATTACACATCCCATTTTTTACGTTCTTTTCTCCTCAAGCATCTGCTACTGACCACTGTCAGAGACATGACACTGAGGCTTGATGGATCTGTGGTTTAACTCGGTGTGGCCATACTTATACATAAACTTGTATCCCTTATTCTGCAGTTTTTAATCTAGAAGGTAGTTATTTTATCACAGAGAAATGGCAGCTATGCTTTACTGGCTGACGTGTCCACATTTGAATTTTAAATGTAATGAATGATCTGCAATAAAGAGAGGCTTTGAAGAGGTTTTATAAATATCTTTTCTCCTTCTGTAAACAATGACATCTAGCTAAGCAACATACATATTTTACAGCTGCAGTATTTGTGTCACTAGAATCATGGCTGTGTCAGCGTTTCCACTGGAAGCCCATATTTCAGGGGTTTGTAACGGGGCTGTAAAACTTTCCTCCAGCCTCAGACTTGGCACATACGTGCGAGAGTCTGAGCTGATCACCAGCTGGGTCAAGAGGGAATTCCTGCAACGCTTGGGTTTTGTGCACTGTGTGTCGCCAGAGCAGATCAGCTTTGCCTAGAGCAATCTATGTTGGCCACAGTTAATGACACCAGATTTGAACCACTGATACACTCATACATGGAGATTTTTACTAATGTTCCTAACAGCAAAGTTTTCAGAAAAGATTAATTTGGAAGAAAGGCTACATTTTCAGTTCTCTCAGATTCTTGTGTCACTATTTGCCTGAAAAGATGACACTTCCATGCAAAACTCAATGTGAAAATGGCCGTAATCTGCACTATTCAAAGATGGCACTGTGGCAAAGTACATCTACAGCAAAAAAGTTGCATTATTCCTAAGAGTAGAAACACGTTCCAACACAGTGATCAAGTTTGTACTCAAGGACCTTGGAAGCTATTTACTTGAGATTTACAGATATTTAGGTCCAGCCTTTGGTCAGTTTTGATTTTATTCTCATCTTTTGTAATGAACAGTGACTAATAGCATCAACAATATTTACATAAAAGGAGTACTGTAACAAGTACAGCTATCTCGCAGATGAACAACTATCAATAGTATAGGTGTTTCTTATGTAGCAGTAATACAGTGCTGTCTATAAAAGTAGTGTGTTAGACTTATGTGTTCTAGTTTAATATTCAAATAAAATGCCAAGAAAGAATAAGCCTCATTTACTGAGGTAATTTTCTTAGAAAAATATGACGGTTAAGTGAACTTCAGTCTGAGAGTCCCTAATGTCTAGAATGTTACTATTCCTAATGATTTTTTTACATCCATCTTAACTTCGTTTTTAAGGGACTGAGCCCTGGCTGCTACGACACTTACAATGCTGATATAGATTGCCAATGGATTGATATTACAGATGTAAAACCTGGAAATTATATTCTGAAGGTAAGCATATTGGGAGTGGGGCATTTTAGGGTTTGGGGGTTTTTTTGTTTGTTTTTTAAAGCAGCAAATTACATGCATATATTCTTTTGATTATACTTTTGATTATATTTTATTATATAACTTTTGAAAGTTATCAGTTTAAACCTGGAAGTAGACAACACTGTGCTTTCTCCCCTCAAGGTGAGTGTAAACCCCAGCTATTTGGTGCCTGAATCTGATTACTCCAACAATATAGTACGCTGTGATATACGCTATACAGGCCACCATGCATATGCCTCTGGCTGTACAATTTCACCGTAAGTACATTCCTTTGTTTTTGCAACTGTTTCATATTGACAGTACTGAGTTGACAAAGAGATTTGTAAGCTTGGAGATTTACTTTAGATTGAAAATAGTAGCTCCCACCATTGTGATACCAGTTTCTTCAGTATGTTGTGCTGTGGTTTCAGGACCTCGTGTGTTAATTCAAAATTCAGATGGTACTTTTCAAAAGTCTGTTTTGGCAGGAACGATGGGAACAATTGCTTTGCTCTTGGTAAATGCATAGCTTCCAAATCCTGGCCTCCGCTAATTAAACTATTTCCGTAAGGCTAGCCCTGATTTTTAAAAATTATTTAGTCCTGAAAAACAACTGTGAGATTTTCACTCTTGCAAGTGTGTCATCAGGATATAGAGCACTTTCAAAATTGCTGCTGCTGTCTGGGCTGCTCGGTAACTACCTCTGGCTCACACCTTCTTTGCATTTGCACTAAAACCTTTCTGTGCTCATTTATAGCATCCACACAAAACTGTTGAGCAGTTACAGAGCTCTTAAGACGTTCCGCAAAATCCCACACATGTATGTTACTTTGCTGCTGCTGCTGACACAGTAGCCATCCTCCCTGTAAACAGTTCTTCCAGACACAGCCCATTTACAGTTTAGTTCTTTAAAAGTTTAATCAATGCCACAATTATGCCCCTCCCCCCCAAAAAAAAAAAAAAAAAAAAAGGGAATGTCATGTAATTAATTTTCTCATGGTAGATCTACTGGATCTACTGTAGCTTAGTATCTGTGAAACACACACACACAAAGCAATCAAGTCTTCTGCAACACAGAGGTAAGCAGTTCTTGGGATAATATAGTAGTTGCTCATACGAAATACTTATCAAGGGGCTTCATTTGGATTGTATAAAAGTTTATGTGAAGTAAATTCCAGACCAGTAAATGAAAAGTAAAATAAATGACCAGTGTAGTGTGCTATAACTGCATCAGTGAAACAAACATATTGAATTAATGTGATTATTGCTTAATTAGCCTTTAAAATACAGATTCCTTACTTTGTATTAGGAAGACCAGTAGTTAAATGAGGCTAAAATGAGAAACGTTTTCCCGTGCCAATGTGGAGATCTGTATTTGCAATCACACTTTGGTCATAAATGTGACAAATCAAATGGCTTCAACAAAATCGCTTCAACAAAATCCTCTGTTTGTTCTTGTCATGTGCTGGTCAGACTTGCAGGAAACAGAGGAAAAAGAGCAGGCGTCCTGCAGGTCATGAGAGATTACTTTTGGTGGAGCTGTGACAGGAGCTTTTAAAGCATTTCTCTGTAACAGGACGGACTAATAGGTACTTCTAGCAACACCGTTTCTGTTAACTTCAGGTGGAAGGGAAATATAAATTTATGCTTCATGGCTTCAGCTTCTAGTCTCCCCATGGTACCTCTGTGAATGTTAACAATTAAATATATTCTTGCAGGGTGAGGAAACAAAATTTCTGTTCCATTTTGTTGACCTAGCCTTCAAGCTGGCAAAAGGCTATTTAGCAGATACTCTTTTTGTATGTGCTGGGTCATCTGCATAACATTGTTTCTCCTCTTTCCACAGATACTGAGAAAGATGCAAGATAATGGATGAGACCGTGCCAAATGTTTTGAACTGAAGTATCATTATATAAACTCCAATAGGATGTAAACACTATAGAAACAAAACTACAGAACATACACACATACACCCACACACCTTATGTGATTTTTGAAGCACTTCAGCTGCTTCTCAACCAAATCTGTAACTGGATTTTAAGCATTTAAAAATTGGTGTTACTTTTATTACTATTGAAATGTGTGGAACTGGTGATTCATGCACAGATACTTTGAAATTCTGAAAATCATAACTCATTCGTAAAACATGAGCATTTCCTAACTCCTGAAAATTTGGAGTTAAGGCGATAATAGACTTCAGTGGGAATATTACTGGTGAATGAGTTGAACATATTTTAAAAGGTAGCAAACATTTATGTATAATGAATGCAATAATAAAATGCAATAGGAAGTACTAATGTCAGCTATCTCAGAAAATACCAGAATGAAAAACAGCTTAAGAGTAATGCTACAGTACCATTAAAATAAAACTTGCTAGGACACGTTGATACGAATGAGAAAAAAAGTATGTTCAGTTTTCAAGGAATATTAACATATAGCAGAGAAATACATATATATATATATATCAGTTATACCCCTGCAAGAAAAGTTATGTTTACATTTTTAATACCTTTAGAAGTTTTTCCATTTTCTTAAGTAAAAAACAGATGGGGTTTTGAAAGAAACCTTTTCATCTGTGGAAATGACTTAAGTAACTTAGCCACCTTTCTATGTTCAAGAGATTTTTCAAGGTGGGGCTTTTAAAAGACTTCTGCAAACTTAATGTGGATAAAAATAAACACCTGTTAAGAAGAGGGCTCTTAGCGGTGATGAAGAGTTCCTGATGTAGTCATCTGTGAAAAACATCCAACTTGAACAGGTTAACCATCAAAATAATAGAGGCGATAAACTCAGGTGGCACCACAAACAGAAGTAGGTTAGAATCTCTAGCAAAAGCCTACTACCTGCTTCCCCCTTAAGTACTGTATTTTACTTTAAAAATGAGTATCTCAGTACTCAAACAATGAATTTGAAAATATACTATATATAGAGGGAGAAAAAAAGTCAATGTATTTAACATCCTACTTCAGGCTGTTCAGGAACCAAATACAACATTGTCAAAAGGGAAAAACTTCCAGCCCAAATTAAAGATTTTGCTGAACTGCTTAACTGGTGCTGGGTACACCACTCCTCCTCCTATCCCCAAATTATTTTGCTTTTGCAGTGCACCCTGCTGTAAGCTACAGTAGCTGTGATTTTGTTTTTAAACTGTGAAATAACATATCACAAGGGGATCTGGCGTTTTTTTTCAGAAGATTTCTGATCATGTAAAATAAAGGATCTACTTTTGAAACAAAGGGACCTAGAAATATTGATTGGCATTGGTTAAGTTTAATGAGCAGATCAAAACATCTAATGAGACACGGGAAGGTCAGTATCTTTAAAAAAATTGCAATATACTTGTGCTATTCAGTGTAGTCAAAAATGAAAAATCTGAGGAGTACGGAGAGGTTTGTGCAACAAAACCCTATGGACTTAATTCGGAAGTTTTATGAATTGCCCTTTAAGGATCAGCTTTTTCTTTACTACATATATTTAAGCTTATTTCACAATTATAAAGTATTTCCACCTCAATCATAACTGGGTTACAAATTTGCACAACTAGTATGTATACTTAATCTAAGAACCAGCAACTCGGTGATGGTAATCACTCAACATTGGGAGTGTGTGCAGAACAAACCCCATCTATACCTGCAGGTCCCTTTTTGTTTGCTGAGACATCCATTTTAGCCATCGCTAAAATTAGCATGGGCATCAAACAGAAGCAAAATTTGGAAACTAGATATATTAGAAAGCCATTTATTACATATGCCTGCACAAATGAGGGTCTGTTTAAAGCTTAGGCTTCTGCAATCTCAGCCCAAAGAGTTTTTAAGATTAAAAGGTGTTAAGGGATGCAAGTGCATTCACCTTTCTACAGCCTTAGGTCACAGTTGGGGTGAAAGTCCTGACAGCAGATTGGGCAATGGACACAAAAGCTACTGTAATGGAAGCTAGGCTGTGGGCACGGGCTGCTTCCTGATTAGAGGTTGTGTGCTTGTACCTCATTGTGCCTGATGCTGAATGTGGGATAAGAGAGCACTAATTGGACACAGAGCAGCCACAGGAATTCAGTTTATCCCTCGGCTTACGAGGCAATAACCTGCTCACATGTCTATACCCAAACTACTTGCAGAACTCCACTGAAGTCAGCAAGGAACCAGAGGACCTTGAGTATCTCTGTAGGCAGAGCACGTTGTAATACTGGACTTAGTCCTTTCAGTGGGAATGGCCTGGTTCAGAAAGGTGTTGAACGCCATAACTTTGAATATTGGGGATATTGTAGCTACAAAACTGTAGCTTTTTTTTCCGTAGCAAAATATTGTATTTGTTTTGAAATGTGTGTTAAGCAACATGACAGTGATGTACAATAGCACAAAAATTGCCTATAATGACATGAACAGTCTATTTAGAAAACCAAGGGATTTTAGGATTAAAAAAAATGAAGGAATGTGACTTTAACTTCCCCTGTTTAACTATAGTAAATCACAACGCAGTAGAAGTAGAAGAGCTTATTATAGAATCTGTAGAAGTAGTTCTAAATAGGGGAGTGCCAACCAGTATTTTCAGTAACTTGGCTCTGCAGTTTTGACCCAGACACCTTAACTTGCCTTTTTCATACTGGAATATATTTGTGGAATTACATGCATTTTTGTTGAAAAACATTTATAAAAAGTTTTGATAAAACCAAATTATACTTTGGAATCCTTTTTCCCAGACATTGGGCTTATTCCCATCATCTTTGAAAGGCATCTTGCCATTGGTCTCAGTGGGAGCAAAATCAGATTTAAATTTTGTGAGAATTCTAGTACAAATTTGATGTCTTGCAGTCTTGAATTTCCTTTGAAAAGCCAAATCATGAAAATGTGTGTGAAGCAATTACCTCCCACATTTCAGATCTTTAGATAAAAATTGCACATAAGCAATGTATTGTCTGTCAGGCTCATTACAGGAGGGGTTTGTTATGTATTTTTTTTAATCCTGAAATACATCTGATATTTGCATATTTTTAGACAACAGTGTAACAAAAATGACAGATTGGTCACCAATGGAACCAACATATTGTGTAGATGTTTTGTGTTAGTAAAAGTCTACTCATTTTCTCTATGCTCCAAAGTTTACTGTGCAGTGTCGAATGAGTGCAAACACCAAATGTACTTTCCTATAATAATTCATGCATTGTTTGCAGTGTGCTCATTCAAAACCAGCAGGGTGAATTTCATAAATGAGACATTGAAAGGTGGTTTATCCTGTGTCTCACATTTATGCCGATATGGCATTTTCATTTTCTCCAAATCCTAAAAGGTGCTGAAAGATTTTAACTTGAATTAAAACCAAAGAGTATGTTATTGGGAGGTTTTTATTATGCAACTAAATGCTACAGATACAGTGAAATGCCACTTGTTTTTGCAACTCTTTAAAAAGTTTTCATTATTTCCTTCACTTTTCTTCCAAGATTCTTAATTTCAATAACTTTGCATCTTTATCTGAAGAGCTCTAATTTATAATATTCAGGCACTAGCTTTGTATTCTTCATTGCACTTTCATATTCTTGTGTTACATGCCCGTATTATGGTTGCAAGTTTATGTGAAAATGACTTGAATAAAATGTTTCAAGCGTTCTACTTGTTGAAGTATTATACTTAATGCATAAGCCAGATCCATCTCTCAATGAGAAAGATTCAATTAAAGCTGTTATATCTATATGAAAATGAGGAAGATTCTGTCATGCTGACATGGTCTCAGGAAAAGTATCACAGTAAGTTAGAAGCAAGAAAGAAAAAGTTGCAAGGCATGATAAATTGCCTCCTATACTACACAAAGGCTTAACACATGAAAGCATAACAGGATCAGGTATGGTTCATCTGGATACAACTTTTCGTTACCGTATCATCTGTCTCTGTAGGCACACGAACTTAGAAACCACTTTTCTGCTCCAGAAACCTAACTTTCATGGAAAGAACATTTGTGCAGTCCATGGCAGAAAGTCTATGTACTCTAGAAAACTGACTAATGCATTTAACACTCAGTTACTCCAAAAACATTCTACCTTCCTCACATGTCTTGTTTACCCCAAGTACAAACAAAAGTCCTGCTGCCTCTTCAATCCATATGCTACATTGGTTAAAAAATGCTGAACTGTGAAGCAACTCTTGTCCCTTCACTGAGGGATTAATACAGAAGAGCATGGTTAAAAACTTTGGAATGTTCACTCTAGAAGAGGTTATCAAACACTTAAATATCAACTAATGGCACTCTCAGCTTTGAGTAAATGGAGACAAGTATGATGTAATATCTTTTACAATTCATAAAATAGATGTAGAATTACTTCAGATATAAACAATGTTGTGACAACATTTCTGTAATTAATTTAAAAAAAATATTCCTATAGCACTACATATTAAGAGCTAAGAGCTTCAAACTGAGAATTCCTGCAAGTACTATCCCTAAACCGCAGAACTGTGTGGATCAGAATCCATGCAAATACAAAAAATGCAGTAAAAAAGTGCATACAATTATTGCAGAAAGTATACTAAAACTTCCTGAAAATAAAGCATCTCTTAGTTTCCAAGTAACTTCTATCTGCTATTCTGCAATTTCATTTTCACATTAGATCACTTGCCTAGTATTGCAAAATGATCTATTGCCAGTCTACAACTGGAAAACAGCTCAACACATTCAGTTAAGAAAGTGTGGCTGTAACTGCATTTTCATTCAAGCCTTATTTCTCCTGATCTAATCAGTCCAGAAAATCTGATGAGAGAAATATTTGTGCCTGTTTGGAAATCTTCAAACTGGTGCTATCAATAGTACACCTGTCGTTCTTCTAAAAAAAAAAAAAAATGAATAATCACATTTAAACTAAAATTCTCTTAAAAGATACTGACAGTATGTACCTTGACTGAGAATATTTCTTCTATGGTATGGTACTCAACTAGAAGCATGGTTCTTATTTTTTAAATTTAATCATCACAGGACGAAGTAACTTTCCATATCACTATAAAAATAAATTGGTAGTACTTTGTAAGAAGCCTCTGTCTAAACAGTATTACAGATACAAGTAAAGTTAAAATCATGTATATACTGAAAATGTTACATTGGTATAATGAGAAAATGTTCTGAACTTTATCAACAACCTCCGGGCAAGTTCATTAGGTTTATCAGTTCACTAAAAAATTGCCCAGTTACACACAAAAAATTACCAAGTTTCAATCATCACTAGTTTGTATAATACATGAAGGCTGTGATCCAGGTGAGTCACTAAGCACCAGCTAAAAGCAGTAGCAACCTATTAAAATATGAAGCAATGCCAGTAACCTCATCTCTCTTCTTTCATTCATGTTCCCCCTATGTTATCTTTTTCTTTAAAGTAAGAGCTCAGAAGTGTTTCGAAGACAAAAAAAAAAGATGTTTTGGTAAGTCAGGCTTCCTTCAGGAAGAATTCTATGGCCACAAATTACAGCTGTAAGAATGGAGTAAGAAGCTTGCTGAAATGCCAAGAAAAACCAATGCTCCTAGACCTCTAAGCACATGCAAAAAAGCACTTTAGAACATAAGCTCCTTAAAGAGCTCCCCCCCCAAAAAAAAAACCCAACCCTATTTGCAATCTTTAACTTTTTGGTCTTTAATGAGAATCAACTCTTAAAACAGGGTGCTCATCTACTATAACAGGTCCATGAAGAACTGTAATATAAACTGATGACATCTACCAAAAGAAATTTTTCTTGCTGTTTACTGGAAACAGAGAAGTAACATACCAAACACCTGTTTGGTGTAGCATTCAGCTAGGATTTATTAACTTATTTATTTGAAATATTAAGGATTAGCGTTTGCATCCGGAAAACTTCCAAGTTTGTAAATAGCAGGTAAATGCATGGCTTTTTCTGCAAAATAGTATCCTTCCCTACAAAACCACAGTAAACGTAACTTCCATGTTTTATTTTGATGCTTCTGACCTTAGATGTTCTTCGATACAGTACAGTGAAAATAACAACAATGAAGAACACTGGGAAGTGGAGTGTTATTTTAATTTCTAATTCCTCTGAGTGGCAATGCCATTCAGGAAGATAATACCACATATACTGACATTTGTTTAGATGCAGAAAAGAAAGCCTAAGTAAGTGAGGCAAAGACAAAATGGACCAACTGGAACATTTAGCCTTCAAGAACTTAACACAGGATGGGAGAATGGGCAGAAATAGCTGGGCTATAAATATTAGGATGCAGAGTCTGTAAGAGGGGGTGGGGGGCATACCAGCAACCGAGTTACACTACATAAAAACCCCTGAAGTTGTTCCTGCCATTTGACTCTAATGCTATCCCAGGTGGAATACACTGAGGTTTTACACAGTACCTACATGTTTTAGACACATCCAGTAACTCCCCTGTGGAGCTGCTCATGGTTAGGGAGTCATTGCTTGGCTTGGTCCCAAGTATAAACAATCACAAGGAGTAGATGAGGTAAGAAGTGATCTCTGGAGATCATTTAGTTCAAACCCACTGTCCAAGCAGGGTCACCTTGAGATGGTTACCCAGGACAGTGTCTAGCCAGGTTCTGAATACCTCCAAGGATGGAGACTCCACAGCCTTTCTGAGCACCTATGCCAGTGCTCCATCGCTCTCACAGTAAAAGGTTTTTCTTGTTTAAGCAGAATTTCTTGTATTTCAGTTTGTGCCTATTGCCTTTTGCCCTGCCACTCAACAGAACTGAGAAGAGTATGGCTAGATCTTTACACTCCTCCTGCCCAGCCTCCAACCCCCACTCCCCCTGCCCTGCCTCCCCCTCCCTGTATTTATACACATTGACAAGATCCACCTCCCCCCCGACCCTCTCTCCTTCTGAATAGTCCCAGCTCTCTCAGTCTCTACTCACATGCTTCAAGCTCTAATCATCTTGGTCACCCTTTGCTGGACTCACTCCAGTCTGTCCTTATCCCTCGTGTACTGGGAGGCCCAGAATTGGACCCAGCACTTCAGATGTGTCCTCACCAGTGCTCAGTGCAGTGCATGGATCACCTCCCTTGTCCTGCTCATAACACTCTTTCTAATGCACCCCCAAGGGGCTGCTGGCTTTCTTTGCTGAGACATAGAAAAGGACTGTTTTTCAGAAGAGTGTAATACGTAGGAATGACTTCTACATTGTTAAGGATTACAGATTCTACAAGTTTACATGGATTTATCTGCAGAAAAGAAATCCATCAACAATTACTGAACACAATAAGCTGCACATATCACAAGATGTCCCTGAGCTATAAAACTGGAAGCTTAATGAGTTGGAAGCTGGATGATATATCACTGTGCTAATTCTATCACTATGCTTAAACCATCCCTTCTTGACTATTGTTGAAGATATTAGGCTACATAGACTTTTGATTGGATGCAGGGCTATTCCTAGGCATTACAAAATGCTACATGAATTGCACGGTGTATTATCCTACACCTACTGCAGTCATTTACCAAGTTTCTGAATTAATTTGATTATGAAAGATACAAGATTCTGAAAGATAAATATATTTAAATAAACAACACTGCCAAAGATTAATTACAAGTTCGGAACCTGTTTCAGTGTAACAGTACAAAAAGCCCCTGAGGAAAAATACAATGAAGATTTTACCTCATCCCAAGCAAATGAACGCCCAAACTCAAAATGGCCCTTGAAAGTCGTATGTTTCTTAGTGTACAATGACCTTTCAGTTTTTCAGCATTCTTTCAGACAGTGCAAGATAGACTTGTTGGAGCACCCAGATATATCCACCTGAACAACATGAACAACTTTCAGTTCTTGAAATGGGCAGTGCAATCACAGGACAGAGATCATAATTCAACAGTCAACTACTTTATTGCTCTCCAGAAACTTTCATATCATGCAGCATACTGATTGGCTCTTCCAGTTACCCGATACATGCATTATTTTGTGAAGTCTGCTCAGTTTTAGGAATCTCTTACTTTTGCTCAGCTGAGAGGTACTTGATAATATAGTTCTAGGATTATCACCTCAATATTTTGTATTTTCCCCTCTTTTGACATCGAAGTCCTCATATAGTTTAAAGAACATGTCTACACAAAAAAAAAACAAACAAACAAACAACCAGCTCCAAAGAATCTGTACTATTCCCACAGGGCACAAATGATGTTCCTAAAAAACATTCATTCACGCTAGAATGTATTTTGTAAATGGTGGCACTATGTAATGGGAGTTATAAACCAACACCATATGACCATACATTAACACAGACAGCACACTGAATAAATGAAGCAATCTCAATTATTAATAGATGGTAAGTTCTAGCAGCTGCTATTTTATAGGTTGCAAAGGATAAGGGCAGTATGACAGAAGTGTTCAAACAGCAGTTGTTACTTTGTAAAAAAATACCACAGGATGCAAACCTGCAAGAATCCTTTTTTTTAATAAAATTCATACATAGTCTAGTCATCAAATTTAATCTTTTTCCCTTGGAATGCTGTAATTTGAGACATTTGTTCCCGGCGCCGCCTGCTTGCTTCCCATGACGGATGAAGAGGCTGCTCCGAACATGCTTTCTTATTGTCGCATTTAATACTGGTAGCTTTTGCAAACGGTTGCTTCTTGAGGTGTGGTTCCTTTTTAAGAAGAGCTGTGCAAGAAGTACAAAATATAATATTAACTACATCATGAACCTTCACAAAAATATGCTAAAACTACTTTGAGATTGCAGATGTTTTCAAGAATTTCTTAATGAGCCACAGGGAGCACATTCGTCTGAATGTTCCCAGCAAGATTTCCTCACCTTGCAGTCCAATAAATTGTCACTTGGTAGACTGCAAATAGTAAGGCTTATTACTACTGACCACATCTAAAATTTGTGTAGACAAATACTCAGCACAGTCTCAGCTTTTTTCTTCATAATAAACCAATAAGATATTACACAATGTAACTCTGTATGCATGAAATGATATCCTTGATGTAATGAATTCCAAAATGGTACCATATATAATAAATGGAATAAAATATTGAAGGAGCCGTTAAAGGTATTAATTATGAGATAAACTACTTGTGAAATATCATAAGCTGTACACCTTTAACTGTGCACACATAACACTAACTGCTCAACATGAAGAAAGATGGAAAAGCACTTTCCTACGTTTCCCTACTTCAAATATTTATAATATTAAAAAATAGGAAATAGCAAACCATATCTGCAGATTAAAATGAAATCTCAATGATTGGACCATTTTAACAACAAATGTTGAAATATCTGTCACAAAACTGAAATGAAACAGAAAACTAGCCTATCATGACTAGACTGCAGAAGCAACAAAATCTCAAGAAGGTTTTTACTCTTATAACTTCATCAGATTAAGTAATACATACCTGTTCTTCCATTTTTTAGAGGCTGATCTTTAGAATTTCTAAAAACAAAAAAATAATTTAAGATTTATCAAGAAACTTGTAAGACAACAGACACCCGTGAGTAAAGAATAGTTATCACCAAAACACTTGTGCGAAGACTTTTCAAGCATAACGTGCAAAACCCTTAAATATTGTTTCCTCTTTGTTAATCAAGAAGTAAAAATATAAGCATTCAGTCATGATTTAATTTGGATGCAGGTCTATTTAGAACTCCTATGAATATGTCAGTGCTAATGCGAATATGAAAAATACGTGTCACGAAAGCCCAACAACACTGCAGAGCAGTTTATGTGAAAGTGTTCTAAGCTGTAATTAGCTGAAATTCTCCTTGTTTGGTAAGGGGTACTAAAAATCACAACAATTTCCATTACTGGGAAGGAGAGAGGGAATGGAGAACATAACAAGAAAAGGTTTACCTTCTTCTGTTTTGAGATTTCTGATCAGAGGTAGACAAAGAACTGCAAAACATTGATTCTAGCTTGCTTGGTTTTGCATGTGGCTTTCCTTTTTCCATGATTAAATCTTGTACTGTCCCAGGTGCTGTGTTCTTTCCTTTATTCAGCATGTTTTTCTGAAGGCTATCCTTTTCTTTTGCTGAAGAAGGATCAGTAACTGCTGCTATCTTTTTCTTTCTTTTTACCTTGCCAATGAAGAAATCATCACTGCTGTCACTGTCAGAATCTGATGACTGGTTATAAAACCTTTCTTCAGTACTATCATCAAAGTACTCCTCTTCATTAGGATGTTCCTGGTCACTATCATCATTATTTTTTTCTTTTATGGCACTGAATTTGTTCATGCTCATATTTTCTTTCCTTTTTTGAAAGTTGAGCTTCTTTCCTGTTTTACTCTGACTGCCTGCTTGCATTTCTACTGCCTGAAATGAAGATTCTTCTGTAGCATATGCTGTCTTCATTTTCACATTTTTCTGCTCAGATTCACTCTCACAAAGTTCTTCACCCACACTGTCAATTTCTATTTTCATACTAATTTTTGTTTTGTGTTCACATCCTTGCTGGTTTTGAGCTTGTTTAAGAGCTTGGTCATCCAAATTCCTATTGAAACGTGCTGATTTAGGCTGTTCTTCTGACTTAGCCTTTTTTGAAGGAGTGGCTTTGTCTGGATTCTTTCTTGCATCCTTAAAAGCTTTTACAGCAGCTATACAAGGAGCAGAAGAAAAACCTTTTGTTGCAGATACCCATGAGTTTACATAAGTTATTTTAATATAATAAAATATCTTTGCAAGTTAAATATGTTGTATTGAGTAAATGTACTTTGAACGTCCCTATCAATCATTTACTGAACACAAGGGTCAAGAATTACCTTAAGAGTACAGCACCAACAAAAGTGAGGAAAAGAACTTGAAATTATTACTGATTGAATACACTATTAAACTTGGATTTAACTGTCAGCTTTTCTTTCAGCAAATAATCTGCAGTTGATAATCATGTTCATTTAGGGCATTACTTTGTGTGTGAAAACTGCAAACAAATAGTAAATTGCTCAGATACAATTAAATGAGTATTTGACATACTCTGTTATTAACAATGTAATTTTGTGACATTATTACTGGGACTTGTCCCTTTTTAGGACTTGTCCTTTTTTAACATCAACTTCAGTTGGAAAGACTGAGTTTAAAGAGAACAAGGGATAACCTAAAGAACCAGGAAAGGTTCCCAAAGAATTCTGGGGACAGTTTCCAGAGCAAAACCTCTTAGCTGCCTTTGGAACACAGTTTTAATTCCCCTTTAGTTTTGTATCTGCCTGTTATGTACTCATTGCCAGTTCGGTCCTATTTCATTTAGAGATACTCCATTATACCCCTTATGAGCCCTGTTTGTCCTACAACCTGTATCTTAAATGTCATATAGTATACTATCACGTATAAGCCCATTTCAACCAATATAAATGACTACAAGGTTGTGACACTTTGTTCACTGCACCTAGTTAAGGTAACTACAGAGGCTTTTCCAGTTTTTTACTTCTTTTATACTGGTTGTTCATGTCAGGAATGTACAGGAACAAGATAACACACCAGTAAGCTACTGAAGTCATAAACAAGTTAATATAATATTACATACCTTTCAGTTCAACAAATCTGGATTTCAAGATGGGGTGTGTTGCAAGTCTTGCAATGGCTCGCTCAGTTGCAGTACAATTTGGCTATACAAAATAAATTCAAAGGCATGAAGTCAATAGAATGGTGAATACTTACACAGGTCTGTATCAGTTATGCTACAATGCATACTAATGTGATTCCGGACTACTAAATGAACACCAGGAAAGGCTTAATAATATCTGAATATTTCTTACCCTTCCGGTATTACTGTCATTTTAAATGAGGAAAATTTTGACTGCCAAACATGGACAGAAATGTAACAGACATGTAAATCTGCTGTTTCTTAGGTAGTTAATAGGGATAATACGATTTTTATTTTAAAAGCATACCAGACACATCCTTCAGAGCTAACATACTGATTTTACATTCACTATTTCTTATACATACAAAGCAAATTAATGAATCCCCTGAATAAAGAACATCATATTGGTAGAAGGCATTCTGCATCAAGGAGTACAGCAGCTTGCAAAAAATGCAGTACAGATGCCATAGAAGTAGGCAAAATTACGTAGCAGGTATTGAAAGAATATACATTAAATGTGGTTGAGAGATCAAACTTGATCTTAAAAGACAAACGACCATGAATTTGATGTGGTGGAATACTGGAACTCTGCACAAAATCATAGAATCATTTAGGTTGGAAGACTGTTACAATCATCATGTCCAACCACTAGCCCAGGACTGCCAAGTCCATCACTAAACCATGCCCCTAAGCACCACATCTACGTATTTTTTAAGTACCTCCAGGGATGATTTCACCACCTCCCTGGGCAGCCTCTTCCAAAGCTTGACTACCCTTTCAGTGAAGAAATTTTTCCTAATACTCAATCTAAACTTTCCCTGTGTAACATGAGGCCATTTCGTCTTGTCCCGTCGCTTGTTATGTGGCAGAAGAGACCGACCCCACCTCACTACAGCCTCCTGTCAGGCAGCTGCAGGGAGCGATAAGGTCTGCCCTCAGCCACGTTCTCTCCAGACTAAACACCCCCAGTGCCCTCAGCCGCTCCTCATCAGACCTGTGCCCCAGCCCCTTCCCCAGCCCCGCTGCCCGTCTCTGGACACGCTGCAGCCCCTCAATGTCCCCCTTGCAGAGAGGGGCCCAGACCTGAACACAGGGTTCGAGGGGCGGCCTCAGCAGTGCCCAGTGCAGGGGGACGGTCACTGCCCTGGTCCTGCTGGCCACCCTGCTGGGGACACAGGCCAGGGTGCTGCTGGCCGCCTGGGCCCCCTGGGCACACTGCTGGCTCCTGCCCAGCCGGCCGTCACCCAGCACCCCCAGGCCCTTTTCTGCCAGGCAGCTTCCAGACTGATTCAAAGAACAAATACGATATTCATGCTTTAACACAAAGGAAAAGGAGAAAGGTAGGAATTGCTTCTGACTTTCTCTTTTATATATCAGAAGTCCTAGATACAACACACTTGTAAAAGCTACGCCATTTTCAGTTTCTTGCCATTACTCTGCTTGAAGAACAAAATGAGAGGTATCTAAGACTTCCAAAGATAGCTTTGTCTTCTTTTTTCTTTGAAGAGAGGGAAAGACCTTCCTCCCTTCCTCCTAGCAGTACTGTAATGGATGTATGTTTAAATTGTTGCTATGTGTGATTTCAGCTATATGGTACAGGCAGTACTACAGCAGAAGCCACCCAAACCAACAGATGATGAGCCTTGTAAAGGACCAGGCAAGTGCCCCATGACCCAACCTGAGCTGTTTTGGGCAGCCAACAGCTCAATGTTAACACACTGCCTGTCCTGTCCCAAGAGACCACTGCAACGGATGGAGCCCAAGTCACATGTATGTAAGTGCTGGAGAACAAGGGGAGGAGACTGTACTGGCTCTGCCCTGTGACAGAGTTAACTTTCTCCATAGCAGCCAAGATGGTGCCATACTTCGGATTTGTGACTAAAGCATCTCAGAGTTCGTAACACACCAATGTTTTAGTTATTACTGAGCAGTGCTTGCACAGTATCAAGGCCTTCTGTTTCTCACTCTGCCCTCCAAACAAGTAGGCAGGGGATGGGCAAGAGGTTGGGAAGGAAATACACCTGTGGCAGCTGATCCAAATCGATCAAAAGGATATTCTATTTCATACCAAGTCATGTTCAGCAAAGAAAAGCTCAAAGAAAGGAAAAGGAAAGGAAGGATGTTAGTGGTTATGGCATTTTTCTTCCCGAGTAACTGTTACGTGAAATGAATCCCTGCTTTCTGGGATGTGGCTAAACATCTGCCTGGTGATGGGAAGTAGTAAATAAATTCCTTATTCTGTTATTGAACTTTATCTCAAGCCATGAGTTTTTCTCACTTTTGCTCTTCTGGTGCTATCCCCATCCTGCCGGGTGGGTGAGTGAGCAGCTGCTGCATGCTTAGCTGCTGCCGGGGGTTACACCTACAACACAAATGCTACCTAACACATCAGCCATGCATATTTAAAGAATCTGATTTGCTTGACCTAAGAGTGCTCAGTGGGGAATCTTACTTGTTTGCATATACATTTTCTTCCGGAAGAATTATGCCACTTAATATAAAAAATTATGTATTCATTGCAAAAAGACAGATGGACACTTCATGCCAACTACTAGTGCAGCAGAGTCACTTTCAGTGCTTTGGCCTGAAGGAAAGACAGCAGAAGACACTACATCTACAGTAGTGCCAGTACTTCTGAATGCAGAAACTAATTGGTTTGCAAAATGTAAATCTTGTTCCTCAGGCAATGCAAAGCAAATCCTGTTCGTATTTCTTTTTTTCATAGTTCTAGAGCTTACAAAATATACTCCAGGTATATCCATCATACTACATGTTTGAAGTGCAGAGCATCTGGGAATTCTAGTACTTTCCTTTCTTCTCAAGTCTCTGCTATTACAATGTTCTTTCTTTATGTCAAGAAAAACTGGAAAAAAGTTTTCTCTGTAGACTGTCTACAAAACTATTAACACTGGCCAGAGGAGATGGGTCAAAAGGTGGGTCCATTTCCAAGGGCCACTGACTGGCTTACTTTCAGGCTAGCCTAGCTCTGAGAACTTGAAATCTGAATTTTGGTCCCCATGTGCCACCAGATTCCTGGGATAGCAAGCTCACAGCTCACATTTCTGAAGTTCAAATGCTATTTTCTTCAGATATTTTTCTATAGCTGGAAAATCTATTTCTGAACTTAATTGATACACTTTTCCCCTCAGCTACTTCCTGTGGGTTTTGAAAAAATACACCATGAAGTTGAGAGAGCAGCAGCAGCTTCTGTGCAAAACCTGGTGTCCTTTAATTCAAATATTTATAGAAAAGGTTTAAGCACATACATGCCAATCCATATGGAATAACCACGTTTTCTCCTTATAGCAAAATACATCAAAAACACTACTTACAGTGATAGACAGTAGCCAACAAACATACAATATGACATTTACGTTCTTTAAAAATTCCTACTTTTCTGTTTGGTTTTTTTGGCATATCCAATGCTCAATGTATTTTTCCTGAAGTATTTTCCAGTACATAAAACCCTGGCAGAAAATAAATTGTAATAGAAAAATGTCAATTGTATTTACAGCAAGAACACCTTTTCCCCCTCCTCCTTGCCCCCAGTATCTGTAATTATGCAGACACTGGAACTGGACATGTTTATTCTCAAATATTCCTGCTATTTCTTGTATTATTTTGCACTGTTCATTTTGTCACACAAGAATGTCCTAGTACTTTCCACAGGAACACTCTCCCTCATTCAATGTGCAACTGAGGCACTGCAAAGTGAACAAAGCAACTAGGCAGTGTAGAGTGTCACACTTTTCAGTGAGAAGTTGTAAGCTACATGCAGAACCACCTGAAAGTCAGTCTTCTCACAATTCTTGTCTTGGTAAGTCATGCATTATTTCTTTATATAGTATTGAAGACGTCTATCTATCATCACCGAAATGTTTCATTAAATTCCATGTGGACATTTAACTGAATTAACTGCATTGATCTCTACAGTTTGAAATCTCTTAAAATGAAAAGAAACCCAAACTGCATAAACAAGCATTCTTCATCCTGAGGGGTAGATGTGCACACAGATGCACAAACTTCAGAACATAACTTGTCAGTTACAGCATAATAAAGCAACAGTTGTATAACTTACACATGTGGAAACACACATGTATGCCCCACTTAAGGGAGACAAACTTCGTACAATGTGGCAATGATTGGGAAGAGAACGGACTTATAAACTTCCTAAGATAAAAACAGATTCACAATGCAAGTTTTGAGATGCACTGGAACAGGGGTCAGAAGTACAGAATGGCTCTGAGAGCTGGCAGCACTGGGTAAAACAAAAACAAACAAACATAAAAGCAGCACGATGGAAATGTCAAGCTGAAGTTCTCTGGGGAGTAACTGCTTCATACAGTTCAAGTGATAAAGTAAGTGAGAATGAGAAAATGAGTGTCTCAGCACCTTGGGGCAGATGGGCTTGCAGGAGTTGAAAGGGATACCTTGTTAGCATACTTGAGACAGTAGTGCTTCAGGAAGAATTACAGGGCAGAAACCTGGGATTCACTCAGGAACGTGAAATGGTGACTTCTAACCATTGCTTCATTCTGATCTCTCTTCCTGTTCAAGCCTACTTTTGTTGGTACCCTCTCCGCTATAATTGTAATCAGTAACAGGAAAGAAAAAGGTCATACTTCCATTGACTTCTGTACAGAAGGGGATTGCCTTGTTACACGTCTCACAGAAAAAGACTGCTACCAGAATTTCAGCTGGGTGAAAGGACCAAACTGGTAATGCTTGGTGGCCCTGAAACTGTCCCTTTAGATCATATCTCAGTTATTGAAAATAACAACATTCAAATGGAGACAGTTCAGAAACCCCACTGACAAGTATGCAGTACATGGCAAAAGCCACGACATGAAAAGTAACCCTGTAGCATGTCATACTCCAGTTCCTAAACTAAATGGAAGTGCAGTTTAATGTCGAGTGTAACAACAGCCTGATTTTAAGCAAAAAAATGGCAGAGGTAATACTAACCAGGGTAGAGCATAAAGAAAAAAAAAAATAACCCCCAATCCTGGGCCAAAACAAGATGTCATTTCAATACCCTTTGTAGCAGCTTAGGAGAAGAGCTGTCTCTGTACTTAAAAAAAACCACACAGAAAACCTGTTAATCCACACGTTCTTCCCAGAGCTCTAACTAGTTACAGCTGTCCTTCATAATAGCAGATGTGGTTAATGTGGAGTCACAGGGTGGCTGAAGGTGCCAAACCATGGCTGCCACCCAAGTCCATCCCATGACCTCATACTGGTTTTGGAATAAGACCCTTGAGAAAATTTACTTTCTGACTGTGAAATGCTGTTAGTTCTCCCTCTTCCTTTTTGTCTGTAAGACTTACAGGATGTGATTTGTGGCCATCAGACATTGTGAATAGTGTGGTATGAGAGGGAATTGGTTAATGGTATCTCTCATGGCAGCACTGCTGTCTCTCAGCTCTTGAGAGCAAGAGATTGTTTGTTGACTGTGCCTCATCTTGGTAATAGGAGGATGGATCAACTAGAGATTGCAGTAAGCAGGTCTCTGTTACATGTGGCAAAAGTTTAAAAGAGGGGGGTTCTCCTAAATACTGAAATAGCAATCCCGTAGTGTTCAAAGGAGAGAAACATTCGCACTCAGTGCTTCAGACTCTGCACTGGAAATGGAGCGCCCAAACCTGTCAGATTAATAATCAACTTTTACTCAGTTTTTACTCAAGCTTTCCCAATTTTTTCACATAGTATCAAAATGAGGGTATAGGTGTTACAAAGAAGTTGCTATACAGGCTTAATAGCAAGGCAGATGAGAAGTTCTTATGGCAATTAATTCTGTATGGATCTCAGGAAATCATGCAAATTTAAACAGACTTTTTAATTGGACTATATACAAGTTTTGAAGTAGTCTAATGAAGAATTTCCAAATGAAGCTAGAGTGTATGTCCTAACAAATCTAAAAGCTTTGCAAAAAATGTCAGCACGATAATGTCTTGTAACAGAACAACAAGGAAAGGACAATTTCTTACAAAACATCAGGATACACAAGTAAACCTGGAGTCCCCCTTGGCTTCTTGCTTATTATTTTTTTCAATGCTTGCCACAGTTTATATTTATTTAGGTTGTTTTCTGTTATTGTGGTAATTCAACCATGACAGTATTTGGATATTTACTTTATTTATCTTGTAAGCTGTGGTGTGTTGACCCTGGCTGGTGGCCAAGTGCCCACCAAAGCTGCTCCATCACTCCTCCTCCTTTGCTGGACAGGGGAGAGAAAATACAACAAAACCCTCATGGGTCGAGACAAGGACAGGCAGAGATCACTCAACAATTAGCATCTTGGGCAAAACAGACTTGACTTGGGGAAAAATTACCTTACTATCAGTCAAATCAGAGTACGGTATTGAGAAATAAAAACTAAATCTTGAAATTCCTTCCCACCACCCCTTCCTTCTTCCTGGGCTTAACTTCACTCCTGATTTCTCTACCTCCTCCCCCCTGAGTGGCAGAGGTGGACAGGGAATGGGGTTTGTGGCTGATCCCTCCTCCTCAGGGGGAGGACTCCTCACATTCTTCTCCTGCTCCAGTGTGGGGTCCCTTCCATGGGTGACAGCTCTCCATGAACTTCTCCAGCATGGGTCCTCTCCATGGGGTGCAGTCCTTCAGGAACAGATGGCCCCAGCATGGGCCCTCTGCAGGGTCACAAGTCCTACAGCAAACCTGCTCCAGCCTGGACTCTTTTCTCGACATGTCCTGCCATGAGACTCCTGCAGCACAGGTCTCCCATGGAGTCACACCCTCCTTTGGACATCCACATGCTCCAGTGTGGGGTCCTCCACGGGCTGCAGGTGGGTACCTGCCCCACCGTGGGCCTCCATGGGCGAGAGGCACAGCCTGCCTCACTGTGGGCCTCACCACGGGCTGGGGGGGATCTCTGGCCCAGCATCTTGAGCCCCCCCTGCCCCTCCTTCTTCAGTGACCTTGGTGTCTGCAGAGCGGTTGCTCTCACATATTCTCACTCCTCTCCGGCTGCAGTTGCTGTTCCACAGTAACTTTTCCCCTCTTCTTATTTACCACAGAGGCACTATCACTGTTGCTGGTGGGCTCAGCCTTGGCCAGCAGTAGGTCTGTCTCGGAGCTGGCTGGCATTGGCTCTATTGGACATGGGAAAAGATTCCAGCAGCTTCTCACAGAAACCACACCTGTAGCAGCCCTGCTACGAAAACCTCCACACAAACCCAATACAGAAGCATTATGGAAGCTGAAGACCCATACATGGGGTACTCTGGACAACCGTTGCCCATCTGCAGAACTGTACACAACAGAAGACAGAGGTCTGGAGAATCTAGCTGACATTGTGTTGATGGCAGAAGCACTGACTGTGCACTCATCACTGACTTCCGCAGACTCTTCAATCCAGCGTCAGGGAGAAGAATGAGATTCTTCTAAATCCTATCAAGGTGCTTACACTGCCCTAACTTAAATTGCATGTCTGGACCAAAGCTGCTCTTTCCCCCATAATTTTTTTCACTTAGATTTCCCTTCACTCCTACATGTATTTTGGCTTGTCTTTTATAAAAAAAAGTGTATGAAGTATAAACTTGGTTTCTATCATTATCACCTCTTCTTTTAAAATAAGAATTGCAAAATAGGCCACAAATTCAAACAAAAACGTATCTCTTGCTGTTCTCTGCTGCATGCATGATAAAAAATACCTACCATCCAAGCATCTGAAAAAGTTTAAAGGCCCTTTAAGAAGTGCAGCACTTTACAAGTGTTAGAAGACCACATTTAATTGCAGTACAAAAGAGCCAATAGAGTTTCATTGGATTAACCTGTCACAACTAATTTAGCCAGCCATACAAGTGTGAGGTAAATGCTTATTTTTCAGGTTGAGAAATAGTCAAAGGGAAATGGAGTGTTTCATCCCAAATTACCACGGTGATCTACAGCAGAGCTTGGCATAAACCCCAGACCTGCCCAAGTACAAATTATGTACTTAATCTTCTACTAATACTTTCCTTCTTCTCTTTATGCATAAAATAATTCCTATGATTGTTTCAAAAAACAAAGGCAGAGCAAAAAATTCCAGAATAAAGCAGGCATGGATTCTTAGTTATCTCCTCATGGAGAACAGGATCAACTCTAGGTGTAAACTGAAACGCAAGATTATGGGTAAACTCAAATGCTGCTAACTCTTATTCACTTCTTCCAGGGCTAGTAAGAATATGTGTCTGTAATCCTCTCACTTTGGCATCCCACAGAAACAATACACACATTTTTAAAGAAAAAAATGTTAAAATGTTAACTTTTTAAGGTTATGAATGAGGATACAAAGCGAGCACTGTGCTAATTCCCCCACTCAGTTGTGGTGGTCTAACTCACTGTGACTACCAACACTGAAACCTCTGCTGGCCTTTGAGAAAACCTAGAAGCATGCTGAACATTACTTTACGCTATGGACAAATCTGTCTATGATTTAGACAATTCCCAGTGGAAAGCAGTAGTAAAAAGAGTGCCCCTCAGATTGTAGTATTAAGAAATATCTGTAACATAAAAAGATTACATAATCTGAATTTTATATCCAGTACAACTAACCAGTCTAAAATATGTACAGTTCTTACAGCAACATAAAAGCAAACACATAACATGTAACGATATAAAGGCTACATGTTTTTTGCTTTTAATATATAGCTTTGCATTAAATATATGCATTTTGTATGTTTTGACATTTGAACAGTTGAGGCACTGTATCACTATAAAATATATGCATCTTGCCAAACTGAATAAAAAAGCCCAGCACACAGAACAGTAAAATAGATGCCACTACAAAACCCCAACAAATCCCACAGAAAAACCAAGCAACCTTCCCCTACCACAGCCTAAATCAGACAAAAGACAATTATATTGAGAAAGTAAACTGGAAAGCCAAATACGATGAAACAGAAAGCCTGAAACAAAAAATGTACTTTCAGGGGAATAGAAACAAAATGCATCTCAGATAACAGGCAGTAGCTGTGAACAACACAAAGAGAAAGGTCTTTGCCACAAAATTCACATAGACTGCTTCAGAGAACATAATTAAATTTGGAGGAAAGGTCATATATAAATTAGTTTTGAAAACCACTACATATCAGATCTAAAACCACAACTGACTTCTGCAGAAAACTGAAGCTGACAGATCATTTGCTTGTAACTGGCCATCTAGAATGAGGTCTAGAGACTCAAGATAGGCAGCTATTTATTAGCTCTGAATCCTGAGTTAAGTGTTACTTGTACTTATTTGTCATAGAAAAGAGAGCAGAAACACAAAATAGACCAACAAAGTCAGGCAGTGCTGCAAGCTGAGCAGGAAACAGCATTCTCTGGGTTCACTATGACCTGAATGCATCTGAGCTCCCCAGATCCAGCTGTGTATCACAGGCATCTCTGAAGACTGAGTGGAAGCACATGGTAGCAAATAAATTGGCGAGACACAGGGATGAGCTCCATATTAATAAAACTCTTTAATGGGCCAAGAAGTTCAGAGTATTCTGCCTTGGATGAACCTGAGAAGTTTAAGAATTGAGATATCTGCTAGTCTCCTTGTGAAGTCAATTTGGTGACAAAACTCTACTGAACTTTCAGGGATGTAATCTTGAGACATCCTTACAATATTTCACTGTAAAACAGATGCTCAGACCTCAAATTATCACTTGTCAGATGCAGCCTGATACAGCACAACATGTATAAGCACATATGAAAAACAGTTTATAACACAGAAAAGTAGACATAGTTCAGATCTTCAAATTTAAAACAGATGCAAAGCTTCAAAGCTAGCTAACATCCCAAAAACAAACTCCCATTTAATTTTAGATAATTTATAAAATAAAAGTAATTGATTTATCCCCGCCAACAAACCCTGTCTTGCTCAGACCTTCACATTTACAAGCACCGCCACCAGGGAACACACCTATATGTAACTATTGTCAGGTCAATGCCTTCAGATAAAATTCTCAGGAGAGACGTATTTCTGTTCAGAGCATTGCTGAAGGAACTAAATATGAGAGCAAGAGATCTGGAGGCGCAGATGACTTAAAGACTTCACAACCGCCGCACACCCTAACCAGGGGTAGGGCATGTTATAATATGCTATTCAAAACAAGACAGAATTTCTTGGCATACCACATTGCAATTTTTGTGCACAATTGAAAACAGATTTCTTTTAATCTATATGTTTTTTCAGCCACTTTCTGAAAAAGACAATGGAAATATAAATTCAGTTCACTGAAAAACTATTAAAACATCTGAGATAAACATACCAGTTCTTTGGCACCAAAACGTAGATTTTCCATCATTAAGTCTATTGAGGGAGTATATGCATTCGAAACTTACTCTAATGATAAACACATGTTAGTTATATATGGAAGCCCTGATATTACTTGAGCGTGTCAGCACGTGATGGATGTAAAATAAATGGAAATCCTGGATGTCCACATTTTATAGCAGGTATTTCACCATATGGCATACAGAACAGTCACCTTTATGCTTAGAGGCTCTCCGGCATCTTTGAGGCCATTACATTATTACTTAACTCTGGCATGCAGAATTTTCCTAATGTGTAGTCACCCAACCATTTCAATCATCATGCAGTTATTCATATTCCAAACCCAAGGAAAACTAGACCATCATGCTTTAAATTTAATGCTGTTATACTTTCACTAAATGACTAGTTACCTCATGTTTCCCATACTTTCTCTTACCTAGTAATCTTGCCATAGAGGAGTGCTATGCTGTAAACTGATACTCTCATTTTACCAAGCTGTAAATTTTTAATGTAGCTGGTCTTAGCAGCTACATTGACATCCCAATAGATGAGATTTTTCTTTAAACAGAATTAAAAAAATTCAAGAAGATCTAATTTTTCACCTTCTCCAGTTAAGTTTTAAAGGTTCAAGCAATAGTACCCTCTAGCACTTTTTGTCTAATTTTCCAGTGTTAAGAGACTTGATGGGCTTCATAGTGAGCTGAAAAGGCCCATCTAATTCCATAACTTTTTAAAAATTATTTTTATTTTTATAAATCTCTATTTCTTAATTCTGAGTTGCAGCACTTCAAAAAACTGATCTGGTTTGGGAAGAGAGGAAGAAATCAGAATGGTTTTGTACTTTATTTTTGTATGATATATAATGAAAAACTGATAAGAGTTTCATTTATAAAAATAAAAAGAGCAAAAGACAGCAGCAGCTGTTTTTCATTTTCAGAAACATCAGGAATGTCAGACTTATTTCTTTCTGATTTTGTAATGCAATTCTGAGTCACACTACAAAGCATATGTACAGAAAGAGCTTTTCCAGCTAGTAACATGTGAGTAGCTGTCAGTCTTTAACATAAAAGATTACAACTGTTTATATAACATTAAAGACATCTTAACACTTTTAAGTTCTTTAAGCAACCAAAATAATGAAAGATTTTAACTTATGTATGTTCTACATTATGTTGTCTCTCCTTGCACTTACCTTCTGTGCCAGCTCTATGGTGCTTCTCAAAACAAGATCAAGAGGTAATGAACCATGGCCACCTTTCCCTCAGTGGTACACTGATTTTGATTTCTCACACAAAAAACAACGCTGCTGGAAGTTAATGCTTTTTAAACCACCTTCAGTAACCTTGGCTGACATTGCTTAAAGTGTAACAATACTCAGAGCATTTGCAGACAGATGGATGGCAAGACAGGGTTTACTTTCTCATTGGGTTGAGCATACCCTTCTCCCTGCCTCTTCATGTGGATCAACTTTATAAACTGATTTAAAGGATGCAATTCAAAGATTCTGTCTTTAGTACCTAAGTGAATTAAGGGTAACTGAAAACTCTCACTATTATTATATGTTCTAAATTTGTAGCTTCTCTAATCTCATTTAACATGTTCTGTTCACCATCATCATTCTGACTGGAGGCTTATGCTGGTTTTGGCTGCAGATGAGTTAATTTTCTTCATAGTAGTGAGTACAGCATCTATGTTTTGGATTTGTGCTGGAAACAATGTTGGTAATTCAGGGATGATTCAGTTGCTGCTGAGCAGTGCTTGCACAGAGCTAAGGCCTTTTCTGCTTCTCACACCATCCCAACAGCAAGTGGACTGGGGGTGCACAAGAAGCTGAGAGAAGACACAGCTGGACAGCTGACCCCAGCTGACCAGAGGGACATGCCATACCATATGGCATCATGCTCAGCATATAAAGCTGGGGGAAGAAGAAGGAAGGGGGGGGGGGGGGGGGCGGAGGAACTGTTACGTGTGATGGAGCCCTGCTTTCCTGGGGATGGCTGAGCACCTGCCTGCCAATGAAAAATAGTGAATGAATTCCTTGTTGTGCTTTGCTTGCATGCACAGCTTTTTCTTTACCTATTAAACTGTCTTTATCCCAACTCAAGAGTTTTCTCACTTTTCTGATTCTCTCCCCCATCCCACTGGGAGAGAGTGAGCAAGCAGCTGTGTGGGGCTTAGTTGCAGGCTGGGGTTAAAGCACAACAGTCCTTTTTGGCACACAACATGGGGCAAAAGGGTTTGAGATAATGACAGATTTAGTTGGAATGTGAAAGATTGAATTTATAGCTGTTATTGCTGCTTAGCTATTAATGGGCAAGTTTCTGTGCTTGCCACGGGGTTTGCTTGCCTCACTGTATATTAGAGTCTAGTGCTTGTTAGTGGCTGCTTCTTGCTTTCCCTGCTTGCTGTACTGCTGATCACCTCACTGTGCTGTGCCCAGGAACATGCTGGTAACAGCCATGGCGATGCGCCGGGGCTGGCAGGTGGCCAGGGCATGGCTGCTGTGTCTGTGCTGCTCTGCTGGACAGGCTGGAACTCCAGTGTGAACTCGAGTCGAGGGGAGGCTGACCTGTGGATAAGTTCACCTCAGAGCAGCACACTCCGAAATGTCTGTAGCTGTGATTAAATCCACACCACAGAAGGTACATCTTGAAGTGTCTGAGGCCATGGTTATGTCTGTGCTGCAGCAGGTGTACCTCTGAAGGGACTGTGGCCCAAGCACAGGTCCATGTTGGAGAAGGTACAGCTTGAAACATCTGTAGCTGTGGGTAAGTCCATGCTGCAGCAGATATACCTTGAAGCATCAGTGGCTGTGCATGGGGTCATGATGGAGCACCTCAAAATATGTGGCCATGGATAAGCTCACGACAGAACAGGCACAGCCCTGGAGGGACTGCAGCCAGGGGTAAGACCATATTGGAGCATGTTTACTTCTGAAGGGACTGTGACTGTGGGTAAGGCCACGCCAGAGCAGGTCTGTCTCTGAAGGCATTGTGGCCCATGGGTAAGGCCACACTGGAACAGGGGCACCTCAAAGCAGCTGTGGCTGTGGGTAAGTCTATGCCGCAGCAGGTGTCCCCCTGGAGAGACTGTGGCTCACAGATAAGGCTCTACCTGGAGTAGGTACAACCCTAAGGGACTGCAGTCTGTGGATATGTCCAAGCTGGAGCAGGGGCAAGGGGAGGAAGTCACTGCCACGTTAAACCCTATAAGCTGGCTCAATGGGACTGGGGTGGAGATTGTAATGGAAATACCTTTGAATTATTGTAACCCATTATTTGAGTTGCATATTAGAGGAATTACTACAGCAGGAGCCACCCAAACCAGTGGAGGTCAAGCCTCACAAGAAGCAGTGCAAGTGCAGCAGTGACCCAATCTCAGCTGGCTTTGGTGTCCAGTAACTCCATGCAACACACCACCTCTCCTCTTCTGAGTGACACCCATAACAAGACAGAGCCCAAGCTCATGGATTAAATTAACTCAGAGGACATTTTGTGGACATTTGACAAACATTTTACAGAGGTGGTCCGTAGACTAGGGGAATGATATCTGTGTATTATATCAAAGGATGGGAATGGGGATGGTGGTTAATGAGGATGTATTGGATAGTGCGGTACTTGAGGATGGCATAAATGACATGGAATAATGGATGGAGAATGTGCTAGGGCAAAATCATGACAAGGCTGTAGCACATTACTACTATCAAACTTTTATGACAGTTGGAACTTCTGTTTAAAAGGTTTCTTAGTACTTTTCTTTTCCTGTAATACATTTGTGCTGTTAGACTTAAAATACAGTGCTTCATAACACAGCACATTCTCATGCACATACACCCTACTCTGCTATCCCTGTAAAGATGGAATGTAAAGATGGAACCTTCCATTAATCATCTTGAAAACCTGTTAGAAGGAGGACATCTATTATTTGATAACGCTATACGTCAGCTATCCTACTCTCCCTCCATTAATTTTTTTGGTTCAAGGATTGGCATGGAAGCATTCCTAATTTAAACCCTTTCTCTGTACCTTAGTATCGGAGATGGCAATCAGCTGGCACTGTAGGCAGTCTGATTCACCTTCATTTTTTATTGGATAAAGCGGTACCCTCCTTGGCCCTTACGAAGCATTCTGAAAAGCAGTTGCATGCCCCCTGTTGGTCATGTCATTGTGAAACAGATGTTCCCCATGCATATTGCCTTCCCCATGCTTTTAGTTTAAGTATTCCTCTATGACCTTTAAAATTTTCAGTGCTAGCAGCCTGGCAGAATTTTGGTTATAATGCATCTTTTGTATCAAGTTCTTCCAACACAGGTTCTCCAAACACCTAAATAACTCTTTTTTTATACCAGACTCTCAACCATACATCGAGATTGAGGACCTCTGCCTGCCTCTTGGGCACTGTATGCAAGTCTGAACAGTATTTTGGAGAAGGATACCAAGGAGATTCTGGACATCAGTAACTTGGCCTTCTTTTATTTAAATAAAAAATAATAAAGACACCACCCCCCAATAAAAAAGCCACACCCATCACCACACCTTGAGAACCTCTTGTTACACTACATTTTTCCCCCTGCATTTTCTTCAAGAAAAGCATAAACGCAAAATTTTTCTAATGTTTTCCTCTACTGTTCCCATGACAGCTCATATCCATTAAGACATTTACAGACATCACTTAAATACTCATTAAAAATAGGAATTAGGTTGAGAGTTGCTTGTCTTTCATTAGTGCTGTGATATAAACGTTTCTGGGACTGAAAAAAACCAGCCATGTGCATGTGCACAAGCATATTTGGGCTTAAAAAGACTGCTCTTCCGCACCCACCATTTTGTCCATTTATGCTCTTGCAAGCATGTTCATTGTATCTGAATCACCTGTATGATCCAAGCTAGGTATCACTTTCAAAAATGTGAATCGACTCCCTCTGAGCTTTACTAACAACAATATGCCTGCCCACATTCTGGTCTGACACACCAAATAAGTGAAATGAGCATATTCAAATCAAAACCAATCCCATAACTTTTGAGACTAAGCCTTGTCTAAGGACAGGAATACACTGGAATAGTATTGAACAGTCAGTTCAGTCAGGCAACAAAATTAAGTAGGACAGCTTCACAGGAACGCAAATGAATGGTAGAAAGATCCCTGTACTAGTAACTTAGTTTGACAGTAACTTAACATTGACAGGAGACTGCCTTTTTCTGTCAGATACAAACATAGTATCTCTGTGAAAAACTGCCTAAGTTACTAGCAGTTTATTTAAATACTGAACTTTCCACATTCTTTCCAGAATGGAAAAAATCCAAGCTGTAATTAGACTGAGATCACTGCAATTGCTACCCTGCTGTTGAAGATGATGGCATCTTTGGTCTAGCCTATCTCCTTGTCTCAGACGCTGACTCTACTGAGGCACATGTGTGGCAGCCTAGTTTGAATGCAAAGGGCTAACTGAGAAGAGATCTACAAAATGGCCCAGAGAAAGTAAGGGAAAGGGCAGGGGGGCAGAAGGAATGGCTAACCAAAGGTGGGAGGGCAGTGGACAGAAAAGAGCATAGACAGGAGCCTGAACTTCCCCACTGGAAGCCTAGAAAGGGAATGATACTGGCTGGGCTAGCAAACAGATGGACAATTGGGTGCAGAAGGTGGTGAGAGAAAAGCGGAGAGAGATTTGTCAAAAATTGACAGAGTTAGTTTTATACTGACACAAAACTTCCAACTGCAGCCATAGGAATTGATTCTAGGCTCTAAAATATAGAGAAGTATATTCAGAAGACAGGCTAAACAACTTGCAGTTCAAGTGATCAAATCCAAAAGAAGGGGAACCTTCAGGAAAACAAAAAACAGTCACACAGAGAAAGTATTTACGCCTGAATGTGATATTCATCACTGAATGCAAAATTCTTCACTTCATCAGTAGTCTAAGGAAGACCACAGACATTCCTGTTTAATGTTAACATCTGGTGTTTGACATGGAAAATTCTCAGGGAACAGTGGCTTCATACATTCAGTGTAACTCCCATTCAAAGTCAAAATACTCCGGACAAAAAGAATTCAACTCTGCAACACTGATTCCCAGCATCAAGCAAATGATTTTAGCCTGTGTTACAGGAAATTATGCCATTAAATTAATGCAACACATTTCCAAAAATGTAAAATGTTGACAGATGCAACTATTAGATACAGAAAAGTATACCTGGTATCTGATATGCAAGTTAATAACTTCATTTCCATACTGAAACAAGTAAGTAACATAACGATTTAACTTGTAGGAAAGAGAGTATTATTATTTTACTATTCACAGCATAAACACTTTGTTTGAGAATGGAAACATCCCTGCAGGTACAAGGCAATACATTCTTAGCAAAAGTAGGTGAAGCTGATGTTTCCAATAACTGATACTTAGAAAGAAAGAAGGGGGGTGGGGTGGGAATAAGATGGAGGTAGTGCTACCAGAGTCTGGGTAGGTCATCACTAAACTATTAAGTTATGCCATGTTCTTCTTTTAAGTATGCTCTGATTATCTATACACAATTTCTAATTTAAGAAGAGTGTAACAAATAGAATTTAGATTAAAAAAAAAAAAAAGAGGATGAAGTTTTTCATGGGTTCCCCCAAAATACCAGGCATTTATCCCCGCATAGCCAAAATCAAACCACAAAACACCAAAGTGCAAAGAATTACCGATAAGCACATTATACAAAACTGATAGACTATCATATAAGTATTAGACAAAAGACTGATTCATACAGTAGTACTCGCCCTATGGTTTATGGATTGCAAACAAAATATTTTCATAAGCAAAGAATGTTAAAAATCCACATCAGTAATTATCTAGTTATGCTGCTATTAAAGGCAGTAACAACAGAAACAGAAGATTTATACCAATAATAACATCTATCCTAATCAGTATATGTTTTTGTGGTCAGTAGAATTCTTCTTCGGGGGAGGTGAGGGGAAAGGGTGGGGGTGGGGGGTGGAGAAGGGAGGAGGTTGTGGAAAAATCCCCCAAAGCCTAAACGCAAGACAGCAACTACTCTGTGCTTGACCCAAAGTCTTTGAAGTTAACAGAAAGTCTTCAACTAAACTGCAAAACACTTTGCATCAGGCCCCTTTTATCATTTAGTGCATTTCCTCAGATTAATCCACAGAGAATACAGAGGTTTTGGTTTTATATATTTTCCACTAGAAAAAGTTTTAAAAATAAAGTAAAATATTACAAGTGTACATTTAGAATACTCAACTAAAATAGAAACCTTTTTATTTTTACAAGTTAGAAAATACAGGTATGACTGCTCCTTCTCAAATGCACATGTGTTTAATCAAAAGTTCTACTTGATTCAGAAATTGCATCTTCCTTTCTTTCTGTCTCACAGTTAAAAAGTATTAGCAGCATCAAGTTTAAAATTTCATTAATAAATAACTGTATTCATTAGAATGAATGTTATGCATTTATTGATTGTGTAACCCTATCCTGCATGTGCTAGTGTCTCGTTACCAAAGGTTACCATCTAGTGATAAGACTCTGGGGAAACTGATGCTCCAAATAATTACTTACAGACTATTAGTTAATGCCTCAAAGCTAGAAGCCTTTCATAAACTGCCTTTCACAGATTGTTGGTGTAAAACAGGTTTTCGGTGTAAATCTAAACAGAAGAACGTAGGACAACACAAGCACTGTGACCACCCTATTCTCACTCTTTTTTTTGGTTACTGATAAGAAAGAGGTTGTCTTTCTGATAAACAGACTAATCGCAAGCCATCACCGGCATAATTTAAAAGGAAGGTGATACAAATCTGAGAAATGCTATTTTGATATGCAACTTCAACACTCTTTTGAAAGAAATAAAGGTAATATATAATCAGTCCTGTAACTTCCTCCTTTTTGTTCCCATCTGTCCTGTGCAGAAATGTTTTTCTACCTCTTTCTTATGTTCTTCTTGCCCAAGGACTTCCTTAATCCTGTATCAGAGATTCAGTGAATTCAGAGGAGTTTGGGAGGTGAAACAGGGTCTTCTCACATGTGAAACAGTGAACTCTCCTTTGGTAAATCACAGAAAACCTTTTCTGATTACTGTCCGTGTTTTAGCTGGTTTCCCAATCCCAAATCCATTTGAGACATACAGGTTAAGAGCCATAGATATTAAATTCACTCATCCCTGAAAAAAAACCCAGAACTTCAACTGAAGCATAACAGTCCCTGGGCATCCATTAAAAATACCTGGACCTGAAGCTACATAGCCCTAATGTCACACCTCTGAAACCATGTTAAGTACAGCAGTCCTCATCAGGCAGCTTAGACTTTTAATGGTCAAAATCATACTGTGCATCAGGCTGCTCAGTCAAATCCTGGCACGTCTCTATGGCCGTACATGAGCTGCCTGAGATCCTGTTTCTAAAGCCTTTGAATTCCTTTTAAAATTCCAAACAAGACAAAGTTGGTTTCTGAATGTGAAGCAATCCAAAATAAGCTCACGAGGCCTTACATTAGCAAAAAAACCCAACAACCCAAAAAACTTCTAACAGCTAGTAATGGCTTACATTTCTGGTTTAGAAGAAATTTCTCAACACAGACATTGTGGCAAGCTTTTCAGTAATTCTGAGACTCACGAGGTATGTGGCATGGCCCAATGAACTCATGAAGATCACAATACACTCAAAATTTGCTGTGCCGAATCCTCTTTGCAGACAAGCATCTGCATGATTCAAACACGGCAGGACTGGAGTAACAGTTGAAAATACAGGGCTCAGTAGGAAAAGGTGCTGCTGTTCTCAAGAACCACAGATTAGAGCTCAGTGCAAAAAAAGGAAAATGATGCTACTAAGGTTA
Source organism: Falco punctatus (assembly GCF_963210335.1). NCBI lineage: Eukaryota > Metazoa > Chordata > Aves > Falconiformes > Falconidae > Falco > Falco punctatus. The sequence continues at coordinate 65,365,195 of NC_137586.1, forward strand.
TGTGAAGACTGTATCTGGAGCAAAAAAGAGATGTATTTATCATCTGTAAGTATTTGTTGGTATTTCTGCAAGTCAGAAGCATGTGCTCAATTCAAGCCCTGACAATAACATATACTGGTACTCTATTTTTCACTCAAAGAAAAATACAATAGTTCTTTGCAGTTGCACTTTCAATCTTCACCCCACGCCCCACCCCCATTTGAAAGTTGCTGAATTATTTAGAAAACCTAAGAAGTATTTTGACTTAAGGCAAGTGAACATTCCAGATTGTTGCTTGTAGTAGAGTTTTGATTATGCTGGAGTAGAATTCTGTCATTCTCAGTGCTTAAAACACTTAAGTCCCAGAGACTTACTGGAAGGAAGACTAAATGACATACTACAGTAAGTTAGTATCTGTTAGCACCTGGTGCAAAGGCAACAAAACAAACCAGTTATGACGAAGGCGTTCACAGGTGGGCCAATGTCACCTTTTCAGGAGAAAAAGCACAGACGATAGATACAATTTCCCTGTATAATTTCTCTACTAACAGAAAAATACTAATACATATTAACCTATCTATCCTGCCTATGTTAACCCATCTAAGCTACCTTAAAGCTATGTTAGCAATAAGTTGAAGATAACAGTTCAGACTTTAGTCAGTTCCTAAGTCAGTTTCCTGCTTGTAATGCACAGCATTTTTAGGATGAGATTCCAATTGGTAACTTCAGGGTGCCGGAGCACACCACTAACAAACCAAGCCTCCCATAAGAGTTCAGGTACATATACTATACGGAACACTTCAAAATGCAATCACAGCTGGAAATTCCAGTTTGAAAAAACATTAGACAACAGATTTGCCATGTTTTTTAATTTTTTTAATGGCTGGCAAATACATTTGTTGCAGATAGTATAAAACTGCGTACAGGAAGTGCACAAAAACCCCCGTCAAACCCTAGAAAATAAAGGTTCCATTTTTCAACAGCTGTAACTAAGCACCAACAACATAAAGTCTAGTTAATAGTTGCACGGCAACTTCATTACAAATTTTACTATATAATTTTTCATCTGTTGATAGCAGTGGTGCCAGCTGCAGAAATATTAAAATGGATTAAAATTATTTCAGCAGAAATGCACCTACTGCTTCTTGTCTTACAGTAATGTGGTAAGCCCTGTAACATTTTTATAAATCAGAAAGGAAGAAGTCTTGTGTCATGTGGCTGGTGACTCTTGCCAACTCACTCTGCAACTATGATAAATCTTATTTGCTTATTAGCAACCACCAGTACAGAATACTGACAGCTAAATCATAAGAACTCAAGTTACAGTGCCATTTGCTATTGACTAAAACATATGCAAACTCTTTAAAAGAGGAAAGTATGCTTATCTTATTCTGAAAAAAATATTGGGGAAACATAGTAATGGAACATAAAATCTCAGTGGGCAAAAGGAATTAAACAAATATCTTGACTACATGTCCACTATGAAAAACTAATATTCAGCATTCCACAGTGAATTAAAAGCAGATTGCATTTTATCAATGAAAACAAACGTATTCTGAAAATGAAAACAGCCACAGGATGTTTTTCTTCAAATATTTCGAAACTCAAGTTAATGAAAAGGTAAACAGTATAGTCTGCATTTCATGTGACCTACTGAATATTGCTAGGAATAGAAAATCAATGATTTTTTTTTTTATTGTGTTTAATAAGTAACTGGGGGAAAAGAAGAGATAATATATTGGAAAATTAACTTTTGTTAAAGAACAGAAGGGACACCTTCTTCATTGGGGATATGCTATGGCCAACCAAGCAACTAATAGATTTATGATGGCTTAGCCACCACTTGTCAACAGTACTGTAATAATGAATTGTTCATGTTCTTCCACTGCAGTGAGGTTAAAAACTCTCTACGGGTTTAACAAAGCATCAGCACCTATCCACAAACTTGGTATGAAAGATGAGACACACTCACTACAAGGTGTGAGATCAATAGACCACTGAACAACAAGACCAGCAAAACGTAACTGACATAACAGTTCTAAACCCCAAAACAATTCCATGAAGATACCTGTATAACCTGCTTTCAAGGATTACAGCTAATTGAAGCCTATTTTAAGTAAATATGGAAAGCATACAATCAGCCATGATTATGAATACATCAAAAATAATGGGACAAAATAAACTAGTAAGATTAATAATATTCCTTCTGTATTCTCAGCAATAAAGTTGTCCTCATAGAAAATAAAATTCCAATTGTAAACATGTAAACTCCTTTAAAACAACAGCATCAGTTACTTAATTTTGGAGCTTCTATACTTTGTGTAGCCAGCATAAGCCTGACCTGTTTGAATTCTTGGCAGAAGAATCTCCTACAGGAAGTGGCAAAATGTCTTACTGTTTGAATTTAGCAACCCTTTTCAAGCACAAAATCCCTCTCCATGTGCCCTCATACATCCAGAATCTTCACTTCTGCACCATTTCTAAGATTACAGCAACGAGGTTTTTACTAGCTCACCTTCAGACTGGAAAACCTCAGTCAAATAGATTTAAAAGAAGAATGCTGCTTTTAGGCTCCATATCAGTTTATCTGTTACCTTTTTTACTCTTCTTTATCATTAAGAGAAGGAAAAGCAGTAAGATACTTCCATCCAAACACTGCTCATGAAATACAAAATTCCTATAAAACTTTCCTCTTCACTTGATTTTGCTCACATGAAGCATGGAAATCCTACTGCACATTACGCTAATAACTTAACGGTATCACACATGACTGTGCTTTGCAACAGCATAGCTATATTACAAATCAATGATGCCATTATAGGATGAAGTGACTCTATTCTACATGAAAACTTAGCCTCTAGACTATAAATATTTCAGATTTCAGACTCCCTCAGTGGACCCACCCATAAGAATTCAGGAAGATGGGAAGGAATTGATTCAGAATTGTTTCTGACATCAGTTCTGCAGCACATCCCTTAAACCAGTACTTGTTTCTGCTCTTCTTCACTTTTCTTCTAGAGCATCCGCAACCTCAACTGCTTATTTCAACAAGCGTCTTCCCACTTGTACATCTTTATCTCTTACAAACATCAGTAGTTAGATAGGTAATATTTAATAATGTACCACTGGTGGGCTTCAGGAGAAACACTGCACTGAAATTTGTGAGCCACAGGGTTATTAAAATTCTACCTTTGTTTGTCACATTTTGTTCACATGTGGAAACTGCATCTAGAAGTGTTTAGTCTTTTTCTAACTGTTATTGAAAGCTTAGATATTTTTACACTGACTGAACCGTATATATACTACATAAAATGAATCTATTTATGAAGACTCAAAAACCACTACTATGTTTCCTGGTATTCTGTTCTAGTTACTAGGGATTAGCCCACCAGTCTAGATGACAAGCCACTTGTACTAAACAGCTATACAATTTTTTCTGTAGGTATGTCTTAGTGGGTAAATTTCCTTAGAAAAGGAAATAAGGTCTATAACGAAGATGCACTCTAACATACAGAACACACTGCAGATGCATGTACTCCCACCCACATATGCACCTTTTCCTAAGAAGCACTCTCACACTCACAGAAGCAGTGGAAATAAAATAAAAAACATCAAACCTCACCTTTCTGCAGACAGTTTCGAAATTAACTTCTGTTCTAAGAGCCATTCTGGTAACTTCATCTGGCTTTATCTCCTGTGGATGAAAGACATATTTATTCTTCTTATGACCAGACTTCACAAAATCTTTCTAAGGTTCACCTTCCTCATAAACATTCTAACTTCATGGAATCCCCCTCTGATCTCTTACAGGAAGGAAATCAGTTTGTTACACAGAGATTTCTTTTGTGTGTATGTAAAATACATTTACTGACTTCCAAAACGTTACTTACAACTAATCTGACTGTTACCTACTACTACTGAGGACAACAGAAATTTTCAACAGCAAAGTATGCAGAAGGCTGATTTTATTTACATAAATGTCTAATTTGTATAGTTGTGCTACAAATAAACTTTGGAAGGTTTTAAATGCCTCACTTATCTTAGATTCTCAAGTTATACCAGAACTTACCAACATACATGAATGTGTAAGTTTAAAACAAAGAAAATTAAGCTGAGGAGAAAAAAAAAATATTTCTCTTTTCTGAAGAGACTGACTACACATGCAGCTTTCATTCCTGGACTTAAGCATTTCCATTGGCAGCTGAAATAGAGGAATGAAAATCCTGGACAAGTGGATTTTGTTAAAAGTTGAATATTTTATGAAACATGCCCCCATAGCAGATTTCTCATTATTTAAAAATACATTCTTTATATATGTTATATTACAAAATGCCCTATTAACCTTATCAATTGAATGCATTGAATATTGGATTTTTCCTCCAAGGGCACTGTGTCAAATCCTGTTACATACCAGTTGTTTGTCAGATAGCCATTTTAAAAGCAGTTTAACTACTGTTATGTAGAACCCAAATAACTCTACACATTTATAGTTCTGAAAAATGAGAAACTTTGTACAAAGAAACCTAGTTATTCTGATAGCTTTCAACTAGATGTATCCTGTATCAAAATGCTGGTGGCTTCAACACTTGAAGAAAATTATCTGTTTGCTGAATTTCTAAAATTCCAGGAAACTAGATGACTTAAATATAAAATACACTAATTTTGCAACACTTGTGGTTAATAATGAAGAAGAAAACCTAAACTGGAAGCGCCCATGCAAGGTACTACAGTTGAGAAAACAAGACATGTCCAGGTGCTTGGGCCGCACCTGTAGTTAACGTTACATTCAGATCTGGACAAGCAAGGCACAAACTGAAAACCCTTAAAAGCAACTACTGTAACTATTGGCTCAGAATAATTAATGTATTAGCAAATATTCAAATGCAAATCAAATTATGGGAGACATGATAATTTACAAATGGCTAGGAAAAAAATGTGTACTATATAATAGCAAAGACTGTAATGTCCAACAACTAAGTTGTATCTGTTCCTTTCTCTGTTTTTCCCTACTTAATTATCCTTGATGAGTATTCCCACACTTTAATACCCTGCTCAATTATTAAGTTTCCATATTCTACCCTGTTTCTGTCCTACGTCTGGAGCAGTCTGCACACTTCCTTAGATGTAATTTCAGAAAGAACCAAGTAGATTACTTTCGTAAACACAGTCACACCTTATGTTTCAAAACCCTACGCTGTCCTTCCTTCTATATGTTACCTAGACCTTTAAGGTGTTGTGTAAATAGCATGTGTCTTACAACTATAACAAAACATATAATAATGGGGACAAAGTAACAAAAAAAATTAATAATAAAAAAATAAATCTCTTTTTGTGAATGTCAGAAGAGCTTCCTGACAATGAGGTCTAGAAGTCTGCAAAATCATCTCCCAGAGGTACACTGGTGGAAGACCAATCACTTGGAGGACAGAATCCAGACTGGAAAAACACTGGTGGATATAGGAAACAATCTTCTACTGGCAGATAGACAGTTGGATGACCTAACAGAATCTAGAGATGGAAAAGACCTATGATTCAGTTTTCCATGACTTTTCAAAGCATTTCACAGATGGTGAAAGTAGGACACAGTGGTTAAGTGACATGCTTACTGTCACATAGTTGGTTGGGGGCTATGAATGAAGCTCTGGAACGCAATACTATTCATTAAATCAAGCTGTTGCTTTATTAAAAAAAAAGACAATTTACCTGATCTTCATCCCAAATAAATCTGCCTATATCCTGTCTCTTTAGGGTTCAAACGCAGCAACCTAGTTCAGAGGGGAGGCAGGTAAACTTCAGCAATCCCTGCACTAGGATGTCAAAGGTTTAAATTTTGTATGACAATATTGCAGAACTCCCTTAATACTGCAGAATCAAGCATAATAACAAAGAAATAATTACAGTTTGGAATGTGAAATAATGAATGGAGCTTCACTGATATGCTTAGAATACAGAATGAGGCCAAGAACCTCCTGTTAAGGCTTAAAACTGCAAATATATAAAGTGCTTCCTTCATATCTCTTAAATTTAAGGCAAAGCAAGCATTTTTGACTTAATAGTTTTCAGCAGCACCCTGGTTTTGTAAAAGCAGTCATATAAGTCAAGTTATTGGAATAAAGACCTTTCTTCTGCATCTATTAATGGTCAGCAGCAGACAAGAAAATAGGAAAAGGTTATGGTGATATCTTCCCCAGCATAATTTTGTCAACTTTGCCCGTAGCTCAAGAACTCCCAACTCACAAAGAGAACTTTTGCATTGAATATCTATTACGAAATCTTCTTTCACTGATTATGCTACAGGATGTTATAAGCGGCTGTCACCTCCAGCATCTCTGGGACCAGTCCAGGGATTCCTCTGGCCCTGCTGCTGGAGCCTAGCCTGGTGCATACAGAGATCTGGAGGTCTCCATCCCAGGTCCACAGATGTAGCAGGTTCAACCAATAGTGAAGCTCAGCTATGCAGTGAGCTGCCATAAACAAGGCACCGCCCTTGACAGCAGCCATGTGTAATACTCCCACAACTCATGTGAACTTAAGTACAGCCAGCCAACCTCCTTTTCATCTGGTCAGGATACTGAGTGTGCTCCCTCCTACCCCCCTCTAGATTCACGAGCACATGCATACATGCATATTCATGGATCCCTCAAATATCAGCACAGCATATCCCCCTGTCCATCTAATCCTCTGCCTACGTCCAGAGCCCTTTTATCCATCTCACGGGCCTCCTACTTGCTGGCTGGCAGCAAATCACTAGCAGGCAGATGCACGCACTCACACTCTCGTCTTACAGGTACCCCATGCTCAGGTTTATCCCAAACACCAGCACAGGCCCTCTGTCCACCTGATACCCCTGCCAGGACACAATGCCTCCCACTCACTGCTAGTACAACTTGAAGTTTGTTAGTGAGTTAGACATACCAAACAGACACACGTGAGGTCAAACCATGTGAAAATACAGACACTGCCTGCCTCCATCAGCAGCAGACACCAGGCATGCAGGCTGCGACCTGTGGTCCGGTCCCAGTCCAGATGCTGGGCTGAGAGCTTGTCCTGCAGTCTCACCCACAGCTGTACCCAGGGCACACACAGTTCCTGTCCTCCCAGCTAGGACATGTGTTGCTCCTGCCCCCGTGGCTGGAGCCGAGACCCTCACCTGTTTCTGCGTCTGACACCACAGGCTTGGGGCACCTACACCCTTGTCTGACTCCAGTTTCTGGTCCTGCACCCACTCATGCCAGTCCCTCCCATAGCTGGCACCTAGTCCCCACAGAACTCGCACACACAGGGTGAAGAGTGAGATTCCACAGAGAGTTAAGAGAGGATTTATACAAAAAATACAGACTGTGGCGATCAGACACATGGCTTGGTCAGGTAAGTGTACTGACTGGCACTGGTTGGGACTGCCCCCTCTGATACCTGTTCCCACCGATGCCCCCTAAACATTGTTTAGTAAATTTCATACAGTCCATAGGTCCCCCGGTATCCCAAAATCCTCAAGGTCATCTTGCTTCCCCTTATCAGTTACAAAGTCCAGGCTGACCTTCCCCAAAGCAATACCAGTAGCTTCTTAATGGCCCGTTACTTAGTGACTGGAGATTTTTTGTCCTTGTCACTATCTCCATTATCCCTTGTCCACCAGCTCTGTTCCGCTCTCTGTTTTTGTTTATACCCTTCTCCCTTCACTTACTATACCCTTAGCTTTGAAAAGGTCTGCTACTGGAGGCTCATAATGAAGCTCTCACCATGTTCCACATGCCCTCACACATTACAGCTGCTTTCTGAAATGGTATCATAACATCCTGTGCCAGTAAGTTTCCAAGATTAATGAGAAGTTATGTTACAAGTGCTGAGGGAATACAAAAGTTAAGAGGGAACCAGATAATACGATACCTCATGAAGTATGCGGTCCACGATAACCCCAGATTAGACAAATACAGACAAAGCCCTCCAGCCCCCCCAACCAACACACACACTTCTCTTCCCTCGAAAATAATTTCTGAGAAATATTTTAAACAACCTCCAAATACCTATAAAAAAACAAGCCTTAAAAGTAAGGTGTTGAAGTAGTGACTGCCTCTTGAGAGATGACAAAAAAACAACTGTTGGAATCAACATGCATGCTTCCCTGCATGCTGACCATGTTCTTCTCTTGTGGGAAAGAGACTGCAAATACAAGAGCTACCGACTTGCAGACACACTGCCAGTGCTGATAGCAACAAGTGCCCTAGATTGCAAACGCTGGCACGCTGATGGATAACGCTTAGTAGAGCAACAAGGGGAACCAATCCTTTTCATTACAGACTGCACTCCTATCTCAACTTCTGTCATGATGCCCTTTCAGAGACGGGGACTTGTGCAAGAGAAGAGGCTGATGTACACAACACAAAGCACAACGCCGTAGCTCGCCCTGTCCTGGTGCCTCAGCTAAGCCAACAACTGCCACAGGAGCAACCCAGATGAGACTGCAAGGAGGTGGCGAAGGCAACTGAGTGGCAGCAGCAGGACCAGCCTGACTCTCAGAGCTGGGACCTGCACTATTTTTCAACAATGTTCACAATGTGGAGACAGAGGCTCCTCCAGGTGTTCACCGCTCGAGCAGCTGCTCCGCACGCCGGTGGGCAGCGGGGGAACGCCAGGCAAGGCAGCCCACCAGCCCGTTGGACCTCATCACGGCTGCCGGCACAGGGCTACGCCTTGGCCTGAGGTTCAGTTCAATAAACAGGATGTGAGAAACTACTGGACATGACATAAGAAAACTGCTGGATGTAACAGATAATGCGAGAAGCTGACAGAGCGGCTGGATTTTACAGATCATTAAGGCAGAGTTACATGAAAAACAGACAAGCTCCATGGAAAGGTGGAGTACAGGGCAGCTTTCAGGGGAGCCATCTTGCAAGGCTGATGGTACCAAGGTAACCACACTGGTAATAACACATGAAGCCAAGACCGCCTACAAAGTCACTGGAATACCAAATTTGGGGAAAAAACTAATTATGGGTGGGCAAAGACTGGCCTGGGCTGGGAAAAGGGAGTGCTGGGGCTCAGGAAGGGAGGGACATGGCAGCGGGGGTCGCTGTGGGGCAGCCATGCAGCTCTGAGGCCGGTCCCAGTACCAGAGGCAGCAAACTTACCCCACTGCTTACAGAAACTTAGAACAGCAAAGTCTGGGGTTTTCATTTTTTAGATGCTGAACTTATTTCAATAAACTATAGCTGCCTTATACAGGAAGGCAAGACTATATCGAACACAAGTATGTCAAGCATAAATGGCATCTGAAAATAGGATTTCATGCCAACACTACTAATGCTTACTCAGACAGCATTTTATCCAAGTGATACTGACGAAGACACAGTTTCTGACTTAATGGGTATGGAAATGTAATTTATCGAATAGCATCTGGAAGACAGAAAAGACACAAAAAACCCCCTGTCGGATGGCACATCTCAGAAACACAACATTATTCACAAAAAATGTATTCCCAACTATGCTGTGTAAAGCAGTTTTAGGTGACTCTGAAAAAAAAAAAAGTTTGCCAGTAGTGGCCTGTGGAAGCAATTTATGAGTCCTCACACTATTAAAAACTAAGTTATTTCAATTTTGACTAGTATTTTCCTTTTACCTTTATCATGCAATGTATTCATTTTCCTCATTATTTTTTCACATTTTCTCAGTTCTACGTGTTAAGCCTTTCCTTACGAAACCACTCCATGCAGACCACCTTCAGAAGATGATTTTTGTCTTAAAATGGAGTAATTTATGCAAAAAAAAAAGTAATAGAATCAGGGTATATACCAGTACATAACAGAACACTTCAAATATTTCTGCTGAAATCTCAACTGCAGTTTGTTACCCATTACTGCACTTGCTGTTTTCTGTCATTTTTCCAGGTTCCTCAGTAAGGAGAAAAGGATAGAGAAAAAATCCCCAAACCTCATTTCAGAACATAACTTGTTTTTTTTCCCCTATAATTTAATTACTGCATGGCTTCCTGTCATAACCCATTTGTTCCCCTGAGTCTATAAAAGTTCAGTATTTTAGTCATTCAGACCAAAAGTAGTCTTCGACTTTTAGTGTAAATATTACCATTGTGAAAGTACAAAAAAAAGGTATATCTTCAAAGCAGTGAAATAAAGCAGCCATGGTTTACCTGAAAATTCATATGCTTTTCAAAAAGAAACTAAGTCCATGATAACACTACAAGTTTGTTTCAGCTACAAAGGCCTGTTTTCAAGAAATGCAGTACTCTAATTGGTCACACCAAACTGATTATGAAGAAAAAAATGACACTTTTTTCCCCTTGACAGTTTACAAATCCAAGTCCTTTGTCAGTAACTGTGACCCAAATATATCTAAACACACACACACAAGAATTTCTACAGATGTAAGTCTCATTAGTGGACCACCGGTAACAAACTAAATGGCACTTGGCCTATGTAAAAAATAAATCCACCTCGCAGGCCATATTCTCCCAAGCCCCTATTTGAGCAGATGTGAAACCAGGATGAACAGTATTCCCAGGAGGGGCATTTGGATAAAATCAATAAACAGAACAGTAGGACAGAAAATTTAAGCTAGTAAGTAAAAATCTGATATTGTCTAGTTAAGCATGTCTTAAGCTTATTAATAAAGTCTATTGAACAGATCAGCGCTACACTGAGATATCTGCTTTATTATAAAATCACTATGTAATTTAACCAACAGACAGAATTAAGCACATTTGAATAGCTGGCTGCCTTCCTACCAGTTACTTATGCACTATTACCAAGTCACCTCTCAAGCCCTCTTTTGAGTAAAGTCCTGACCTTCCTGCACCACAGAATAAACATTCGTCTGTATGAAACCTCTGTAAGTCTTTTCTGCATTTGCTCTCATTTTTTAATTATAACTTTTTAAAATAGGAATAAAATGGTATACAGTATTTATCTTGGTAATATAAAGAAGAGAACTCTCATTCTACACAAAAAGCTTCTAGTCTTCCTTACTCCTGGAAATTTAATCTTCCATTTGGCTTTACTTTTTTCCTCAATGGAATCCAGGCAATCCAGGTCACTCTCATCTTTATCCATCACCTTTAAATTACATAAAATCCTTCCAGAGAAGTCTACTGCTTTGTCTCAAATTTCTCTAACTGTAACCTGATGTTAGGTAAACTCAGAACACTGTATTTACTACTTGTTTGTGACTGCACCTTCTGCAGTAAAGCTTTTGACACCTAAAGACTCAGAGTTTTGTTTTAATGATTTCCTGCTTTGTTGACAGTGACAAGTAAACCCTGTTTATCACCTCTGACCAAATAACATGAGAACACCCGAATGATGCAACTGCACAATTTATTTTACTTAGTGCTAATAAATTGGTTGGATAATCATTAAATTGTTTCATTTCTAATTAACAAAACCACAAGCTCGTACATTAATTTAAATGGATATACTAGCACTACTTTGTTACTAAAAATTCTGTTGCTAGCCACCCTTAGAAATCTCCAGTCTTCGCACCCATATATTTCTACTAAAAATACAGCACAATCTGAAAGTATGGCAAGCAAAACCCAGGTATTTTTCAACAGAAATTCAATTCAGCACTTCAATACTGAAACCCCATGCCATTGCCTCCTGCTGCAGCACATGGCAGACAATATACCTCAGGTGGATGTGTATACCAGTTAGCAAGGGTTTCAAATTACTGCTGAGGAGGACTGAGGTTTTCAACTCACAAGTGAGAATCCACTAATAAGTCTCAGATTCACACAGACTGATTCACAGGGAGTCTCTGATGGTGCTGTTAGGGCCATCCCTGTCACAAGTCACTTGCTCAGAATATTACGGCCCCTCATGAGTCAGGTATCTAGATACCTCCATGCTAGAAGCTTTTCTGACTTCTTTTTCTTCCTCAACAGTAATTTGGAAAAAAGCTGCACCCACCAATCCTGTGTCAGCTCACCCGCTGGCCCATGTAGCTGAAATGGGGGTTCATTCTTGGGGTTCTTGGCTGAATCACACTTGGGGGTCAGGGCAAAGGATGTGCTGGGAAACTTCAGCACCTCAGCTCCCCCAGTTTACAGAATCCCCCCACTACACACATAATGGCCTTGATATGCCTCCCAAACCACACTCAGTTCATGCTAGATTTAAATAAAATTCAATTTAAAGCATTTATTTGCAATACTCGAAACAGACATAGAAACATTTATAAAATGCTTAGGTAAAGAAAGACAAGGCACTGGCAGCACCTCACTGGAATAAATCCTTACTTTTAAAATTACAGATGGGCACAAAAGCTAAGCCACGCAAACATGTAAAGCTTATAAAAATACACAGTACTCTACTAAGTGTTAACAGAGACCATAAAAGACAATAATTAACGACTGTAGGGTGAATGTGTTTGGGAAGATGGGTTCCCAATCTTTTTCATCTAGTATAATGTAATATACTGTGTAAATACCTGTGTTATAAGGAACAGACAACTACAGGAAAGCAAAACCACAACAAAAAAAGATTCCACAGATCTTTTTTGGTTCCACCAGTCCAACCAACAAAGCTTTTCCCAGCAACCTGACTGGATGACTTGCTTCTGTATCATCACATACTGAAACCAGAGGTTTTATCCAGTAGAAATGAAGACATTTTCTCTCTAATTGCAGACAAATTAAGTGAATTATAATTTAAATACATTCCCCTGTATTGTTAGGGTTGAAGATTATTATTATTATGTCCTACCATAATTACAGTATTTTTCACTTATCAAATATCTAGATTCTCTATTACAAAGAGGAAGGAAAGCATAAAAAGAAATGGTTCTACAGTTGCTAATTTTCCTAAAGTATACACTAAAAAAATCATGGATTTTTTAATGACTTTGCATGTTTCATCGACTGCCTTATTCTTTCAAAAGCTTTATAGAATTTAAAGTGGTTTTAACTTGTCTATTAATTTAATGTATGATTTCTCAAAATAAAAGATAATCTTCCTTAAAACAATTAATTTTCAGCCTTGTTGGATTAATAACAACTTGGGCAGCAATTCTACTGAACAGATTAAGAAAAAATAGTACAACTTAGTTCTCATTTCAAAAAATCAAAATTAAATAAGGAACTAGAGGAAATGATTAGAACAGAACTTCCCCAAAAATTGAAACCTGTAGAACTATCTCACTTTAGATGAATATATGGCTTTAGATGAAAATATAGATCTCACTTTGGATGAAAATATAGATTTTGATGGGAACTAACTATTGCTAACCTGTTAAAAAAAAAAAAGCACTCCAAAATTACAGTTAATCATTGGGAACACAAGAATGTATTTCAAGTGGAACTTGTCTAGCAATTGTACTTTTTGTAAACTACACTGGTGTCAGGTTTTTGCTGGCACTGATTTTAAACATTACTAAATGTCTACAGTATTGCTGTCTCAGTTTAGATCCAAGTGAAATTCAATGTCAACCTGTGAGTTTTCATCTACTAAGTTTTACACTACAAAATTTTATAGTTTTCAGTTTTTTATTGTTCTCTGGGAAGTTAAAGTTATTAAAATAGTCAATCAAAAGTACACAATATTTCTATAAACATAATTTTGCCCAAATGGTTACCACCTTCATCTAGCTAAATATCCTTATTCTGATATGCTGTACAAGCTCTCTCAAAAGCAGAGCATGCAGCTGAGGCAAAGAGTACTAATTCATACAGTTTGGTAACAAAACAAAATGCAAAAACAACTCCCCAAAAGAAAACTTAACATGGCTAGTTTGTTTAAGCTGTTGTAAAATACCCAAACTTTATTTGGCAAGTATAGGCTGCTCTTTTCTGCCACGTTTATAAACTAATTTAATATTTCAAGAGGTATGCAAGTCAAATGCCAGCAATTACATCAGTCCACTGAGACGAACACTGTGAACTTGGCATTTTACTTAGTCAATCAGATTAAATGAATTGTTTAATTTTGGAGGTTCCCATCTGATTCAGTAGCCACTTTCAAGGAGCAAGCAACCATTTTCACCACAGGATACAAAAAAGAAGTGTTAGCAAGTCTGTAATCTTGTGACAATTTCAGAAGTAGAAGGTATTATGAAGGTAAACTACAATTACAAACATTCAAAAGAAAAGTTACAAAAAAGGAAAAAAACGAGCTCACTGGATTATTCAGTACAGCGAGCATGATGATGCCAAAATTATCTTTATTTGAATATTATTTTTTTCTTCAAACATCTTTTAGTTCTGAATGTCAATATTCACTTGCACTGGTACAATCTGTAATTTCACTCTGTACTGGCAATTTGTTCCACGCTGCTTTTCTAATATTAAAATAACAACCACATGCAATTTCAGGGTTAACATATTTCCAAGCAGTCCTGTGTTGGCTGGAACTATCTTCGGTTTTGAATTACTATCCCCGGTATTCACAACTGTTGCCAGTATTGCTGGTTGCCAGATGAACTGTTTTTGTAAAAATTAAAGAAAAACAGTGTTACCTGCCAGAAGGGGACGCTATGCACAACCAGCAGAAAGCTGTCTCTTACTCGGTTTAGTCTCCTTTCTCCCAGCAGGAGCTTAAGCCAGCAAGACTGCCACCAAAGCAGCCAGGAAAAGTTATGTGCTATATTCTCAAACGTTCTCAATGAAGACAGCAACTGACAAATGACTGCAATCCAGCTAATGATCCCCACTTGCTAGATTCTGGTTTGAAATAGATATGGAAACAGAATTGACTAAGAAAAACAGAAGAACCTGAAGAGATGCAGAAAGATGTAGAAGAGTACGAATACACACAGTCATATAATATACAGGGCCCCTTTGCCTGTTTCCAGAGGGCATAGAGGAAAAGAGTTCAAAGATTAGACACAATGGGGAAAGAAAGAATTTCCTTTTTCCATTCCCCTTCCCAGTACATCTCCAGGATCTAGTCTTTTCTTAAAAGCACCATGCCGAAGAAGAAAAATTACTTTTTGCCCTTTCCTAGAGATCTTGAAACTTGAGCAAGACAAACCTGCTACTTCATTTGCCCAAGGTGAGGGGTAAAGGTGGAAAGAAGAGATCTGGCAACAAAACATGAAAAACACCGTTTTTTTTCAGTACCTACAGATTTTCAAAGTGGCTGCTAAAAGCTCCTGGGCAAAATATTGGTACATGGAGTGCGAAAGAACTATCCAGGACAAATACATGAATTGTGTAAACCTCCAACATCAATAGTTTGCCCTTGCTCTTCTTTATGTTTTTACTAGATTTTTTTTTTTAATAGACTAAGATGACTTACGCAGTATATGGTAAAACAATTGATTTAAATAGGAACAGACTGTCTTCTGTCTCAAGATGCCGAACATCAATACAGCATTTTCACAAAACTACCTATGGTTCAATACTAATCTCCTCACCGAAAAGTCAGTTTCAGTCCAGTGAAAATGAACCATTTGACATGTAATTCTCACCACCGCCACATGAATCACTTTGCATTTATCACCACTGAATTTGTTTAGTCATTTTATTGCCCAGTTAGTTTTGTAATATTGCTCTGCAGTGTCTTAGTGTTAGTATCTTCACTATCCTGAAATTTTGGATTATCAAGCTCTGTCATCCATTCTCTTTTTCTGAGTAATTTCCAGCACTGATCTCCACAGAACTTTACTGTTAGCTTTCCAACACTATGAAAGCTAACCATTTATTCCTCTCTTCCACTTATTATATTTAACTCTGTGACTAAAAGAAGAAAACTCATATCCATGAACAGCTTTAAAAAACAAAACATCATGAAAAAACACCAGAGTTTGGTGAAAGCTGGACAATGGCTTTTCAGAAATTTGGCACACTACACAGATTCAATCAGCAACATTGTCTGTATGTATTTATTCCTTCAAAGAACTCCCACTGATTTGCAAGGCATGACTTTCATCTCCTAAAAGTACAATTATTCTGCCTCATCCTATTCATCCATGTGTTCACAAAATCCATTCTTTAATAAAAGTGCCAATGAGTCTGTCCAGCACTGAAGTCATATTTACATTGGTATTACATTCCCAGAAAAGACTTTATATATTTTTTTTGTAAGCAGGAGGCAACCATGGGGCAAATAAGACTTTACACACAAAACCATCAATTGGAATAAGGAATCATAGCAGCTGCAGTCACCATTCTGAATTAATTAGTTTCCAAGTGACTATAAAGATATTCACAGTAGGTCTCCTGTTCCTTTTTTTCTCCCTTCCAACTAGAATTAAGAATGAAACCTTTCTTACAATATTCAAGAATAATTTCTTTTGTGAAGAACAAAAGACCAAATTTCTGTGGGAAACTTCTTCAGATTAAAATGTCCCAAAGACAACAGTTGTTCAAGGATATTGAGACATTTTAACACTGATCCACCATACTAAGCAGATTCACTGCTTTCTGGAGATACTTTTCCTAGCTTCTCCAGAATAAATTAAGTACAAAGATCAGCTAGTATACAGGAAGAAATTAATTAGAACTGCCTCAGAGATCTCACAAGGACCATCTTCTCTGGCAAGTATTAGTACAATTTGGCGTGGGATGGTCAAAATGTAAAGAAAAGGTATGCAGTGCTTAAAGAAACGTTCTTTTATATCTCAGGTTTACATGAATTATGGAGAAGTTTTACAAAGACGCCCAAGTTGGTGCACTAAAGTGAAATACATGTTGGGATGATATAAGAAATCAACAACAAAAAAACCCAAAACTGTTTGGAATATACATAAATATTTTCAAAATGAGCACAGAAACATGCTGACACTTCTGTTGTTATTTTGAATAGTAATAACAATAAGTGTTTCGGTTTGCTGTCACTGGTCAATTTTCAAATAAATTAAGGCATATGGGTTGCATTAATTTGTTTTTTGACTACTGCAAAGGTTGCCTCTTTATTAAAATAAACAATAAAAATACTTATGCAGAATTCTGAAAGGAGATGGAGTCTCATCTGCAAGCCATATTTTTTAAAAAGTGAAAATAACTTATTTTGCATCCTTACAAAAAAACAAGATAGTAAAACCCTTATGCAAGACTCAAGAGGAAAAAGCTTCATCTGCAAGCCATATTTTTAAGAGTTGACAACCTTTACTCAGAACCTACTTTTAATATTTTCCTTAGGTTGACTCAAATCCAACAAAAAGTTGCCTTTGTGATCTGTTTTTCACTTTGTAGCAAAGAATCTAGTGCATGACAAAAAAAGCATATAATTGCTTGTATTTAAATATCTTGTCAACGATGAAGTCTTGAAAATGAAGCTGGTGATATTTTTATTGATTTTTATATTTAAGAAATGCATCCCATCCTTTTTTATGCAATCCAAAAGAGTATTTGGTGGTAAAAAATAAAAGCCTTACTTTTGTTATCATAATGAAATAAAACAGTATAAATGGCTGTCAGTTGTTTTCTCATTTCAAATTAAAATTGTACAGTACAACATTTGCCCCGCACACTATTTTTCTCTCAGTTTTCCTTAAGATTCGAAGTATTCTTTTATGCTAGAAAAAAATACCTATCATATTCTACAGCTTTCTCACACTAGGATTGTTAAGGTTGCCCTGTTTTCACCTAGCAAGAGCAGCAAACAGGAGACTGACTTGGGAAAACAGTTATATTAAATATGGGGGTTCTCACTGTAGCATAAACATGAATAGAAGTGAGGTATCAGTGAATATAAAATATAATGCTATGAAAATTAATAACAGAACAGAACTCAGTCAGAGCATACCAACCTGCCTTCTCACCATTTTAAGAAGAGTGTCAGAAAAAGATGGTAGGTAGGAATATTCAAGGAAAGTGGGTATAGAGAGGAGACATGGTTATGTAGCCTCTTGACAAGGCACTCCCCCCTCATCCTTATTAGTCAAGAATATCAAAAGCCAAGCCTTATAAACTCTGAGAAAGGCATCCCAACAGTCATTCAGTTCATCACTTCTGTATACTTTTACTCCATCTCAGCTATGAAGAACAAAACATTTGTGTTTTCATAAAAAAAGGTGTCATCATTCACTTCTATGGATAAGTCCACACACATATTGATAGACAGGAATAAACCAAATTTTCATGAAATAAATTCCAAAGCAACATATTTGCTGTTTTGACTAGAGAACAACTACATACACACAGCATCGGCTCCAGGAACAGTTTATATTTGTTCAGACTCTTCTACTTCCCTCTGGAAGCGTTACATCATCTTTGCTCGTTATTTCAATGTTAATATAGTGTTTTTATTCAGAAATAGAATGAGGTTAGTTTTTTAAAGTAAGAATTTGTTCAGTATTGGAAGATCATAATTCTTCTGAACAAAATGCTCCTTAATTACTGAGGAATTATCTCCTACAAGGATATTACAGAAGAGTAATTCCATGGAACTACATGATTAGAAATAAGCAAAAGGTATCAGTGAGCACATCTGACCACCTATCATGATGGTTTTGATAGACAAGCTGGAGAGACAGCATACTGTAAAAGTGAAAGAGGCAAAATCCTGACCTTGAAGTTACAGCAACCAACCCTTTTCCCCTTCTAATCCAATGCCCAAGATTTGTTAATATTCATATGGAAAGGACAATAAAACACTATACTGCAACTAATTAAATACAGAAATACATAATACTATCTTCCCTGCCTCCAGTCATGAGACATTGATTGTCATATAAATTTCTCTGCCATTTTTGTACGGAAAGTGTACAGGTTTTGTCTGTTTACTTGTAGTACCAGTTTAACAATACAAACTAGCACAGCACAGAATATCCCTAAGTTTATAAAATGAAACACCATTAAATTCCAATGTCTAGACAAGTAGAGGTATGGTATTGCTCCACACAGTATATTCTCAAGCACTTGATCTAGCTGCCTATATTCAGTACTGTTTATGATGCTCTTCCACACACTCTTTGGAAGGTAAAACTACAGTATAGCATAGTTCATACACAGTTATTCATGTGTATCAAAACCTAGGCATGCAACTCTGTTGATTTATTCCCAAAGCTATTTCTCAAAGAGTAGAAAAATAAATCACCAAATAAGATGGTTTTTACTCCTAACTAAAGCTAAAATAATTTTATTGTACATCTACAGTTTTTCAAGTTCCTAACTTGAAAATTCCTCCTACTTACAATTGTGTAAACATTGACTTACGTAAGCTGGAAGAGACTTCCAGATCTAGTGCAACCTGCCCAAAGAAGCTCTAGACAGAGAAGGTTGTTCAGGGCCCTTGAATTTTGACTCTCCAAAGGCTGAAATCCTATACCCTCTCTTTGCTATCTGTGTTAGCATTTTATAACCCCATTGGTGAATTCCATCCTTCCTCCTGACACAGCAAGTCAGAATTCTCCAGGGTGTAACTTATGCCCACCATCTTTCCTCTGGACATCTCTGAAGAAAGAATGGCTCCATCTTCCCAGGCCACCCTAGGTAGCTACAGCCAGTAATATAGTTTGCCTTTAGCCTTTTCTCATTAAGCATGAATAAACACAGCTCTCTTACCTTACATATTACGTGATCCAGCCCCTGACCAGCTTGGTGGCCCTCTGCTGGACTTTTTCCAGTAGGTCCATGTCTTTCCTTTACTAGAACTCAGAAATGGACACAGCACTCCAGCTGCAGTCCCACCACAACCAAATAAAGGGGAAGAACCACTGCCCTGGACCTGCCAGATACATTAATTTAGCCCAGAACGCAGCTGGAGTTCCCTTCCACAGGGGCACATTTTTGTCTTGTGTTCAACTTCCTGTCCATCAGGACACCCAGATCCTTTTCCACAAATCTGGTTTCTATGCAACTAGTCTCCAGCCTGGACTGCTGCATGGAGCTACTCCATCCCAGACACAAAACTGCATTTGCTTCTCTTGAACTACATGCAGTTCCTCTCAGCTTTTTTTTCTACTCTGTACAGATCCCTCGGAATAGCAGCCCTGCCCTCAGGGATATCATCCATGTCCCCCAACTTGGTATCATCCACAAACCTGCAGTGAATGCAACCCATATAGTTTATGGCACTACTAACACAGCAAACAGTACTTTTGCAAGCACAGACCCCTAAATGGACATCACTAGTCACCAGCAACCATGTGGATGTTCTACCACTGATCATAATCCCTTGAACCTGACAGACCTGAAAGATTTTCACCCACACTTATTGCCGAGTTTTCCACTTCATCTCTCTCCACAGATTCCAAGAGTTGTAGAGTTTGCAAAGGAATGCCTGGAGTACTACTCCCACTACAGTTTCTATCCCTAGTCCAACTACACCTGCTCAAGCAACTCCACTAAAAGATTCCTTGGTGCTACATACAGACAAGTTTTGAGTATTTCCAAGGACGCAGACTTCAGAAATTCTCTCATCAATCTGTTCTAGTGATTAATCACTCTTACAGTGAAAAACTGATCTTGTCACCTTGAACAGACTTTCTTCAATTTCAGTCTGTGCCCACTGCCTCTCGTCCTGTCAGTGAGCACAACTACTTCCATCAGGTATTTTTACACACAGGTAAGATCCCCCTGAGCCTTCTCAAGGCTGAACAGTCCCAGCTCTCTCACCTGCTCCTTGATGCTGTAGTCCCAGAGTCATCTTCATGACCCTTCATCTGACTTGATCCAGGATGTCCATGTCTTTCCGGCACTCAGGACACCAGAGCTGGACCGAGCACCTCAGATGCGTCTTACCAGTTCCAAGTAGAGCGGAAGGATCACCACCCTCAGCCTACTAGCAATGCCTTTCCTCATGTAACCCAGGAGACTGATGGCCTTCCTTCTCATAAGACTGCTTTGCTTGCGCACGGTCAGCTCGTGTCCACCAGGACACCAAGGTCCCTTCACGCAAAGTTGGTTTCCAGACTGTCAGTCACCAGCATAGATGGCTGCAAGAGTTTACTGCTACCCAGCGGCAGGGCTTGACATTTTCTTCTGCTAAACTTCAAGAGATTTCCTCTCTGCCCTTTCTCCAGCCTGACCGTGCCCCTCTGAATGGCAGCAACCTTCTGGTGTACTCTTCCCAATTCTTCACCTTCTGCACACTTCACGAGCACACGCTCTGTCCTATTGTCAGTGAAGATGTTAAATACTAACGACCTCAGCACTGAACTCTGCACTATACCACCAGTTACTGGCCTCCAGTTAGGTACACAGTCGTGCTGACACCAAAACTCTTTTTGCTCAGCAGTCCAGCCGGTCTTTGACCCACTTCGCTGTCCCTTTAACCAGTCCCTGCCCCCTCGGTTTGTCTGTGAGGATGTTACCGGATACAGTGTCAAAAGCTTTACTGAACTACAGAAAAACAACCACTGTGCATCTCACCCACCACACTACTCACCTCGCCGTAGAAGGCTACGAGGTCCGTCAAATGTCATTTGCCCATTGCAAATCTATGCTGACTATGCCCAATCAGCTGCTTGTCCTTTAGGTTTTGTGAATGGGTTTCAGTGTTACTTGCTCTGTCCATCACCTCAGCAACTGAGGAGATGCTGCCTTGCCTGCAGTACCCCTCACTTTCCACTCTGCCTTTCCTAAGACAGGAGTGACACTGCCTTCTTCCCAGCTGTCAAGAGCCTTCTGCCCGCACACCCCAAGTTGGTCCCACCAGGACATCTCAAAAGTGACCAACACTGGCAACAAGGGCCAGCCTCCTCTACTACGGGCGCGCTCCAGCAGGTCCCATGGACTTGTGTATGTCTGCTTTGTTTAAATGTTCCCTAACCTGATCCTCCTCCAACAACCGCAAATCTCCCTTGGTCTGCACTTCCCCACTAGTTTCAGGGACCCAGGACTGCTGAAGGCTACTCTTGCCACTAAAGACTGCAATCGAGAATGATGGCCTACCTTGGCCTTTTTAATGTCCTTTATCAGAAATCTCACGTCTGCTTACCAGGGGGCCCACGTTTTGCCTAGTCTTCCTTTGGCTGCTGCTGTTTCCTGCAGAAGTCCTTTGTGTTTGCCCTTCATGTCCCTCGCCATGTTCAACTACAGGTGGACACCTGGACAGCGTCTCTATATTCCTTTCCGGCCAGCTGTCTCTGTTTCCACCTCGCATACCTCCCTTCTACAGTTGAGTTGGTCAGTGCTGCCCCTGACCTTCCTCTTGCCGACCAGTTCTTCCCTCCTTGTATCTATCAGGTCCAGGGGAGCATCTTCTTTGAGTGGCTCCTCCATCACCTGTGTTAGAGAGTTCTCATCAGCCCTCTCCAAAAACCTCCTGGACTGCTCGACACCTGTGGTTTACACTGCTGCAGCAGCTAGTGGTGCTGTTCTTCTGCAAGAGGCTGTGGACACGAGGCTTCTTTCAGTGGTCTGGAGAAGGTCCTGCCTACGCCCTGGGCAGGGTGCGCGTGGCCATGGGGGAAAGCTGGTGGTGGAGCAAGCGGCGCCAGGCGAGGGGGCTTTGGCCAGCGCTGGCACCAGCACAGGCAGGGGACAGCATGTGCAGCCACGCATTAACGGGCCCAGTCTGGAAAGCAAAGCGGGCTGGACCCTCTCTGTAACGGGACAGGAGACTGCCTGGGGAAGCCATTCTGCCTCTGCCCCTTTCCGTTTTGGGGTTCCCCCCTTCCTCTCTTGCCCTGCATTTTGTTGCCCTAAAGCCTCCTTGCACACGACGTGGAAAGTGGCTGCCCAGGCGCACAGAAGCGCAGGGCCATCCTCCCACCTCCCTTTTCTCCCACCCGCGTCACCGTCTGCAGCATCGGCACCTTTGGTGCCGGCCTGTAGACTGGGAGCCACGTCCTCCACCTCCACCTCCTTGGGGTGGGGTGGGTGGACGTGTGAGCAGGTCTTTCTGCCCCACCGAGGTGGTGCAGGGGCTTCCTTCGCCCCGTCTGAGGGGCTGGGGCAGGTCCCCAGACCTGGGCCAGATGGAGCGCGGGGTGGCCTGGGAGGGGGTGGGAGGCAGGGGCACGAGGAGGCAGGCAGGGCACCCATGGCAGAGCGCCAGCGCTGTGGGTGCTGGTGAGGAGCACCGGGGAGGCTGGACACTACCCAAGGCTGGGCCTTGCTGGTACACGGCTCCCTGACAGGGCAGGCTGCCACGGTGCTCCAGCCCACAGCACGGGACACGTGCGCACTGCCCTGGGCGGCATGGCGGGAGCTGCGTAACACGGGGGAGGTGTCCTTTGCCGAGGGGATGGGGTGCGTGAAGTCATCTGGAAGGGGGTCTTCATCTCTGTATCGGAAACAGTGTGGCCAGCAGGACCAGGGCAGTGACCGTCCCCCTGCACTGGGCACTGCTGAGGCCGCCCCTCGAACCCTGTGTTCAGGTCTGGGCCCCTCTCTGCAAGAGGGACATTGAGGGGCTGCAGCGTGTCCAGAGACGGGCAGCGGGGCTGGGGAAGGGGCTGGGGCACAGGTCTGATGAGGAGCGGTTGAAGGGACTGGGGGTGTTTGGTCTGGAAAGGAGGAGACTCAGGGGAGACCTTATCACTCCCTACAGCTGCCGGACAGGAGGCTGTAGGCAGGTGGGGTCGGTCTCTTCTCCAAAGTAGCAAATGACAGCATGAGAGGCAATGGCCTCAAGTTGTGCCAGGGGAGGTTTAACTTGGATATTGGGGAAAATTTATTCAACAGAAGAGTTGTCAGGCATTGGAACAAACAGGCTGCCCAGGGAAGAGGCTGGGTCAGCATCCCTGGGGGTATTGAAAAGATGTGTGGATGGGGCACTTTGGGACATGGTTTAATGGCAGGATTTGGCAGTGTTAGGTTTATGGTTGGACTTGATGAAATTAACGGCCTTTTCCCATCTAAATGCTTCTATGATTCTATTATTTACCTGAGAACAAGCCCAAACCTAAAAAAAACCCCAATACTATCTGCCTCTGGGGTCCCTCAGCTATGTTCAGAATCCACATTCCAACATTCATGAATCCCAGAACAGTTCTCTCTTGGTGACATTAAAAAAAAAGGTGGGTTTTTTTCCTAATTTGAAACTTCTGAAATATTATTTTTAAAACAACACTATCATTTTTGGATTCTGCTGGTAATACTGAAAGTCAGTTAAAAGTTCAGTGATTTTAGTAATGTGTATTTTTGCTAGATTTTCAAACCCAGCAAATCTCAAAGAAAAGTAAACCCAAAAGATGTAATTACTTCAGAAATTAGAGGTAATCAGTAGAACAGATTAAGAAATACAAGTGGTTTTTTGGATACAAATTCCCAGCATGGCGGGAGCTGCGTAACACGGGGAAGTTGTTCTTTGCTGAGGGGATGGGGTGCGTGAAGTCATCTGGAAGGGGGTCTTCATCTCTGTATCAGAAACAGTGTGGCCAGCAGGACTAGGAAAGTGATTGTCCCTTTCCAACCTAAATGATGCTGTGATTCTTTTACTTGTTTCTGATCAGGGTATGTGCAGTAGATAAGGTATTATGTTTGGCTGCTAGTGCTGACCTTTATGCTCTGAACTGGCTCATTATCCACCTCAAGGCAGAGTTCTATAAATTCCTGCTGCTCTCTCACACAAAGGGCAACTTTCCCTTCCTTGTCTTCCTGGCCCTACTTTGGCTATAAGGAGATTACATAAAACAGTGTCACAGTCTTTTCTAAAAGTCAAGGTACACAGCATCTGCTGGTTCCTTCTTGTCTGCACAATTATCTCATCACAGAACGGGATCAGGTCAGTTAGGTACAATTCACTCTTGGTAAATCCATTCTGGCTACTCCCAGTCATCTTCCTGTGCTTGATTCCTGTGCCTGAAATTGGCTTCCAGAAAAACTTGCTCCACAACTTTTCCAGAGATTTAAGCTGAGACTAACCAGTCTGCATTTTTTCAGATACTCCTTCTGGAAGTTGATAGGATGTTTGCCTTTTTCCAAACATCAGTAACCTTTTTCAGTTGTGACCTTTCAGAAACAATGAAAGCAGCCTCATCATGATATAATTCAGCTGTTTCTGCATCCCAAGTATAAGGTATCTGGTCCCATGGACTTGTACAGGCCCAATTGACTTATGCATTCCTTAATGGCATCATTTTCTGCTGTGGGTAACACTTCACTCCCACAAACTCTGCCTGTAGGCTCTGGAAACTGAGAAGCCGAAGGGCAGAACAAACCAGTAAAAAACAAGAGAAAAACCCCCACCCTGAATATCTCGCCCTTTTCCATAGCCTCTCACTGAACTGTGGACCCTTATTTTCCTTTAGCTTTACTTTTGCTCCCAGTGTACTTACAGAAGAAAGCTGGAGAGGGACTTTTCACAAAGGCATGAAGTGATAGGACAAGGGGTAATGGATTTAAGCTGAAATAGGGTTGATTTAGATTAGGTATTAGGAAGAAATTCTTTACTCTGAAGGGTGGCTAGACACTGGAGCAGGCTGCCCAGCGAAGCTGTGGATGGCCCATCCCTGGAAGTGTTCAAGGCTAGGCTGGAAGGGGCTTTCAGAAACCTGGTCTAGTGGAAGGTGCCCCTGCCCATGACAGGTGAGTTGGAGCTATATGATCTTTAAAGTCCCTTTCAACCCAAACCATTCTATGATTCTATGATTCCTGCAGACCCTCACATTCCTCACTAGTTGGAAATCCATCTAAGCTTTTTATTTTCTAACATTATTTGTGCATTGAGGTAGTGTCACTATATTCTTCCCAGGTAGTATGTCCTTGCTTCCACCTTTGGTGGACTGCCTTTTTGTGTTTGGGCTTAGGAACACACTGTCTATCCATGCTATCTTCTGTGTTAAGCGCTCTTTGCATAGTTTCTTACTGGGAAGAGCTTTCTACTTCAGCCCTGACAGAATCTGAGGTATCTGAATGAATATTCAGACCTCGTAAAATAAAAATTATCTGCCTTACAATGCATGTATTACCTAGAAGAGCCACATAAAGTCATTGACAAAGTACAATGTGCTATCGAGAACATAAGCAGCAAAATTCAGTGTCTCATTAAAGTGCCTGACTTCTTGCACATGTACATCCAAGCAATGCACACATGGATCTATCCACCACCCAAAGCACCAAGTTTCCTGCATTACTGGAGAGAAATGCATCATGTATGGATAACAAGTCAAGACACTTGCCAAGGCAAGGATGTGCACTGCTCCTTTGAAGGAGGGCTAAATGACTGAGTTCTACTCCTTCTAGCTTCCATGAAATGGTCTGTAAGTGGCATCTGACCCACACCACTGTGCAAGTTGGACCACCCCTGCCTCTGCCTTTTAATGAGAAGCATCAAGGACCGTTCCTAAGATGACTACACTAGATTTGAAAAGCTTTCCATCAATCTTTCAAAAAAAGCTTTAAAGTTTCTGTAATAGTAATAGGAAAGTCTGCTATCTACTATGAATGAAAATATGGAAGACTGTTGTGGGAAACATACACTAGGAGAAAGAAAAAGCAAAACTCCATGTGAATTAGTCCTCACTCTTACTCAAAGCAATTCTACAGTGAAATGTGAAGTGAAACCAAGGCTACAGGATTAAAGCATTAACCAAAAAAGACACCACTACTGTTAGAAGAAAATGATGAGGCTTTCTGAAAAAGCTGGGCATTTCCAGAGACAAAAATTCCATGCGAAAAGATGACAGAAGAAAGATCTATCAAGCTCCTTAGGCTGACCTACTCTAAAATTATCAGTTACCCAGTCCTAAGCAAAAGCCCTTTCTCATCCATATCACTATTACTTTCATGAAATAAGACAATTTTTGTTCCAAGGGCAAAGACTGTGAAAACATCCTTCAGACTGAAGCTCTACCTTTATGTAACAATTTGGCTTTCAAAAGCTTGACAATAATACTGGAGTTCATACTTTACTCCTGTTCATATCTTGCTAAAATATAAAGTTAAGAGAAAATAATTTAGAATGAAACACTGTTTCCCCCCTGTATCTCTCGTACTAAACTCTTTATTCTGTGATAATTACTGTGTTTTATGTGTATGTAAACAAGAACGTTGTACTGCCTTATCCAATTCTCCAGTGATTATTTTCAGGACCAAGGAAGTGTCTTCCCAAGCCATTTAACAATGGTTGTAAACAACTGCCCATGTTTTTGCCCATTCACAACAAATGGAAGACATATTTCCCTTCAAGCACTGCAAACAGCCTTTCTTCTGTACTTCATTAACAGGCATCCTCTAAACACGATATTGCTGTAGCAACACCTGCCATCATACCACGGTTTTCATTGTAAGGTAAAGGCAAACACTACTCCTAAATACACAGCAAAACCTACATATAAAGTTGTATTCAAACCTAATTTCAGTCAAGAAATTGAAACAATTCAAGATAAGCTACACATTGCTAAGACATCACTAGACAGTTACTTTTGTGTAAAGAAATTTTTATAGTATCATAGCTTCCTAAATATGGTTAAAAGTACTCAACAATGGATAATTCATCCATTTTGAAAGTATCAACCCTGATGAACAAATAAAAAAATTCCTGTAAGTATACACAATTTTATATTAAAAAAAATAGTATCGTATTAGAAGGACTAGAAAGGATCATACTGTTCCTTATTCTCGTATTTCATGAATCGTTAAATAAATACTTTAAACAGTTTTGGCAAAACAAAATCTGAAGGCCTCAGAAAACAGTGTACTATTCCAATAGCACTGAGAACTCCTGCAAACAATTAATCCAGTTCCTGCATCCACGTAGCTGCAATTTTTAACTGTTCTCACTTCCCACAATGTTTACTTCTGGTTGTTGTGCTTGAGAAATTATTAATTGTACTTGCCAATTAAGTTATTTTTAATCTCCAGTTCTAACAATGAAAACATATAAAATCAAAAATTAAACATAATTCCAACAATAATACAACAATATATGCTATTTGCAAATTCAAGTAACAGAAGCCCAGCACCAGTTCCGAAGTTTTCAATATATGTAGAACTATGCATGTGTGACTATGTATAGGATATAAAAAAAAAAGTAAACAGACACAGTATTTACTGAAAAGTGAGCATCTAATTACATCCTACTCCTAAGGAAATCTATTTCCAGTGAAATTATGTCAGCTGTGTCCAATTAGAGTCTACTTGAAGACAGGAAAAAAGCATCTCCGAAAGTTAGTGATAAGACAAGAGTTATCAAATAATTGTATGCATTATGTCCTCCTTATAACATCAGACTCTTAATAAGTAACGATCCACACTAGAAAGAGAAGGTAAGATTTTATAATTCAAAGGTCACATTTGCCTCATTCAGAAGGACAGCAGCTCTTACAAGTCCTGCTGAGCTGAAGGCAGCCAGAATCTAAAAACAGATGAACCATCAGTTAATTTTTTTTATATTTTTTTTTTTGTTACGGTCTGGATGAAAGATAACAGTTTCCATGAAGTGGCAGCAGCCATATTAAGGCACTGTGCTGACCAAGAAACAGATTCCCCCAGTAAATGAACTACTACAAAAGGTTTGTGGGTTTAGCTGAATGCAGAAATGTAATTCTTAAGGTGACAAGGAATTCTCATTTATTAAGATTTCAACCCCTCAGATTATTTTCCTGAGTAAAAGAAACTTAAGCCATCACATTAAAACCTTCAGTAAAACAGACAACAGTGTGAAGGTCCCAGAATTTCAGTCTCTCTTCCCTGAGCTTGAAACAAATTCTCTGTGAAAGGGAATCCTCCTCTTGTGGCTTTTGAGGTCATCAGGATATATGAAGTCCTTCACAAAAGACTATTCCTGCCAGCAGTCCCCAGAAGGTTGGTGGGGTTTTTTTCTGGATATGCAGCAGGAGAAAGGTAGTCTGAGTTTGTTCCTGACTAAAAGAAAAATGTCTATTTAGAAAAAGGTGTGCCATCTTTGACAACTGGGAAAAATGAAGGAAAAATTGTAGTATTTGCCTTTTCTTTCAAAGATGTATTTTCTTCAGTCTATAGCAACCCCTCATACTTTTGTCCAACCAATAAAGAAGTTCTAGAAGTTTTAAGTAGCAATCTCAAGATATTTTTTGATCTGAAAATACACATGCTGTCAAACTCTGCTGTAACATCTGCTTTTTCCTCCAAACCAGAGTAATGGCTAGCATAATTGTTTTTACTGGTTTTTGTCTTTTCAATTGAACTTCTCTTTGCAGCTTGCTATACTCCTCCAGACTAAACATTCAGTAAGCAAGAAGGCTTTTTTTTTAGATAAAACAAGTAAGATAGAAATTTATGTACTATTTCTGCATGTTACATGGAAAATTATCAACTCCTATATTCTGCACACAGTCAACCACTTTTGAAAGGATCTGCATCTCCTCTGACAAATGTTTGAGATCCACACATGGAAACTGCTAGAATAGACTGGATAATACAAGCCTGCTCTAAGTTGGAACTTCGTAGACTGCTTACCAGTTTGCTTCATTCACAATTTCTAATCTGTCCATTATTTCCTAAAAATTTTCAAATATCCATTCAGGTTATGCTAAGAGTTCTTTATGAATCCTATGATCAGTAACTTAAGACAAAAGGCTGACAGGAGTGATCTTATACCAACATAAAATTTCCCCCTATCTTAAATAATATCAACAATTTCTGTGAAAACTGTCTTGTTACTCTTCCATGATGAATGAAAAATTTTTCTATTCCAACTCTAAAAAGCTGTCTTACTCTAGAAATCAAGTAGTGAAAATATGTAAACAACTACTGCCTTTTAGGTTGTTTCATAAGAAATAGGAATTTCTCTTTTGTCTATGAAACAAATACATTGTAGAGATAGTAAGTGTCTTATTTGTTCATTTTCAAAGTAAAAAACCCACCAAAAGCCAATCCTTTTGCTATAGAAATATAATTAATACAAGAGTGCATTTTTTTTAACAATAAAGACCACTTACAGCACAATTTCAGATAACCGAGCACATTTACTAGCTACCGGCCTGAGAAATGGGAGAGCCTTTCCTCTTTCTCAGCTGCTCACTTTGAAGACTCCTCCCTTTAATAAAACTATTTCAAAGCAAAATTTGTTTGCTTTCAGCTCTCCAGATCACAAATCTGTCCTCCCTTGACAATCACCCTTAAAGTTAACACTTACAAGTCCTGCACTCATTAACACCAACTGAAGAAATGGCCTGAATGTACTTGGCCAATATAGTCCTGAGTGCACATAGCCTTTAAGATGTCTACACTAGCCAATCCTGGAAGGAAAAGCACAATGTGGACAAATCAAACACTTCTGGAAGATACATGCAAAATGGATCTTGCAGTAAAACCCTCTCAGGAGTGCTCATGGAAGCCCTGTAAAACATGGGCTTGTGAGCTTCAGTCCTACACCACACATTATCACTTGATATTTACTCATACAAATTGAGAAACGTTTCCAGAAGTCTCATCATGCTCCAATAGACACATAAATGTCATAAAAAAAAGTCACAAGACCAAGTTTAAGACTGATAGCAAGCCAGAAAAGCAGAATGCCTCAATAAGACTGTCATGTTCTTTGACCAGTGCTTTACCCTTTAATATAGTGCCACCCATTTTCTTTTCCTCTTTATTGATTTCTGAGCACCCCTATGATTCCACCTGGTGAATCTGGCACAAAGCATATATAAATGAGTCAAAGAAGGCTTTCCAGTTACCAGCTTTCTTGAAGACTAAGATCTGCGCAAGGATCAGGGGAGAAAAACTACAAAAAAATGTTAAAAACCCCAAAGGATCAGGGAAGAAAAAGAAAAATAAAAGTTAAACCAAAAAACCCACCCAAACCAAACAGAACGGTAAGGGTGATTTAATGACTATAACCATGAAGAAAAAACAAAACCCCCACCCATTTCACGTGAAAAGTTATCTTGGCCTATACAGGACTCCTGTGCTGCACAGGAACACAGCTAGGCTGAAGAGAAAAAAGGTCTGACTCAAGTGTTACCAGTTCCTTGCAGCTAAGATTTCAAACTACTACAGAACTTTGAAGTTGAAAGTAAAATACAAGTAGCATCATACTTAAAGCTAAGATAACTGATAATAAGGATGCAGTGTTGTCAGGCACACAAAATGCCCTCCATACTCCTGAGCTGCAAGAGAACTTTAATTTCTGCACTTTAACTGTTACAGTAAAAACTTCAAGCACCATGCATTTCTAAACAAATTCATGTTTAGCCTGGCAATCTTGAGAATCAAATAACACCTCTGATTGATGTGGCAAACAAACATGGAAATATGCAAATATTCATAATTTTCCAGCTATGTTACATTAATGACCAAGCTGACTCTAGAAATATTTCAGTTAAGTTCC
Source organism: Falco punctatus (assembly GCF_963210335.1). Classification (NCBI taxonomy): domain Eukaryota; kingdom Metazoa; phylum Chordata; class Aves; order Falconiformes; family Falconidae; genus Falco; species Falco punctatus. The sequence continues at coordinate 65,396,268 of NC_137586.1, forward strand.
AGTAGTACAGTCCCAGAAAACAGACAAAGCTTTTTCCTAACTAAAATTAATTGCCTCTAATATTTAAATATCTAAACATGGTATTACCTTCATGGCATGGATTTCTTCAATTAATCTCTCAACTCGTTTTTGGTTCTTCAATTTTAAGTCTTCTGAACCCCTGCAAATGAAGTCTGTCTTCATTAAAAAAATCTGGGTTTTGTTCACTTTATTTCCCTGTGCGCTAAAACTAAGTAGCAAAATAAAAATATCACAAGAGTGAGCATAAACAGATTCCCTTGTTAAATGAACATTTTAGCAAACAGTTGAATGCTTCTGTTGTTCTGAACAGAGGAAAAAACCAGGGGATTTACTAGAACAGTAAGACAGACAAATATTATTTCATTAGAAAACAGTAACTACAATTCCTATCAACAATGTACAGGAGACACTGATCTCTCAACTGGAATTACATTTTAAGATCTATAATACTTAAAAGATCATTGGCCTTGCTTCCTATTTTGCACAATATGCTAAACTCATGGGAGACCAGTATGGGCAATTTACACTTTGAACAAAGTCACAGGTGTATCTTCTGTTGTCTCCAATAAGCCACATTGAAAATTACTCTGGGCCAGTTATCTTTTAATCTACAAAATGTTGTTTATCTGTTTACTCATTATTAAAAAAATAAATTATTTAAAATTATAACCCCCAAGTCATTAATTAAAATTAATTATAAATTTTAAACTGTTTCATTTAATTAAAATAAATTTAAATTCTATTTATTTAATTAAGTTTATTGATTATTAAAAAAACAAGTATGACCTCTATATCTATGCAAACTGAACAGTATTTTTTGCTATAGAACCTTAAAGACAACTGCAGTGAGAAAATGTTGCATAACTTACTTTCAACAGCAGAATAACCTAGCAGATCAAATCTGACATTGTTAAAAGTGCTGTAGAAGATCCTACAAGTGATTTGGATTAAGTTCCAATACACTAAATCCCTCAAAAAAAAATGTTATCCCAATTCTGCTTTATGAAATTGTTTTTTAGATACTATTTTTATTCTATCTAAAGTGATGTAAAATTAAGACAAACAGAATTTATGCATCATGGTGCCTTAAGTTTAAAATGTAATACATGCTTCTCTCACTTCTCCATTTTTGGGAAAACAATTAAGATATCGAGTCATTTAAAAACACACAAGTAACATTGATATTTAAAACTGACTTTTTCAACTTCAGTTTCCCAATGTGTCTGGTTAGTCTGCGAATAGTCAGGACTCTGGCCTTCTTCACATCTTTTCTCATCTTCACAACCTGTCAGAAAGATGGAAGGCATTAATAAAGCTTGTATATGGAAACCAATCAAGGAAAACAATACATTAATTACATTTGCCTTATTATAGAAATCAGTTCCTTTTGTTGAACTATTTTTTAAAACAGAGTGCATTCACCTACTAACAAAATCCCAGGTCAAATGAATTCAGATTTCATTTAAAATCCAGTTGCTTCAATAAACATCAGAGGAAGAATAACCAGCAGTCTAAATATGTGTCCAAGGTCGAAACAGAAGACATTCCTAACTGGCCATAGTTTAATATTATTCTTACAGCTAGACTGAGCTAGAGGTTTGAAAAGACTCACCTTCTGCCTTCACTTGTTTTATTTTTGTCCAGGTGAAACAGCACCAGTACTTTTCCATTAGTACGTAATATGCAAAAGCATTCTCATTATGAAACATTTTGAAAGATTAAGGAGACTTCTAAACTAAACATTTTAGAATAGAATTTGAGATATGAAATTTTTTTCATGTTTGAACTGTTTTTTGTTGAAAATAAAAAAGTGATTTCCAGCTCATTACTGTCTCTCAACTTTGTATCCAACCTAGTACTCTATTCCCAAAATGTACTTCAAATGTTTTATTTCTTGCCCCAAAATAAAAGAAACAGAATTCTAATTATTATTAGATAGATGGTATAAACAGACAAATCTTTGGAATCTTTTGCTATTTAATTTCATCACAGGAAACCTTAAGCCTAGGCACCGTCTTCTCTATGCACATTTTGGAGATACAGGGAGTAAACGGTGACTTATAATCTTGCATTTTTACAACTCAAAAACTTTCCTTATTTATTCAGATGATTCTTACTATCACTATTAAGCTTTTTTATTTAACAGTTAATCTTAGAAAATACAAAATATTAAAATAAACAACAAAAAAAATCAGTCTTCCTGACAAAAAGCTGAATTTCTCTTAAAATGTATCCAAAGGGATAAGCTTCAAAATAAGTTGGTATCTCTTTCTCAAAGAAGTTCTTTACCTGAGATTTCTCTTTTATTTTCTGGTTTCTCAGAGATAACACCAAAATGTTTGCTTGATGGTGACTGCACCATCAAGTCAGTTCCACCAGGAATATTAGGATTATAAATCTGCATCAAGCTTGACCAAAAAAAGACTGGGAAAAAAATCCTCAGAGCTCACAGAGGAATATTTCACACCTCTGGTGAAAAGCCTGGCTAGTATATATCCCCTGTGCAGAGACCATAAAGGTGAGACTATATAATTTATTATTAAAAAAACCCACCAACCACCCACCCGACATATTTTGCACACCTGATTATGTTTGTAGCTAGGTTACCCAACACAAGCAAGCGGTTAGGCCTTGAGCTGTTCACAGCAGCGGTTCTACTGAAGGCTGAATCAGTCAGAGGAAAACAATTTCTAGAGCGGCACATGCTGACTGCCCACCCCACCGCTGCCAGGGCGGAGGAGGAGCGTATGGAGCAGTGCCCTCCTGAAAAGCATGGGAAGGGAATTGTACTGGTGCAGCACTGCTGGCACAGAAAGAAAGGAAAAGGCAAAGAAGGTCTTGGGTCAAGAATGACTAACCTAGAATTGGTCTCCTGTTCTAAAATAGGTACAGCCAAGGTCAGTACCTACCTTGGTTATCCTAGAAAAAATAACTGTGCACACAGGTCTACCTACAAAATTTTCTAATTTAATTAATAGCAGAAACCATGTGCCAAAAAGCACCTGTGTCAAGTCTCTGCTAGACAGCAGCACTGCTCAAGTGTCCACGTGCCAAGTACTAGGGAAGAAATCCTTAACATTACCATTTGCCAGCCGAGCACGTGAACATTTCTTTTTATAAGATACTGAATGGAATTAACACAGCTCCCTATATCACACCTTCTTCTAAATGGAAGAAATAAAAGGAAACATCTTCTGGTTGAATACATCTTAGATACCATGTATGTTCAAAGAGTTTGGCACTTCAGATGCAAACTGGGTATGCCTTCTCAGAAAGTTTGGGGAGGGAGGTTGTTTGGTTTTGTTTTGTTTTTAAATAACTGTTAAAAACATCCACAAGCTACAAACACATCTGAATTTAAATAACTCATACTTTACATATTAGTTACTGTCTATCCAAACATGAAGTATATTTAACATTCTCTCAAAAAATATTTGTATTTTAATGTATTTGTAACGTATTTTTTAATAGAAATATTAATGCAGACACAGCATGTTTCTGGGGTCTAGAAGAGCCAAACCCTTGCCTCCTGCACTGCCAGCCAACCAAGGCTAGATAGATACATGACAGAAGGAATGAAGGAAGGTATTTGCTCTTTGGCAGACTAGGAATATCAATTTATGTAATCCATGGCCACTTCTTTCACATGGGACACTATGCATCAACTGTGTTCTTGGAAGTACTCATAAAGTTCGTAAGAAAGCAGTCAGCTCTTTGGGACTGAAATCAAAAAAGTTTTGCTTTAGATTTACAGAAACAATGGGTCTTAGACCTAGGGTGGCTCCTAGGACTCATTGAACTATCTGCCTCTCATGTTACAAAATGAGAGAGCCAGTTTCCTCCTGGTGAAAAAAGAATACTGTCAAAACCTCCCCCACCAGAACCAGTAGATTTTAAAAAATAACAACAAATACTTACTCATAATAAGATTTTTTTTATAAATAGGTTAAGAAAACAAGAAAAGTCGTCTTTACACTGAAACTTAAGACACATCACAGTATTTCAGGTTCAGACCTACCAATGCTTTAAGGCTGGGCAGTAAGGATTTTTCATCTACTCAGAGGTCACAGTAAATACAGTAAAAAGAATAATTATAAACACAGGCAAATCTTGAACCAACCAATTTCTTCTATCAGTAGGAACTCATTGTAGGATTCCTGGAAATTCAGGAAGCCTGCAACTGTAAGTGGAAATAACCACTTCAAGGATACCTTGCAACAAAGAAGAGATGCTTTACTTTGTTGAAGACTTCTTTATTCTGCAGGAAAACATTATCTACAAGGTGATTAAGCCATTACGATTTATTAACTATGTTATTATACTAACAAACATCTGTGTTTATTGATGATTACTTATTTATTAATTACAATTTTTACACAGTAAGAATAGGAAATATAGAATAATAGATAATACAACAGAAATACCAAAGGTAATATAAAAATAAGAATATATATTGATGATATATAAATTACTAAATCTAAAAGAAATCATAAGGGACATGAACTCACTTTTAAAAACAAGCCTTGACAGTAATACATACTAGCCTGGAAGCACGTGAGCATGCTTCAAAAGCTATTGTTAGGAATAAAAATCACATCCATTCTGCATTCTGCCTTCCACAGTGTAAGTATTTATATTACTACAGATCCTAAACAAAGGTGAAATGTAAAACATTCCATGGTTGCAGGTATTCCACAAAGAGAGGCTTCCACCATCCCAACAGCTTGCAACCTACAGCAAGCACTGCCACAACACACAATGTGCGCCAGCCAACCGCACAGAAGCTGTTTGAAGCCACAGGCAGACAGTAGCTGCTGCTTCACGAAAGGGCAATGAGCACAGCCTGCCATCAGCAAAGGACTGGCCAGACTAGGAACCCTCCCTCGCTCTCTACCTTTGCCCAAGCAGTGCACCTTACTGAGGGGGATTATACCAGGAATTGCTGACTTCAGCACAACCTGCACTAATGCACTGAAGTGAAACGAGCTCCGGGTACTCACTGCTAGCAGCAGCAGTATCTGGCAATAAAAAGAGCCCTGCTGTGGATGCATGAGTATGCTTGGCACGGTACAAAGGAACAAGAGGGTACATGTCAAACCAAGGGGATCATTTCCAGCAAACAATGCATCTAACAAGTGTGTGTTTAAAGGCATCACAAGCACTGTATTTAACCCAGAATTTATGGCAGAGGACAGGAGAAACAAAGCACTGCCTTCTTATTACAGGTCGCTCCTGCCTCTGAGGGGTGGATAACCATTCCTAGAAATTTGTCCTCTTGTGTGGTAATCCAATCAAGTCTTCCCCAATTCTCAGCACGTCCAAGCCCCCAAGTGAGAGAAACTGACACTGGGTTGTTTAATGGTACCTTTGATATCTAATTTTCCTTCTAGGTTTTTTTGCAAGAAAATAGTTCGGTTCAAATACTGAAATTTCAGTCACAATTAAAGTAAACTTAATTTCAACTAACTAAAATCTTGGAAGGGCTAAATCAGTGCCTGCATCAGTGTTTGACTTACTGGAAAGGCCTTCTGATCACATACATTATCCCTTTTAAATTAATGGGATATGGTTATTGTATGTAAGACAAGACAAAAACCACATGTAAGAGAACAGAAAGTTATTTTAAGAGCCTCCTACACAATTAAGCTGTTGCAAAAAACCCTTATATTAAAATTTTCAATAAACTTTAAGAGACATCTAAAGTTTGTTTAGATGAAAGCAAAAAAAAAAAAAAAAAAAAAAATATCTGGTTCAGGCTCCAAAACCCTAAATCACTATGGAACAGTCCTCACGTCAGTGATGGCAACAAAAACACACTAAGCAATGTGGACAAAGTAACAGCACACACACAATACCACATGCAAATTCACATGACTAGTCAAAGGTATTTGCCTTCACATTTTTAAGACAACAGCAGCAAAGTTCTCAAAGGAACACTACATTAGAATAAAATGTTATACTTGGCCACTTCTGAAACTTGTTTTGAGGTCTGTACAGGCAACATGCCTCCAAACTAAGCTAGTGTTCAGCCAATTAGAAAAAAATAAAGGAAAGTGTGACTAAAGATTTGTAATCTATCAAGAAAGGTACGTGTCTACTCTGTAGTATCAACTATACTTGACCAAAAAATACCCCACCAAACTAAACCCACCCCTGGAAAAAAAAAACTTCAAATGAAACCATTCTTCAAAAAATATTCATTCAAAGGGTTAAGAGAAAAAATAAGTAATAACATCTTTCTGCCCATGACTTCTTTAATCTACTTTATTTAAAAACATTGAAATACTGTAGGTTTACAATATGGAAAGTGTTTTTTTTCATGTTACCATGTACAAAAGCTAGTAATGTACATTAAAATACCTGAAAGACCCAGAATATCTTAAATTCTTCTTAACTTTAAGTTTACTTACGCAGTCAGGCCCAGCTATCCAAAATGCAAGAAAGCCAATAAACTGATGGCCATGTCGTCTTCCTCTGAATAGCCTGAAGCACATACAACTGTTCTCTTTGGGCTTCAGCCCATGAGGTGCTGAACATTTTGGTCCTGACCCAATAATGCACTTAAATTATTAAATCCTTAACAACCACCACTAGGCAGACTGGAGTTTCTTCATCCACTTCTGCTTTATACCAGCACACAGTCTAGTCCTAGTTCTTGTACAAGCAACCAGAAAATACAAATTATACTGTTCTCCTCAAGGAAGGACACTGCACTGAACCTCATCCAGTGGGAAAACCTCACTGTAAGAATATACAGTATTGTGAAATATCCATAGTGTTGTACAAACACACACCCATTAAACAGAGGGCTCCTTCCTCTCCCCCAGCATGGCGAAGTCTCTCCTGTATGAAGACTGTCTTCAAGGTCCAGACACAATCACAAAAAAAATTCCTTTACAGTTTGAAGGTATCATTCCTAACAACGTTCTGTAATTTTACATAGACATGTCCAAATCCACTTTGCAACATAAGGTCTTTTACATCTTTTCTGTTACTTGATCCCTGAAAAAAAGAGTGTAGTTCTGAGTTTGCTTTCTCCTTCGCTTTCTTCCTGTGCTCTCAAGGCTAACAGCCTTTATCTGACATGGAGGTCACACTTCAGAGCGGGATGACAATGAGAAAACATCAAGAATCTACCTCCTAAATTCTGTCTCAGGAAAGAAACTACTTCAAATATACCTGACCACATCACTGTCAGTAATTACCACATATCTGCACAAACTGGGTCCAGTAAATGAAGATAGTGATAAACAAAATTGTAGGTACAGCTATAGGTCAGTTCTAATGGAGCCCTTTCATGCCAAGAGAACCCTAGCAGGTTGAAATAATGGTCTGATCCATTAAGATTAAAATGGCTCAAAGCAAAAGGAAAAAAATATTTGCATGTGCCCAAAGGTACGTAACAGCTTCTTGATTTTACTGCATTAAGACATTTGCTTCTGAACCCCCTCAGGTTTAAGCAGCACTGCAAAAGTAGAAAGGGAAAAAGTCATTAAAAACACACCAAAACCAGTTGTGTATGATGCATAATTTAGGCAACAACAAAAGTCAAAGCAAGAGATCTAGCTTAAGAAAAAAGATTAAAGGTATTTGAGTATTCAAAGTCTCTCCAACACCTACAAGAAAAACATGGAACTAAGTAATGTTCTCACTGATCTTCTTGCCTTTCCTCGTTTTAGAGCACATCAAAAGCATTGGTTTCATTTTATAGTTACTTGGCAGTCTTCAAACCAAGAAATTACCATGGCAACAACGTATTCTAAATGTTAAATTTTTGGTGCTATTTGGCAACAGAGCTTCAAAACTCAAAACACCTGCAGCTGGATCACATATTAGCCAGAACTAACAATAGTACATAATCTTTTGAGTGAATAATCTAAGTGAAAAAATGTTTCTGGAACTTCATTACAAATATTTTTCTATTATCTGGAATGTCAGCTTGAAAGATCTAACGATTTTTAGATACTTAGGAAAAGCTGGGAATTGCCAAGTTTACTTTTTTTTTTCTTTTTTAGAAAAAGAATCACTACATTACAGCATATATTTTATACATGTCAAAGTATCTGAAAATAGCCAGTCAGACTTATTACAGCTTCATATATTTGCATTATAAAAACATATATAAGTAGGAGGTAAAGGCAGCAAGAACAATGTAAATGTACCTATGTGGAATATCAGGGTTCAGTTGTTCAGTTCCAGAACAGTTTTATACAAATATATCCACAAAAAAGAAAAACTCCCTACGGCCTAACCTTAGAAAAAACCCAAAACAAGGTGAGTTTTCAGTCAAATCAGTTTCCTGAATTGTTTTGTCTGATGGTCACATGAATGCTAGCTAATTCCAAGGCAAAAGAACAAAGTGAGAATGCACAGAAGGAGACAGAGAAATGGATTACAACCAGACTATGAAAAATGAGCTACTCCTGTATTTAATATAAGGAACAAATCCCAACATAGAGAGTGCTAAGGAACACACAGGTTTTTCAGCTAGTGTCTGTGGCCATACCAATGTAGTGTTAATCTTGCTTTCGCTATCTTCAGCTACATGCAATCAGATTTGAACCAAGTGGAATGAATTATAACACAATACATCTAACAAAATATAGATAAAGTTCATAAAACATAAGGCAACTTTTTCCTGGATTAAAATATTGCATTCTTCTGCCCAAAGCAGGCAGAAACACCACCACTAGCTGGAGGCACCCACAAAGCAAAACACCTGCAGCCTCTCAGGCTTCTGGACACTCACTGACACGGTCAGGCTCCCAAGCGGGGGTGCTAAAGATGAATGGGAAAAAGCACACTGCCCCACTTGGGCACACTCCCACCCTTCTCACAGCAAAAGCAATGCACACACTCTTTGTAAGTTACTGTCAAACCCTTCTTCCACTGTCTGCCCATGCTACTTTCTTTGTACCTTCTCAACTGAAACACTGAAATAAGAGTTTCTTTTTTCAATATAGCACCGTATTTAATCCTGTGTGGAGAACAGTTGTCATTTGTAGCATAATTTCTCCAAGTGGAAACCACAATAGAGTACTGGGACTGCTAGCAAAGATCATTTTCATCTAAAAGTTTTGAAAAGCAATTCCAAGTATCTCAGATAGTCAAGAGAAGTAAGGCTAGTCTAGAATTACTTGCTCATTGCCAAAGACCAAAATTTAATGGATTTACTGCTTCAAAGTCGGTGCCTCACTGTATGGAGTCAGGCTCTATGTAGTACTTCAGAAAGCATTCATGTCTCAAGTCCAAACCAGGATCATGAGCTGGCTAGACACATTTCTAAACTCTAAATAAAACAGCAGTAGTTATAAATGTCCAGATAAGAAATAACTGTGATAAACTAGCACAATGATGCTGTATTACATGAATCAGCACACAGGTCACCACACGGAAATAAGAATTTTTGCAAGTCTTCAGAAACAGAGAACTCCCTGAAGGCAGTTTCTAATTGATCTGATTGGATTTAGTTGATCAGCTGGACACAAGTTTGAAAACTCTCAGCTAGCACTCTGCTAAAAATACTTCCATGGAATGTTGCAGAGGGATGTTATCAAGGCAGTCAACACAGCCAAGATCAAATCAATGGATTTCTGTCTAGGATTTTTTAATTAGACCAGAGCTCTAGCTAGAAGCCCCATGTGAATTTCACACCCCCTTATGCTTTGATTTTACAGGAAGACAGTAATAGCAGAAGCTATAGTAGTGACCTAAGAATTATCAGTATGAACACACATGATTAAATAATGAGGGTGGTGAGGTTTTTTTCCCCTTTCTCTCTTCAAATTGTGAACTTTTTAAAAGTAGATTGAAAAGACAGCAATGCTCCCATGGCAACACCATGTATCTCTACATTAGCTGCATAATATGAAGCACACCACCACACCTTGACTATACTGACTCACAAACAACCTGTGCCATTTTCTTGGATGAATTACACAGACATGAAACATCCAGACCCATAGAGCTGAACTGCTATCATAAAACGAAAATTGTGGCAGAACTGGGTATGACCCCTTTTACATAACAAAACCATAAAGGCAACAACAGTGTTTCCAGTATTAGTTCAGGGGTGCGGTGTGACTGTTACTTTTTTTTTTTTCTTTTAGATGTACTGCCATTTGCTGCTTCCTCTTCTTCCACTTTTAAGTAAGATAGGAGCTTTTCTGTAGAAACTGCGGTTAAAAAAAAAACAGAAGAGGTTTACAAACTTATACCTCTCTTCAGAGGGTATTTTAAAAATATGACTGAGGTTAATGTATAATTTTCAAAGACTAACCTCCTCTTACCTAAAAACGAGCTCAAGTCACACTATTCAGCACTCACCACCCTTTCACTTACCACAATTCATGAAACACAGTAGTAGCCTAACCACCAGTGAGGAGCTGGAAGTCTCTCTTCTGACTGCTTGCTACCAGCTCAGCAAGCATTTTCAATGGAACTTAAATTCCGTCCCTCTGTCAAAGGCCCACAACATCAAGGGACTGGTTTGTCTGACAAAACTAAGAGATGTAAGGCTCCTTGCTATGGAAGCCAGCAAGAGGTCTATTAAGCACTAACTCCTCTGCAACAGAGTGTAAAACTAAATCACTTGAACAGGTATCACTCCATCTTGCAAGAAAAGCAGCAGCAGAACAACCAGTTGGCAGCTCAGCTGAAAGGTCAAACCAGTTCATCAGACAGTTTTCCCTTACTCTATATCAGTTTGATTGTCTCAGTCACAGGATACCAGGCACTTGAAAAAGCACATCGTAGAAGTGTTTACAAGAAGGGTATGGTAAAAGAGTGAATAAACTTTAGCAAACTGTAAACACAGTGCTGTTTCCCTTATATTCTTCTCTACCTTTCCTCATTTACATTCACTTCCACACAGCACTGGACTGTTGAATATTCATAGAATTGTTTGGGTTGGAAGGGATCTTTAGAGGTCACCTAGCACAACCTGCTCTTTAATGAACAGGGACACTTAACTAGATCAGTGCTCATAGCCCCTTCTGACTTGACCTTGCATTTTTCCAGAGATGGAGTGTCTACTAACTCTCTGGGCAACCTGTTCCAGTGTTTCATTGCAAAGAATTTCTTCCTTATACCTAGTCTAAATCTACCCTCTTTCAGTTTAAAACCATTACCCCTAGTCCTATCACTACAGGCTATATTAAAAAGTCTGTCCCCATCTTTCTTACAAGACCCCTTGAAGAATTCAAAAGCGGCAATAAGGTCTCCCCAGAGCCTTCTCTTCCCCAGGCTGAAGAACTCCAACCCTCTCAGCCTTTCCTCACGGCAGAGGTGGTATGCCAGCCCTTTGATCTTTTTTGTGGCTCTCCTCTATGCCCATTCCTACAGGTCCATGTCCTTCCTGTACTGACAGCTGCAGAGGTGGATGCAGTACTCCAGGTGGAGTCTCACAAGACAGAAGTAGAGGGGGAGAATCACCTCCCTTGACCTGCTGGCCACACTTCTGTTGATGAAGCCCAGGATACACTTGGCTTTCTGGGCTGTGAGTGCACATTGCCAGCTCATGGGCAGCTTTTCATCTACCAGTACCCCAAAGTCCTCCTCCGCAGGGCAGCTCTGAATCCCTTAATCCCCAGCCTGTTTTGATACTGGGGGTTACTCCAAGTATCTCCAATATCCAAGTTACTCCAGGTGCAGGACCTTGCAGTTGGTCTTGTTGAACCTCATGAGGTTCAAAATAATGGGCTAGTAAATTGCACTTGTTTAAACGTGCTTTTCAAGCATCCTCATACCACTGCTCTGGCCATCCAGTTGTTCTTTGCATGCTACAGTTCACTTTCAAGGAGATCCAGGACTTCAGCATTTGTGGGTCATTCATTCCTCATCAACAGGCCTCCAGTATCCTATGGCCACACAGCCAAGTCAACTGTCAAACTGTCTCACTCAGATTAGCATGCAAGTGTGCTTTGTCATTAAGTAAAACACCAAGATCCATTTTTGAACCACAACAACACTGCTCAGCTACACCTGTTAAGATCAGCCTGCTGCACTAGAGTACTAATGGGGTATGGGATGGGAGTGGGGAAATAGGGACAGTGGCAGCTGCATGCCAATTAGCCCTACAAGAATGCATGCTGCCCCTCCTTTTTGCACTAGTAGAACTGATCTCATGTTATTTATGCATTCATTTCTTTTGGAAGTGCTTTGGACAACATCCACTGAAAGCAATTATTTGCATCAGAAAGGTGGCACAGCTTATGATGGGCTTTAAAGGCAAGCAGAGAATCAGCACCTGAGATGACTGAAAGCTTAAGACAGAACTTCTGAAGACTGTCAGCCAAGCTGACTTTTTTTTTTTATATGTATAATTTTGCTTTTTAATTGCTTACTTGGACTTCCAAGTTCTTTAAGTATTACATCAATTTGTGTAACTTATGCAACACTGACATTATGATAAACTACTTCATTTACATGCTTAAAAAAATGAAGGAAAACATATACTATCCTACATTTAAAACTTACTGTGTCCATGACATCCTAGAAAACCCACTTTCTCAACTTTTTTCAAAACACAGATTTTCAACATTTGTTTACTGCTCAGCTTTTCCAATTGACTTTAAATAGCGATCATTTTTGTGAAGAGATGGAGGTATTATTCCTCCTACATCACCAAAGAAAAAACTCAGAAGTCCTGAGAGCAAACACATAACAACTTTTCTCAGCTGTCCTGAAAGACTGCAACATTAAAACTGTGTGTGTTCTGGAATTAAATTTGTTAACCTGGTTTCTGAGGAAATTAAGTTTGTCAGCACATTGTTTGCCTGTCATTATCCCTCCCCAGTAACTTTCAGGCTTACTAAACAGAAACCAAGTCTGACAAAACAGCAGAGGCCAGAGCTCCTACGTGTTTTGTGAAAACTGGTAGCCAAGTAGGAGGTAAGGACTAAAATTGGTATGCCTAGCATGGAAGAAATACACAGGCAGAATTCAAATCTTTCCCATTTTGGCTGCCAATTACTATACATGTACTCATTCACCAGCACGTCTGGCTCTGAATCAGCCAGAAAACACAAGTCACATCTCCTGATCAGCCAAAGAGGTGGGAAACATGTGCCATAACTACAGTTACTGATTTTTCCTCAAAGTTTCTCAAAAAGAGAAACTCCAAAGGTAATACACTAAAAAACCTGTAGAGACAAAGGAACAGCTGAGGATATCAGTATGACGTTTTAAGAAATACTGGACTCAAAGCCCTAAGATGCCACGTTCCGCAACCTGAATATACAGTATGTATTATTCTTACCACATTCTTTGGACTGTGTTTTTAACATGGTGATTGAAGCTTCAAGGGAAATTAGAACACTGACAGCTTGCTGAACTGGACAGGAGACGGACAGGTTCTTCTGTGCAAGATACTTCATGTAAAAAGAGACATTTTTATAGTTACCTTCAGCTTACACTAGTCTCACATGCCAAGTAGTCAGGGGAAGAATGGGAAGCCTGTGCAACATTACAGCAGCACATTTGCCAAATATCCATATTGTAATACAACCAGAAAATGCATTATTTTTTTGAATCTGTCATCAACACAACCACTCATTTCATACCAAGACTCACCCACTTCAAAATTTCTATTTCAGTGTCACTATATAGTTGTTATTATGCAGGCAGCATAAAGGAATCATAAAGGAAATAGGGTTTCAAGATCATTAAACAAAACTCAGCATCAGCTGAGGAGTGACCAAGGTAAAGGAATACTTATTAAATCACTTCTTAAAAAATCTGAAGGATAAAAACTGAACTAAATACCACAACTTTTAGATTGTCTATAAAGTATATGTATAACCTGTGTTTGTAAAAAATAAAAAAACCCTGTTATTACTATCATAAGAAAAATAAAGTTTTTGTTTTGAATTTGAACTCCTCCTCAACAAAGTTCATCCCTGTCCATACATGTACGAAGAGGACTAAGTATCAGGAAACCAAAAGGCTGGGAGGTTCATTAGGCATGTGAAAACTCCCATTAAAAAATGGCAAGGGCTCAACTATCAATATCCTACTATTAAAATTAAACAGTATTAATTAACTTTTGGATAGAAGCAAATCACACCAAGTTAAATCTTGCAACAGCTAAAGCTAATTTTTGTCACATGAGTATCACCAGTACTAACTCATTTTGGAGGAATAAGCAGCTCTCTCTGTACTACACTCTTCTCACAAGCTGAAGGAACTTCCGTCATGCAAGTACACTTTAATGTAATTTTTTCATCTTCAACTCCCAAGAGTGTCTACTTTTTTGTGTGATCCTCAAATACGACACTTCTGAAGTTTAAAGAGGAAATAAAAAGTCTATAACTAGCATCACAATATCATTAACAAAACCATCAGGAGAATAGTAGAGAGGTATGTCATAGAATGAGGGAGTATAAGGAAAGCAAAGAATTATGTCTAGTCCAATAAAATGATCAAATAAAAGTTAGTGAGTGAAGGTTGCGGGGGGTGGGGTGGGTGGGTGTGTGGCATGGAGAAAATAAATCATGAACAGTTTTTTCCTATGCCTGGATAGGGGAAAAATGCTGTGACAATAAACATGTAATAAGGATTTCACATTCATGTATTCAAAGGAAGAAATACTCCATTAACAAAAAAAAAAAAAAAGACAAGAAAACAGGGAAAGAACAGAAAAGATGTGTATGCAGTTCTAGATTTGCAAAATATTTGGTACTTTTGCATACCTTCTTACAAAAACTGTCTTTTCCTTACTTAACAAATGCTAACTAACAACAGCAGATATCAGACCGCTACTAATGGACTAAAAGTCTAGCATAAGGGTTTTCACGTGCTCTACACTGCCCCTAGTACAAGGTCACCTAGCATGCATGTAAAATATACATACCACAACATACCCAGTGACTACCACCCCTGTTCAGATCTTGAGTACTCGTATTTTTCTGACTTACTCACTCAACCCTGTGTCCCAGACTACTAAACTAACTAGAATCTGAGGTGAGCTTCTGTTGGCTTCAAACATGCTTGAATATTACTGGCCTGCCAGACTCTGAAACAGTACCCTACTTCCCACAAAAACCCTGCTCTTCCATTAAGGTGATTTCTGCTATCATGTCTTTATGACTTATCCTGTGACTAGTGGGAACTCCTTCTCTTGCAGAGCAGTTACAGATGAGGTCCCCGCTCCCCCCAAAAAAACTATCTTAGAAAGTGAGGTATCTTAGCATGTAACTTACTTTTCAGTTTTTTTTGGAAGGACAGGAAGAATTCTTTCTAGTGGGAATGGAGAATTACCTTGCTATACCAGTTAGTATTCTATATTCCCTGAGAACTGTTCAAAAAAAAAAACCAATTTCATTATGATAATTTTTCATAAACAGATACACATGGAAAAGATAGTGTTTGGGAAAAAATAACCTAATAAACTGCACTCTTCATGGAATTTTCTTCATGACATAAAATAGAAACTGAGGAAAAGGACAAGTATGAAAAGTAAAAGGAATGAAGAGCTTAAAATATCCCTGTCAGGTGGTCTTACAGACACTACTCTTGTTTAAAAACTATACCTTCAAGCAATTAGTTCTCCATCAGACAGCTGACAAGACACCAGAGCTATAAGAGGTTACGCAACTATCCCAGTATTAGTTACTAACAACTTAGAGCAGCACTCAAAGGTCCCTGCAAAATCCCCTTTGTTAGAAGTCTCTTATATCAACCATCTGTTTTAGGTATGGTATGTTTATGGTCCAGCCATTTAGAACTCCTCTCCCACACCAAGTGCTGGTTCTGTTGGGGGATTTCTTTATTCTTCTGAAGCTTGATACTTTTTTCAGTCTCCATTTTTTTCATACCAAATACACATCTCCCCTCCTTATAAGCCCTCCTAATTCCTCATTCTATTTCCTCTTGTCCGACACACCTCATTACCTACCTATCATTTTTGACTGTTGCAATATTTAAAGAATTACCAGCTATCCCTCTCTCTTCCTTCCATAGTTGTAATTTCTGAACTGCTCCAAGAGCAAGCAATCACCTTACCTGCCCTTTCGCTTTGTATTTTAAAGAATTCCTACTTTATCATGCAACTAAGTGTCAGTTATGCCCTCCTGCTCCTATGCTACTCATTTCCTTTGCAGCAGTCCCTCAGTGATTTTTGCCTCTGGGTGCTTCATTACTTTGAACCAGTTGCTATTCAGAACAGTTCTTACCAGCCTCATAGAACCAGTTTCTATTCACTGTATCCCTTCCTACATTAGCATACCTGTACATGACCTCAGACTTCTTCTAACATGCTCTCATAAAACAGCAAAGAGGAATCACAGAATGCTTTAGGTTGGAAAAGATCCTTAAGATCATCAATTCTAACTGTTAACCTAACACTATCAAGTCCACCACATCCCTAAGTGCCACGTCTACATGTCTTTTCAATACCTCCAGGGACAGTGACTCACTCACTTCCCTGGGCAGCCTGTTCCAATGCTTGACAACCCTTTCTGTGAAGAAATGTTTTCTAATATCCAATCGAAACCTCTCCTGTCACAACTTGAGGCCGTTTATACTATCATTTCCTATTTGGCATAAGGGACCGACACCCACCTCACTACAACCTCCTTGCAGGTAGTTGCATAAAACAGTAAGATCCTTCCGAGAGTCCTCCAGACCAAACCACCCCAGCTCCCTCAGCCACTCCTCATAAGACTTGTGCTCCAGACCCTTCACCAGCTACATTACTCTTCTCTGGTGGGGCAACGTCTTTCTTGTAATGAGGGGCCACTCTTCCCTAAGCCTGTAGCGCTGCGTGGGGTTGTTGTGACCCAAGTACAGGACTCAGCACTTCCTGTTGAACCTCATACAACTGGCCTGGGCCCATCGGTCCAGCCTGTCCAGGTCCCTCTGCAGAGCCTCCTGCCCTCAGGCAGATCAACACACTCCCACCAACCCGGTGTTGTCTGCAAACTTAGTGAGGGTGCACTCGATCCCCTCATCCAGATCATTGATATACTAAACAGAACCGGGCCCAACACCGAGCCCTGGGGAACACCACTTGTGACCAGCTGCCAATTGACTATGACTCCATTCCCCACCACTCTCTGGGCTTGGCCATCCTGTCAGTTTTTTAGCCAGTGAAGAGCACATCCATCCAAGCCATAAGCAGCCAGTTTCTCCTGGAGAATGCTGTGGGAAACTGTGTCAAAGGCTTTACTAAAATCCAGGTAAATGATATCCATGGCCTTTCCTTTGTCCACAAAGTGTGCTACCTTGTCGCAGAAGAACAGCAGGTTAGTCAGGCAGGACCTGCCTGTCATAAACCTGTGATGACTGGGCCTGATCCCCTGGTTGTCCTGCACATGCCGTGTGATGGCTGTGGACAGAATCTGCTCAATAACCCCAGGACCAAGACTGACAGGTCCTTCTTCTTACCCTTCTTGTAGATGGATGTCACATTTGCTAACCTCCAGTCAACTGGGACATCCCCAGTTAGCCAGGACTGCTGATTGAAATTGGCTGTGAGCACTTCCTCCAGCTCCCTCAGTATTCTGGCTCCAAAGGTAAAACTGATTCTGTACATATTGAAGACAGCCTGTTATTGTCATTTACCTGACACATCGTAATGGCTACAAATTCGATGGAAAATGTTTCCCCAACCACTCAGACATTCAGATATCCATATGCAGCATTCACTGGTAGCTCTATGCCAGTGATATACTGGTATGCACTGCTTATATAAAAAACTAATTTCTGTTTGCCCTGCTCCACCATCAGCTTTAAATTATTTATTTTCTTTACAACGGGTGGGCTTTTTTGTGAACACTTTCTTTCAAGACAAAATAAATGTTATTTCAGTATCTTTAATTTTAGAAGTACTAAGAGTTATACCCTGAGGAATAAGTTCTGTTTTCCACTGTCAACTTTATTTTGCTGGCTAGTTTCCATTCTCTATTGAAATTATCAAAGTCAGAATCTAGCAAAAAAAGCTAAGAACTCCCGAACTGCAGAAGAAAATAGAGAACAGAAAAAACAAAGGAATAAACACAATTTTATGGCCATTTTAGAGCACGTTTGGAGATACTTATTTAAAACTGGCTTACTCTCATTAGTTATTTGGAAACTGAGCAAGCCAAATCATAAGATGGCACTCTTTTTCTAAAATAGCTTCCAAACAAAGAGCTTTTCCAGATTCACTGGAATCTTACCTTAACACACAGTATCTTCTGGGAGAAAGACAAGCCCCAGTTCCGATATTTGTCTCATTAAAAATGGGAAACAAGAAGTCCTTCACATTTTACTCTTCACTCTGAGCTTCCTACTGGATTACTCATTTCTGCTGCTAGACAGTGTAATGCATTTTTGAGATTGAACTCTTTCACGTTACCTCAATTTTAAAGACCTTGAGATCTGGCTTCTGAATCTACCAAGCTGCTATACAGTAATATCTTAAATTGACAGTTATGCAACTCAACTGCTGAGAGCCACTTTATATCCAATGTTTGCTTGACCACAGATAAAAAGGAATTTAAACATGTCTACAAACATACAATAAACTAGTTTCCAACACAACTGAAGGAATCCAACCAGATCTCTAGAGAGTTCACTCAAAACGTAAATTTGAACTCCTAGCTTAGTTTTGGTGTCATGGAGATCTCATTATCAAGCTTACCGGTGGTTTAAATGAAGTTCTCAAACAGCAGTTACACAAATACTCTGCTGGACCGAATTCAACCTGTTTACTCAACATAAAAATTACAAAACAGAAAAGCATGATTCTAAGTCAGATGATTACAGAGCAGAAAATTCACCAGAATAAAAATGAACACAATATTTGCATTCTACAAAAAAAAAAATCCCACTGATTTACATTCTAGGTGGTTAATTTTTGACATATATACACACAGATACACATTTCCTTCGGTATTAAATGCCATATGGATTAACATGTACCATTGTGACCCATATTTGTAGCAGAAATATATTTTTTTCTTTGAAAATCAGTACAAGAATTTAAAATCCCCTGCTCTTATATGACAAAGGGCAATCAAAAAAGTCACTGAATTTTAGAAGCTGGCCACTTTTGTGCTGAAAACCCTCACTAAAAAACTTTTCCCTCAATTGCTCTTCACTATCAACCTTCATAGCATAAGACAAATTGAAAAGAATTTTAACATTGCCACACCAATTGGCAATTTACAATGAATTTGCAGTTGATTACTGTTCTCCTTTTAAGACCTTCCCCCTCCCCCAAGACCCCGAATTCTATTAGGAAAAAAATACACCACCACCCCTTCCCTTCTATACTCATTTCAGCCTCGCCTCCCTGTTTGTTTAGCAGCAAGCTTCAACCCAGCAATGTAAAGGCTGCAGAAAGATGTCTGCAATGACAGCAGTAAGCTATTAAGCAGATTTACGGTAATAGAACCATTTTTAAAAACTGTATTTTATGCAGGCATATATACTCATAAATTACATCTGATAAAAGACTATACTGTGTACTACAAGTATCTC
Source organism: Falco punctatus (assembly GCF_963210335.1). Lineage (NCBI taxonomy): Eukaryota > Metazoa > Chordata > Aves > Falconiformes > Falconidae > Falco > Falco punctatus. Next base: position 65,415,753 of record NC_137586.1, read on the forward strand.
ACAGTTCCTTTAAAATAAAAGTTATAAAGTTTCCCATGACTGTGTTTGCATGTTTTTTTCATTAGTGTATACTACCACACCAAGGAACCACAGATGTTTTGTTTTATGACAGCATCTTACTAGTCTACGTGGCCTACCACACACACTTTATATAAACCACTTGAGCTAAGGAAAAGTTTTCATTTCTGTTCTGAAGTACAGTAGTTTGATAACGGCTGTATACGATATTGCCAGAAGCAAAAAAACCTGCATAGTTTGCCATGTTTAATTGCTTCAGTAATTTGCTGAAACAAAATCTGTGCAAACAGCAGATCAGAGTTTGCTGTTAATATTAGTACAACTGATGATGTGGCAACTCTAGAAACTTTAGAAACAGCTGCTGGAACAGTTCCTAGGGGGAAAAAAAAGCCACAATTCCTCAGAATTCTATCTCACAGAGTGTAAGTTTGGAAATTTCATAAGCTTTCAAAAGACCTTTTCCTTAGGACATTTACATGGTCTGTAAAAGAATGTCAGTAATTTAACACTTCAACTGTTTTAAGCAGAATGCAAGCCCAATCTAGCCCAATTTTCTTCTCCTTCAAGAAACTGTTGTATGTAGAATTACTTATTAGTAACGCAAGTAATGCAAGAATTTTTACATGCATTTCCATAGAGCTGAAATGACTGCTGCCAAGTATTCCAGAGTTTAAAGAGAAAGTCTCCTTTGCTTTCTAACTGTGCACAGACTTACAATTTACAGAAAAAAGTACTGATTTGCCAGTATACCGAGAAATAAACTGATGGAAAAGATTAGCTATTCTGTTTTGAATTGTGTAGAAATTTATTTTTTCTTGGTTCTCATAACTTGTTTATATGCCTTTCCAAGACTTATTTCAGTGACATGTAAGAGACTGCATGACCAGTTTCAAGGAAGTATTTAAGCCCACATGCAAGCCAGGGATATGCAGGTCTTGGCAGTGCCAGAAATTGTTACAGCTTCAGTTCTGACTACAGAGCATCCTAGGTACCCATACTTTTTCAGAAGTACCTAAGTGCTAATCACTTCACCTTAAGAATAATATTGACGTGATCACAGATGAACCTAAAGCAGATATAGCTTAACTGTACTGGCATACAGCTCAGAACAGTACTAGAACTGGTGTCCACCATCTGAGGAACAGTCTAGATGTTGGGGCACTTAAGCAGAACTGAAAGCGTAAAACTACAGACCTACTTCAATGTGAGAGAGTCTAGGACAAATGTTTCTACTTCAGAGTGGCTTGGCCAGCATGCTGGGTAGGTGCTGGAACAAACAAGGCTCATAAGCCAGAGACAAAACAGCAAAAGGGAACTCATCTGTAGACCAGCAAGAAGAATTTCCTCAGGGGTAAAGAGTTCCGAGTTCGAGTATTTCCTTTGAGGGAGCTCATGTATTTTATGTTAATTGTTGGATAAGCAGCCTTTGGAGCACTGCCAAGGACTTTTCCTACGGAAATGCTCCCACTGGTGAAATACATGACGAGGCTCCCCTCATCCCAGAAAATCTCCCTTCTTTGCCGGACAGTAGCCCAGCGTTAGCGTTCACCAGCATTTGTGATTAGTGCACTCTGCTGGTCATTCAACATTCAACACAGGATTCAACTCATCTTAAGACTGAGGGAACCAGCCTTCTCAACTACTGGAAAGTTTTCTAAGCCATTAAACAAACAAACAAACAAAAAGCATTTTCCTCATCAGACATCAGCATGCCTTGAAAGACAGTATGGTATTTTGAATTTTGAGTAGTAAGACATCTCACAGCTCAGTCCAACACCAGATAACTGGTCAGATAGCTCACCTCATGCCTCACCTCCCCTTTAGCCAGCTATAAAGTCTGCAAATAGGAATATTAAATTGCCCTATAGGAGTTCCTAGATTCCCACACAGCCCAAGAGATAGCACATGAAACAGATCTTTATGGGTAGCTACTTTATTTCACAGTGGAGCCTGGATCACCACACTGGGCTGGCTGCCTGCTTCAGATTGCTGTAAACACTGTAAGGCCTATAGCACTCAGTCACCGTTACTGTGAAAGTTTCCACCTAGGATTCTTTTTTTATCTCTGGTAAAGAAGGTCCAGGAATGCACTTAAAAATACCAGAACACACCTTAGGTAACACTAGCCATTTGGATATAATACATTAAAAAACTGAATGCTCACATCAGCCTGTTCATGATAGAGGAAAGCAATTTTACAGAAATCCCAAGAAAGAAAGCCTAAGCGTTCACGGTTCTGATTACTGTGCGAAGTCTAACTCCTGAAAATTAATGTTTTGCTTGACTTATTACAGGACTGCAACCAGTTTTAAGAGTTCTGTTGCAACAGACAAGAGACCAGGTTGTTTTTTTTCCCCCCTTGAGATAGCCTTGGTCACATTTTCCAAAAAGAAAATTTAAGTGTAACAGAGAAATTGCAAGATTCTTCTTTCAAGCTGATTTGTAGCTACTCTTCAATTAACTCATTATGTAACATTAAGATCAGACAAATACAAGAGCTCCTTTGACTTCCTCTTTGAACATCTAGTTCTCCTGCCCTTCTAGTCTTGACCATTAGAATTTCTGTAACATAAACACCTGCCAGACAACACAATCGCACATCATATAATCATCCTGACTATTTTAAGTTTTGCTGGTTGGACACCCTCCCCAGATGTTATGCTTGTTTCACAGAAATGCCATTGCTTAAAGATAAACACTTAAGTGAGATGAAGAACAGCACAGTTCTACCAGCCCCACAAGACAACAGAACAGCTCTCTATGGTGGCATTGGGACAGTCTGTCTTCACCCCTCCTCCAAACCCCTTCCATTCCTCCCTGATCCCATCTGCCTGCTGCTCACACTCCCTGTTAAGACCCTTCTACCTTAAATCCATTACAGAAAACTACCCTAGCAAAAAAATTATTCTGCTCACAGAAGAGGGAGGTAGGACCATGTGGCTGGAATGGATGAGGAGCAAGGAGATTGAGAAGCCACAGCTTCAGAAGCAGTGAGCCCAGCTGCCTGTGAAATCCGCCAGAGAACCACACTCCTTCAGAGGCACATCACGTACCTGAGACACACTGAACAGCAAAGTGAATGAAAACATAGAGAAGCATACCATATCTGAGTGATGCAGCAGTCACAACCATAGAATCATAGAATTGTTTAGGCTGGAAAAGACCTTTAAGACCATCAAGTCCAACCATTAACCTAGCACTGCCAAGTCCAGTGCCTATACATTGAATATTGATCCTGGCATGCTGTGGAAGGCTGAATAATTTTGTTGTTCATTAAATTCAATAATGAATGAATTATTAGGAAGACCTTAAGTAGCTGCAAATAAATACCATGGAAAAATTTTAAACTCACTTTGCATGGAATGTTTCTTGGCAAAAATAATCAATTAAAAAAAAAAACAAAACCACCACCAAACTGTAAGTTAATTTCATTTCAGATCAATTTAAAATTGACATGCTGGACCTACTGTATCAGTAACAGAAATAGATAATGCACTAAGGACTAGCATGGGTAAGTAATCAGGTTTTTCACATTTAATGCACCTTACAAAAATCATAAAGCAGTTCCTGGCTATACAAGTCAACTCAGTCTCAGGAGGAATGCATGACCCTCTCAAATTGCCCCCTCTCCATTCTTTAATAACTCCACCTGATACCCCAGTCAGACCATGGGTTTTTTCACTGCTATACAGAAACTTTGGTCACCAAAAGTGATTCATTTTTAAAAGCATGTGCTTCACCTTTCAGCAATTTGTGACTGAAGGCATGTACAAATGCAATTTCAGTAACTGCCTTTCCATTTATGTTTGTTATCTTAGCTGCGTCTGCCCATCTACTGACAAACATTTAGCCTTACAACATTACACCAGGCCAATCCAGTCTTTATATAAGCATCTCCAAACATACATTTACTTCTGGTTGCAACTGTGATAACACATGCAAGTTTCACAGGATTACAAATATAACTCAGACTGCAGTTTCAGACTTTCAGACCGTATGTCAGTCTTTTTTCACAAGTTAAGGCCATTTCCCCTCTTTTTGTCTGATTTTTTTCATAACCAGCCACACTATCCATCTTTGATTTCACTGTATACTAGTCTAAATCCTTAGGCACATGTCCAGACTGCTTTCTGAATATGTCTTCACCTAAACTGCTGTCCAGGTTAAGTCAGAGATCAGGATGTCAGTCCTAAATCTGAAGAGTAAAAGGGCCAAGTATTGTCATGCGGAGTATCACAACACAAGCTGCTGGGATCCAAAACACTATCGAGTGGAATCCACCACCTTTAAGCATCATTACTAAGCTTCCTATATAACATTTTTTAAACCTGCACTTTGTTTAGCATACTGAAAAACGTGTGTGCGCACATATTACACTGAAGATACACGTTTATCCTGAGCCTACCTTTTACGGAAAAAAAGAACAATCCACCAACTGCAGATGACAAGCATTATGTAGATATCAGCTCTTATTACTTAAAAACTATAGCTTTGTAAATAAAGCTCAACTTTTTCTAATTCAGCAAGAAGTCCATAATGTTTTTGTAGAGAGAAATTATCTTGGATGCATGCAATTGATTATTAAATACAGATTTAAAGAGAAAAAATCACCTGATACCAAAGTTTCCATACCCAAACAACTTTGGCAAATTCAATTCGTAGGTCCCACTGACAGAAAAACCTCTCAATTCGGAGATTTAAAGTTGCTTTACATAATGTGATGCCTTACTAATGTTCAACTTCACCACTACGGCACTTGTGTAGATGCAGATTAGAACACTTATTTTCAAAGCAATTCATACAGTCATCACTTCCACTAGCATCATGGGCTTTCTGCAGCTTCATTCCTTGAGGCAGTTGTAAGCAGAATTTAATTTAAAAAAAAAAGTAAAAAGGATGGCAGAGCAGTAACTGTATTTGTTGTCATCATACAGTATTGATACCAGAGTATCACTGTAAAAACAGAACAACATTATTTAAGATGCATAGGTTCTGAAAAAACACAAATCTGGGTTGGTTCCCATTCAAAAGCTTCAGTTTCATACTACTGTATATTGCTGATCAACAATGATAATTTTTCACATTACAGAAGCTATCTCCCTTGAAACTTGCCCTTGTCCACGGTTGTGGATGATTATGTGCTGCCATCTAGCAAACGTTTCCAGAAAAGTTTAATGTTGAAAGCTATTATGTGACAAGACACCTGAATATTCTTAGAAAACTTAGAACAGGAAACACACACAAGACAGCAACAGTGTTTTAGAAAGATTCCTTCAGCCTGCAAGCTTATAAAATTAAACACAAGATGAGAATACAGTTAGGCTTAATACAGACAAACCCTCCAACAGCATGATCATATGCAGTTGATATATCAGAATTGCAAAACTGAACTTTTTCATTCTACAAGTTATATTTTCCCCTGTATAAAAGAACATGGTTAGAAAATGGTAAGAAATACTGCATTTTGCTCTTCTTTCTCAAACACTCCAGTCCTCACTCTGTCCTAACTTTCTGCAGTCTTTACTTTCCCCCTGCCCCCAGCTCTTCCTTGGGCACAGAAATCAAAATTCAGTAATCCCATACAGAAATGTGATGTCTGAATTATAAAAACATTTGGGTTTTTTAACTCTTTTCAATTTTAATTTTTCAGTCATGCAGTCACACTGAAACTATACCACGTTATTTGCCAGCAGCAAGACGATGGCTTTTTAAAATTACTGGACCCTGGTAACTGTGGGTTCTGCCAAGATGTTGCTTTTTTCTGTTATTAACTAGGTATATATACAATTAGAGAAAAAGAGTATTTATACATTTTTGGCACAATACCTGTTTGTTAACACAGAAATAATTTAAGTTTCTGAAGCTGTTACACTGATAGAAAAATAACTTTGCATAAAAAAATAAAATAAATGATTAACAGATTGTCCAAAATTATTCTGTGGATAGCTGAAAAATTATGACTGATTTCTTACATTTTTCTGTATCATTTCACCTCGTCACAATTGCAATTCCCTCTTATTTTCACCCAGGATCCTGACCACTGTACAGTAACTTCAGATCCCATTCATACAGTCACCTAAACAGTAAAACATTTTCATTGTTTGCTCCCTATTAGATCAGAACAGTTGGAGCATGGTGCTTCATGGAGGCACTATTATTTAACCAAATAATACTTAAAAAACCAAAACAGGACAACTTCTGAGGTCTCTACTCCTTTCCAAATTCCCTGAAATTAGCCAATGAATTCAAAAACTGTCATGAGGGAGACACACATCAGTTCTTCACTTGTTTCACTTCCTTGAAGGATTAAATTTTTGCACTAAGAGTAATACTCAACTTCGAAGTTTCTTTGGTGATAGAAAGTTAAATTATCACTCAATTAAATGACCTTTAATTTCAAAACATGTATACGCTTCATTATAATATTGGAAGCAAAGGCTTGATTTTTACACTGTACTAAGAAAACTTTCCATTAAGAGTGTGGAGTGTTTTGTTTTTTTTTTTTTTTCACCAGAAGAGTAATACCCCAAACAACTCCTGCCATTGAATGACACTGAACTGAAGCTATCTACTCAAGTGGTAAGTAATTATACTTCCCATTCAGAAGTAAGATATAGTTAAACAACTATACCTTACCTGTCCACAACAGATGCTGTGCAACTTTTATCTATGATAATACAGCTTATAGGAATGCTATAGACACTGCAGAACAAAGTAGTTCTAGGACATCAATAATTAACATTAAGAAAGGTGCCAATTTTTGTAACCGAGTGTCCTGGTTTCAGCTGGGATGGATTAATTGTCTTCTTAGAAGCTAGTATGGTGCTGTGTTTTAGCTATGATGTGAGACTTTTCAGTTCCTCAGGCCTTGTTAGCAAAAAGGTTGGAGGAACACAAGAAATTGGGAGGGGACACAGCCAGGTCAGCCAACCCAAACTAGCCAAAGAAATATTCCATACCATGGGATGTCATGCCTGGTACATATACTTGGGGGGGTGGCTGGGACAGGCAGGTCGTTCAGGGACTGGCTGGGAATCAGTAGGCAGGTGGTGAGCCGTTGCATCGTGCACCACGTGTTCCTTTCTTCCTTTCCCTCCGGATTTTATTATTTCCCTTCCCCTCTGCATTATAACTGTTACTGTCATCATTGTTATTATTGTGCTTTCATTTATATTCTAGTTCAATTATTAAATTGTTCTTATCTCAACCCTCAAGTTTTACATTCCTTTCCGATTCTCCTCCCCATCCCTCTGGGTGAGGGGAGAGTGAGCAAGTGGCTAAGAACAACAGTAAGAAACTAACTGGTCTTATGACTATTTGTTCTACCTGTAAGCAAAATAACAACTGGGAAAAATTTTTTGAAACCTACCACCCCAGAATTTCTTGAGACTCCATCATTTAGCTAACCAATATAGTTTATGATATTAATTAATAGCAGAAGTCTGCCTTAGCCAGAATTAAAACCCAAAATATGTAAACATAACACAGCTGAATTTACACAGGTCTTACACAGAACTACTGTAAACCCAGCTAAGACAAACAAGTTTATCAGCTATATAAGAGTCACAAAGTTCTTTCTGCAACAACTACCATCATGCCTATTTGATATAGTCTAATGGGGGAAATATTTTTGATCCCTAGCATTGGTTGACTGTGGAATGCCAAAGGTGCACTGTATAAAGCTGCTTTGTAATTACAGCAAATCTCCCTCCACAAATTGGAAGAATACACAATGAAAGTCCAAGATTGTTTAAAACATTAGCCCTTCTAAAATTGTTACTTTATTCATGCTCAATTTCCACCATTTCACCTTTGTTTGAGGAATATAAATACTTTTTCCTGTTGAAACACATTCCTACAAGGACATCTTAGTAATAAATCCACTGAAGATATCCAGGTATTGGTAAAGAATATATTTCAGATTTTATGAGTAGTCACCATAGTAATTAATGCAGTTCTGATGCTTATGAAAAGGCGTTATATGTAGAAATGGAAAAATTTGTTAATCAGTTCACACTAGGTCTTCATTCTACTCCTAGCCAGCCTGACCGGCTGTCCCTCTTGATGTGATGGCATCCAGGATTTCAGTCTCTATACTACCTTACATCTTGGATGGACCTGTTGTTAGAGAATGCCTGTTTTTTGTAAGAGCTCCAATGAAAGCTGCCACCTCCAGAAAATCGACAAACTTCATTATCAGTTTCCTCTTAGGACAGGGTGATGTTTGAACTACGGCACTCCCAGTGTCCTTACCGAAATTTTTAAATCTTTTGTACAGGAAATCCTCGCATTCTGTCTTTTTCTGAAGAACTGTTTGGTCATTCCTCAGTCAAATAACGCTTCTGCCTTAATCCCTTGTTATAAGAGTAACTTTGTGGTGAAAGGCTACAAATCACCACCCGAACTTGATCAAGCAAAAAAAATTTCTGTTTCAGTGATGAATGCTCTCTTTAGTGATTCATTGGCATATTTCAAAGTGAAATCAGTCACACTTGACCATACCTTTGTTAACAGCTAGGAACAAAAGTTTGTAATAAAGTGCCAAGTAAATATCTGTATTTTATGTAATATCAAACTACATTTTTTCTGATGAACAGGCTACCTCTCACTAAACTCTCGACTTACAAACCAACCTCTGTCAGAGCCACTACATGCCTACAACATAAAACTTAACTTTAAATACAACTGTAATCTCGGAGTGCTCGTATAATCGGCCATTTTTGTTCTACTGATGACAAATACTGTGAATTATCTAAGAATCCTTGAAGTGTATAATGCAATCTGCAGAAGCTGATACAACTCAGGTCAGCATAACTGTCAGCTACTCTTTAGGTGTTGCAGCAGCAGTTTAAAGAGGACAGTTTAGCTGCGTCAATTGCACACGATGATTTGCCAATGTGTAGCCAAAACTCAACACAAGTGAAACACACTTAATTCATTTAATTCATGCCACAAAGCAGGAAAAAAATTCTGAAAGAAATAGGAAACACCAGACTTCTTACAGAATAGGAAAAAGTTAGCGCTAACCCATTAATTTCTCATTCTCTGCAACTCCACCTCCAAAAAAATAGGGCAACATCGTATCTTTGCCATTCAGAAGACAGGCAGCTGAGACTTTGGTAGGTCCGAGAGTATTACCTGCAAAACTTCAGTGCTGACACAAACGCAGTAAGACACGACATGATACGATGACGAGATATACTCAATGACAGGACGTCGAGCCGAAGCACACATGTGGACAACTGCGTGGCATCCCCCGAAAGGTAGCTTATCTTCGCAAGGCAGATCTCTATTTCCACCGCGCAGCCCTCCCGCTGAGCGCCGGCCCGGTGCGCAGCCCTTCCGAGGCGGACGGCGGCGGCCGCCCCAGCCACGCTGCGGCAGCCGCGGCCGGGCCCGCAGGGCCTTCCCCAGCGCTGCAGGCGGCCACGCCGCCCCCACGGAGGGCAGCGGCCAGGCCAGCCCGGCTCGGCCCGCTCGCAGGGTGACAGGCCGCCGTCGCCCAGCTCCGCCACCTCCCTCCCCTCCCGGTGTCCCGGCCCCCTCCAACGGCCACTGCCACCACCTGCCCCATCGGGTCCCGCTCGGCCCGAGCCTGCCCCGCCAGCCCCCTCCGACCGCCACCCCAGAGGACGTGGGGGCTCACCTCGTTGTTGAGGTTCAGCACGGGAGCCATGGCGTCGGTCCCTGCCCGCAGAGCTCCGCCGTCGCCCGACCCGGCGCGGCCCTCCCCCCTCCGAGCGCCCCCACGCCGCACCGCAAGCAGCACGAAGCGAAACTGCGCGCATGCGCGGCGCGCGCGGCGGCAGGCCCGCTCCAGGCTGCAGCTCTATGGGTAGAGCCTCTCTAGGCCGGCTCTCGCAGGTCTCGGTCCTCCGACTCCGCCCCGGCCACACGACTTCCGGGTGGCGCGTGCGCACCTGTTCTCGGGCCCGCAGCCGCCGGGGACTTGCGTTGGGTCGCGTCGGCCGGTGCGTGCCGGTGGGGGCCGGTGCGGCCGATCGTGTCCTGCGCGGGGCGCCTCGGGGGCCGCTCAGCCTGGGGCGCCTTGCTGCGAGCGGCGTTTTGTGCTGCTGCGGTGCTTCGTCGGCTGGATGAGCCCAAGACCTGCAGATCTGTACGACTCTGAATCCTTAAACTACATGAAACATCTGCCCTTCCGAGTAGTTTATAATCTTGGAAATAATCTGTGATTCTTGCTCGTCGTGCTGCCGTTGTGGAACCGGCTTTAAAAGATCACATGAGTAAACGGCAGATATGTCTAGGTTTTGCTTTACCCCTTACCCCCTTCCCTGTGGCCCAAGAGCACTCTGTTTCCAAACTGCTCCAAAATTTGCAGATCGACTTTTCCATTTGTGAAGAAGGCACAGTACAGATTGTGCAGAAATTATATTGTCTGAAGCTTTAGCACTCTAAAATTTTTGTATACACAATTAATTTTAAGTAGCTGTAGAGAAGTGGGGCTGAGCATGTGTTTTGCTCTTCGTGAGATCTCAGTCTCAAAAAATTTGGCAGAACTTTTCCTCCTTATTTCCAGTTTATTGTGCTGGAAGGGACTGTTGATTTAAACATTTGGAAATGTTTTTCTGTTTTACTGAAACAGGACTTCTACAAAACTCATGCCTAAATGTAAGCAAGTCTTGGCATGTCTAGAGAGTGAATCAGTTATTGTTTCACATTACAGTTTATCTGGTGCAGTATTCATAAGAACTGAGATCATACTAAAAAATATTTGGGGAAATTGTTTTAAGTATAAAGCCTTTCTGTTTGTATGAATAAAATCAGTTTCAGGAAATTCTTTGGATGTTCACCAGCGATTCGCTGGCCCCTGGATGGCACTGTTGTGCCTGGAATTCTGCTTTGAAGTCTGAATATTTAAACAAATACGACTGTTGTCAGCTGTCCCTGTAATGCATTTTTTTTCTGCAGGATCTGGTATTTAGATCTTGTTGTATTTTAATATTTGATTTTGACTGGTGCTCAGGGCATCTCTTGTAAGTGAACTGCAGCTAAGTCACCTTTGGCTGTAATTTTTAACAAGTCTTACATGCAAGTGGCATCAGGCCAGGCTAGTCCTTCAAAGTAAAACTTCAGAGTTCCATTTAGGATGTTTCAGAAACTGGTACTGGTTGTTCAGTGGCAGTCTGGATTTCATTTGGATCAATAAAGAGCCAACTGATACTACTTTGTACCCATCCTTGCAGAATTTAGTAAAGGTATTTTGTTCTAACAGGAACTGAATTCCAGGTTAAATGTATAGTTGCTGAGAATGCTGTGGCTCTTGACTGCAGGTGAGGGGTATTTACCACAGCTGCTGTCTTGGAAAAATTCTGACTTGGGCGGCTGTATCCAGCCTACCTAAAGTTAGACAGTATTCTTTCCTTGTAGTGCCACTGATGGCAAGCAGCTATTGTGTCCTACATAAGAAGTAGTTGCATTTGATTATGTCTGCATATAAAGCATGCTTGGATGTGATGTACTCAATACTGTTAATATGTTTTTAAAAATCAAGTAATATGATCTCCTATCTAGATTGGATTTGTATCCACCGAGTGTAAAATTGGAATCAGAAACTTAATAAGGAAAGATTTTCCAAGGAGAATAAAGAGGTGCTTCCCTTTGTCTTGAACTTTCATACAAAAGTAATTCTTAGATATGTCAGCCTTAAATTCCATTGTGCATGTTAGCAAAGAGAAAGTCAAAAGAGGACAAGGGAGCCAGCTGCAGTTCTGTAACTCCAACCAGTGCCAGCCTGGCCTCCCATCAGTTGTTCCCGGTCTGTGTAGCCTACTGGGTTGTAACTTCAATTTTCCTTTCCATTTCCTCTGGATGGTGAAGTACCAAAATAACTTGCTTTGGACGTTTCTTGTAGACCCTGATGTCATACTTACGGCCTTTCTTCATCCAACAATTTTGTTTTCTTGTTACTGATGTCACTGATGAAGATACGTACTTTTGTTGCTTGCACCTTACGAAACCTCACTGCCCTTCCAGAGCTTAGAATCACTGTGCCTCACACCTGATGTATTGGCTCTTTGTGGTACTAGTTTTTTACTTAAATTAATTTTAAGTCAAGGGGTTTTTTTTCAGCTTCTCATAGTCAGGATGCTTTGAGGCATTGCCCCATATAACACTTTCACACTTTGATGCTTTGTTCCGACTTTCTTCCTTTCATGTTGGTATTTCACACAGATATTTTGGGATGCATTCTCAGTGTTTGAATGCAATTTTCTGGACTGTTCTGTTATCTCTACTTGGAGAACAGCTGCCCATATGTGCACATGGCAGGGCAGCATGTATTTGTAGGACATAATATGTTGCAGAACAATACAGGGAAGTCCAACTGGTAAGCTATTTAAGGAAAAGCGGTTGCGTCTGGGACCCATTTCCCTTCCTTTATCTTGGCATTCTCCAAGCTCATATGATGTTGTAGCAGCTGTGCAGACCATCTTGCAGCTACATCTGGCCTTGATCCCAGAGGCCATGCATATAAGTCATATTTTTGGAGTACTTACTGAAATTTGTGATTATTGTAGACACCTGCACTCATAAGAACAGTACAGATGAAATGAAATATTCATTTAGTGTGTTCTGTATTGAAAATTACAATAAGTAAATGTTAGAAATTTCGATTAATTGTTCATGTTTTGTGAACCAAATTAGAGAACTTAAGAAGCTTCACAGAATGAAAGTGCTAATAATGTTAATTAGACATTGAGGACTACAAAGCCAGAAGATCTTCTGTGACTTGTAGCTTCCTGTATAGCAGCTTGTGCTCTGGAGTTTCTTTTTACTGGTACCAAGGCATCTGTTCTGGGCTTGCTCCCTTTCTTTTATTGGAAATTACATTCCTTTTTTTGGCAATTACAATAAAACTTAAAAGGATCTAGCTGACATTAGGATCCTGTTTTTTACTTACCTTCCTATGTATGTGTAGTAAAAGAAAATTTCAACATCACACAAACAACTGAAATAGCCAGATGAACTAATGAAACTGCTTCTTATAAAAGGAAATGTAGGATATAGGAATTGATTTATGATGGGTTGCAGAAGAAAACAGTGTGTAGTACACATTTAAATTTAATGTCCCAGGTTTGAGTTTGTCACAAGATCATCTTTCCAGGCTCTGTTTTTTTCTATACATTAAAATATTAATTAAATGCATAAATATTTTTGGAATGTAAGTGCTTACAGGGTGACTATATGTGAAATGAATACTAAGTAGGAAGCAATCTCAAAGTTAATTCTGCTTCATTAATAACAGAGGGATGTGATCACTTAGGATTGAAATACATTGAATTTCCCTGAAAAACCTGTTCTAGTGTGTACATAACAAGGGCAGTAGCTGCTAAGTGTGTATGAAGGCAAAAAAATTTAGAAGTGAAGAAAGTAATAAGAAAAATATGTCCACAATAACAAGAGCCAGTTTTTCTGTTGTGTCCCAAAAGTCAAAATGACTCGTTTCATAAAATATTTTTACAGGCCACCAAGGATTTTTTTAATATATATTTTTCAATCTTTTTCTTATATAAGTAAGAAATCACATTTCAATATTATAATTAAATTAATAACCAGGTTCACTATATATTCATATATAACATTTTTTATGTGTTAAAAACAAGGTCAGTTACATTTTCTGACTAATCTTTTTAAAGAGCATGTTCACTGGATTTTTGGTGTGAATTAATATAGTTAAATCACCCATATATTATAGCAACTACATGACATTTACAAAACATACCCTTACGGAAATGATGACACTAACATTTTGTGGCATGTTGGCTTGAATGAAACAAGATCCACCTATAACTGGGTTTGTACATATATGTAAGGCATATCAGATTCTGTGTGTTGAGAATATAATACAAGAAACTTAAATGGAAAGCATTTCACATGTTAAGCATATTTTTTTTATATGATGGTCTGACTTGGTAAAAGTATAAAATATTAAATAAGAGACATTCTAGAAACACTCCACCAGAGGAGTAACATCTGGTACAGCAGTTTTTGCAGCTGCTTTGCAAGCAGTGGATTCTGTCAACTTATCCAACTGAAATTGCTATTAAAAGATATTCCAGAACAATGGCAGTAATTGCAAAGTCATAGAGCAAAACTTATTGGGACAAAGGTGTCAACATTTTAATAATATTTCTAAGACAGTAAAAAGCCTATTTCAAAAAATCTTAAATAGATTTTTTCAAATAATACTAAGAAATAGAGATTCTTTGAAGTGTGAAAGCAGTCTGACATCTGACAGAGGAGAAAGAGCATGTAATAGTTGATTTTCTGCAAAGGATTATTGCTTTCTTGCATTTCCTAGTTTAATGCCATTTTAGTGCTGTCCTCCTTTTCATATTACCTGGTAAATACATGATACATTGTGAACAATGACAAAAAGTTCTGTTCTCCTATTTCAGATACTGTTTGCTCATGTTCTAAGCAGACTCAAGCTGTTTGGCTCTTGAGTTGTCCAGAAACCATGTGAACATGATCTTTATGTTACAGTTACTTGCTTGCACTAGTGAGCAGCGCTGAGAGGCAGACCTCAGGTTTGACACTGCTTCCTCCCTCAGCTCAGGGTAATAATTGTCTATACACAGTTTTCTGTTGACTCCAGTAGTGTCAGGGAAAGAATATTAAGATCTTGAAAGTTGAGGATAAGAAGCTTGGGTTTAATGCATAAGTAAGGCTGGAAAGGCAAGAGCAGTAAGATGAAAATTACTTTCTAGGAAGATGATCTATGCATACAGTGCCAGGGCACAGACTTACAGTGTGGCAATAATTGTAATTCAAAAGTGGTAACAGAAACCTTGATGAGACTATTGGCTCCATGAGTGGGCCGGAGAGACTGTATGTTCAAGGTAAAATCGTTATGCCTTGTATGGCAAAGTTGTGTGAATATTCAAAGTTGTGTAAGTATTTGTGCTCTGATAACCAGTATATGTCCATGGAAAGGATGGTGGTGCTGTCATTATTGATTCAGAAAGGACGTGGGAGAAATGACAAGAGGGTAAAATTACGGTAGTAGCCTAGTTGATGGTTACTCATGACAAGAGAGCAGGAAGACAGGCTGAAACATGAGTTTTAATGAGGGGTGAGTTTTGAGTAGAAAGCTACACCTGTATTGTTTCAGTCCAGGGGTGACTGCAGAAAAAAATTACTCAGAGGCAAGATTCAGGGGGAGAAAAGGATGAAACACCAAGCCATCTCAAATCCCTTGCAGCTGGATCACTTGATAATTAAGCTGCAGAAGCACTCTAAATGAGCAGAAGCTGCATGAGCATACAATATTGAGATGAACAGTGGGTCTTTCTTAAAGGACACAACTGATATGCTGGGAAAGACATGAGTGAAGTGGGTCTGATTCTTGCTCAGAGAAAGGTTGCTGGAATTCATAGTAAAAGATGCACTGGGAGTGTATATGACACGTAGGGTGAAAGCTGTATAGAATGAGTGCTAATATCAAGTTGGTGGGAGGGAATATGGAAGTGGGTGATGGAGCTTGGAGATGGACGGGGAAGAAGTCTATGGGATAGTAGCTGGAGTGACTGATGGGATTAGTGGGGCTGTCTGCTGACTGTAATGTAAAGAAAAAGCTGCAGAGAATGCGTGGGCAAGGGAAAGATAAATGGTAGTGTGAAATTAAAGTAATGGGGTAAGGAATAGCATGGAGTCATTAGGGCAAATTCAGAGGTGTGGATAGATGAGTAGATGACAAACTTCTTGGCTAAAACAGAAGAGAATTTAGCATCCACAGAATAATGGTAGGTACTTACGTAAAAATATAAACCAAAGCATCATAGTTTAATTGTACTCTGACAATTCAGAAATTATTTTCTTCTAGTTTAAATTTTGTAAGCATAATTTTTTTGTATAAAAAAGTCTGAAGGCCAAAGTTCATCGCACCCCTTCTTAGGCTTTTAAGCAGGATGTTTAGTCAGGAACCAAATCAGCGTTAATTGTCCCTTCCATTCCCTTCAGAGGGAGACAGAGTGATACTTCAAGAGAGTACTTAAACTTATCTAAGTTCTTGCTGCTGAGGATAATAGAAGTCTAGGGTGACTTGATTTAAAGATTAGGTAGGATGAATCTTGGCATCGGTATCATTGTCGTAGCTGTGAAGAAAAGCTCAGAAATGTGAAGAGTGTGGTTGGTATGTACTGTGTACCTAAGTCTGAAATTATAAAAGAGATGTGATTTAGTCCAAATACCACAAGGTGTTTTCTTGAGTGCTCCCCACAGTAATGAAAAGTCAGTGTTTGAGTCAGTGTCATCTTTCATCAATTCATGTGCAAAAGCAGTTTGGGGATTAGAGTCTTACAGGTTATTCCAAGGGGCACCTGACTAATCAAGCTTGCTCTCTGCTTTCTTTCCCCTTTAAAACTGATCTAGGAGTTAAGCCTGTGGAGCTGAGCAGAATTCAGACAGGATTCTCCCTCAGAGGAGTTAAGTCAAAGGAACTCATCAAACTTCACAGATGAGAAGCTGATTTGGTGGAGCCTGCTTGCTTTTTAAATGAAGCCTTATTTTGGTAACTCAGATGGTTAGAGTTTTTCATAATCATAGTTTGGAAGAGTAGTGCTTTGGAATTGCTTATTTGCACAATATTCTTATGTAGTGATAAAGGAGAATCCTGTTTCAGCATTGATAATAATCATAGTTTTGATATATGGAGAAAGATAACAGACATACAAGAACAAACTTGTAATAGTGTAAGTTCTCCAAATTTCTTGCAGTCTACTAATTTGCAGTTATTTTTACCAAAATGTGGGAAGGATTGTTGCATTTTAATGTAAGCTTCTTAAAGGGATGGTTTGCTCGTGTCCTTTTCTCAAAGTAAACTAGATTTATACTAGAAAAAAGTAACTTTTTTTTTTTTCCAAAGAAAATCAGTAAAATGTAAGCGAAAGTCTAGGATACACTATAAGACTTCTTAATTAGTTATTCACAGTAGTTCTTGGAAGGATCACTTTTTCTATTACTGGTTTTACAGAAACAGCTGCTGACAATTAAGAGCATAATTACTTACAGAACTAAAGGAGATTTTAAAAAATGTGGGTGCCTAGGAACATGAGTAAAATTTGCAATATTAGGTGCATACTGTATTTTATGTTCTTACAGCTATTTCATAAACTGCCCTTATATGTCTTCACCTGGCCATCTGTTGCAACTCTGAACAGGAGGACACATTACTGGTCAATTTAAAGATACGTATAATATAACAGATGGATTGTAGCAACTTCAGATCAGCAAGTTCTACTTGTAAGCATGTGAGTCCAATCACTGAATATTCATTTGTAGTAACAGGTTTTCAAAGGTGAATCCATCATTTCTATTATTAAAATGAGCAGAAGGTTACAACTAAGTTTTGTATAATCTCTCTTCAAAATGTGGTTTATAAAACAGGCTGCCTTTTGTTTTATACAACCTATAGGAACAGAAAAACTGGAAGACTTTATGCTTTAATGTTTTGGCGTTTTTTCATGTGGTCCTGGCCACATAAGAAAGAAAACAGTTTACAATTAGCCTTAGAAAGCAATCTGAAGCTTATGTTAATATCCAAACAAAATTTTATGGTACAGTTTGAGAGTAAGTCTGTAGTGGAAATTCTGACTGCTGAATCTGTAACTGCATCAGTATTAGCAAAAATGTGGTTTGGAGTTTTTATAAATGGAGTTGAAAAATACAGATGAAAAATTAGTAAGTCTTCTTAATTTACAAGGTGGTTGAACCAGAAAAAGCAGCAAAAAGGGTTTAATTTAAAAGCACTCTGTATCATTGCAAAAGAGTACATTATGTGATATACCCTGAGTTTAGGTAACATTTGACCCTTTGCCAAAAATTAAACTTCCTTAGCTTTCAAGGCACAAAATGATGGAAAAAATCTGGTGTCTTTCCAATGTCAAGGCAACTGTTGAATGTTTGCTGTGAAACCAGTAAAAACTGGACATAATTTCCTGAATTCTGAAGACTTAAAATATATTATTTTTTCATTTTGAATAAATATTTTCTCTATTACACAATGTTTTAAAGTAACATCAGTGACTACACACTTGTTTCTATACTCAGTTTGAGGAGAAGGGATTCTGGTATGAAAGTGATGGCAAGGGAATCACTGCTGTAATATTTTTGCTACAGACACAGATATTTGCTACAGACACAGCTTCCAGGAAATCTATCGTGCTGACGTTATGTTTCAGCTTTGTTGTGTTTTCACTGAAAAAAATTAAATCTATGTGGGAATTTGTATCCAAAAAACCACTTGTATTTCTTAATCTGTTCTACTGATTACCTCTAATTTCTGAAGTAATTACATCTTTTGGGTTTACTTTTCTTTGAGATTTGCTGGGTTTGAAAATCTAGCAAAAATACACATTACTAAAATCACTGAACTTTTAACTGACTTTCAGTATTACCAGCAGAATCCAAAAATGATAGTGTTGTTTTAAAAATAATATTTCAGAAGTTTCAAATTAGGAAAAAAACCCACCTTTTTTTTTAATGTCACCAAGAGAGAACTGTTCTGGGATTCATGAATGTTGGAATGTGGATTCTGAACATAGCTGAGGGACCCCAGAGGCAGATAGTATTGGGGTTTTTTTTAGGTTTGGGCTTGTTCTCAGGTAAATAATAGAATCATAGAAGCATTTAGATGGGAAAAGGCCGTTAATTTCATCAAGTCCAACCATAAACCTAACACTGCCAAATCCTGCCATTAAACCATGTCCCAAAGTGCCCCATCTACACATCTTTTCAATACCCCCAGGGATGCTGACCCAGCCTCTTCCCTGGGCAGCCTGTTTGTTCCAATGCCTGACAACTCTTCTGTTGAATAAATTTTCCCCAATATCCAAGTTAAACCTCCCCTGGCACAACTTGAGGCCATTGCCTCTCATGCTGTCATTTGCTACTTTGGAGAAGAGACCGACCCCACCTGCCTACAGCCTCCTGTCAGGCAGCTGTAGGGAGTGATAAGGTCTCCCCTGAGTCTCCTCCTTTCCAGACCAAACACCCCCAGTCCCTTCAACCGCTCCTCATCAGACCTGTGCCCCAGCCCCTTCCCCAGCCCCGCTGCCCGTCTCTGGACACGCTGCAGCCCCTCAATGTCCCTCTTGCAGAGAGGGGCCCAGACCTGAACACAGGGTTCGAGGGGCGGCCTCAGCAGTGCCCAGTGCAGGGGGACGGTCACTGCCCTGGTCCTGCTGGCCACACTGTTTCCGATACAGAGATGAAGACCCCCTTCCAGATGACTTCACGCACCCCATCCCCTCGGCAAAGGACACCTCCCCCGTGTTACGCAGCTCCCGCCATGCCGCCCAGGGCAGTGCGCACGTGTCCCGTGCTGTGGGCTGGAGCACCGTGGCAGCCTGCCCTGTCAGGGAGCCGTGTACCAGCAAGGCCCAGCCTTGGGTAGTGTCCAGCCTCCCCGGTGCTCCTCACCAGCACCCACAGCGCTGGCGCTCTGCCATGGGTGCCCTGCCTGCCTCCTCGTGCCCCTGCCTCCCACCCCCTCCCAGGCCACCCCGCGCTCCATCTGGCCCAGGTCTGGGGACCTGCCCCAGCCCCTCAGACGGGGCGAAGGAAGCCCCTGCACCACCTCGGTGGGGCAGAAAGACCTGCTCACACGTCCACCCACCCCACCCCAAGGAGGTGGAGGTGGAGGACGTGGCTCCCAGTCTACAGGCCGGCACCAAAGGTGCCGATGCTGCAGACGGTGACGCGGGTGGGAGAAAAGGGAGGTGGGAGGATGGCCCTGCGCTTCTGTGCGCCTGGGCAGCCACTTTCCACGTCGTGTGCAAGGAGGCTTTAGGGCAACAAAATGCAGGGCAAGAGAGGAAGGGGGGAACCCCAAAACGGAAAGGGGCAGAGGCAGAATGGCTTCCCCAGGCAGTCTCCTGTCCCGTTACAGAGAGGGTCCAGCCCGCTTTGCTTTCCAGACTGGGCCCGTTAATGCGTGGCTGCACATGCTGTCCCCTGCCTGTGCTGGTGCCAGCGCTGGCCAAAGCCCCCTCGCCTGGCGCCGCTTGCTCCACCACCAGCTTTCCCCCATGGCCACGCGCACCCTGCCCAGGGCGTAGGCGGGACCTTCTCCAGACCACTGAAAGAAGCCTCGTGTCCACAGCCTCTTGCAGAAGAACAGCACCACTAGCTGCTGCAGCAGTGTAAACCACAGGTGTCGAGCAGTCCAGGAGGTTTTTGGAGAGGGCTGATGAGAACTCTCTAACACAGGTGATGGAGGAGCCACTCAAAGAAGATGCTCCCCTGGACCTGATAGATACAAGGAGGGAAGAACTGGTCGGCAAGAGGAAGGTCAGGGGCAGCACTGACCAACTCAACTGTAGAAGGGAGGTATGCGAGGTGGAAACAGAGACAGCTGGCCGGAAAGGAATATAGAGACGCTGTCCAGGTGTCCACCTGTAGTTGAACATGGCGAGGGACATGAAGGGCAAACACAAAGGACTTCTGCAGGAAACAGCAGCAGCCAAAGGAAGACTAGGCAAAACGTGGGCCCCCTGGTAAGCAGACGTGAGATTTCTGATAAAGGACATTAAAAAGGCCAAGGTAGGCCATCATTCTCGATTGCAGTCTTTAGTGGCAAGAGTAGCCTTCAGCAGTCCTGGGTCCCTGAAACTAGTGGGGAAGTGCAGACCAAGGGAGATTTGCGGTTGTTGGAGGAGGATCAGGTTAGGGAACATTTAAACAAAGCAGACATACACAAGTCCATGGGACCTGCTGGAGCGCGCCCGTAGTAGAGGAGGCTGGCCCTTGTTGCCAGTGTTGGTCACTTTTGAGATGTCCTGGTGGGACCAACTTGGGGTGTGCGGGCAGAAGGCTCTTGACAGCTGGGAAGAAGGCAGTGTCACTCCTGTCTTCAGGAAAGGCAGAGTGGAAAGTGAGGGGTACTGCAGGCAAGGCAGCATCTCCTCAGTTGCTGAGGTGATGGACAGAGCAAGTAACACTGAAACCCATTCACAAAACCTAAAGGACAAGCAGCTGACTGGGCATAGTCAGCATAGATTTGCAATGGGCAAATGACATTTGACGGACCTCGTAGCCTTCTACGGCGAGGTGAGTAGTGTGGTGGGTGAGATGCACAGTGGTTGTTTTTCTGTAGTTCAGTAAAGCTTTTGACACTGTATCCGGTAACATCCTCACAGACAAACCGAGGGGGCAGGGACTGGTTAAAGGGACAGCGAAGTGGGTCAAAGACCGGCTGGACTGCTGAGCAAAAAGAGTTTTGGTGACAGCACGACTGTGTACCTAACTGGAGGCCAGTAACTGGTGGTATAGTGCAGAGTTCAGTGCTGAGGTCGTTAGTATTTAACATCTTCACTGACAATAGGACAGAGCGTGTGCTCGTGAAGTGTGCAGAAGGTGAAGAATTGGGAAGAGTACACCAGAAGGTTGCTGCCATTCAGAGGGGCACGGTCAGGCTGGAGAAAGGGCAGAGAGGAAATCTCTTGAAGTTTAGCAGAAGAAAATGTCAAGCCCTGCCGCTGGGTAGCAGTAAACTCTTGCAGCCATCTATGCTGGTGACTGACAGTCTGGAAAGCAACCTTGCGTGAAGGGACCTTGGTGTCCTGGTGGACACGAGCTGACCGTGCGCAAGCAAAGCAGTCTTATGAGAAGGAAGGCCATCAGTCTCCTGGGTTACATGAGGAAAGGCATTGCTAGTAGGCTGAGGGTGGTGATCCTTCCGCTCTACTTGGAACTGGTAAGACGCATCTGAGGTGCTCGGTCCAGCTCTGGTGTCCTGAGTGCCGGAAAGACATGGACATCCTGGATCAAGTCAGATGAAGGGTCATGAAGATGACTCTGGGACTACAGCATCAAGGAGCAGGTGAGAGAGCTGGGACTGTTCAGCCTTGAGAAGGCTCAGGGGGATCTTACCTGTGTGTAAAAATACCTGATGGAAGTAGTTGTGCCCACTGACAGGACGAGAGGCAGTGGGCACAAACTGATAACAATAACAAAACCTAGGGTATAATCAAGTTTTGCATGTTTATTTTTCTATATTGAAGCACAACACAGGTAAATGATGGAAAAATGGCCTGTTCCTTAACTGATCAGTGTGTATGATCAAGGCTCAATTCTTTGGGTTTTTTTGAGCAATTTTAATGTCATATTTTGGGGGAACACATCAGTCGTAGATTCTAGTATTTTGCTTATCTGACTTTCTACTAGAACGGTAAAGAGGTGTTTATCTACAGACTTGAATTATTTGAACAAAAGAGGATGCATTTCTATTTCTGATTTTTCATTTTCTGACTCATAGTTTTCTAAGAAGATGGGCTTTTTTTTCTGTAGCGAGTGAAGAGATATGCTAGAACATGTAAGATTCATGAATTGCATTACTGCATAAACAGTTTGGGCACCTGCACTCTGCAATATAAGTTTGATTTTTCAGGCTGTTCAAGAGTAGACTTAGTGCAGGCTCAGTCTGGTTATTGTCAGGAATTTTCTTTTTTTTCCTTCCTGTCTTTTTTTCAAATTGCTAAAATTGCATACAGCTGGACTTGGTTCCAACTTGGTCTGTCTTTCATTTCTGTAATAAAAGCCTATCTATGACACAATAAGCTGTGAAGCAGAATGCGTAAGTAGTGAACTGTTGATTTCTTTTTGATTTTCTCTTGCAAATGCATTGAAGTTTTTGGTTAGCACTCCAGTAATTTTATTAACCCCTGCTTTTTGATTTATAATAACTTTAGGAAGCATATTCCAATTCCTTATTTGCCTTTTTCCTTGATTTTTTAGCATTAGAATATTTGTGAAGCCTGCTAATAAATATATTACCATACATTAGTGTTTCTATTTGATCACTCTGTGACTTCTATGTGGGTGCATGTGTGCCATGGACATGTGCATTTGTTTTGATACTACATGACAGAATAAATAGAAATTTCTTTTGTACTACTCTGAAAAATTTGCAGGAATTGATTCACAAGGTCTTCATAAGGCTGGTGCAGCAGCATCTGCACAGCTGAGTTAGTGCAAACACAGCTACGTAGAGATTTTGTTTCTTTTGAGACAAATAGAATAGGTGAGGAGCCAAGTGGATTAATTGGCCTCTCTTGCTTCTTTTGCAACAGAAAACTCCCCAAAGCATTGACAACAGTGGCAGGCAATTGTTCAGTTACAATATTCTGGGACTGGTTGTAGGCTCTTGTTTTTCATTAGTTTTGGAAAGTGATGACTGGTTTGTAAATATGCATATGATTTCTCCTGAAAACAGTCACCGTAAGTGAATATCTGTAAGTGGATGGCAGTTATGGTGATATAAGGCTCTGAATGAATAGCAGTTTTTTTGTGAATAAATGCATGCACATAGTGATCTGGTTTGGTTCTCTGCCAATGAATGTACGAAATCCCTAGGCCTATATAGTTTCCTGATTAATACCTGATTGTAATTCTGCCATTCATGGCAGTCATGCCTGGACAATGAATGAGTATATTCAGTTTGTTCCAATCAGAAAGAAGCATATTTCAAGAGCAATTTTGAAGTGAATATATGAATCAGAAATCCTGTGAAATGATTTCACATTCTTTGATTTTTGCTGTCCAATGATACATACCCACCTCTGGGATAATTTTAGAGAGCCACAGTAATAGATATGTTAAGAAGGTCTTTTCAGACTCCTCAGGATTTAAGAAATTTAACCTCTTAAGGTCCTGAGTGGCTTGCTCAAAGTTCTTCCTCAAATTTGTGGTCAACCCAAGGAAATAAGTCTGGTTTCTGTTTTTTTTGCTTTACAACACAACTACTGCATTAACAACATTTTAACCACTGGTTTCTAAAGGAAGGTTATGTCAGTCCATCTGGTTTCTCATTCATTTATTTATAGGTGAAAGGTTTGACTCTGCATGACATGTGCAATGCAGTAGGTTTGGAAAGCAGACAGAAAATTGGTAGCTCAGTCTCCTTATGACTTCTCTGCATAACTGCAAAGGGAGTAAAGAATGATAATGGATTCCGATTGTGCTCCTCACCCTGACATGGAAGCTCCTTGGGGAAAGGAAGCAAGGTCAGGATAGTCCTTTGCCACTGAGTTCTCTGCCGTTACTGGCAGCAGGCTATCAGGATGCTTTAATTTATGTGAGGGTCAAGTAAGCCAATTGCAGAGCTGCTGGAAGTTCAAAACTGGCAAAAACCCCATTGCTGAGCATAGCTCGACTGGGAACCAGAAAATCTAAGCTGAAATTGGTGTTGCTGAAATCTGCAGTGCATAAGCACCCGTGTGTGTGGGCTTCACACTTAAGGAGTTTGGCTTCAGCTCATGTAAGTAATTCATCCACTTAGCCAGACCTTTTTGATACAAATTCATTTCAAGTCTCTTGTTAAAGCTCACTAATTAAGATTACTTTAGAGTCCCAAGTGGTTTGGGAGGGGAAGAGGGTTAGTCTCATTATAATAAATTGACTGATGGGATTTTGCTACTATCTCTAGGAGGTATTTCGTTTAGAGATGATGAGTTTATTTATGATACCATTAGAATGAAAAATCGGTGAAAAGGACCAGAAGCCAATTTCCACAATGCTTTTTGAATGATCATACAGTCATTAAAGTAATACATGAGCCTCTGTGGACTATGCAAGTACAGCAAAAGAATGAGGAGATTCACCTTGCACGCATAGCCTGAAAAATGCTGTTTGAATAATTTATTTTTGTGGCCTCATGTCAAATCTGGAAACTGGAAAGAAAGAAGTTCAAAATTACCCAATTATAAATTTAAAGTAGTGGTCACTTACACCAATTTTGCACTTCCCATTTAAACCACATCTTTCTTGTTGTATAGAGTAGCACTTGGAAAAGCATTAAAAAAAAATTTCTTCCTACACCTTTCTTTGTATTATTGTCTGACAAATTATCGAAAAGTTATCGATAAATTACTTCCACTTTACTCAAAGAATTTGCTGTACAGTCTTTGTTTTGCCATACTGTTTTTGCAACAGATGTCTGAATGATTAAAATCCCCAGCTGCTGCCATGTATGATGCTTTGGATGATTCTACTATTGACTCATAAGATGCCTCCTCCACCTGACATCCCTGATTTGGGTTGTCTGTGGTAGATTACTCTTGTAACGTTATCACTACTAAGTAATTAATTCTCATTTTCTAATTTTATAAAAATCTAGATTTTCAAGCAGATTTTCCTCTGCATCTTGAACGTTAGAGAAAGCATATGTGTTCTTGATACACAAGATACCTCCTCAATCATTTGAATATTTCCATCAAGACTGTTACAGCAACTTAATTTTAAATTTGATCATGTATTAAGAATGGCAGTTTCTTTTGGTTTGTCCTCATGAACTTCTAAGCTATTCTATGAATTGATCTCTTATCTGCCTTCTGAAGTTACACAAATTTACTGCTCAGTACAACAAGGTCTTAGAGTCCAGGTTTTGGTATTCTCTGTATTCTCCTTAAGGAATGGTCTATGGAGGCTTCCTTACTTTCTCTGTCTCTCTGACCTAATGAAAACAGCCATGGAGCAACTTCAAAAAGAAAAAAAATAAAACCCAACAACCACCCTACCTTGTGGTATACCCTAACATGGTGTTTAGAATACTGTCACAGAAAATTGCTGTTCTGGTGCCTGTGGTGAAGGATGAAGTAAAAATGGACCCAGCAATTGGACTTTGAGTAAACTATACAATCAATTCTCCCTTGGTTTCTGAATTCTAGTTTTTTTTCCTCCTTTTTTCTTCTCTGAAATGAGTAAGTTTAACCCATTTTTTTTTTTATAGGCCCGAGTTGGCTACAGCTGGATTTTTTCAGCAAATACTTTGTTGAAATTTGCTTATCCCTGCAGCATATCATGTAGAGCCTCTGTAACTAAACCTTTTTCATTGTTATGTTTGTCAGTTCAATGGCAAGAAGTTTTAAACGCATTTTGAACATGTTCAGTAAATTGAGGAATGATTGTGAAGAAGGCAGCAGAAGTCAGTACTTCCCCTAATGGTTGGAAAGCTGAAAAAATGAACAGATCTCACAAAAGTTTATTTTAAATGACTCTCAGAAGGCTGATTTGCAGTTATGCTAATGCATCTAAAGGAAGAAGTGCTACAGAGTGTGTTATTGGCTATTACCAGCAGGATTTCTAAAATCCACCAACATTCATTTACATGGATGTTCAGATTCATTTTGTAGCATATTTTTAGTGATAGGTTGATCAAATGGATTTTCAGTCTGTTTAAGTCAGCAGGCTTATAATAGGCTTA
Organism: Falco punctatus; assembly: GCF_963210335.1. Taxonomy (NCBI): domain Eukaryota; kingdom Metazoa; phylum Chordata; class Aves; order Falconiformes; family Falconidae; genus Falco; species Falco punctatus. The sequence goes on from NC_137586.1 coordinate 65,441,992, forward strand.
TAATAATTTTAAAGTTACAGTGGCCAAATTCCATCTGCTTTATGAATACAAATCCATGAAAGTGCTTGTTATGGTGAGCAGGTTTTACATCATGTGTCTGATCTGTGGTAATTCTACATGATAGGAATAGTAGCCTATGAAAATAGCCACATGGTAAGGGCCATGGGGCACACCACATTGGAACAGTGTTTTCTTTCTCTTACAAGAAAGAGAAAAAATGTAAAGCTGATATTTTAAATTTTATGTTATGCAACTACTAATTAAAGTGGATATGGAAGGAGACATTCTCCAGCTTTTAATGTCACTGAGCAATGCCTTCAGACATCACTCAACAGTCAGATCTAATAAAGTATTATAGCCGTTCTTACAAATTTTGCCCACTAACAAATAAATACCTTGTCTTCTAACACCAAAACCTGGAAGCACCTTTGGAAAGGAAGTATTCACTGATTACAGGAGACTTTTAGGTGTTTATGAGCACGTGTGTCCCATTCTTTGTTGTGTTTATACTGAAATCCTTTTATTTATAAGAAAGAAAATTGGGACTACTGCTGGAGTCATTCAAGGACTCTGCATTGCTAGAAGGGACAGCTTTCTAAGTTCACACTATTTTTCTAAAAGTTCACACTGTTTAAAAGAATTATTTCTTTTTCAATCTTCAAGGGAAATCTTGACAGCAGGGGCAAGATGCAGAGATGTTCAGGTCATGAGAGAAACAGAAAAACTCTTTATACTTGTGTATCATTCATTTTATTACTGTGAAGTTTTTTCTTGTAACTGTGTTTAGTATCTGAGACCCAAAAAATATCCGAATAAATTAAAAATCTATGAAAACATTTTTGAAAGTTAAATTCAATCACAAGACCTTTGATATTGTTTAAAGTTATGAGAAACCAGTCAGGAGTTTTTACTTTATTTTGAAAGTAAATGTTCTTTAGTGTTACAAGTTTAACATCTGTTTTTCCAAAACGTGGACTCTGGTTTATTTAGAATATATAATATTTACATATAATACACATATATAAGTGCATATGTATAAAATACATATATGCATATAATGTAATGCTTAGATATTATCTTGACTTTAAGGATGTATTCCACAGTTTTTAGTAATAGGGAGTGACTTAGCTATAAAACTGCTTTCTTTCATGAAGGCATTGTACTTTTGTATATTGGTAGAAATCAGTTTTATATATACATCCTTAAATCCTGTGCTTTCTTGGGAATATAAAACTTTTCCTTAAAAAGTCCACCAAGGTTTGTTTAAAAGTTACTTTAATATTCACCTCCTTATAAGTAAAAATAAATTGCAGTTACAACATTGGGATTTTCTGAAATATGTAAAATCGATCCTTCTATCTACAAGACACTGTTAATCAGGTTTAGATGTGAATACCAGCTCATATCTGCAATCTCTACTTCTTGACATAAGAAGAGCCCATAAGACATGTGAGGAACAGAATTTTACTAACAATAATATTACTGTTGATTCACTCCAAATTGCTTGATACCAGGTTGATTATTGCAGCAGCCTTCTGTAGGAGAGCTGTCATTACAAATGGTTGTTGCCAGTATGGTTTGTGGCAAAGAATGTGATGGGCAGTAGCTGAAAGAAAAATTGCAACATAAAATTACAGCAGTTGAAGCTAGAGGGTAGAGTTAAAAAATTACTCAAATGTTTGAACTCTTTTAGAGAAGGCCTCCACTACTGCAGAAAAGGTAGCAAAACTCAAGATTTTTAATATATGAAGTAGTGAGAAGTATACTGTAATACAATTCAACCAATATAATAAATATATGAATGTGTATATGAAGTAGTCAGATCTATAACCAGGTACAGCTCATCCAAAGTAAGAAATATGTTTCTTCAATTGTTCCTTTGGACTTTTTACAAGGTATGGAAGCAAGCAGTAATGGGACTGAGGTGGCATTACCTTCAGAAAAGTGTAACTGGGCAAAGTGTCCTTGAAAACACCTTAGACAACCTAATCAACTACCTGCAATCACCTCGATGTAATATAATATGACACAGACCTCTTGCAAGGGAAGAAAATGAAGGAGCAAGTATTGCATAGGGCATGTTCTCTTCCCAAAATCATGATTCATATGGAGTGGGAAATTTATATAATGGTGTGGTAGAAAAACTGTCTTGCTATGCATGCTCTGAGACCCTCACTGGAGAAGTCACTGTGTTAATCTTAACTAAAAAGGGCAGTTAGCTTGCCTATGGAGATAAAAGCAGTGCATGAATATACTTAGGTCAGTCTACATTGCAACTCTTGAAACAAAACAGGACTTCCAGTTTGGAAAAGTTGTCATAGTCATTAGAGATTTATTCTACAGGTACTAACACCATGGTAGTCACAAAAGCTCCTGCTGGATCTGCTGGACAGTTAGCATTTTATTGCTAACTCTCATTTTGGTTATGTTTTTGCCTATGAATTTAATTTTAGATTTTTTCTGTCTAATAACTTACAAAACCATATTTCCAGACTCTGTATTCTTAGGAAGTAATAATGTAAATCATAAATTAATTAGTTCATAAATAATTATTTAAATAGAGAATACTGTTTTCAGTACTTTTTTACTTCAGAAGGTTACCTTTAAAAGCTGACGTGTTACTAATTTCCATTACCATATTTACATATGCTTTGTTATAATATATTTTCATGACATTCTTGGGTTATTCAGAGTGCTGAAACAAATAGCTGTTGGGACATTAAGTGTTGTTTCAACACTTTTTCCCAACATCTGTTTCTCATTTGAACTTTCTGTACTCCCTTATTTCCCTGCCCTGTCTGGGCCTCACTGTGAAATGGAGCTGCCAAAGGGAAAAAGAAATAGAAGTTTCTGGTCCCCTGAAACTGTGGTCAGGCAACAATGTTCTGCAATGTTTTTTTTTAAACCACCAGACATGCGAATGTGCGTTCACCTTTATTCACCATTTTTTCTCTCAGGAAAAAGTCTAGCCAACTTTATGGTGGAAGAAAGGCAGCAAAAAAGGCTGATAGATGATTCTCAGGTTCCAAACAATGTTTTAGAGATTGTGGTCTGCAAATAGGTCTGCCACTCTGTTGGTCTGGACGAAGTCATCCTTCACAGGAAAATCACTTACCAAGACTCGGTGAGCAGCAGTCCTTCTTTTGAAACCATTTACCTCAGAAAAGCCAAGACGCTCTGAAAAGCTGTCAAGATGTGGCACTCTGCTAGATCTGGTCCAGGTTGCACTGAGAAGAACTTGCAGCACTACCCATCTGCCACCTCATCAAGTGTCCAGTGGAAACATTTTAGGAACATGTTGTTTCTTAAGGAGATTTAGTGAAACTGACATGTCTCTGGATTTTCATTTAAAAAAAAAAAACAAAAAACCGCATATGAGTAATGTCAGAAAATTCTAAATTGTTTTTACATATAAATGGGGTGCAAGAATAAAATTGTATATGATATTTTTCTAAAAGACTGAATTTTTTTCTTAGAATTCTGTGAAGCTGAAATTTCTCTAGAGCACATTGTTAGGTCAGTCATGGACTGCCAAGGTAAAGGACTGTGACACTGGGAGCCTTGGCGTGAGCTACTCTGGCACTAAGAATGCACTTTGATAGCAAACATGGTGTGTTTGCAGTATGGTCAAAGACAGAAAGTGAAACCTGTGCTAGGCGTTAAAAGAGCATACTATGCACAAAGTGTGGTAAAGGAAGATTAATGGAGGTGAGGATCTGTTTTGCCCAAACAAGTTCAGATAGACACTACTTTGAGAGGTATCAGTCAACTCCCTGCATCTTTTTTAAATTAATGTATGATGGCATTTCAATGTTCCAGTAGTCAACAAGGAAGAAAAGACTAATTTGAATATGTTGTGCAATGCCTTTGCATCAGGGCCCTTTCTGTTTTCCAGTTCCTTCTACAATGACTTCAGATTTTTCTGTCATGTAGTACCAGCCAACTTGAATAGAGGGAAGTTCATGTTGCATTGTGGGAAACATTATTCAGAGAGCCTAGACCAAAATGGAATAGAAACCTGACATAATTTCTGTAATGCAGTGTAGAGCCTGGTAAATGCTATTTAATATTTTATTATTTCAAAAAGGAGAATGTTCTTTTTGGTGCGATATAAAATGTATGAGACAGAGACACCTACAATGAAATATTTGATTTTAACTTTACATCAGAAAATCAGTTTTTAGGTAAAATCATTCTTGTGGAAAATTCACAAGCATTTATTCACTAAGCATGTGGAGCTGCGGTAGCTCTAGTAGATTTTTAATGTGAATCTAACAGCCTTCAGGAAGACCAACATCTCTGTAGAAACTGGTAATCTAATATCAGTCAGTTCTTTCTAGTAAAAATTAATAAGGAACTGATTTCTAAAGACTACATACAATTTCTGTCATAGACATATTTAAACTATGAGCATTGTGAGTACTTACACTGGAAAAGAGAAGTTTTGCATTTCAACCATAAACATGCAGAAAGAATGAATCAAAACCTTTGCTTTGCCCCCTGCTCTCAGCCCATAGATACAGTATTCAGTTCTTACAAATTTTGATCTTGAAGCATTTGTAGGCATCATTTCCTTTACAACTACTCTAATCTAAAAGTGTTTTCAACTAGAAGCTGATGTTTTCAGGCAATAATCTGGTTCTAAGCTGCTGCTCGGTTCCATAGATGGCATCTGCCTAGTTTTGTGCTCAAATGTGGATTAATTTATACACCTCTGCAACTTTTTTTTTTTTTTTTTTTTTTCACAATTTCACCTCTCCTGTTTAGAGGTATGCCAACAGTTGTATATTAAAAGTCATCTGCACAGTTTGGAAACAACAGTAGACAAGTTTGAATTATTTCAGCAGTAATCAGTAATCCTACATTACTGCTATGAAATAAGATCCTGTGGAGAGCAGGTAGGGCCTTCTCATGTTCTGCTCAGAGAAACAGAGAACTGAAGTGATATTTCAAAAATTGTTAAAAATGGGAGAAGCCCATATGTCAGTCTGAAATACTTGTAGACATGAGCGCAGAAGCAAAAGCGGTCAGACGTCCTCCCAGATGTCATGGTTCTTGCAGTCCACTCCATGTGAAAGAACAGTTGTGTCCTTCATTGCCTTCTGACAAACACTTAATTGCTCCTAATAGCATTGAAGAATAAAGCCTTACAAGTACTTTTGAGGCTGTTGGGCAGTTACTGTTTTCAGATGTGGAAAATATCCCAAGGTTATTAAGGATCTGAGACAGAGCTAAGGAAAAGACTGAAACTTGTTGACTTTCAGACCAGAGGAAAATCTTTTCAAGACTATATCTCCTATTCATAGTACATAGCTGAAGAAATAAAAGAGTTGAATTTACTTAATTAATTCAAACTTTTTCTTTTAGGTCTCAGTCTCCTGGAGGTAATGTGTGGGCTGATGTGTATATTATGTTACTGGATGGGCATCAGGAAAAGAGCACTGGGATGATATGTAAATTAAAATTAAAAAGACTTTTAAAAGAGAATTTGCTTCAGAAGTTCAGGTCTCAGTAGGTCTTATGAAAATACTGCGTGATCAAAGTCTCGGACTTACTACACCACAGATACTAATCTAGTGGCACGTGTGATTGAGGCTACTGTTATGTGTGCAAAGAGTTCCTTGCTCAGTGCTGTTAAGTGTAATTTTATCAGACTTAGCACCTTGAAATTCAGAATTTTATTACTGCCTAGGGTAGACTAGCAGTGTTTTCAGAGACCCCATCAGCAGTTCTGCTCAGGCAGTTGTATGACAGCCTTCCAGATGGTGCCAGTCCTATCACTGGAAGTGTAAAATTCTCACACAGGATCTGAAACACAGATGGTGACTTTTTCTACTTCAACGTTTTGTATGACATAGAGAAGCATATGATTTTAAAACAAGATCTGGGCTGCAAAGCTGACTTTGGTAAGTAGAGCTAGGGAAAGAGGATTAGCAGTATCACCTAGAATTTCTCCTAGCCTTCCTCCTGTTGAAGAGCTGCTTTACTGGTTTTTGAAAGGAAATGAACTGACATCCCTGTGCAGAGTCTGAATGAAAAGATACTGCTGGTGCTAGCCAAATGCAGTCTTTTTATTCAGAGAACCCAGAGTTTGTGATTTATTATTAAGATAAATGAGTAGCAAAGGAGATTGCCCCCCATTTATGTTCCTGTGCATTTAATGAGCACACAAAGTACCGCTGAAGCAATCCTCTTATAATTGGGCTAATGATTTAATAGACCCCAAAGAAACTCCTAGATGTTACATATTGTAGCTTTACATTTATGAATCATATTTTTTTATATCTATCAAGATTTTTAAGTGGAAATTTTCACAGAAAGCTGCTGTTGAATTATAAAACATCTGGCACAGAGCAAAGGTGTATCTCTCCTCTATGGGGTCAAAGTTTTAAAAAGCAGACTTGTTTATCTTAGTAACTTCCTTAGATCCTTGAATGGTCGTTGCCTGTGTTAGAGAGCTTCCAATTCAGCTAAGGACACTGAACTATTGCTTGAATAACAATAGGACGTTCTGAAGACTTTCACAGTGTTTATGTTAGTAGAGGTTGTGACTACTGTTGGACAAAGGAGCACTTTTCACTCCCCCCTCCACTGGTGCATAATGATCAAAGTCAGAAAGCCACATTTTTCTTTAGAAACCAATTTTAAAAAAATAAGTGAAATGCAGTGGTTTTTGTAGGTGCTCTTAGGCTGTCTGTGCTGTTTTGCATGTCAAAAAGTCCTTTCATCTAGGAGGCATTAGTCTAAAGTTTAGGTAGGCATCTAGTGTTTCTGATGATGTGTCATTAATAGCTTCAAGCAAGCACAGATTGTAAAGTATTGGGTCAGTTTTAATGTGTTCCTAAACTCTCTTGCTTTCGCTCTCTCTCAGGGATGCACCAAAATGCAGTACTAACAAAAGCAAAAAGATCAGACCTTCATAATTCTCAAACAAATAAAAAATCAAAAGCCCAACCCTTAGAATGAGTACATCTTCAGAAGTGTTAAAGATATTTTTATTTCAAGGTAAACAGGAAATTATGCTGCAAGATTTTTCTGCTTTAGCAAGAACTCCTCTATGTAGCTGTGCATTTAGGTGAAAGTCATCAAGTCAGTGGTTAGGAGGTTTACAACCTTATTTTATAGAGACACTCCTCTAAACAGCTTGATTGTATGGAAATACTTATAGTAATACACTAGAAAATACAAGAGAGTTTCAAAGCATTAAAGAAGGAAATTAATATCCTTTTAAGGCCATGAGGCTACTTTATTATAATACGTTGAAGCACTAAAGGAGAGATGTGATAAGAATTCTTCCCTGTCATAATATGTCACAATGAGTACCTTGTCAATTTTAGCTAATTACCAGTGTCAGTAGTCCTGGTAAGACACAATTTTAAAAATAGCTGACCGTCTCAGGCATACTGGAAAATTAAACTCCCCTGCTGCCATATCTATTTTTTCCATCTATCTACATGTGATTTGTAAGAAAAGTTTAAATTTCTATAATCTTTTGAACATACTGATAGTATCTTAGTGACTACACATTTCATATGTGGCTGATGAATTTGAGTATAAATCCATTTAGCCTACTCTTGAGTTAGTAGACTGAATGTGCTACATAGGTAATAGACTCAAGCAAGGGTGAAGCTATTGCCTTTTGCTTCTTATTTTGAACTGCTCAGTTTGACTAATCTTAGATGTTTCTTGGCATTCTTTGCTGAGGGATCAATTCAGCCTTTGACTTTTATTATCATGTGTTGGATCTAGTGAGTGTATCAATCTTTTCAAAAAACACCTTTCTACAAAAGGTAAATCCACTACAAGTTGTTCCCTGTATGCTTTCTTTTATTTGGATTCTTTATTTTAGCTAAGACTACATTTGCAAAAAGCAAACATATTCACAAAACACCATCAAACATTATTTTGAATTAAAATGGAGCCTTCTCACTTCAATGGGAAGTAATAAAAGGGAAGACTCTTATTGGAGAAGGCTTTTCAATAGCTAATGGGGACTCTGGAACATCAGCTGTCTGTGTGTTGAACCTGAGTGAAGGAATTAATTGCTAGCTAAACAGAGCCTTGAAAAATAATATTCAACAGTTTCCAAGTGAAAAAAAAAAACAAACACAAAACCCATGTGAAATGAAAGAACAGAAGCAGAAGTCAAGAAATGACATCTCATTGCCAATTAACTTTCTGCCTTTATTTAAGTGCAAATGAGTAAAGGGAAAAAGTTATTAACAATTCAAGGTGAAATCTAAATTAAATTGAAAAGGATAGTAAAAAATTAAATGGTTTCAGTATTAAATCTAGTTTTCCCCCGAGGGAAGATATGACTAAACCACACTGGCTTCATGGGTAATAAAGCATAGATGATAAAGGAGGTACAGTGAAACAGAGTAACATAAATGTCAGTAAATGCATACACTTTTTTAAACTGGTGAGTTGTTGTTTAAAAATTTATATACACACTTCTGGAATAAAAGGTTAACATTTTAGTCTTGCTTACTATGATTTAATTTCAGAAGGTAAGAAAGAATGAGTCAATGGCAAGAATATGAACTAAGAAAACATAAGACAGAATAACTTTTCCGCTTGCCTAATGTTCATCCTGAATAAAAGACCATGCAAAACATTAGGGGCCAAATTCACATTTTGTGAAGCTATACTGATTTATGCAGGGAGTAATTTTTTAGCAGTAGTTACAGAGGTTCAGATAGAAGAAGTAGGTTAGAAAACAGGTTGATCTTTGAATATGTATAGCCAAGTCCAGAACAAAATGCTGATTAAAGCCAGCAGAGAAGCTTACAGTGAGTTTTAAATTTTGCATTACAGCTCACTGCAAATTGGGTAAGCACGGAGGTGTCACCTAAGACTTAGTAAATAATCACAATCAGCACATATATGTAGGGCCACTATAAATGATACTTTTATCTACGTGAACAAAGTGTAAGTTTCTTGTTCCAGACATTTTGCAATTTATACAAGATATGAGAAGTGGCTACATAACTCAGACCAGTAATGAAGAAAATGAGGATGTGCATTCCATTTCCAAGGTGCAGGAGAACAGGCTGACTGTTCTAGGTGTTTGAAGCACAAATTTGCTATCTGGCACATTTCAAATATGCAGAATGCTTTTAATGGCTCGTTGTTGTGCACTGACATTTATAGATCATATATGTACTATTGCACCCATTTCTCTGAGATGACATTTTTCAGTAGATTAGAACTGGTGTTGGAGCTGTATGTTGGAAGGCATGTGAGTTAAGCAGGAAAGGATGTAACACTGAAGAACTGGTAAGATAGTACTGAGGAAAAACAAACAAGAAAAGCAATTAAGCAGGATGACATAGGCTTATGAGACGTGCAAAATTCTATTACAAGAGGTAAGAAATCAAAAAAACAGATAAGAAGTAAGATATTTTGTGATTTCTAAGTGTGAAAGATTATTCGGATAGTAAGTATCTGAAATGAGAAGGGACAAACAAAGGTAATAATGACCTAGACAAGTGACAGTACAATTGCTATAGAAGACCAGCATCTAGTAGGAGAGTTTTAAACACAGAGATTATAAAAATCTCTAGTTTTTGAGGAAGTTAAAAGCCAACAACAGCAGATTGTGTATGGGAGAGGAGAGAACAAAAAGATTGTAGTTCAGGAGCTCTACAGCAGTGCTCTATTGCCCATTGAAGCATGTTAAAACTTTCAGTTTGAATTATGCCTGACACTGCAAACTCTTGCTATATACTGTCTATATACTGTAATACTTGATGGTATAGATATTTTGATATTCTATAGAAGTGTAGAGGTGGGACCTTTGGACAGCTCAGGGATAGCTAATTAAGGTAAGAAATTGTATAAACAACAAAGTAATGAGACTATCCAGCTATTGTGGAAGAAAATTTTTCCTGAGCTTAGCTGTCAAAATTTATAAAGCTGAACATCTTTTTACTACTTACATAGCGTATTATAATATTTTAATAGTTCATGACAGGAGACAGAAATTATCTTCTTTTCCAGTCAGTCACAGAAATTGTATTGGGTGACAACGTTGTGACATTTTGTGCTGCAATGGTCAGTTAAATATTTGTGAAGTTATGATTTATATTAATCTTATTTGCATTATTTGACCTTTATTACGTTTGTGGAGTTTTTTTCCCTGCAAAGTTACTGGGTTTGATTTCTTCTTCCAGTATCCTGGATTCTGACCTAGTTGTGACATGATGACTCTGAAATTAGTTACTTATTCATTTTGGGTAGCTGGGATCTACAAGTAAAAATGTGAACCAAATGAGAGTACATGAAGTATGTGTATTAACTCTGGCTCATTATCATTTGGCTCACTGGCAAATTTTGAGTTCTAGAATAGTCTAGGTAATGAAAAACATTTCTTGAATTAAAGGTATAGTTAAGTTTGACAGTGCCATAGGAAAGATTCACACTTTGCTTAAGAAACTCCTGTGCCTGTCCTGGGTTTTGAGTTCTCAGTTCGGTGCAGTATTTTAGTGGCAGCAAAACCGCAGTTAAGCAGACATGTGAGCCCTGCGGGTCTTTTTGATTCTTATTATGGTAGATACTGGAAATGTAAACCACTTGAAATTGTACATGATTTTTCTGTTGACTACAGGCCTATGTTTAGTGTTGACATATAGGAGATTAATTTAAACCTATGTACTTCCAGCATGTGATTTTGGATTTCATCCTGACTTGCCATATCTTTAACAGTTATAAATAAAAAATCCACACCTAACTGCTTTTGAGCACACAAGACCAGATCTGTTTTGAGTACAGGTATCAGACAGCAAGAGAGCAGGCAGTTCCACAAGGACAGGGAAGCTGACAGCACTGTGCTGCACCAAGGGCACCAGCCCACCACCCCAACAAGGAGAGCAGTGCGGGGCCAGGGCGATGGTGACAGCCAAGGGACCTGCGACCACCACACAGCCCCAGCCAAGGGGCAGGTCTGAGGCCAAGCCAGGAAGCCAAGCCAGCGGGTTGGGGTCAGAAAAGCACGAGGCTGGGAACAAACAGGCAAAGGGTGAGGGCCTCGGCTGAAATGCATCTTCTGAGTGAAGGTGGGGGGGTCAGGTAGGTTCCTTGCAGGTTTTGCCCCCCCCAGCTCTGTCCCAGCAGGCTGCCCCGGGGCCGTGGGGCTGCACCACTCCAGAGCTGGCTGTGACCATGAAATCCTGGGAGAGAGTAGAGGCTGCTCTGCATGCACCTCACCCCAGGCTCTGTAGCTGCAATTTGGGTGTTTTACGGGTGGTGTTTGTCTATTAAAATCACGGTGGCTGCTTTATGTAAACACTGAAAGTATGACTGATAGATGGACAATGACTATTAGTGTGTGCGTTGGCAAGGAACATCCCGAGGTGGTTATTTTGGGTAGATAATATCAGCTTTTGAACTACAGGTCATCAACATGTATCTGTCTATGGAGAGTAATGTCTTTTCCTGAGTTCATCTATTGAATGTTTATAGTTATAAAGGTTGTAGTTTTACCAGAATCTAATTAGAAGCTCTATGTGTGCCAGTCTGGCAAAATTACTAGATCTGCATGGAGACTCTGGCCTCAGGAAGTAGCAGATCTCTAGAAAGGAGATGCTAAGAAACAAATATCCAAGACTGAGGCATAATTTTTTGCAGCCTGAGAGAAACTTTGTTTTATTTTGTGCATCACAAATTGACATACAAAAACCCTTCATAAAAACAGCATTGAATAATTTGTGTTATATTCTCAGTTCAGCTTTTGCTGAGGGTATAATTGTCCCAGTTATCTCCTAAAGCTGATTTATACATTCTTGCAATATCTAGTGCTTTTTAATTATGTATTTATATAAACAGTATTATGTCAAGCCACCTTAATCTAGTGTTTCTAATAGCTGTTGAAGAGTGTTAACAGATGATTCTCATCATAAGTCAACGTGACCGAATATTGATTAATGCATAAGTGTTGTATACAAATTTGTTAACACATTTTTGAAAGCAGGAATTTCACTAGAAGAGAGTACATCATCCTATTTTGTTCATTTATTCATTCACACATAAATAAATCTCTCTTAAACTTAGAGCAAGACAAATTCCACTGTAATTTATTATTATATATCAGAAACAAGGAAGCATGAATAACTTCTTGCAGAAGAATGCTCTAGGATATGCTTTCCTAAATGGGCATCCCAGATTCATTGTATTGACTATTTTTTGTGTATGGAACATGTAAATTTGGCTGTAACCATGATCAGAGCAAAAGGGGAAAGTATTTAGCCCTCCATACTTCATACTGTTCCCACAACAGCCAGGTCAGTTGTGGGAAGTTTTGCCAGGTCTGGGTTGAAAAATGCATATGCTCTCTGGATAACAGGGAAGACTGAAGACTTCCAAGTGTAATGCCATGAGACAGATCTAACAACCCAAGATGATGCCCCTTTTGTCTCTTCTGTTGTCTTCCTGTGATACCAGCCACATCTTCTCATCCCATCTTTCACTAAGTGATAAAGTAATCTGACTTACCATGTAGCCAGTTTGCCGCATAGCTAGCTCAGCTGCAGAGATGATGAGAGACAGATGTCCAGGAACAGAGGGGGAAGGAGATTGGGGAAGGGGTGGGCAGACCCCTGCTGGGTCTGGCTGCAAAAACCCAAGCACATGGAGGCTTGGGAGGAGCAGGGCCAGCATTGCTTGCACAATGAGGTGGGCACCAGGCCAGATGCAGGACAACAGTCCTGTCCGTGTAAGGACAGACTGGCTGCCTGGAAGGTACAGTATTGTTAGTCAACATGAGATGGACCAACTTGGAAGTGGCCTTCAACCTGGATCTGCCTACTTGTGAGAAAGATTGGCAACAGTTGTACAAGGCTGCTTGCCTCCAAAGTCCACTGCAGGCATCTCCCCTGAGCTGTGGGCCATGCTGGAGCCCATGTGCAGCTTTGGCCCTCACTGAAGGCTCAACACTCTATGCCAGGCTGAGAATGGCCGCAAAAGAGGAGGCTTTCATGAGGAACTCCTGACCTTTCTGCAGAGGTCTGGGGCCTACTCCATGTGGTAGCCCACTAGCTCTTCCTTCATTTAGATTTGGATTTCTGCTTTTATTTGCTTCTGAGAGAGTCTGCATTGAATGGCTTCTGTTAGGTGTTTCCTGATTAACTGGTTTCTTGGTTAGGAAAGTCTCCATCTTTAACTGATGCATGATTTGCACGTAGCAGATGACTGCCTGTGTAGGAGCATTTATCTTACTAACAGGAATCCAGCAAACACAAACAACTAATAGCAACTTGGGCACTGAAGGTGGATGTAAAGGGCACTAGAAACTGTTTTAAGCAGCATGGGATTGCTTGACACTGTGCAGTGATGCAGTGGTGATGTGTCAGGATGATCCCAGCACCAGCTGGAGAAGCTGTCCTGACACATCAGAGGCATTGACCTAGCTGGAGCTCTTCAAGGAGGATGTTGCTGTCCAGGTCTTGAGGGTTCAGGACTGGTTGTTGCCTCCCCCTCTCCAGAGGAGGTGGTGGTCCTGGCAGAGCTGCAGAGGAAGAAGCTGTTGAAGAGGTGACCAGACTGTGCAGTGTCAAGGTGGGCAATGAGGAAGCTGACAAGGACTTGAATTTCCTTCCCACCAGAATGACCCTGTGATCTTCATACAGACTCTGTTCATTTTGTCGTCTCTGTCAAGGCACAGGGGCAGGTGAAGAACACGAGAAGAAAGAATTCCTGAACTGTCCCTTTGCAAATTGCCAGAGTTTATAAGTGAGGAATCTTACGTAAAGAAGAGTGTGTCCAGGTCTGACAATTCTTGTGTTATTTGGACTCAGCTTACATTTAATAATTTCCAACAGGGATGCCTGCCTTCCTCCTGCGCAGTGAGGTGCCTTTCACCTTCATCCTATAAAAATGCCAGGCTGCATCTCTGAACATCTTCAGTTTTAACTAGCCTTACTTGGAGAAGCATATTTGTTACTTCTGAAGTATCTATATACTTAAATAGCTGAGATGAGATAGTCTGAAAGTCTATTTTTGCCAAGGCAGCCAGAATTTGGGAGGATAGGTATGTAGCAAGATTTCTGTGGCGCCATTTTTCCCCTCCTCTTTTGTCCTTCTAAATGGCAATTAGAAATGTTGACGTTTTCCCCCTAACAATGTATGAGTAAAGAGAGGTTTGTAAAAGACTGGAAATGGTTTATACAGTCTTTGCAAAGAGATCTTGGTCAGACTGAATCTAATAAATGGAGACTTAAATGAGACTTATGCATTACATTTCTACATTAGTCAGCGTTCAATCATCCTAGTAGAGTTACAATGCTAATAATGATGTTAATTTGTTATTTACTTGACAGTTCTCAAAAGCAAAGACAATTAAAACAAATTTGTTCAGATGGAATAGTCTTGTTTTTGAGTATACCTGAGAATGCACTTGGATGCTCTTGGGATTTTGAAAATAATAACCTCTTGGTCAGCTCTGGCAAGTAAACAGGAACGTCTCCAGAATTATTTCCCTGTTTATGAAATATTATTTAAAGTATAAATTATATATTTTTTTACATAAATTGACAAGAATTCAAATAATTTTGGTAACTGAAGCTCTTTTACATATTTTTTTGGAATATCCTTGTATCTCAGCAGTTGTGTACTTGTCAATATGTGAATGCTTGAATGGAAAATATGAAGATATTTACATTTTGCTCTCTAGACTGTCAGTTTAAAAACTTGCCTGCTGTGATACAGTTGGATAAGCTTAGTTGTCAAGGCATGGAGAGCAACTGTCAAATCAGAAATAAGATCAATCTAACTGAACAAAGTGAACAAAGTAATTGACCCCTCCAAAGCGTACTTTATGTTTCAGTATACTGTCAAGGAAAAAGCAAGACAATAATGTGCTTTTCACTAATATAATTCTGGTAAATGCCATTTTGAAATAACTTAGTAAATGACTTTTTTCTATATGAACTCCATTATTTATTCAGCTGTTATTTAAGAATCCCATAAAGGTTTACCAAACAGAGTAAGAAATAAGCGGTCAGGCATTAATTGACATTTCTTTAAAATAATTTAATATTGCCAAGAGGTTATATATCAGCATCACTGACAAACAGCCTTGCTTCTGAGTTGTATAGATAGGAAATTGGAAGTGACAAGACAGTGTTATGTTATTAGAGTGCTTCAGATCTGATTTGGAGGAGGTATTATGTTGTCTGTTAATAGGTAATAGTGTTGATAAGATCTGATTAACTTAGCAGAGGCCACTCACTGAGCTGTAAATTGGTAACAGTTCATGCTAGACTGGGGCACAGAACAAGAAATAATTTCTCAAAACTGGTTTTGGACCTCAGGTTGGATCCCATGTATGAAAAATTCTGCTGCCTTGATTAGAAGAAGAAAGCTTTACAAGTACTCCTGCTGAAACAAACAGTATGTGAAACAGGTACTATTCTTGGGAAGTAAGGCTAGAAAAAAACCTGCTGGGTCATCAGTGTTAGTCAGTGGAATGATGTTAGTCTAGGTCTTTGTGCAGGCTCATCTTCACACTTTCTGTTTGTTATTGGACATACTCAGTTTTACTTGCAGAATTATCTAACAGTGCTTTGATCCATACATCGTCACAATCTATTTTTGAATTTTTTTTTAATTCTCTGTATTTTTCTGGAATTACCGTTCTTTGAGATCTGGCTGGGTTGGAGTTAGCTTTCTTCATAGCCTTTATGGTGCTGTGTTTTGGTTTTGTTACTCTAAGAGTGTTGATAGCACTAATGTTTTGGCTATTGCTGAGCAGGGCTTGCACAGTGTCAAGATCTCCTCTGGCTCTCACTCTGGCTCACCAATGAGTAGGCTGGGGGTAGGGAAATGATTGGGAGGGGACACAGCCAGGACAGGCGAACCCAGCTGACCAAAAGGATATCACATACCGTATTACAACATGAGCATCATTAATACTGGAGGGGAGATGGGTTTTGGGTAGGTAGCCATTGCATGGGGACTGGATGATCATCAGTCTACTTGTAGGAGTGGTTGCCTTTGTATGGCTCTTTTTTTTTCCCCTCCCCTCCCCTCCCCTCCCCTCCCCTCCCCTCCCCTCCCCTCCCCTCCCCTCCCCTCCCCTCCCCTCCCCTCCCCTCCCCTCCCCTCCCCTCCCCTCCCCTCCCCTCCCCTCCCCTCCCCTCCCCTCCCCTCCCCTCCCCTCCCCTCCCTCTCCCACTATTAAACTCTCTTTAACTCACTTATGCTTTTCCAAATATCTCCCTCATCTTGCTGTGGGGGGGAGTGAGTGAATGATGGGGTGGGGTATTACCTGCCTCTCAAGGTCAACCCAGGACAGTTTGCTGGTAAATATGAGTGCTAGTTTGAGAGTCGAAATACCAGTAAGCTTCTATTCTTACTGAACAACATTTAGTGTAATATTCAGAATGTAACCAGGTTTCAGTTATTCCATTGACTATTTATTTATTTATTTGTTTTAGTGTCAATTATTTGTCAAGGAAATAATGGAAATTATAAAACCTTGTATCTTATCTAGCAAAACACTTATACATCTATTTCACTTCAAATTTAGCGAACACTCTCAAAAATAAGGTGAGGGTTAATGTTTGTTTCAATGAGAGTTGGATTACTCCTAAAGTTAAGAATGCATTTTGTCTTTTGCTGGATTAGCACTATGCAGCATGTGTCTGTCCCATCCAGTCTGTGTATCTACAGATAAGAAGGTCACTTTGAATTACATATACTTCCAGAAGTAAAAGGAGGAATTTTAAGAATCAGGTGTGTTTAACTGTACTTTGATAAAAAAGCATAAAAAGAAAAAACCTGTCTCTGCGCAGTTCTATCCACTCGACTGGATTGCAAATGACTGTCTGGCTAAGCTCCATATCTCTTTTCATTACACTTTCAGCACTGTGGGATAGTTAAAGAGTAGAAGAGAAACAGCCCATGTTTAAAGTAATGTTGCTTATATTGCTGCTTAGCCAAGGAATTAATAGCTGGCCTCTAGGGAACGTGGTTGGCATCTGGTTCATGGCATGATTGAGAGCACTACTACAGAAGCTAGAATACTTGTTATCTTATTAATAAGTTACTCTCATGTGCATATTTGTTATGTACTACATCTTCTGTCAGAACTATTCTTCCTGTGCAGAAGCTTTATTTATAGTTCTAATTCCCTTTGCATTATTTATCTACAGTGACCAAAGATGAACACTGAAAGGTAGATGTACTGTATAAAATAATGCCTGGCTGATTGACTGACTGAATCCATATTCACATTTATACTGCATATATCACACAAGGTCCCCTCAGGGCTTCCCTGTAATTACGAGAAGTAATAAAATATTGCCTTAAAGAGCCAAGGTAAATGCTAAATCCTGAATTTATTAGCCTGAGAACTCTGCATCAGCACTCTCCAACCTTAAAAGTGCCGAAGCAAAAAACTTTTCACACATCACATGATTTAGAAATAGCAACCAGGGATTTTTAATAAACTGGTGGAAAGATAGCATGGAAAAGATAGATGTGTGGAAAGAAAATAGTACTATGACTACTTCAGATTTAATTTGTAGCCAAGAGGGATATTTTTATGACTTAATTTTCATCACAACTCCCACCCCTGCCCATGCTGTCACAGCAAGTCATTGGATGTTGTTGCCATAGTGACAGCAAATGAGGGGAAAAAAATCTGCTCTTTGCGAAATGAGTCTAGCATTGACAATGATCATGTCAAAATCACTGGTTTAACTCTAATATAACCCCACCACTGTAAATCAAATTCCATTTCCCTGAAACCAGAGAAACTGTGCTGCTCAAAAATTAGTCAAAATAAGATCACAGTCAGATAAAAAAATAAGAAAATAGGAAGGAGCAGAAGTAGATTCAGAAAAAGCATGTATAATGGTGGAGTAGGTTTTGTAATGACAGTGGATCAATGGATGGAAAACGATATCTTGATTTAGAAGTTCAGATCCAGACCTACATTTTGCAGCTAGTCACATTTTCTTCAGTGGGTTTGCTGGAAGTTGTGGATTTGGAGACTGTCCATCCCTGTGGCTGAGCTGCCTCTCCAGTGCAATGCCTGGTCTGGGAGTTCTGCTGTGTTGTCTCAAGTATTAACTTCTTTAGAAGAAAGGGATATAAATAGCGAGAAACTAACAAGTTGTTCCAGGCTAAGGGTTGCAGCTGGAGTTTTAAATAACCTGCTTCAGACAGATTTATATGTGCCTAACAAGTTATTTCAGTGGCTGGCTGGCTGGAGAAGTTTTGTATTTTCAACAAATGAAATACTTGGTTCTCTACTATAACTGCAGATTTTTTGCAGTGTAGTTGCCACCTTTTTTTCTCAACTCAAAATCTTACAATGTACTTTAAATTGAATTTTATTGTTCTGCTTCCACCCCAATATTTATCCTGCCCAATACTGGGTTAATTATGTTTATTCTAACTTTTTGTGGTTGAGAGATGACTACAGCTGTCAATACGTTGCTTTGTGTTGCAGAAGCAGTGACAGAAGTGTCTGAATGGAGTGACTAACCAGAAGTAGGAGTGTGCTACCAACTGGCTCTCATATACATAATTTTCTTTATGCATACATACAATCCATTAAAATTTGTAATGTTCTGTATGGAGAACTGCCAAGCTATGTCTAACATGCCCACTGGGGCTTATGCAGCCCAGTGGCATGGTATTTCTACCCAACAGATCACTGGTTCTCTGACCAAACTGTCAAGTTGTATACAACCAATTTCAGTGAAGAAGGAAGCAATTAGCTCAAATGTAATCTCAAACAGCTCAAATGTTGGCAGCAAGGGTGATAGAATCAAGGATTAGTTTGAAAATTAATGAATTAAGACATGAGCACTCAGCACTGAATATAAAACTTATTTGGTTATCACGGTTTTGCTCTTGAATTGAGCATTTTGCAAGAATTCTCACCTTTAACCACAGCCTAGCAGTGGGGAATACATTTTATTGTGCATTCTGCCCCATATTTCATTTCTTACTCCTAGGGAAGAAGGGTATTAAATCCTTCTCATTTTTCTTAGAAGTACTGAACTCCTCAACTATTATCTACTTCCATCCATCAGTGACACTTAAAGCTGGATATTGAATTCCTGCACTGTCTGCTTTTAGAAGTGTCATTCACTGATGTGCGTTACACTAATAAGTTCACTAAGATGTAAGCAGTAGATTGCCATACAAATCTATTCTGAGTTCATACTACAAATGATCTGGGAGAAATTTAACAGTAGCATATTTCTAAACTATATCCAATACTAAAATCAATAACCTGTAAATATGTGAAAAGACTCATAAAGACCTTGAAGGAATTGTTTTCTGAAGTCAGAACTTCAAGAACAATGCTTTAGAACATATACACAATGGCAGATGTGCAAATGTGCAAATGTGCAAATGAGAAATAGAGTAACAGTGAAACTCTGAGTAGTTTCCTGCATGTAAGAGAATAAATGAATAATCATTTGCTGATGATAGATAAGTCACAGTTACAATTATTTCTTGGCCAGAAAACAGCTAGTAGAAACATTACTTTCCTGTAACATTACTTCAGGTAACATCTCTAATTTCTTAAAAAAAAAAAAAAAAAAATTCCTTAAAGAATTGTTATCAGTCTTTCATTAAATATGAATTATTTTACAGATAATTTATCTTGTGCAACTTGAAAAATACTGTAAACATTTGATGCCACTTTAGGCAGACTTGATCCCACTGAAGTAACTGTGGTTTTTGCCATTCCTTTCACTTTAACCAGAATCCTGCCAAAATTGGTCTTGCTGTAGACACAGTACTGCATATAAGCTGATGTAGGACAAATTTTGTTTGTTTCTTTGATCAATAACCTCCTCATTATTATTAAACACAGGAATTAAACTAAAGGTCAAACTTTCAAGTAATGAATATGCGAGGAACTATAGCAGTAAGACATCTTACAACAAAATAAAAGATGAGCTAATTAATTTCTAGAGAAGAGAGATAAAACATAATTATTATTATTTTCTACCATCTGCTCATTTAATAATGAAGACCACTTTCTTACTACTATGCTGCAGCTTAAAATAATTTTCCCAGTTTTTTATTTGTAATAACAAAAGTGAAAAATAAGCTGTTTTTCTTTGAGTATATTACTTTCAATGTTTTTGTGTCCATGTGCTGTTTTGACAGGTGTAAGAAAGGCTTAAAAATTACAGAGGGTGAAAATGCAGTTTTCAGAAATGTTAAAGTTTTATTAACTTCAGTAATCAGCAGTTTTTTTGATAAAGAGATTCCATAATGGTTTATCTAACATAAAATTTTGTTATTATTTGGAAAATATGTAAAAAAATATGTCAATGTATTTAATATAATAAGTAATGTTAATGTTATAATAATAATGTAATTAATATAATTCAGATATTTCTGTACTGTTTTTTGCAGAATTTTGTTGTTTTAAAAAATCTCTTTATGTTCATATGAGATTTCCTAGTACTTCACTGAAGTCAGCTGGGATTTTGCCTTTGACTTCAGTGTACAAAGGAATTGTCATGTACAGCCAAGAGAGTTGAAATTTCCGAACATTTGATCTGAAAACTAAAACATTAGGTCTGGAAATATATTTAATTGCACCCATAGCTGAGTTTTGAAAAGAAAATGGAATTGGTAGCTTCTTTCTATATTTGCACTTAAGAACTTAAAACTTTCATTTTTTTATCATAATCAGACCATGAAGACAAGCCTTCAAGATAAAAATCTTGATATGATGAGCTCTTAAAACACATTAGTGATTAAAAAAAGGTAAGAGAAATGCTAATAGATTTCATTTTTATGAACTTTTCCTTTATGAGAAATGCTCTAGTAAAATGGAAATGGATGATGATGCATTCTCTTTTATGGTGTTTTTCTTTTAAAATCCACTATATTGATATTCTCTGACATTTTCCAAAATTGTGGCTCAGTGTTTGTAAATCTACATTTTGCCTTTAGTGGTAAGAGTTTTTTCAAGAACAAATTGGTAGTCCATATTGTGATGGATCACAGTAACTATAGCACAAACCCATTAGTATAGCATATAAATGCAACTAGTGGCTGTGTAGTTTCTGTGTGACTGTGCTGTTTTAGAACAGATAATTTGGATTGGGTACTCATTTCCTTTAAATTGCACCAAAAGTTCAAAGAAAAGCAGATCTTCTGAGAACTAAGATGAATTAAATGAGAACTTGGTTGAAATTTATATTACAATACACAAGTGGTTTAAAGAATTAAAACCAGAAGAGAAGCCAAATGTTACGTATAAAACTTCAGTTTATAATTTTAGACAAAATAAATGGACAAAGTGTTGGTTCAAAGGCAGAATACTGTCATGGTGCTCTTTTGTTTAAAGTATGCAAACCTGATTTTCCCTTCTTAGCACTGACAATACTTTAAGGAGGAATATGCATGTCAGCACCTGTTAAAAATTTAAGCTCATACTTTCAGGAAGATTTTCAAACAATTACTGTATATTGTAATTGCTTCCTTCATCCCAGATAATTATTATGTGACAAAAAAATGCTGTTAATGTACCATTACTGATAGAAGGGATGTATGGCTATGTTACGCCTCATTGGTCTGCCACTGTTATGTGTGCACCATTTTGATGGATCTTCCCTTGTCATACCTCCACATAGTATATTCAAAACAGAGGTTAATCCCAAATCTGAACTTCACAGCCCTATTCATCACCATGTATTATTCATTTTCTGAAGGTAAATGTCAGAATTATGAGAAGTCTTGGCATGTATTAAGGTAGATTTCAGGAGAAGTTGCAGTTAATTACTTAGTGCCTGTGCCCTGCTGGGTGTAATTGCATGGATGTGTGCAGCATGTGAGAGAGGGGTATTTGTCAGCGCAATTCTTATTAATGGCAACAGGCAGGACTTTTCACATTAAAACTTCAACAGTTCATTGCCTTGAGCATCATCTAATTCATGTTTCTGAATCACAGAATTATACAGACTAATTTAGCATCTAGTGCTTCTAGTCATGCCTATTTAGCTTAAATTTTGTCTTCTTTAATCAAATGTAAAACTCTTCATAAATGTCACTTCTGTCTTGAATGACCTTGACCCTACTGTTTTATTAGCAAGTTTGCTGTGGTTGCACAGAGTTGGTAATGAAGTATTCAGCTCACATTTATAGGGACATCACCAAAGAGGCATCTGAGCTGACAGTTTACACAGTAGTATTTCCCTCTGACACATGAAATGATAGAAGCTGGACCACCATTTGGCCATGCCCTCAGCTCTAAATTGCCTCCATTCCATTCACATAAATTACACTAGGCTGAATGTTAACAGGAAAGCTTTCTTAATTAAATGGACATAATATTTCTAAAATCAAATGAAAAGCCCTAATAAAGGCTTTTTTATGTGTGTGTTGTAACCTTCCTTTTCAGTTGTGTATTTGTAAGTATCTAAGTGTGCTTTGTAAGTATCTAAGAATAAGTAATAAGAAGTATCTAGCTACTGACATATATCTCCACTTTTAATGAGGGGAAGTCTGACTGTGCAGACTGTCATGGGAAACCTCTCAGTGGAGAAACAAGGAAGTATGGTTTTCCCACTGGTAAAACAGAGCCTCTGCTTGTTAGAGGCAGAAGAAAGATACCATACTTGTTAACTTGTTTGGTCTCTTGTCCATTTACTGTCCCCTGTCCTCCCAGCAGCAGGTAATTCTGAAGAGGGAGATTCAGGATTTCAGGTACTTTCAAGTTTGCAGATTAATATGAAACAGGATGAGCATACTAACTTTTCACAGCAGTAGAAGACAAAAAAACCCAACCACCATAACACTGACAGACCCCTTTGTGGCCTTTCAGCAGTGAAAAGAGTTTGCCTTTCTCCCACATACATGCATTGACTTGTAGGTTTTTGTGTTGGGATGGCCCACTCTTTTGTTGTGAATTTACAGAATATTACTGAAAGTTTTGATAAGGGAATTGACATGGCAACAGTGCCCTGATGACAGGCTGAATATGGAAAGCCTGGCAGATGCAAGATACTAATTGTGGAATACCAAAGAAATGATGCACTGTGAACTTTTCCTGGAGGCTGTAATCAGTTTTGATTTGGTTTAGTTTGTTTTTTTCATATTGGTTTGTCCCATCTATGGGGGAAATCAAAGAAGATAACTCATTTTCAAAAAACCCCACATTTTCAGCTGTAATCTAATGTGCAACAAAGTATGAGTTTTCCCAGTGAACCATTTATCACACATCTCAATAACTTGAGTAACACAGATGGATTTTCAGGTTGGTAACATGCCTCATTGCCTACAATGAGCATGGATCTGGCTGTGTATGAACATGATGTTCTAATTTTGTAAATGGCTCTTTGAAAAAAATGAACCAGTTCCTATGCAAAAGAAGTTGTAATATAATTGCACATGTAAAATGGGTCTAATCATGTTTTCACACTCCATTATCCAGAGCAAAACCATTTCTCTTGTGTCCTTCTCTAGCCTCTCAGCCTACTTGAAATAAAATAACATAACGTAGCTTCTCTTCATAGTACCACCATTATTTAACAATCTGAGAAAAGTTTTTAAAGATCTGAATCTCATATACTCTAGCTAGCTGACAGACTGCACTGTCAGTGGCAGAGCAGGACTTGCTATGTTTTTATATCCTTGAAAATCAGTTAGAAGACCTTAGCAATTCTCTGTTCCTTCTCCAGCAAATCATTGCTACACTGGACTCTAAAATGCTGTTTGGAGCAAAGGCTCACCCCAGCATTCAGTAACATTCACCCACTGTTCAGTAATGCTAGGCTTGAAGATAGTCTTCTGTATTCATTACCCTGTCAGCAACTTTTGCTCTTCAAACTTGGGCAACAGATGTCAGATACTTTTATCTCCCTCTTTCTACTCTTGCTTTGCAAGGTAATGTCACTGACTATATGGCATGGTTGCTACTGCTCTGCTGTCTCACAGGCCCAACCTTTTCAAAACCTCATCTTTAGCAGGTTTTATATTGGTTTTGTTTTTCTCTAATTTTTATGTGCCTTATAGAAAAGGGTTGATCATGCTCAGCATTTTGTATAGACAGTTGTGAGTGAGGTCATTGTAGCTGAACTTTATAAATATATAAATGTTGAAATGTGTTCCTTGGAACTCTGCTGTGGGGCCAATTCAGTGAAAATTCACGCATGTACAGTTCATGGTATAATTGCTTATGTAATTCTTGTTCGGCTGTAAAATTAACAGCTCTCCCTATCAAAGGCTGTGAAGGCTGATGTATTTCATTTGGTTCTTGCATGGCATTTTCTGATGTGAGCTCAGTATCAGCTGCCTCTTTTGTGTAACTCATGACTGATTCATAAGTGGATTACAGTCATTAGGGTACTGAGGAAGTTGTAATGGCCCAGAATTTGCAGGGCTGATAGATACGTTCCATCCTCATCCCGCTCTGGTACTAGATTGGTCAAATACAGCCAGCTTTGCTCCTCTGCCTTGGCGAATTGGTATACCTAAGAATCATGTGGCAGATTACATTAAATGATTTACTGTTAGTTCTTTACAGTGCAGCCTTACAGTGTCTTCTGCTACTTTTACAGTGGTACATTGTATAAATGAGAAGGAAATGGTTCCCAACATCTCTGTAGCATGTGGCTTTCTTTTTCTTTTTTTTTTTCTTTTTTTTTTTCTTTTTTTTTTTTTTTTTTCTGGTACATTCCATTTATATTTTTAAACATTTCAAGTGCTGGCAAATGATTAACATAAGGCATGTAAATTGGTATTCTGTTATTCCGTAATTTAAGGCACACTGTAGTGTACCAGTGCCAACTCCTGTTGGCTTATAACAGGGGCATATTCATCCTATTTTTTATATGGATGAGAAACATCGAATAATGTTGTTTTGCTCATTTCCGAGATCTAGAAGGGGGCTAGATGGAATAACAGATCTTCTGTCTAACACTGGTGAATATATGTCTGGCCCAAAATAAACGTTTCTTCTGGTCACAGGAAGGACAGAAAGGTGCTGTTTCTGATGGAAGTTAGGGACAATTTTTTTCAAGTAATGGTCGCAGCTGTAAGCTGGTAGAATTCTAAGTGTTCTCTGCAGGAGCAGTCATCTGGTTCAGTCAGGAGTCTTGGGGAGCACAAAAGTATCAAAACACTCTCTGATGCCTATGTTTGTGTTGGTGAGGTTGAAGATGTATATGTCATTAATGCGATGTACAGTAGAAATTCATAGCACAAATAAACATTGATTAGTTTTAAAATACTTTCAGCCTAGTGTGAAGGAATGAAGTTATTTTCCTTCCATGTTTTTCTTTAGGTGCATATACTGAGAGCAAAGGATTTCCCTAAGTTTTCTAAAAAAGTGTAACTATTTTTCTCATTAGTGTAAATTAAATAATTGTAAACCAATATTCATTTGAATACTAAATCAGCTGCAGGCTAATGACAGATGAGAAGGACCAAGCTTTCTGTCTTTTCAGTATGCAGAAAATGGTATCTGGCTTGCCCTCAGCACAGTTAAAAGGCTTCTGTTTGAACTCTGTACAAACAGACTCATAGGGAGTTCTGAAAAATGACAGTCATCTGAAAGATTAAATTTTAATTTATTCCCATCACTCCACGTATCCTCTGGTGTATGACAAGAGGAACTGTGTGTGGTACAGTGCTAATCCAGTGTTGGCAGCACTTCCAGTGACTTAGTCAGAGATATTTAGAAATGTTTCATAGTGACTAAATTTGTCTTTTCCGTTAATGGGAAGTTATTACTTACAGCTTCATTTCACTTCATCTGATATTGTTTCTTCACAGATACTTTAAACATGGTGGGGACGGACTTTTTGACTTCTTATTATGAAGTAGTAATATCTCACAGGTGGACAAAGAAGGTCACCATGGTCACAAGGAAGTTGTCTTTTAGGATTCACCATGGTGAAATAATGTACATATGAAACCCAATGATTTCTCTTTGTGTAAGCCTGCTAGCTAGATTTCACATTTCTGTGCTGGGGTGGCCGTTTGCAATCTGATATTTTGTACCACTAACATCTCTTTGAGTTTATCATAAAAATTATTCTTTAAAGATTGGAGAACATACGAGCAATCTTTGACCAATTTAGTGACACCTCGCCTTTTTCAGCTGTGTCAGAAAGACAGCTTTCTGGTACCTGTTTGTTTTCCATTGGTATGCCTAACTTTTTTCTTATTCATTTCTATGCAGTGTGCTGTGGTTAAGTGTTTTGACTATTTGTTGCTTGTGGGTAATATAACCTTACAACTAATGTAGGAGTCTATTAAAAGTAGTAAACTAGATTCTTTAGAAACAGGACTTTTATTTAGGTAATGTCACACTAATGAAAGGATACAAAGATGAATAACAACACCTCTCAAAAAAAAAAATTCAATAGTCATTTAAGTGAAAGCATAGTAAGACATGGAATAAGAGTAAAAAGAGTTAAATATATAAAACATGCATTGTAAATCTGAACTTTTCAGCGTGTGGCCTCTCAAATGGAATTAGAGGCCCTGTGTGACGTGCCTGCTCTGCCTGTACTGTCCAGGGGCTGCAAACTGATGGAAGTCTGAGCAAATGCTCGCTGAGAGTCAGCCAATGAGGAAACACAGAGGCAATGTTAATCTTAAGTCTTTTCCTTCAGATGTCTTTTGAAAGCAGCATCACTGGCCTTGAAGCTTCTTCTGAAGTTGTAAACTTCCTAAGTTCCAAGCAACCCTCAACCTGAGACATTTACCTTCTATAGTAGCCAGTTCTCAGTTACAGTGATCAGCTTCATAGATTCTGTAATCAAGAAAGAGCAACTGACATTCATTAAATATCTTTACTTCTGATGCCTGAGCAATCAATGTATTCTTTATCTGTTCAACTACCTCCATCTTTCTGACTTTTCTGCAATAAAATCTGTTTTGCATTATTTATATAACTGTATTTTTTGATCTATATGTCTCTGATAAGGAGATGTGATAAAAAATCTGCCATTTCATATGAATATCATGTTTCCAAATCTGAGCTGCTGGCTTTTATTCAGTTGCTCTTCTGCCAGCCAATGGTCTTTGAAGTTATTGATTATGCTCCTCTGTGGCCATCTGGCCATTCACTTCATGTGATGAACTAAACAAGAATCCATAATTTCTACTAACTTTATTTTTCCTTTTCTTTTTTTCTTTTTTTCTTCTTTAAATTTTATTTTGCAAGTACAGAGTATCAAAAGGGTGTAATATTACCATAATTATGAATGCTGTAAACAAGGTCCATGTTTTATTCATAAGGAAGACATTGGTATTTCAGTACATTAACAGGTCTTCTTTATATGTGACATCAAATAGGCTGTAAGTCTATTAGCTTTTCCTTCTTTTTAATCAATACATTCATAAGCATTGTGAATCTCATACTGAATTTGTCAGGCACCAGCAAGGGATAAGGAGCTGGGTGCAACAACAGCCAGCAGGGCAGGTAACTCACCAGTCCAGACCCTATCTGGTGGTCCCTAAGGAAGGGGCAACAGGGAGAAGCTCCTGCACAGGGCAGCAGGTGGGAGGTGAGTCCACTGCCAGGAGGCAGGGCTGACATCCAGCCAGGCAGTCAGCCTGCTGTGAGGCCCAGGTGGATCAGATCCACAGGTGGGCACAGACTAGATTATTCTACAGGCTGTTTCTTTTTGACTACTTTAAACTACAGAGTCCTTCTTTTAGACAGTCCTGTCATGTACATGTCATGTTGGCATCAAAGCCTTTTCTTACGTTGTCAGTGCATCATAAAAATGTGATACATTAATATATTTCTTTTTTATTCCTTTATTTTCTGAAGAAATTCTCTATTTTTAAACGATTCTTGTTTGTTTTCCTGAAACATCAAATTAGTATTCTTCAGAGGCTTTGGAATTTTGTCTATATTAAGGTCTTCTAACAGCATAGCTACATTTCCTGTGATAGCTACTATAGATATAGCTTATTTGTGGTGGGTTTTTCCCCTCTCTTCATCATTGATCATCTTTATCTTGTAAGCTGCAGAGTAGTTTTTCCACGTAACTTTAACAATTTTTCTGGTCACTTCATTTTGTTTCTTCATTCCACTCTTGGACACATGATTATATCAATAAAAGTAGGGTTATCCTTAAAGCATACTGTATAAAATTTCAGGGTTTTTAATAGTGACAGGCAGTATTCATTTCTTCTCTACATCTTTTAAATATGCATCTGTCTACTAAGCAGTAGAACTCATTGACTGGCATATCTATAAGTTTTCAGGAAACCTCTTCCCTACATGAGAGCTTGAGCAAAAATTTCTTAACCATGTCTGTGGCTGATCAGTATTTTGAAGATATTCAGTGGAGAAAGAGTATTTTATGAATTAGAAGGGTCCATGTTGCTGCTGCTGCCTTTTTGCAAAATTTTTTTAGGGTAATTGTGTTTCTTCTTTACTGCTACAACTACTGCTACTACTAGCTATATAAAGGTTTTATTTTATCAGTTTTGGTCTTCTGTTACATGATTACCACAAAATGTTCGTGTTAAAAACCCAGTGAGACGCAGGGAAACTATGAAATGTGAAAACTCCTGTTCAACACAGAGGAGTGATACATGAATGTGTTTTCTGTCTTCTGGCAAACAGCCTAAAAGATTGTTAACCCACCCTAACAGAAAGACTGGCATGGCCTTGTATGGACTATGCAAATCGCTGCACTCCAGTATTTCTTTTGCTCAGAGTATTGATGAGTATCCTGTGAAATTACTGAAAAATAACTGAAAGTGATTATGCAAATCATGTTCTCAAAATCAGCAGATTACAGAGAAGCAACTGAGGGTGAAGCCAACCAAGTTTGCTTCTACAAATGCAAAATGTTTCTACTTGTTTCTGAGATAACTTAATTTCAGTATAACATAAAATGGTTTTGCATCAAACCTGATTTTATGGGAGACTTTCTGGATACAAAAGATATTAAACATGAATCACTTGTTGAAATATTAATCACTGCAGTGAACCAAAACCAGAATGAACATTAATATATTGCACAAATGTTAGCAGGGTACAGTTTCTAAGATCCTAAGAAAGTACTGGTTTTGGTTTTGATGGTGTTGTTTTCGAGTACTTTTTTTCAATTTATTAAAAGTCATAAGGATTCCAGAAGAATTTTGCATAATATTTACATTACATATATTTGTAAAATATATCCATTAGGATTTAATGGATCAATTTATAGTGAATCAATTAGGATATATATATGTGTTGGCAGATGACTAAGAAAATATCAAAGGTTGAAGTTATATTGCCTCGATTCACACATACTTTCCAATATGCAGGCACAAGAGAATTCATTACATTTTCTTCCACAGCACTTCTCCCTTTTCCAACAGCTCAGAGATCTCTGTTGTAGTAGGAGGTCTCACAGTTCCCAATTACTTTCTGCTTTTATGTCAAAGCACTTAGCTTAGGATGCTTACCTTGTCAAATTTAAAGAAGTTTTGTATTTCACACTGAAAGGGCTATAGACACTTAACTAAATTCTAACAAAGCCAAAGATAGAGAGGAATCTCTGGATAGCCTAGCAGGTAGCCAGACTTTATCACCATGAACTGCCTGACAGCATTTTTAGGTGACCAGAAGGATTGTAGACCTCAGCAGATGAAGGAATGACAAACTGCAACCTCACCTGACAGATGGAGGAGAGATTTGGGTGGACACAGTGGCACTGAAGTCCCAGGAGAGTTCAGGAAAGTCACTTTGTAAGACTGACCTTCAGGAATCCCAGGCCGCTGAGACCAATGGGAAAGACTGGACCAAGGAAGACGTCCTTAGTGAAGGAGGATCAAGTCAGGGAGCATTTAAACAAACTAAATATATGTAAGTCCACGTTACCTGATGCACCAGAAGCACTGAGGGAGCTGGCCAATACCACTGCAAGGCCACTCTTGCTCATCTTTAAAAGGTCCTGGCCATCAGAGGAGGTTCCTGATGACTGCAAGGAACCAGATGTTACTCCAGTCTTCAAGAAGGGCAAGAAGGATCTGGGTACTGTAGGCCAGTCAGCCTGTCCTCAATTCCCAGTGAGTTGGAAGGCAGGTTTGCAGGAAAGGACCTGGTGCTTCTGGTGACAAAGGCCAGCAATATGCCCTTGTGGCCAAAAATGTCAACAGCTTCCTGGTCAGTGTTAGGAAGAATGTCACCAGTAGGTTTTAGGAGGTGATCCTTTCCCTTTACATAGCCCCAGTGAGACATATCTGGAGTTTTGGGCCCACATCTGTGCTCTCCAGTACAAGAGAAGCATGGGAAGACAAAAGAGGTCCAATGACAGGCCACAAAGATGCTGAAGGGAATGGATAATACATCATATGTCCAGAGCAGGAGTCCTCAAACTGTTTAACCAGGGGCCGGCGCGGATGCAGTGGCAGGCAGTCATCTGTGGCTGCTTGGTTTCCCCCCCCAACCCCCGGTGGGGGTGGGGGTTCTGTAAATACCGGGGGCTGGATTGAGGACCCTGGGGGGGGTATCCAGCCCACGGGCTGTAGTTTGAGGACCCCTGAGCTAGAGAGAGGGAGGGCTGTTCAGCCTTTAGAAGACAAGCCTCAGCAGGATCTTATTTCAATATGTATAAATACCTAATCTGGGGAGTCTAGAAGACAGAGTCAGACCTTTTGTGGTGGTATCCAGTGGTAGGACAAGAGGAAATGGGCACAAATCAATAAACTCAATGTAAAAATGAGAAAAACTGTTTCATTGTAGAGGGTCATTGAATACTGGCATGGGTTGTCCAGTGAGGTTCTGGAGTCTTCACGTAAGGAGTAGACATGGTCCTGGGCAATCTGCTCTAGGTGACCCTGCTTGAGCAGGATGTTTGGCAAGACAGTCTCCAGAGGTCCCTTCCAAGCTCATCCCTTCAGTGATTCTGTGATCTTCAGAAGCCTCTGCTAGACCGCTTCTTCTCAGAGGTGGAGACTGAGTTTACCAGGCAGCTCCAGCAGCAATTTTGCCCTACTAGCAGACATGCAACATAGCCTCAGAGTGGCAGCTGCACCACGATAGCTTGTTAGAGTTGTGCACCTCAGAAACTGTAGACTCCTCACTCTGCTATAATACTTTGGCGGGTGGTGGACTGTGGCCTTCTTGTTCCAGTATAGATGGTTCTTAGTGATTTTATATTAACCCTTTAGAGTGGGAGGGAGAGGAATGCAGGTCTCCCATGCTGTCAGTGGCAATCATGACTGCCAACACACATTCTCTTCATTACTTACTTTCTTTCATTCTTTCTTTCTTTCTTGCATTCTTTCTTCCTTTCTTCCTTTCTTTCTTTCTATCTTTCTTTCTTTCTTCCTTCCTTTCTTTCTTTCTTTCTTTTCTTTCCTTTCTTTCTTTCTTTCTTCCTTTCTTTCTTTCTTTCTTTCCTTTCTTTCTTTCTTTCTTCCTTTCTTCCTTTCTTTCCTTCTTTCCTTTCTTTCTTTCTTTCTTTCTTCCTTTCTTCCTTTCTTTCTTCCTTCCTTTCTTTCTTTTCTTTCCTTTCTTTCTTTCTTTCTTTCTTTCTTCCTTTCTTTCTTTCTCCCTTTCTTTCTTTCTTTCTTTCTTTCTCCCTTTCTTTCTTTCTTTCTTTCTTTCTTTCCTTTCTTTCTTTCTTTCTTTTCCTCATTAATGTTTAATTATTCCATGTAAAGTCAAATACCTTCAGCAAGGGGGATTGAAAGCCAATGAAGGTATGCAATAGTTGCTACTGAGGGTGCCTTTTGGGAAATGGAGGTAGAGGTTTTGAATCAACGCAAAGGGTGGAACTTCCCTTTACTTTCTCTGCTGAATTTTAGATACCTGTGTTTTTGATGAAGATGCTTCTCTAGTTATCTTTACACATAAAATGGCTATTTAGCATATCTTCAGACTGTGCTTTCCATACCAAGTCCCTGGGCAAGACAGAGAGATGCTGAAAATTACAATCTTTACAAGATCAAGGCCTGAGACAAGTGTTCAGTTTCTCAGTATCATGAAAATTTAGTTGCTTCTAGACAACGACAAGAAGAATTTAAACATCAAAGTAACTTTCATGTAAAAGCAAAGGTGGATATTGTGTTCAGCATTTCCAGATGACTTTGGAGTGTATATTGGAATTGGGTCCAATAGTATCAATACTTCTTTGTTGACTGATACATCTCATAATGCTGAATTGTGAGACACTGGGATTTTTATCATATCTAATATTTGTTATTCTAATATTTTAAGTGTTATTAAGATTAACAAAATATATTCTAAATTGATGGCAAGTATTATAAGCTGTGATTTTGTTCATAATACTGGGCATATTAAAAGACTAATAACTTTTGACATAAAAATATATATATTTTTTTAGTGTTTATTTGTTAGTCTTCTGAGCAGAAGGAAAAAGAAACCAAGCCTTTCTAATTCTGAAGTTTAGTCACTCTAGAGCAACCATGCACAAACTCAAGGGTATTCCTGTCAAGACAAGAACCTGGAGTAAACCTTCACTTTGAAACTATTTTCTCCATTCCTCCCTGTGAAAAGATGCTCTTTTCACTGGGGATCTCCTCTAATACTTTATTTGTTCTTTATTTGGCAGGACACCTAAAATCTCATCCAAACCTTTTTGCAGGAATTATACACAAAAACACTATTCTTGTCTTCCCTTGCAAAATCAGTCATTACTCTGGGACTTTAACAATGTTGAATCAATAACATAATAATGTTACCAGCTACTTCAACATTC
Source organism: Falco punctatus (assembly GCF_963210335.1). Classification (NCBI taxonomy): domain Eukaryota; kingdom Metazoa; phylum Chordata; class Aves; order Falconiformes; family Falconidae; genus Falco; species Falco punctatus. The sequence goes on from NC_137586.1 coordinate 65,474,655, forward strand.
TAAAACCATTGTGTGAAAACTTATGGCCTTATATAAAAATATTTCAATGTGTTTACATGGCCTTTTTTGCATTTCAGAATTTCCTTGGGATAAGAAAGAGAAGCAGTCAAAGGGGAAGAATCTTACAGTAAAATCTTTGGAGGAATTTTAAGGTAGGATAGTTTACCTTACCTCACAGTAAAACATACTTTTTTTCAGGAAACAAAATAAAACAAATCTAAAATGTATCTATTATTTTTATAAGCATTAAAGGAGATGTTGTGATCCCATTGATAAGAAATGAACTAAACATTTTCCTTCACCCTATCCAGGCACTCATCTGCAAGACTTTTGCCTTACCATCTTATACCTAAATTATTCGATTTTGTCTGCAAAAGAACCTTGTCTACCCTATCATTTCAGATTGTTAAAAGATTTGGAATATATAGTTAAAGGACAAAGATTCAGATGTTTTTGTTGATGTCAGTGGCAGGCTTTCAGTAACATTATGACAAAATGCTAGGTGTCAGAGTTGAGGTTCCCCTGTTTTTACTTTGCCATTTAATGTATTATTTTCTTTTAGCACCTACTGTTATTCTAGAGAGAATGGCCTTGAACTGTGGAAAAGAATTAGCTGATGGTGAAGTCAAAGGAGAAAAGTTTAAAAGTAGGAAAATAAGGAAGAGAAAGGTTGATGGTGAGGACAAAGAAAGGTCAAAAGTAATTGTATTTTAAATTATTTAGAAACACTCTTTCTGCATCTATCTTCAAAAGTGCATAAACAGATGTCCTGGGCAATCAAACCCAAAGAAGAATATATTTTGCATTTGCAGGAGCTGAATTAATTATTTTTTTATATAATCTAGTATTTACTCCCTCTACTTTGGACTTCAATCTGAGATAGAGTTTGATCAAATCACAGGGGTTGCATTCTACTATCTGATATATACATACTCCTTAATTTCCTGCCTAACTGCAGAGGAATTTTGTGCATTCTTCAGGTGGAAGACCAACAGGATCCTGGGTTGCATTAGGAAGACCATTGCCAGAAAATCAGAGGTGACCCCTCCTCTCGCCTCAGCACTGGTACAGCCATGCCTGGCGTGCTGGGTCCAGGTCTGGGCTCCCCAGTACAAGACAGAAATGGACTTAGAGCAGGGAGTCCAGGGCAGGGACACATAAATAATGAAGGGACTGGAGCATCTGTTGTATGGGGAGAGACAGAGAGTGGTGTCTGCTCAGCCTGGGGAAGAGAAGGCTGTGAGGGGATCTTATCCACATATATAAATACCTGCTGGGAAGAAATGTAGGTTATGAAGCCCAGTTCTTCTCAGCAGTGCCTGCTGACTGGACAAAATGCAATGGCTACAAATTAAAGTGTTGCCTTCACAGGTGCGCGGTGACCTGGTTCAGGAACGGCACGGCGGCCAACGCCAGGCCGCGCGGTCCATCAGCTCACAGACACCAATGTGGTGGATGGCAAATGGCGTTTATTGCTGAGCGGCGCGACACTATATAGCCTAGGTTTACAATGTCACTTCCATCTGCTTACATCATAAGCTAAAAGCTGTTGGCTACCTGGAGGGGGGCCCTGTGTTTCCGTACAGCGCGACATCTTCCGGCTGCCAGGCCCTACCTAGCAACATTAAAGTACAGGAAATTTCATGAGAACACAATGAAACACTCTTACTGTGAGGCAGGTACTGGTTTTAATTGGGGTCTTTTCAGAGCTGGGGAATAGAGGGGATTCAGGGAGAACAGCAAGCCTGTAAACTAGTGAAGCAAACCTGTAAACTAGTGAAGGTCTATAAAAAAATCACTGTTATATTAGAGCCTCATGACATCGTCAATGTTTCCAGTATAAAATGAAATGTGAAAATGTTTGACCTGCATAGATTTTCTCTTTTCTGCTAATATAGACATTTACAGATTAATGTTCCCATTTTTTCCCAATATGGAGTATTTAAAAGTTCATATTTATCCTTAAAAATTTCTATGCAATCTTTTGCATGATTTATCATTCCAGATGAAACAGCCTTTACCAGTTAGTTGAATTGTAAATCAATATTAGACTTTAACCCAAGGATAGAACTTAATTTCTGGGTTTATTTTTAACACAAAATCACATTGTAGAGTCACCAGTCTATTCTTTTGCAGAAGCTGAGCAACCCAGATAAGAAATATTGCAGCAGCTATTCTTTACCTGATGCAAAAGAAAATTATATGGATCTAAATTTCAACAATGAAAAGGTAAGAATCATCCATCACTTCCAGTGATTTTTCCGTATTCGGAACACAGAGTTGTTGTACTTAATAGTTCTCACAGGACATGTGCCTTTGGCTTTGTCACAGCCTGCCTATTTGAAGAAATTTCCATCACTTGGAGAAACTGTAGTTCAGACCACTAGTTTTGATCTGCTAAGACATCCACGGTACAAGTTCCTAGTGATTAACAGATCTATGCGTAATTAAAAAATCTTAGTGACAACATTTTAATGTTTATACTAAGTTGCACAAGGTAAATGGAAGTAATGCTACAGTTATGATCAGAAACCACGTGGTAGCAAAGCAAAAACAAGCAGCAAGATTTGCCTAGAATATTAATATAGGCATAGTAATAAACTACCGTTTTCCAAAATGGATCAGTTGGATGCATGGCAAAGCATACTTAGTAAATTCTGTCCACTTTCTGGCTAGTAAGCATAGTTAATTGAGCACAGCAGATTGTCAGCTGGGTTGAAGTGGCATGCTGACAAGATCTGAATGCTTTTGGTCAGAATACCTCCTCTCGTTATAAGTTTTAACAAAGCATCATCAAAATTATCTATTTTTGGTGTCCAGGGTATTGTTAAATTAAATCTTTTCATACCATGCCCTGCTTATTCTTTATAAGGGCTTTTACACAGTGTTCTAGCTGGACAGGTTATACATTTCCCAACACTACGCTTTGTTGTACCTGTGCAGAATTTAAAAAGAATCAAGCATTTGGAAACAATCCTGGGTCGTGCCCCCTTAAAAGAAATTTAACTAAAGCCTGTTGAACTCAGTTTGGACCTTAACTTCCCTCCTGCCTTGCTGTCCTTTCTTGTAGATGACAAACAGCTGTCCTTCTATGGGTCGGCACTGTGCTGGGTACCACAGAGCTTCCCTCACCATTACCCTTTTGTATTAAGTTGAGGACAGTGACTATTGTACTTCTCATGTATGAGAAGCTGGCTTTCCCATTCTTGCAGTAATTAGAAAACACTTTCATCATGTCAATGAGACTCTACAATAACTGAGGTTTCTTTATCAACTCATTTGCTGCAAAGAGCTCATTCAAGTCTCTCCATGGCACTTAGGCCTAGGTATCTGGGTTTAGAAAAGGTTTAAGTGGAGGGCACTAGCAGAGCCCTCAAAGTTGTAACAGCATGTAAAGTAAGTTGGGGGTTTTATACATAAGCAATTCCCCTTTATTTCAGTCAATCAATAAGAAACACGGAGGTAAAAAGGCATGCTTTCAAGGTAAGTGCCAGATTCACTTCTGTGTGTGTAATGGCAACAAGACAAAAGATAGGGCTTTCAGGCTGGCAGAGCTCTCGTAGGCTGTTGAAAGCCTACTCTGTCATTTTGCAAGAAAATTTGTAGCAAAATGCAGGGAAATATATACTAAATTCTTAACTAACATACCTTTCTCATGGGAACCATGTCTGTAGCTGTTGCAGCAGTATAATTAGAGTTAGAGGCCAAAACGAAATGTCTAAGACTTGTCTACTATGTTATGGGAAGTGGGGGGAAAAAGAAATTATCAGGACTACAGTGTTCTGAAAAGAGTTAAAGAATGGACTATACAAGAACTTCTGTAAAAAGTTTGGGAGGAGTTAGACGTTCTGTAAAGACACGGAAGATCTCATCTTTAAAAGGTAATAGCATATATTACTCCCTGTTTTCCTGAACTGAAAATTATTAGCATTCATTACCTGTGTAATTTGAAAGCATTCTGGGAACATGTGTTGTAACTGCAGTCAGTTAGTTGATGAGATGTATTAAGTGGATTTCCTATGGCATGTTCTAGATTGCAATTAGTCTGCATAGATTCACAAAAGGGAGCTGGAGAGGAAGTACTTGTCGCGACGGAGGGAAGACACAGTCACTCAATATGAGTGATCAGCAGACTTCTTTTATTGTCCCTTACAGTCACCTTTTATGCCTTGTTATAATTAGCTCATACATATTACAAAAGTTAAGCTCATTATTGGTTAGTTGCCTAAATACCAAGCCCGCCCCTAGTTTCTCTTCTGTAGTTATCTGTTCCCACCTGCAACATTCTTTTCCCACCACAATCTTCCTGTTATTGTGTAACAAGAACAGCCAAGGATAGTGTATTTTGCTTTACTTCAGATAAGCTGAGAGCGATGTGCATTTTTGTCCAGCCAGCTGGACTATGTCTATGAGACCTTTTTCAGCTAGCCAGTTATCCACAAGTACTCTCTGTTCCTGTCTATATTACTAAGTGTTCTAACTTGTATAAGACTTTTCAGGCACTTGGATGCTGCAGCACATACACAGGGAGCCTGTCTACGATGCAGAAACCTGCACAATAATCACAAAGTTCAAACTTACTGTTGTATATCTTACACTTGGTCACCTAATGTGTGCACAGTCAGTCAAACGTGTATGGGACGCTCTGTGTACCAGGCTGACCTGCACATGCATTTGTGCTGTTTCATCTGGAGTTTTTGCCTAGATAAAAATTTTCGCATGGAAAAGATGTCAGGTATGACCAGGTATTTGTTAGTTCACTTATATCTGAGCTGTGGTCACAACACTCTTACCATGGCATGAGAAGGGCTCAGGCCAAAATGACAGCACTTCCATCTTGAGATCATAAGATCAGCTGAAGCCTTTCCCCAAGGTCCACCCCCACCCCCCCACCCCCCCCTCAAAAATAGGCGGAGCTTTCCAGACACTTCCAACACTTCCATCCCTGCACCCTGGGATAAAAGAACCTTGTAATAGAACAATACTTTGTATTTTAAAGGACAGTGGAGGCTGAAGACACAATTGCCTTGGGGCTGTTGAAGAGCATGCAATTGCAGACAGTGTTTATTGGCATCATTATTAGGCATTGCCTGCTCTACATAGTTCAAGAAAGGCTGGGTGGTAGATACAAATGAAAAGCATCCCTTGCAAAGCGATTTCATCTAAGCAGTCTCCACAGTTTTCAAATATGCTCCACTTTGGATTTAATATACTAAATAAAGATTCTGGTTTTATTGCATACATTGATATTCAGTCATCAATGAAGGAGTTTTCATGTTATGTGTTTCCCTCCCTTTTGATTTATCTTAACTAATCTTTGTAATAAGGCTGCATATTTGTCCATACCTCTTACACCCTAGTTATTTTTAAAATTATCTTTATTGTTCCTTTAAAATGAATTTGGACTTTGCATATGTTGCCTAAACTTCCAAATTACTGAGCTCTGATTTAGTTAATAATGAGCACAAAGTTTAGCTCAAGCTTGCCCACCCTCTCCAGTCGTTAAATGATATCCTCTGAAGCACCCACCATCTCAAGTCGTCAATACTGACAGATAATGATAAGAACACCGTTATGTAAATAATGCAAAAAGAAGTCTCCCAGTGGAAAAGTTTGAGCTGCAAGAGACAAGCTGATAAGGGGTTGCAGTCCTCAGAAAATTAGTTGAAAGTAGGACAAAGGTAATTGTGGTAATGGGAGATCACAACCTCCAGCTCAAGTAGCCCCCCAAAAGAGGTCTGCTTTGAGGGTAAAAAGCTTCAGCAGCACTACCTGAATGTGCACACTGATGTACATTAGAAGCGAGAAACTAGTAGCCAGCCGTGAGCATGAGTGACAATGCACCCACCATGTACTGTGGATATGCCGCTGCTCTATGGTATATCATGCGTGCCCTCGAGCAGCTTGGTGTGCACGCTGGGAGGAAAGATCCCCGGTGCACCCAGCGCTGCGATACACGCGTGTCGGCTTTCTAAACTGCCATTCGGTTTGGAGAGCTTCCTGGTTACAGTTTTCAGTGACATAAGCAATGAAGCATTTCTGTGAGTGATCTGAATGTAACATTGGCAGATGTGTGTCAGACATTGTATACTTACATTTTATTATAAAAGAGAAGCCATGCAATGAAAAACATCGTGTATCTGGCCAGATTATGAGGTACAGAAAGTGTGTGCAATTTACCACAGTACAGTAGATGCATCTTTAAAATATTTCCCTGTCCTGGTTTCAGCTGGGATGGAATTAATTTTCTTCCTAGTAGCTGCTGTTGTGTTGTGTTTTGGATTTAGTATGAGAACACTGTTGATAATGCTGTCCCGTAGGAGGGTTTGTTACCTGGTGTGCAGTGCTGGTTCATGCACCAAGTTTCAGTGTTCCTATTCTTTTAATCTGGTTTGTGCAAAGTAAGGAGCAAGGTGGTAACCCACACATGCCTAGCTCCCTGATTGCCAAAACTTTACGCTATCTATACTTTTCAACAAGCAAAGACGTCAGCCTTCGTTGGTTACAAGTGACACAACTTTCCATTCCTTGGTGCTTGGTTTCCTATTTGTCAGGCGCCTCCTGCTCACTATGTGAATGCAGTCCGCATGCGCAGCCTCCACTTTTGGAGTCCAGGGTGTGTGTGTGTGTTTCTTGAGTCAGTGGTCAATAGGTCAATGGGTCAGCGGTCATGATCTCCCCTGGCCGGAATTACCTTTCCCATAGTTTTCCTGAGTTTATTTCTTGTGATGAGCAGCTTTCTGTCAGCTCATCTGTCTCGTGGGGGTGCTTCCTTTGGGAAATTCCTTTTCTAAACTTGGAGGAGCGCTTAGCAGGACATACAAAAAAGCTTGTAACATCAAATAACCATTAACGAGTCATCTGTTCTAATTGTCTTAAATTCAAACTACTAAGAATACATTCAGTTTTATTAATCATTTGATATAAGTATTTCAGGGATGTTTTAGTTACTGCTGAGCAGTGCTTATGCAGAGCCAAGGGCTTTTTTGCTCCACACCCCACCCCACCCCACCAGCGAGTGGGCTGGGGGAGTGCAATAAGCTGGGAGGGGACATGGCTGGGAGACCTGACCCCAGCTGACCAAAGGGATATTCCATACCATATGATGTCATGCTCAGTGTATAAAGCTAGGGGAAGAAGAAGGAGGAGGACCTGTTTGGAGTGATGGTGTTTGTGCCCCCAAGCAACTGTTAGGCATGATGGAGCCCTGCTGTCCTGGGGATGGCCGAACACCTGCCTGCCCATGGGAAGTGGTGAATGAATTCCTTGTTTTACTTTCCTTGCATGCGCGGCTTTTGCTTTACCTATTAAACTGTCTTTATCTCAATCCGAGTTTTGTCACTTTTTCTCTTCTGATTCTCTCCCTCATCCCACTTGCAGGGGGGAATGAGTGAGCAGCTGTTTGGGGCTTAGTTGCCATCTGCAGTTAAACCATGACATCCATTCATTCCCAAGTGTGTGAGAGAGATGTCTTGTTGTTTTGGATCTTTTAATTTATGTGATTTTTTTTGCCTATGGATGAGGCTAGGCTTTATTACCTATACCCTGTTTCAGGAAGGCTTAAATGCTGAGCTATAGTCAAAACTTTACCTAATGAGATTCTCCTCAGATACAGCTTGCATAGGGTCTGTGAATGTATTACTAATTTTCTGGAATATTTTTCTCTTTTATAAAACATTAGAACTGAAAATTGTGTTAAAAAACTGTTAAAACTGTGTTGCACAGGACCCACTCCTGGCTACTTTGTGTTACACATTATTTACACCTCCTCTCTCTTCTCTGGCAGCCTGCCCAGAGAGCATCACCACATATCACTACTTAGACTGAAAGCTAGAGTGTAAGAAATTGAACTGGGAAACTGTGACAGCCACAGAGAGTGTCTAATCTAAATAGACAAAACTTAGAAGGGCTAGAGAGGCAAAAGAACATGAAGAAATTAAATGCGCTGCAAGATCATGAAGGACATTAGTGAGTGCAACCCACAGATGCTGACTTCAATACTTTACTTACAATACTGGTCTGTTTTGACACGTATGACTTTTGCCAAGACTAAATCCTCAGTGTATCATTTCCCAAATCCAAAACTCAGCCACTTAAGTATTTCTGAATGTGCTGCTTGAGTTCACACTTTTCTCTTGTCCCACTTGTTCTTTTCTAGATATATGTTAAGCTCCAACATGTGCATAAAAAAGAGTGGAAGTTAAGATGTTGTTGCCATTGGTTTTCATGAGTGTCCCTATTTTGGGAAAAAGCTATGTTTGATATGTCCAGAAAGATAATCTGAATAATCATATTGGGTGAATGTATAAACTATAAACTGTGTTTGAATGTGGTATCCCAGAATTGCAATGGTTACTCAATCCTTTTGCTAGTGTGGTGATATGTTCAGTTGAAATGACATCTGACATGCAGAATGACTACTATCTTGAGGAAGATGTGCTAGATTTTGATTACACTGTTTCTAAATGATATTTTTGTGAACGACCGTTTTAGACATGGTGCACAACTAACGAACTGTAGCCTTTGCCTGACCAAACTTTCTAAAGTCTGTTCAGTTTAGAATGAAAGATATTTTTTTTTCTTAAACAATAAAGTACTATACTGTCAGTGTACCCTATGATTTTCATTTCAGATATGCTTCTAGTTTAAGAAATCAGAAGAATCTTAACAAAAGTAATATGTCTCATCTCAAAAAGAAGTCTGTTTATTAAAAAAAAAAGTAAAGACAAAGAATTCTTGCTACAGCTATCATTCCTCTCAGTAGTTTCAGCTAGAAGGTGGTTTGAAAGATAAGCCAAAATTTTTATAGGAATTGAAAAAAAATCCTAGAAGATTTTGCTTTATTTTTAGGTCAGCTGTAGTCAGCAGATTCTCAAAGGAATGCAATGACATTAACTCAGAATAGAAAGGCAGAACAAAGTGAGTTATATCAATGGAATAAAACAAAATGGTAGAAGGAGAGGGATTAAGAGACATTAGATGAGCAAAGCTCATCAAGTGCTAAGCAGAAATAAGGGTAAGTAACAGCAATTGTTGCCCTTGTGGAAAACAAAACAGAATTTAGCAGTGAGAAATAAATTTCTCTCTGGTATTTCTTGATAATTAAGTTCTGGTAAAGGAGAAGGTTGTGGTGAAGGTACTGGATTAGAAAAACACCAAAATATGTTATGAAAATAATGTATATACTCTTGTTATCTGTGTTTATGGTAGACCTTTGCTGTCTGTCTTCCTTCTTTCATGTTTAGTGTCCCAACATTACAGAATAAAAAAGTGAGCAGAGATGCTATGAGTGAAAAAAGACGCAAGAAAAGGACAGAGGAATTGTTTTAGGAAGTGATAGAGAGATTTTTTTTTTTTTTTCAGAGCACAGCATATTTGACCTTGCTAGTGAGCCCTTTCTTCCTTTTGCTGGTCTCTGAGTGGAGAGTTGACTGTTGTCCCAGTGCAAGATATTGCCAATATACAGACAACAGTAGGAGGTAAAAGCATCTCAGCTTGTTTGAGAAAAGTGTTAAAGGGAAAATATTGGTACTTTGCATAAATATCTTAGGGAACACTATCTCCTTCTTAGAACCATTATTGTGGAAGCAGAGATTCTTTTCCTGTCTTTCTCATCAAACAGGCGGATGCACATGGAAATGTGTGGACATTCCAAAGCTCAGTTCATACATCATCCAAGAAAAAAATAACTTGGAGTTAATAAAATGGATGAACCAAATTTGGTTTTCTCACTCATTTTTCTGTTAAACTGTTGCACTAAGTTATATTTTTTAGAAACCCTTAAGAATTTATTTTCTTCCTGACTCATCAGTCACAAATATAGCAAAACAGTCCTGTTACAGTTTGGGGGTTTTGGAATTTTTTTTAGGGTGAAGAGAAATACTGGATGTTCTTGAATGAAGAGTAATAACAATTCCTTCTAGGCCACTAAAACCTTTTGCCCTGCCATATATCTACCTCTACAAGACAGCAGTTTGAACAAGCTGTCTGGTAAAGCCAACTTAAAAGGAGACATACACCAATTACAAAAGAAATACCTTCACTTTTGTGCGTGAAATGATCTCATAAATAACATTCATTGCAGATTGATGTTCCACAAAGTTTCCAATCCCACAAAGTGCCTCTAAAATGTTATGTTCGATCATATGTGCTATGTTACAGTTGCAGTAGATTATAACTGAACTTCTAATACTTGTGAAAATGAACTAGTAGTTCATATCTTAACATCTTTTCCCAATCTCCAGCTTGCTAGTAGCAGGATAGGCTACTTGTGTAGAAAACTACTAGATTTTTTGCATTCTTCTCTTCCATCATACTTTTATAGCTAAAGAAAGCACATTTGAAAAAGTAGAATGTGATTCTCTTTTGATATATTGTGGTATAAATCAGTAATCAACCTGATGTCAATAGAGTTGCTCTTAGCAGAACTGAGATCACTGCTACTGAAATTTGTCACAAATGTCCCTTAGATGTGCAAGTGATGTTCTAGTACCTGTTGCATGCCAGTCTGAGACCAGAGTGTGGTTCTGTTTGTATTCTTGGGAACAGAATTAAGACTCAAAATGGAGCCAAGAGCCAAGGAACTTTATTTGTCCAACAATAAATCTGCAAATGCAAAGGAAGAGAGAGCGAGAGATAAAGAGAGAGAAAGGAAGGAAAGAAAGAAGGAAAGAAAGGAAAGAGTTCAGAACAATAGCTACCACCTCGGAGCTGCGACATCCCGACAGTCTGATTCATTTTCAAGTCAGGTGGGGGAATGTTCCGTCTGGTGTTAGTTGGTTCCGTTTTTTATAGAGTTGTTACAAGCTGTTCTGCTCAGCCACACGCCCCACCCGACAATGGTGTACGTGCCCAACATTCCTCAGGGGCCTTCAGGCACCTTGATGCCCCTGACCCCAAGTCTGGGCACATGCACAGGGGTTTGGTTAAGTTTTGCAGGATCAGCTTCCCTCGTTGCTCCATGGCGTCAGTTGGTTTCCTCCTTTAACAAGGTAGAGATAAATCTCTGCGGTGGCAGTGGTGTTATCTTCCTGCTGTAACAAGGTATTCACTGTGGTGGTGGCATGAGTTTCCTGCCATAGCAATGTTGAGACAACACACCTGCTGTGGCCATGGTGGGCCTCACCGGCGCAGTCTCGCACAGTACCTCAGTTATTAGCCACTACTCTTGCACCCTGTTTGATTTGATAATTCTAAAGTACATTGTAATTAACAAATATATGTAGATGGTGGCTATGAAGTGATGGGAGGACACCTAGAAGTTATTTTCAGCTTGGAAAGATACCATGAAGCCCTTTAAGATTTTAATCTTTTGCAACTTTCTTAATTTTAGATGTTGTGTATGCCTAATGTCACCCTTAAGTTATAGCTACAGTCCAATTTAAATGTCCAAACCAATTTAGGTGCCAATCTGGCTTGTAATGCCCAACAAGCAAAAAATAAAATTTGCTTTTCCTCTCTCACACTGACCTCTGCTTCTAAGGTATCTTGGCTGGGTGAGGACAGTGCTAGCTGATACATATTGAAGCAGCAATTTTTTGCTGCTGTGCTGTGACAGACTCGTAATAAAATTATCAGGATAATATTATACTAATAGCAATACAATTTTATATAAAATTATTATATATAATTTTATATAAAATTATTATATCTGCATAGAAGATGTATTGCATATTTATTATATATTGCATTTCCTATTTTATAATTAAGATTGTGTACAAAATATAATAAAAAAGGACAGCAGGATCAGATTCTCATTCTTTGTTGATCCTCCTATTCTTCACTTAGGTGTGTACAGATTCTGACTCTTGTTTTCAGTTGTTTTGACATGTAATTACTTAGGACATAATTTAGATTGTGCTTTGGCACACAGAACATAGGTATTCAGTACAAGTTTCCAATTGTCATTGCATTGTCTTAAAACTGCAATTCCCTCTTTTTCCCATCTCCAGCATATTAAAAAAATTGAACTTGCACAGTCATAATGCCAGAAGTTAGCAAATGGCAGAGTTAAAGCAGAGTACAAACTCACTTCTATTTTTCATTTGTCTTAAGAGAGACAATAATATTGTTGCAATACTGTTCTGCAGAATTTCTAGTGCATTCAGAACACAGTACAGATGATGCTCACATAAAAACTAGGTATTTAATATTTCACTTTATCTTTATTGTTCAGCAAGTATCAGAAAGAAGAATAGTTAATTTCTTTGAGGCTTTTGTATATTGATTATAACTATAATATCTGGTTAAAAAACATTAATTACATGAATCAAAATCTCAGGAATCTGAAAGGGTGTTTATTCCCATTTTAGAATCATGTACTTTGCAAATTTCTCATCACCACACATAAAGGTCAGAAAGTGCACAGTCATTACCAGCGGCCAATTTTAAATAATTTTGTTATGATTTTGTTTTTATTGTTTTTATTTTTTTAATGATTTTTTATGACATAATTTTTTATGTTTGGTTTTGTTATTGATGTTGTTGTTGTGTTTTTTTTTAAAGCAGTTTCTACCATTTTTAGTTGCATTGTAACCTGCTCAGCCATTCTTAAAATCAGAACAAGCAATTCAGACACCAAAAGAAAGAAAGATCATATCTGAGAACTTCTTTGGAGGATATTTGTTCAACAATACATAGGAAATTGAAAGAGGCAGCTCCAGTTCTCCAGGGACAGTACTCTCTGTCTTAATAGTTTCCTAGTTAGCTAGTTCATGAAATGTCTTTTAGATCTCTGGGAAAATGAAACCAATGAAAACTAGCTTGCACGTAATCTTCACTCCATAGCAAGATTCCTTCTAAAAACACTAACAATGAAAAATATTGTCAATGTGAAGCCACAATGAGGTCAAGTAACTTTTGAAGATAAATTCTTTGATCTTGAACTTTTGATTTGCAACAGTTCATTTAATGTTAAAGAAGGAAACAAAAATTCTATGGCACACTGTCATATTGTCACACTGGCATCAGCGTTATTAGGTAGAAGAATGAGAACAGATTTCGGGACTTTATTTAACAAAATTAACTGATTTCCACTGTACTTCATCATTTGAATGTGGAGCAGCTGTAAAGACAGTTTCAGTGTATTTTGCCAGTGCTTCCACAAATGTATCCTGATAGCAGAGGAACAGTACAGTTAGGGGTCCTGCTTACCCTTCAGACTCTGGAGGATGGTGTGCTTCAGTGAGCTTTCTTATGTCAACTGTCATTCATCTCTTGAACTCTTCCCATCTATCCCTGTCTTGTCCTTGTTGCAGATGCACGGACAAAAAGGTTTGGTCATGCCCATCTGCTCAATGCATGAAGGCCTTCATAGTCTGTCCGTCCGTCTGTCCATGTCCCTTCCCCCCCCCCCCCCCCCCCCCCCTTCCCCCGCTTAGGAGAAAGAGTCAGTAAATAGATAAGCAAACTCCAACAAATCTTCCCATAGAATGTGCAAAATGATGCCTTCTTGTCCCAGGGGACTATCTGGGACAGGCTTTGCCAGCCCCAGAAAGAGCCAACACAGAAACAAGTCCAGAAAATGCAAACTGTGCAGAGTTATGACCAACAGGATGATGATGATGATGATTTTACAATGCGAACTCTTGGGAAAATGAAGAACAGATAATGCTACATGCCCACCTGTGAGCTTATACGGAGTAAGAGGATTAAACTGCTTACAGACAATCCAAAACAGCAAGTGGAAAATTGGAATATCCTTTGGAAACTTTTACAGTGAACCACTTTGATTTTAGTTTGGAATATAGTTACTTTGTGCAAACTGCAAACAGCTATGTAAAAACAAGCTAGTCAGAGGTTGCACTTCATCCTGTTTTGAAAGAGGAAAGGGGGAAGACAAAATATTTTATTCCAGAATGACAACTCCCCCCTTAGTTTGATTAAATAAACTTTTGTGTATTTGTTCTGTCTGGAAAAAAAAATCATTGTAAGTTGATCTGAAAGTTTTGTCTGTATTTCTGTTTGGTTATCCAGCTGAAACAACTTCAAGTATTTTGCTGCCTTTCCAAAGACATTGTTTAGTTTACATTTTGTCCCAGTCTTAATTTTTCTAACTGTGAAATGAGGTTAATTAAAATGTCAGCAAGTTATGAAATAACTAAATGATGCAACCCTCTTTTTACTTTAAGGTATGTGGAATAAAATGTGCAACAGAGCACAAAATGAAAAATTGTCACAGCAGCATTCTATCAGATGCTCTGTTGCATTAGAATTGCATGTGGTGTTGTTAGAAAGCAACCCTAGACTACTGAATCTCAAGCCTTGTTATTTTTTTCATTATGTTACATATGCTGAATGCAAATATATTAGATTTAATTTGCTGTAGTTGCTTTTCTGTGTTTTCAGCCTTTTCTCTCTAATTCTGGCAATTTAAACTGTATTAAATAACATTATAGCATCACTATTCTCTTCAGAATTGTTTCTACTTTGGTGCACTCAGGTTCTAATCCCTTTTTGAAAGACCTGTAATTATTCTACACTCAACCACATAGTACTACAGCTATGTACTTTTTTGTGCTTGTTTCCAAATGATCCAAGTAATTGTACCGATTGATTCCTTTCCCAGTTGGACATTAGAATCAGATTTAACATCCCAATGTCTGTTCTGTCTCTGTTGTTTTAACATGCACGTTAAAGATCAGATCTTTACAGCAAACAATATAGCTTCTAGAGACAAATCAGGCCTAAATAGTAATCCAGTAAATGATACAAAAACCTATTAAACTTTTTTTGTAATATTACAGAATGCAGCAAAGTACACTGAACTCAATTATTTTGCACCATAAAATACCAAGTTATTGTATTACATAACAAATATCAGTTGATTTTTCTGTCTGTAGATTATACACAGCAAGAAACACAAAGCTATGGAGGGAGAAGTTGTAGGTATTGATTCATCTTGTTTTAAAATTTTTCATCCTTTCTGGTTGACAGTTTCGATCAATCTTCATTTTAGGTAGAAGTAATATTGGAGAATACCAGGGGAGGGTTCCAAGAGAAAGGAAACAACTGTATAAAATACATATACTATAGAGCTTTTGCAGGAGCATTTTGGAAGAATATTTAGTTCAGAAGGTTCTGCTCTACACAAATTTCAGTGGATGGTATATGAAACAATTGATCTTATTTTCTATGTGATTTGTAGTATTTCATGCGAATTACTTTCAGAGTGGTATCAGAGAGACTATGGGTGACCATGTGAGCAGTGTATGTTGTTCATGGTGGGTAATCACAGTCCCGAGACTTTGAAAGACATTTGTGTTTCTCTGCAGAATAAAGGATGGGCAAAAAAGGTGGTGTACACAGGAATTAAGTTCAATAAGTTATAGTCTCTACTGTTCTGGACCCTGTAATTGTTCTAAATATGGATTGCTAAATCATGCTGATAGTGGCCTTTACACCATTTCAAACTCATTTTGCATTGTTCTAACTTTGTATTGACTGCACAACCTCTCAAGGCAGTCTTATCCACTGCTTCAGTGTCTTCATTGTGAAAAATTTTGCCATGGAGAACCAAAATTTGTATTTCTTGATGCACTAAAACAACAAGTGATTAAAAAAAGGTGGAAACTTCCATTTTGGCACATACAGGTTAAGCTTCCTTGTCTTCTCCGTGATATTTCTGGATGGTCCTGGCTAGGGAAGCTAGCCTAGAGGAATTCAAATCAAATCAAATAACCTTCTAATGCCTATACCTTAAAATTGCAAAGAACAGGATCATTAATCATAGATGTACAAAAATGAATATGAAAATCCTGGAACTTTCCTACACCTTCTGCTTAGCCTATACTTCTTTGTTTCATTTCCAGTGATCTGAAATAAGATTGAAATTTATGAGAATAATGCTTTGGAAGCAACACAGATCATGGGAGACATTTGGTTTTATGTCAAATCTGTGAAGAGAGCTAGTTAGCATCACTGGTACTGATGAGCAGCAGGTGCTCTCAAAGCTAGCATCTACTTTCCAATACTGATCTGCACCCAAAAGCAGCCCAAGGAGCCAGTGGTAACCTTACTGGACCATGACCGTATATTTGTAGCAGATTAGATAAGTAGTTTGCTGTATCTGGGGTTATTACTGTATTGTGGTTAAGTGCTCAATAGTTTTGATTTCTTCCAAACATACTGTTTGAAATGTATCCTAAGAGAATAAATTAACAGTAACTATACTTAAACATCAGTATCTTTTTCATATATGTTCTTCTGTTACATTCAATGATTTCATTCTTCACAAGCAGATTTGGAAATAAGTCATGATGCATGTAAAACAAAGAGTTGCTGTGACTCTTAAGCATTAGAGGAGAGAATAGGAAGCAATCCTGTTGCTTCCAGCAACTGGACACTGCTAGCTTTACAGCACCACTCCCAATTAGACCAGTTATCCACAAGATGGTGTACTAACACTAACAACTGGCATTAATTTTTCAGGCAAATTTCTTCTAAACTAGGGGAATGAGAAAGAATCCTTTCTATTGCCTGTGGGAAAAAAAAAATATTTCTTATACTTAAATTTGCACCAATACCTTCCGGAAAATAGATTGCTGGTGTCCCTCTTGAAATTTTACTGTCCCATCCATCCACCTATCTTTGTAGATGTTGATTTCCAATAGCTATAGTAAAATTAAAAATGTGCCTTTTAGACACTCATTTGTCTACTCAAAGATGATTAATGTCTCAGGGTTTCACAAAAAAGCCCCATTTTGTAGCTGGTACCAAGAGCCTTAAGCAGTGAATACATGATAGCCTGTTTGTTTGAAATTCTTTTCCCTGATTCTTGATATAAGACATCTCAGCACATGATAGTGATAAAGCTGGTTGTATCCTGGGCCTTATAGTAATCCATAGGTGTTTCTTGCAGCTGCATGTGATAGTCCCAGGCATTCACTTTTCTATTCTTTTCTTGCATCAGAGTATTTTCAGATCATAGGACTTTGCCTGAGATTTCTTAATTTCTGCAGATAAAGTTACTATATTAGTTACAATTATTGTTAAGGAGGTCTTCAGAATACTGGGTTTTAAAATCAATGGAAGCATCATTCTGTCAAGAAAGCCTAAATATATGGACCCCTATTTTTAAAAATGTTTTTCTAACATGTTTTAAACAAGTTATATATATGTAGAAAAAGCTACATGCTTTCAAACCTGGACCTTCGAGATAAATGTGTGAAGTTCAAGTCGTTATTTATCTTTATTTATGCTAGGTGGTACCTGTGTTCATCAGGCTATGTTTATAATCTAACACACACACACAAATAAAATTATCCAGAAAAATTAGACCCTGATCTATTAAAACAGTTTTAATAATATGTTTAATTTTTAGGACTTAATGCTGTACATAGCAGGAAACTAAGTTTAGAACATTTGGTGGTTTCAGACCTTCAGGCTCTTTTAAACGATTTTCATTTTCACCTCTTCACTAGTTTTGCTGACATCATGGAGCTTTAGATTCTGATACTCATGGATGAACATTTTTGGCGGTGTCTGTTTTTTAAAGTGATTGTCAACTGTTTGAATAGTTGAACAACATGAAGTTGAAAATGTCCGCTTTTGTGCTATTTAATCCCTTGCGACACAAATATTTTAAAGAATTATGACAAAAAATAATTTTCTCTGAGTCAGATTTTACTTTGAAAAGTTCTCTGCTGAAGCAGAGAAAATTATGAGGTGTTTGGATGATATGTGAACAAAAAATGTTTAGACTATCTCACTCTTTAGCGCTGGTGCAAATGTGTTCTTTCTGTTAGTGAAATGAGCCAGGAATATTGTGCTTGGTGACTAATGTTGGGCGAATTGGCCGTAATTTGAAAGCAACCACAGGAATCTCTGAGAAAGAAGCTGCTTTTGTAACCGAGTGGCTGCATACCACCTTGCAGCTGTGGCATTACTGCATCTAGTAATATGAATGTGTGGACCTGGTTCTGGCTGATGTCCACTGCCAAACAGGAGCTTTTTTCCCAGTCTACCTCCCAAATGCATTATTATCCTCTACAGTTGTGTGGAAAAGTTTGTAACTCTTATATGTGCTCTAATAAAGTCAGTGAATCACATTAACTCCTGAAGATGACTATTTCTAGATGAAGAAATTTATGAGGCTAATCAAGGATGTCTCAGTAAAGATAGCTGTTTTATAAATCACTTATCTGTCATTGTAAATACGTGATGTTGAAGAGTAGGAGTTCCAAGCTGCTTAAGTGATGCCTCTCTCTGGTGGATTTGGAAACTAGATGTGCAAGTGAAATCAAAGACAAGCAGATCCTACAGCAAGTGAGTCTCAGAGCAGGCTCTCCATGTGTTTTTCTACCCATTTGCTTCCCATTAATAAAGGTCAGTGATTTGACTACTACTGGCAATATCTGTTTGGTACTTTTTTCTGTGATGCTAGAAATTAATGTAAAGCCTTGCTGTCAAAAAGCTTTACTTCTTTTTTTATTAATCTACTGCTTTAGGAATTCCGTTTCCTTTAAGATTTAAGCATCAACCATATCTCCAGTTACCTGTTTCTAAAAACAAATTGATGGATTGCCCTTTTATTTATCTAAATAGTAGTAGCAGTCAGAAAAAAAACCCCAAAACCAACAACTCCCAGAAAACCGCAATATGCTAAGCTGGGAAACATATGCTCTTATTAAATTTGATATTAATTCTGTATTCCATGTCTGTAAACAAAATGATATAGAAAAATTCATTTAAGCCCGTGAAAGCTGGTCTGAAAAGGCAAAACGCAGATCTGAATGTCACTATACTTAATTGGATATAGTCAAATATACAAGGAGTTTATCTATTAAGCGGCTAGGTATGACAAACTTACAGGCCAGAGAACTTTATTTCATGCTTAAGGAAGTACATCTCTTTCTGGAGATGTATCAGAACATGGACACCTGGGTGACAGTGTTCAGTTGTATTTTTCATTTCTAAGCTGAATTAGTATTTTTTAAACTCAGAATTCAAAATTCTAAGACAAATTCAGAATTCAGTGTTCTTCTGTGACAGAGGTGTGAGATTTTTGCCATGCCTCTGCCATTTTCCAGTCATGGAAGGATCTAAATTCGCATGAATAAAGCTATGCATTAGAAATCAAGCTCCATACTAATGTTCATCCTGGATTTCCCATGATTGGATACTTTTCTTTGGTAAAAATTCTGAAGCTAATGAAAACGTAAGTTTTTTTCCTGGATAAATCAACTTAGGTTAATTGCACAACAAAGAATTGGTATTGACTTGAAACATGTCATCGGATATAGCTGTCTGATTTAAAAAATGGTAGGGGTAGCACAGCGAGTTTAACCAAGCAAGTAAATAGTCTTTGGGTGGGGAAAATTTGTGGTGTTGAACAGCTGTTAAGGCCACGTAGCTATCACTGGTAGCTTTACCTGCACAAATCGAATAATGCAAGCAAGACTTCTTTCTGATCTCTAAAGTGGTATAAACAGCAGGAGTTCTGTTAGATTTTCCTTTTATTTAGAATTCCTTTGACATAGTAGCAGTACCTGCGGGAAATCCATGAAAAACAGAAGAAAAAGCTGTAATAAAAATTGAAAGCAAATTAACCTATAGTGTTCATAATTTAGAATACAGTTATATTAAAAAATACCCTTTTTATAGTTTTAAAATTGTTTAAAGCCATTATTTGTATATTTTTCTTACTTTTCTTGCATAGTTAAACAGGATTATTGATTACATTTTAATTATTATTTTAAATGGGGGCTGTTTTTCAACTTTTCCTGAGATCATTTGCTGATCTTCTCCCTGGTATCCAGTGACAGTATGTGTGGGAATGTCTCAAAGATGCATCAGGGGAAGTTTGAACTGGACATTAGGAAACAATTTCTTTACCAAGAGGGTAGCCAAACACAGGAACAGGCTTCCTAGAGATGCGATTGATGCCCCAAGCCTGGCAGTGTTTTAGAGGCAATGCCCTTAATAACATGCTTTAACTTTTTGTCAGCCCTGAACTGATCAGGCAGGTGGACAACATGATCATTGTAGGTCCCTTCCAACTGAAATATTCTATTCATCTAGTCCAGTCTAGTCTAGTCTAGTCTGTTCCAGTGATGTTTATAGTTTATCCCCTTGATTTCACTGGGATGACTCCTCATGTTCATAGAAAAAGATAGAGTACTTTTCAGAGTAACAGTTGTCCAAATTCCAAAATATAGCTGCATAGATTATGTGAAACCTTTAATCTACATGCTGTATCAGTTTTCTGTGCTTCATTAATATGTCTTGAAAATGGCTTCCAGACATTTAAGCACTTTCTATTGAAGGAATAAGCCAAATATGCTTGCTTTAATAAACTAGCCAGCTGCAGTTCCTATTCTGAAACAAATCCAGATAGAAAATTAACCTCCAGATTTCTTTACATAAATACTAAAAAAAACCCAAACCAAACCAGGAGAAAGGTATGAAGGCACACATGATGACAACATTACTTGATGCAAAGTGTCTTAGGAAAATATTAGAAGCTGTAGTTGTTGTGATTCCATTGAACTCAAATATCATTACTCCATTTATGTCTCTTTTGATGAAAGACTTCAACAATGCCTACATTAGAAGAGTTGCCTTGTCCGAGAGCACACTTCAAAAGAAGATGGAAAATGAGATTTGAATCACTGCTTTGAGATGAGCTGTTGCTACAGTGCTGCACTGCATGTGTCTTTCCTGTTTGCTGTAACAGTAATTCTGAGTCAGCTACTCAGTGAATACTGATTTTATTGTAAGAAGGGAGATACAAAGGGATAAACGTGTAGTGAGCAACATACCTAGGTTGGCAACAACTAACTGTTCTAGTGACAAAAGGGCTCCTTTCCTGGAGCTGAAATGAAAAAAAAATGAAAAAGCTGGAAATGAAGAAAATTTTTTTGAGGCTTCTACAGGAAGAAGGAACATTACCTGGCATGGAGTTTCCTCCTTCAATGCCCTTAATGGCTTTTATTCCTTTCTCATTTTTCTTCTATTGGAGTTTTCTGACAACCTATCCATCGCATTAAATAATGTTATTGCTGCGGTCATGATTTACAGCTACTGCTTCTACTTTTACCACACAGGGACTTTAAAAAATAAATAAAGGCATGGAAATTGATGAATTTACTACTCATGTCCCTTGCAAAGCAGAAATGAACTGAAATATTAGCAAAGAAGGAAAGATGATGGCACATTATTTCAAATGTAGGTCAGCAAGCTAATTTTAAAAGATTTCTCTATGATGTAGCTCTAGTTAGTATCCTAGAAACTAATGCTGTCAGTATTCGGGGCTGTTCCATTTTGCATATTATGACCATGTTCCAAATTCAAGCACTAAACAAAACAATTTTCAGTGTGATATTTAACTTTTGTAGCTCAGATACATGATTAATAATTCCCCAGATCTTGACTATCTGCTCAGTGGTGTTGACTCCACTCGTATACTCTGGACATTTCAGTGAAATCTCTGACATCTTTCAACATATTTAATGTGTCCTACTTTTAAAATTTATGTGTAGTTTCCTTTCACTTTTTATTCCCTACACTAAAGAACCTATAAATTCAAATACCAGGTAATGAAATGTCTTAAATAGAAGACATTACATTTCTGTTTTTCTTTCTCATAATATTTGCTTCAGGGAAGATTATTTTTACTTAGCTCATATCATCAGTCCTACTGGAATAGGCCATAAAGAAATCACAGAGACAGTGTTCGGTATATGACTTCATATGAATGAGAATTTTTTAGAATGTGTTTGCCTTATCTTCTGCTGAGTAACTGCCAGCTGAGGAACAAGACATATGTTTTAATCTTATGAATATGTACCTGCAATAACTAGATTTTTACTATTGAATATATTTTAGTATTGTAACCTCAAAAGGAGAAGTAGCTCCTTGCACGATTCAGCCATTGAGCTGCTATGGATTTGGGTCTCCTGACCTGTGGAGTTGACTTTCACTTCATGACCAAAGTTTCCCCTTCAGCTACAGCATTGACTAGGCTCCATCTTTCATGTAGTACACTGGTTTTATATCTGTGGAAATCTGTAGCAATGGAAAAGACAAATTAGTCCAAACAAAACAAAACAAAAAATACCCTGTCTGGTTTCAAAATAAAATGTCAAGTATTTATTCTCATGATTTCTCACTTTGTCTTGCCATTTTGATTCCCATTCGACCCAAAAAGTTCTTGTGCATCTATTCCCAGCATTTGTTTTCAGGAAAATTACTAAAAAATTAATCACTCTGAAAAAAAATAAAAATAAATCCCACCTACCCTGGTTGGCTGTGCCTCTCAGGCTGGTCAAAGCACTAGTAATTTTGCCAGACTGGCACACATAGAGCTTCTAATTAGATTCTGGTAAAACTACAATCTTTATAACTATAAACATTCAATAGATGAACTCAGGAAAAGACATTACTCTCCATAGACAGATACATGTTGATGACCTGTAGTTCAAAAGCTGATATTATCTATCCAAAATAACCACCTCGGGATGTTCCTTGCCAACGCACACACTAATAGTCATTGTCCATCTATCAGTCATACTTTCAGTGTTTACATAAAGCAGCCACCGTGATTTTAATAGACAAACACCACCCGTAAAACACCCAAATTGCAGCTACAGAGCCTGGGGTGAGGTGCATGCAGGGCAGCCTCTACTCTCTCCCAGGATTTCATGGTCACAGCCAGCTCTGGAGTGGTGCAGCCCCACGGCCCCGGGGCAGCCTGCTGGGACAGAGCTGGGGGGGGCAAAACCTGCAAGGAACCTACCTGACCCCCCCACCTTCACTCAGAAGATGCATTTCAGCCAAGGCCCTCACCCTTTGCCTGTTTGTTCCCAGCCTCGTGCTTTTCTGACCCCAACCCGCTGGCTTGGCTTCCTGGCTTGGCCTCAGACCTGCCCCTTGGCTGGGGCTGTGTGGTGGTCGCAGGTCCCTTGGCTGTCCCCATCGCCCTGGCCCTGCACTGCTCTCCTTGTTGGGGTGGTGGGCTGGTGCCCTTGTTGGTGAGGGCACAGATGTTCTGGCCTCACTGCCACCCTCTGCTCCAGCTCTTGCTGGCTCAGCAGCTGGTCCTGCTGGCCTCTCCCAGGGTGTTCTTATGCAGGGTGGGACCACCCTGGTTTGTTTTCCAGAGATTATTCATTGATGGAAGGGATAGTTCTGTAATTTATGTGCGAGCCGGAAAGGTCGGGAATACATTAAAAATAGCACATCTTAACTTTAATTTTCATTATTTCTCCTTTATTGGAAATTTCTCTTACCCCTTCATCCTGTGGTAGAATACATTGATTTTTTCCTCTGAAAAATTAAAATACCTAATCCGAAAGCTCCTTGAATCTCTAAAGTTATATGTACTTGCTTGACTTTGAGTTGTTAGCATAAATTTTAAGAAGTAAGTTGTTAAAACATTCATTCCATGAGATCTATCAGAAGCAGATTAGGTGCTTCTCCAAGGGGCTGTTGCTCTTTCAAGTGGACTTCAGAAGCTCAGATTAACAGTTGGGTCCTAAGGAAAGTACTCAAAAGCTAAAGTCGCTGTGTTTTTCTGGTTTTTCTATTTTAAATTCCAATTGCTTAATGCTGTACATTTTCGCCCTTCATCAGGATAAATGTTTAGTATTGTGAAAAAATCTGTACTTTCTTCAGAGTTGTGAGTTCTAAAGAACTTTTTTGCTTTGTTTTGGTAGAATTGCAGGATCCCTGTGTGCCTTTAGAAGAAGAAAAAGTGTCATTTATTCACCACAGAAATTTGTTTCTAGCTGAAGACTACAGACACTCTTCTTTATGTGTAGGGAACAGATTTCCTTCTAGTGGGTTAAGGCTGGGAAGCAAGGATCAAGCTGCACGTTAAAGCATTTTTGTGCTTCACTTTATTACTAAAGAAACTACTAACTTGTTATTTGTTTGTTTCCTCCTTTATTTGTACTATGTAGCTATAATATATTCCCAACTGGTTTTTGTAAGCTCTTTAAAAAGACTTCAAACCTTAAAGTAGATCTCACCTAAATGGGTTTTGTATCTTTTACCTCTGTCATAAACTGCCCATTAAGATAGCTGTGTAATAAAAGGGATGTAATTCATAGATCATTGCTTTCTTGAATAAGAACAGGAAACATGGAGGTCAAATAACCTTTATAATTATATTTATCTTTAGACATGAATACATTTCTGTCAGAAATTTGCATGTTGTTTAAAAGATTTTATTAATTTAATTAACAGGCTTAAGTCAAGTTGGTTTTTTTCACCTGGTGTCTGATTCTGTGAAGTGTTTAGGGCCCCTTACATACTCAGATTAAATTTGTAGCAGCAGGTAGTCTTTATGAATGTAGATTGGCAAGAGATGTTCTGAAAACTGTATCTTGGCTGTGCAATATTCTGATCATTCAGAACGGCTGGAACATCTACATGTGGGAACTAAATTTTTATTGTGGTAATCAGTCCCCAGTGCTCTGTGAAATCTGGCAACTGGATCATTTCAGAAAGTTGCAGCTAAACCCACTTGCTCCTTCTGCTTCCTATTTTCATGTATATAAATATTTATAATGACTGCCTTCCCTAGAGACAGAAAACAGTAACCATGTATAATGTAAAAGTTGTCAGTTACTTCACTCTTGCTTTAAAACCCACAAACTCAGTGCTAAATATGGGTTATAAAGTATTGTAACCATGTTCAGGAAATATTATGGGTGAAGACCAAAAATTCTGCCTTGACCTCTGAAAAATACAGTGATAAGGAAGATACAGTGATTAGAGATCTTGGTCAATGGTTATTGCATTACCAGCATCAGGGAAGAGAGCTAGTTTGGACTAAGGTGTCAGCAAGAGAGCGAACACATTTGCATATACTCACATGCAAAAAGATTTCTGCCTATAGAAGAATGCAGAAAGTCAAGAATATTTTGCTCTACATGCAGAATAATATCCATAGCTGAGGAGATGAAAAAGAAGGGCTAAAAAGAGTGAATCCTTAGCAACGTCAGTGACTGTGGGAACAAATGGGATATGATTTCCAACAAATGTTGGCAGATACAGAACCAGAAGACAGATGTTGAAGGACATGAAAAAATTAAAGATGTCTCAAAAAGTAAAAGGAGAAAAGAGAAGCACAGTGTAATAAGACAGGGGTGAATCTATGAAGTAAACCAGCATGTCTTGTTTGGCTTTTTTTTCCAAGTGCAAGATCAGAGAATATTGCTTTTACTGCTTGAGAGAACATCAAGCATCCTATTAACATACTTCCTCTTCCTTGCACTATGAAATACAATTTTCAAAACAAAGACTTACACGTATGTAACCATTGTATTCTAAAAACTACTAAAGTAAATGAAGCTTCTCTCATCTTATTACTTTGATTGTTGTTTTTATTGAAGAACTTCAAAGCTGCTTGGTCAGCTGTGCTTTTAATCAAAAAAAGTAAGTCTTCCAAAGAACAGAAATGTTGCGATGTACTGGGCATATGCAATAAGCATAATGCATATATGCAGTTTTCTATTTTTTGATGATCCACAAGCTATAATTTGTTTTCAGGCAATTGGAAGTTAAAATGATTGTGGATATTATGACAAGTTGATATGGAAAAAGGGCAATTTGTTGTAAGTTAGAAATAACTCATCTGGCTCTGCTTGAAGTAGTCTTTCTGGATCTTCAGAAGCTTTCTGTTTCTGCTGAAACAGAGGTCTTATTCATTAAAAAAAAGCACAAATAAATGCAGTAGCTCTTTTTAGGATTAAGTTCTTTGAACATTCAGGTTTAGGATAGTGAAATAAAAGCAGATGGACAACATGGAGCAAATTATCTAAATTAAGCTTTTAATACTCCATTAAGTGCTTTTGGGGGGAAGCTAATATACCTCAGAAGAAAATCTGGTGTTTCAATTTAAATTTCAGTGTGAAACCATCTAAGCCTCAATTCTAAATCTAAATTTTGTTTTACAGTGCAGGTGTATAGTGTAGCACAGTAGCTCAGAGGCACTGCAAGTAGAATACTTGCGTCCTGCCTCTACCCTCCAGCATCAGCAAAGAAATACGCTTCAGGCTGTTTTCATGTTTTGCTCTATCCATTTTATATGGATGCATTTTGTCCTGGACTTCCACTGAAACTATAATACTGCCTTTATACACACGTCTTGTGCCTTTCTTTGCACAATTCATATACCTTTCAGTGTCCAGTGATGAAACAGGCTGCTGCAGGTGCTGCTGGTAATACAGAGAACTGTGACTGAGTGTACAGATTTGGAAACCTGCTTTTGCTGTCTTTCCATTTGTAGGATACTAGTAGTTGTTGAGTACACTGTAATGGCATCTTAAAATGAGAAACAAAAGCAGTCAAAGATAGTCAGAGACAACTGAGCCATTTGTACATTTATCTCTGGAGATGTTGAACTTTTACAATTTCCATTACTTTTAATTGCTTTAAAAATAAGACCTTCAGAGAAGAAACAATGGTCTGATAGTTCTGTTATCCTCTTCTTTAATTTATATATTTTACCTCATGCTCCCTATGTACTGTCCTACCACTTACCTGCTTTCTTCATAAACTTTCTTCAGTGCACTTGAAGCTGTAAAGCTTAGATGTCAAGGGCAAATAATTCACTAAGAAGGATTTAAATTCTGATGTTCTTCAGCTTTCCTCTGTGGTGTCACATAGTAATTATAGTAAATTGCAGTATTTTAGTGATTGTAGTCTTTGTAATGCACATTTACGAAAATAAACAAACCCCAGGCCCTCAACAAATACTTCTAACCTTTTAAATTGCACTGTTAAATTTTGAGTACTATGGGCATGCAAATAGCATAAAACTGATACCTATAATCTCTTGTGCTGTTTATTTGGCAGCAGTCTCAGAATCCTATGTCATTTACCTTTCTTCTGTATCAAGTAACTTAATGTAATGCCAGAAACAACCCGGTTTTGTCAAATTGATAACAAAGTTCATATAATTTTCTTTCTTTTGTTCAGGTCTATATTAAAATAAAGTATTCTCTTTTCAGTGCAATTCCATATGCTCAAAATTTCTTAGAAATGCCAGACTAAGAAGTACTGTATACCATGCTAACTACAAAACTTAAATCTAATTTGGAGATGCTGTTGGGGTTTTCTCAGTTCATCAGCCAATCTTAAGTCAGTGAAACATGTTATCTCCTCTGTTGTATTCTTGGCATATGCTAATGATGAATGTGAAAGGTTCGTCATCCTCTCTGTTTCAATAGGAAAATGCTATAAGGAGCAGGTAAACAGATTGTAGGATATAGAGTAGGGATTTATGTTTGTCTGTGGAAACAGCAACAACATCAAATCATAAACACACCTCTTTTTCCACAACTATATTTCTACATTATGCAGTTCAGGAAAAGAAAAACTGGAATTAGCTACCAAGGTGCTTAAGGATAGGAGATGGAAAAAGCCTAGCAGATGGAAAAGAAAATGCAGGCTATGGTAAGAACTAACCTCCAGTTTACTCCTGTTGGGGAAGACAACTGCAAAGTACAACAGTCCCAGCCCACCACCATCCACATTTTATTCAAGAAATCATTTGCAAAAATTTCACCTGAATTTGAAATAAAACAAATGATTTTTGGTAGGGGAGTTGTTCATGATGGAGTAGATTTCAGTGATGGTATTTATTAGTCAAGGAAACCAGCAATGAACTTGAATATTTTATCTCCTTGTCTTTATTTGGTGAACTCTAAAAACAACAAACAAAATAACATGAGATCTATGATGTCAAATATATTTAAGAAAAAGAAAAGCAAGCAAACTCTTGAGGCCACCCATTCTGCCACTTCTAATCCACACAAAAACATATGTAAAAATTCTGGAAAGCAGTGAAAAGGAAGTAGGGATGCAGAGAAAGAGAATTATGATAATAAAGGGGCAAGGAAAATAGATGCTGAATAAGAGTCTAGGAAGAAAATCTGATGCCAACTAACATAATGCAACTAACTGTAGTAGGATCTTAATTTCTCCCCTAGACTCATATGAAGGATTGCAGATCCTTGTCTTTGGAGCATGCAACTGCTTAAGAAGCGTAAAAGGCATCTTAATTGTAACTTGTGCCTGAATTCAACGCAGAGAATGTATACAGGATTAGAGAATATTTTTTAAAGATTATAATGTGAACATACTGAGTGAAGATTATAATTATAGCAACTCATGATCTTTGTTAAATCCCTGCTGCATACAACAGTTTAAAAGAATAGTGAAAATACTGATTTTACTTGTTTATCCATACGACTAGCCTGATAGGAGAACATCATGCAGATTTCTAAGATGGCAATAAATGTGGACCGTATGCAGTACTTAAAATTATTTTATTTCTTAGAGTTTTTTGCTGACCAGTCTACTGAACTATAAAAAGTAGGGATGGCGCATCATTTATTACATATAATACATACCAATCTCTTAGAATAAATTTGTATAAATATTATTTGGCTTATCAGTAGGTATGTGCTGAATCATCTTTTTATTGAATCCAGCAAATAGGTATGCCATGGAGTGTATGCTGCTATCTCACTTACCTATTTACATCTGCTTGGGAAATTAAATGCCACTTCTTCACAGGATTCTTTTCTGGCTTGGGAAGCTGTTACATTAAAATACTCAAAGCATCAACTAACTATATAAACAGAAATCAAGCTGACATCAATCAAACTTGAAAACATAAATCAAACTGATGTGACTTAAATTACAATATATATATATGCAGCCTTAGACTGATTGTAGTTCTTCAATGTTCTTTTCTAAATAAAGAGAATAAAGGAGACATGGGAATATAGAAAATTTGACTAGGCAGGAGACTGGAAAGCAAGTATAGTATTTTGACCTATAGTAATTTCTCTCCACAGGTACTTTTTTCTTTTTTTTTTTTGTTCTTGCTGGTGGCTCATGGCAGTAACTCCAAATTTTAGAATCATAGAATAGTTTGGGTTGGAAGGGACCTTTAAAAGTCATCAAGCCCAACCCCACTGCAATGAAGAGGGACATCTTCAACTAGATCAGGTGGATCAAGGTCCTGTTGAACTTGTCCTTGAATTTGTCCATGGATGGAGCACCTACCACTACTTTGGGCAACCTGTTGCAGTGTTGCACCACCCTCATCATAAAAGATTTCTTCCTTATATCTCCTTTGAATCTACTCTCCTTTAATTTAAAGCCATTACTCCTTGTCCTTTTGCCACAGACCCTACTAAAAAACTCTGTCCCCATCTTTCTTATTGAAAGGCCACAAAAAGGTCTCCACACAGAGCCTTCTTCAGGCCGAACAACCCCAACACTCTCAACTTTTCCTGATAGGAGAGGTGTGCCAGTCCTCTGATCATTTTTGAGGCCTTCCTCTGGGACTTCTCCAATAGGTCCATACCTTTTTCTACTGAGGACTCCAAAGCTGGATGTAGTACTCCAGCTGGCATCTCACCAGCACAGGGTAGAGGGGATCCTTCGTTGTCTGAAGGATACATTCATTCATAGGTGCACAGACCTGATAAATGTTTAAAACAAAACCTGTCACTCATAGTTTATAGTGTAAGAATCCTTAATTCTCTACAGTTAAGATTTGGTTGTACTTTAGTTCTCATTTACAAAGTGAGAACTCTGTCAAACTCACTAAAGTTGTATCTACTTATACTGGCAAAGATAGAATTGCTACCCCCCCTCCCCCCCGAAATTCAAAATACACCCACCCCTCCACCCCCCACCGCCCCCACACATAGAACACCCATAGTTTTCTCTTCTATTATTGTGACAGTTTGTATTTGGTACAATCCTGTCTTTTTTATTTGATGATTCAACCTACATAAAACATTTTAAGGGAATATATATATATTTAGAATTGCAGGAGTATGTATGGTCTTACTAAAGCATAGAGGAAAATGTTTTCTTTTGTAAGGTATCACTTTAATGTTTGAAGGCCTGATAGTTAAGAATGGTTTTGTTCTTGGATTCAGTTCAATGGATAAAGCATGGTGGAAGTGCTTGGGTTTCAGTGCCATCTCTCTCTGTTTTAATTTAGAGGCTTGAAAACTCATTTCTGTTTCACTTTTCACAGTGTGGAGGCCTTGGCTATTTACGTTATAAATTCCTTGATGTGAAGACTGTCTCTTAGTAGTCCTAATTTCACTTGAAGATGTAAAATTATATCACAAAATCAGGTTTTTGACCAGATCAGTGGTCCAATTCAAATGGATGATGTGTAAGTCCTAGTTAAAATGAGATCCCAGGAAAATTATGTATTAAATGAGAATGCAGTCTCATTGGTTTTGTTTGTTTTCATGAGGACCATGATCATACAGTTGTTCTTTTGCTACAGCCTGTCTCTTGCAAGATTTTCTACATTCAGCTGAGGGTTCACTGACTTAATCTTTGTGCTTAGACACAAGTGTCTCTGCAAGTGCAGTGGAAGATTTTTTTTCAGAATTTGCTTTGTGAACAAAACCTATGTATCTTGAAACCTGCTTATCTACAGAAGAGGTATTTTTCCTAGATTTATATCTATTTGCTCTGTTTTCCTCTCAGTAAAAAACAAATTTTATTTCCCTTGAAATGCTTTACTTTCAGGCAGCCTCCTAAGCTGCCAATATCTAGCCAAGGTACATTTTCTAAAAGTTTATTTTAACTGTGTAGAAAGAAACTGAAAAAATACATGTAAGAGAGTATCTCAGATTTCTTTTTTATGCTAAGGACCTCAGCCATTATCTCATACTAAATGATGCCCTCCACTTTAAAGTACTCAGAGGTGGAAAGAAAGTATGTGAAAGAAGCTATATGAGCTAGGTAAAGGTACACTGAAAGTGTATTTTTTATACCCTTTTTGCCATTTAGAAATTATACTACAGAAAAGTAACAATAAAGCCCTTCAAAAATGACACCTGTTATGTACAAAAACATGAATAATATGGTAAATAATACCTGTGCATAGTAAAAGTCAGGCTTATCCTAATGCTGTGCCATCTGGAACCCAGCTGTTTCTATTGGAATGCTTATTTCCAAGGGCTTTTAGTTTTGCTTCACTTTGCTCTCTCCTTCCTAAAAGAAACAATTCAAAATTACTACAAGCACTTTCTAAACCTTAGAATGCAGGAAAGTCTATCTGGTCTTGCAAAAATTGTTCGCTGTAGAAATCTAGCTTGTAAACCAAGATTAATGTGTCTTGGTGTTCAGTAGCCTGTTTACTGGGGTATGGGTGCGTGATTAAGTGCATTGCTGAGAAATACCAGTAGGTAAGGTGTTAAAAGATGCAGTTTACTGTGACTTCAGGCTGGTACTTATAGTGGGTATCAGCCTGCACCTCTCAGTAGAAATTCCCATAAGCTTTGAGTTTTCTGGCACAGAAATGCACTTTCAGCTTAGTCAATAACAGTCATTCTGGTCTTTTCATATTTCTTTGTAGAAATGAGTATTCATGTAAAAGCTGAGGTCTTAATGGTATGTTTTTGGAGTTGAAAGGGTGAGAAGGTGCATTTAGTGGAAAAAGTATCTTTATGGCAAGTTCAACTGTGTCACATTCAGTTTACCACATTATTTCTGCACACTGGCATGACCCCAGATGTACAATAAATATAAACCCAATTTAAAGGTAGAAACCTGTGTGAGGAGAGGTAGGAATGTCTGGAAAAGGATTAAAATGCTCTGCTGGAAGACTGCTGGTCCTTCTGCAGCAGTTACAGTCACAGAACATTAGTGTTAATTCATAGCACTGATATAATTTCTCTCCAGAATTTATAACAAAGGAGAGCTATGCTTTGTCTGGCCGTTCTTTTTAGTGTTTTTTTTCTATTCTTCCCAATACCTCTTCCTTCCCTACCCTGCATCATACCATCCTTCTTAGGTGAAGAAGCAATTTGTATACAGCACAGCAGACCATAATGCTATCTGGATATTTTCTGGTTCTGATCTTTAGCTTTCACTACAAAAGTGCTGTTTAGTCAAATTCCCTTTTAATCAGACAAATAAGGAAAAAAAAATATATAAATATTTCAGTGTTTTATATACAGATAATTTCAGCGTTTCTCCCCTGCTTTTAATTAGAATGTAAGTCCTCCAGAGCTGACATTTATTTAAGATTAATCATATAGATAAAATGTATACTTTGACCTGGCTTTCAGGACGCAAAAATGTGGAATTACCCTTATCATTTTTACTTGCCAGATAGTAGATAGTCGAATATTTTTGTTTTCTAGAACTTTTCAAACCACAGTCACTTTTAATATATGGTGGCTCTGCATTATATATCTAGCTTTTAATCTGTTGTCTTGTAATGAATGTGTAAAGAAGAAATAAAACCTGGTTTTTAATGCATTTTCAATTGAAATCAAGGTTATTATTCAGACTATAGGTCACCTGGACTGTTGAATGTTCATCTATGTTCTGCTTTCCTTTCAGACATGTGGCATTCCTGAACAATGAACTAATTAGTGAACAAAGGTCCAGCTTCAGAACCCACCTGGTAAAGACCACAAAGGTATTTCTAATTTGTTCCTTAAATTACAAAACATTAGATTTTTATTTCATACATTTAGTCTTTTAGTCCACTCAGTCTTATCCCTTTTCCTCTGGATGAAATTTCCACCAGCAAAATGCTAGTTCTTGTTTAACCCTTAATGCATTTCCTTTCATGTTGATAATTAGCATAATCAAACTGTCCCCTCCCATTTCATAATTCCTGCAAGTTACTTCATAAATAACATTATAATTTTTAGTCACTGATGGCACAGACTAGCTTTAGAGAGTCTAGTCAACCATGTATTACTTCCATCTGTGGCCATATCATCTTGTAAGCATGTGTGATGAGACACCTGTTTCATCAATAATATGTACTTTGAACTCTAGTCCTTATTTTTAAATTCAGTACAACTCCCCAAATAATTTTTTTCATGACACTAGTTGTCTAGTTCAGCTGTTTCTGAGTGAAGTAGCAGCCTTAGCTGATCCCACAACATGCCCAGTCTGCTCTCCTGGAGAAAGCAGATGTCTTCAAACTTGAAGCTCAGCTGTGATCCAGCTACCAGCTTCTCCTGCTTGTGGTCTTAATGCGCAGGAGGCTCCTAGCAGATCCACACATCAACCTTTGTTGTGATCTCTGTTGCTCCCTAGCAATATTTAGCAAGCCATTTGAAGGTTGAGCACAGAACCAGTAACAAGCTGATTTCCGGTGTCCTGTTGCTTCAGCTGAGTAGTGAAGCTTTCTGCTGCCATCACTAATTTAGTACTGCCAGAAATCACTCAGAAGGTCTCAGAACCAAGCAGCAGTGGAAAAAGCAGTCTCAGAACTAAGCACTCCTTACAGCAGTGGCCTAGTGACCAGTTAGGTGACTACTGTCCCAATAAGCAGGACCCATACGCTTGAAACACCTAGCTGGGATATATCCATTCCTATGGAAAATGCTGTATGTCCATTACGGCTCTGTGATTTCACCCGCCCTAGTCAGTTGCTTGAAGGAAGACTGTAGTTTCCTAATTCTGGTACTTTCCCTTTGTCAATTTTATATTCAGAATCATTGCCTATATTGACTCTTCACTTGCTGCATATGTCAGGCTTCCTTCTGGAAATGCTAAACTATTCTTTATTAAAATTATTAATCCATCAGTGTGAGATTAATTACAATTATTTCACTACCGTGAGGTTCAGCTCTGAACATCCAGAAAAATTATTCTGTTAACTCTTTGCTTAATATGATCTATTTAGGTTGCAATCAATTAATAATGCTTGGCTCTTCCTGAATACTTCAGAAATTGCCTCATCTTTAATCCAGAAGTAATAATGAAAATTGTTCTGTTTTGAAATTACCACTGCTATGGATTTCCTTCCAAAATGAACTAAATGTTTTCCATTTAACTTTCTAATAATATAATGAGATGTTATTCCATGACAGGAAACACCATAGTTTTCTTCATTAATGTCCTATACAAACATTTCTTAAAAGAAGTTTGAATGCTCAGCAAATTAATTCACAAATTCTTGTTGATTGGCTTTTTTGTTAAAACTTGCAGAGAATTCTGATGGGGTTTAGAAACAAATTATTCTTAGAAGCTACATAATGTGACATCTAGCAGCAGCACTAGTAATTTTCCATTAATTTACATTTTAAAGCTACATTTTAATGAAAAAGCTAATGATTGACTTTTTTTCTTTTTTTTTTTTTTTTTTAGTTACTCTTCCAATATAAAAACCAGAGGTGAACAAGTAAATGAAGTGGTGGTAAAGGCAAAATGAGCTGAAGAAGATGAACCTCCACACAAAACATCACTAAACTCTCAAACTCCCATTATTCAGCTGTTTCAGAGGGGTCCTCTCCAGTTCTTGGCAAAGAAGCCAGAAGGCCAGCAATCTCCTTGCATCATGAGAACAGGAAGGGCAATTGTCAAGGACCAAAAAAAAAAAAAATGTTTCAAGTTGGGGAATTTCACTTGATTTAATTTATTGCTGATTAGGAAACTTTACTGATTCTGGTGGAGAGAAATGGAAACAAACAAATAAAAAATCAGTTAGACTTAGACACATTGGCTCCCCTCTGGACACCTCTCCTTCCCTTTTTCTGATTTCCAGTCCCTTAAAGAGCAGGTCCTGAAAAACAGCATGTGATGCTGCAGCCTTTACTTGGCCTTTCTGGGATTGTTTATTGTAGGTGAGGGCACTCACTTGGAAAGGAGATAGGCTTTCTTGGATGAGGTTGTGACAAGGATAAGAGCATGGGTGAAAGCCTGGGCAACTCTGGCAGAAAAACATAGTTCCATCCTGTATGTTCTTCTATATGCTATATGCCTACCTCACCTTGTAGGTATGCTCAGAAGCCCAGCAAGCGTATTCTTAATCAATTTTTTTTTTTTTTAAATAGTTATAGATGCTTAGCTGCATTTAGTATAAGTATTTATTTCTGGGTACTGTAGCCTTTGGACTTTTGTATTCAGTCACTGAGTCACAGTAGTCTCTGAGTAAAAATGTTCATGAATTCGCACTCGTACAAGCCCCTTCCACAGGTACATGCTTCTGGCCAATGTCTGGGACAGAAAATGAGGCTTGTGGCCCTTCTGTGTCAACAAAAATAATTCGTTGCTCTCCTTCTTTATCTGTTACTTCTGAAAATGTGTTACTGAGAGGCTGAACCCATTTAAAATGCTTTCAATATAAAATTGCTTTCACTAGAATGGAAACTCAGAGTAATTAAAAATTGTTCTGGATTCCAAGCTCGGTACAGATGTACATGATTTACAGGGAGTGCCTGGCTTGGCTTAAGAGGAGCCTGGGCACATAATAACAGACTGAGCTCAGATTATGTCATTTACCACACTCAGTATCTAGCTGTGTCTGCAAAAGAGCAAATGATCACGGACATCAGGAGTGGGACTCTGTGAGGGTAAGACTGGCGCAGGAGTACTGAGGCTTCTGTTGCTCTTGCTGTTTTTGTGTATTCTGTGAATGTAAAAACCAGATATCTAACACACATACAATGCTGTGCAGATTATTTTGGTGCTACTGAAGTTACTGTATGAAAAACTCTCAAACTTTAGGAGGATATATTTTTTCTATAGTCGTGCTTAGCTGCTACTTTTAAGGCCCTTCTGCATCACTTTCCTCATTCTCAAATACACATGCAGGTTTCTAAACCTTCCCATCCAGAAAAAGTGAAAATATTCAATAATGCTAAAAATGCTCACAATACAATTTAAACAATTTTGCTCATAACTTTTTCTCAGAGAAGGAGGTTACAATATTTACTGCCGATTCATTTTATGTAGAAGTAAGCTAAACCATTTACTGGAAATGACTGTTTTGTGGAAATGGTTTTAATAGTCATTTAAACATACTGAAATAGCATTACTATGAGACTCATAAATGAAAAGGGTTATGTTTTTACATAGATTTATAAATTTTTGCTCATCTTTCCGAGTAGTGGTCTTCTGTGCTAGCCTTTTGCCCCTTAATATATTGTTCTTTTCCAATTTCCAGACATCTTAATACTCAGTCTGCAAGTTCTGTATTATTTAGGGAAATTAGGCAGTTGAGTTTCTTGCCCTCTGAGACTCTGATTTATTACTGATGTGTTTGCTGGATCACTAAGCAGGATCTGGAAACGCCTTTTACAGAGCTATGCAGTAGGAAGCTAAATGTTTTAGCAGATTGGATTCAAATTACACTCATATAAGTAATTGTCAAATATCAGTTAGAAAAAGAGTCCTTTTGTTTGTTTGCTTCTTAAGCTTCTGTAGGTAATTTGAAATCAACAAAAAAGTCTAACATATAGAATTAGGAAGATCTGGGAAATATTAGTTTATTTTTATTTGGAGGCATAAAGGCTGTGTGCAGGAGCTGTTTGGAATTTTATGTGACCAAGCTCTTCAGTGACTCTGTATACAGTGATAGTGCACATATGCATATTTATTGGAAAGATTTGATTGATTTATGTAGATGGTTTTTTTTTTCCCCCCAGAGTATACGAAATCCAACATGACCTTAAAATCATTATTCTTGCAAAAGAATCAAATACATTTTTTGTTGTGTTGCCAGTAATTTGAGCCCTCCACCAAATACGTTAAACTACTGCTTTTGTTAGCACTTTTAAAACCTAATCCTTTTGGTGTATGTGGTGTAGGGTGTGGGAGCAAGTGGAAGCAGTTTTCAGAACAAACTGAAATACTTGCTCTATTCTCTGCATTCTGTCCCTTTTTTGTTACCTCTTCCTCCCCCTCTGCCTTATAAATAGCTAAGCTTCACTGGTAAAACACTGAAAGGGATGCAATGATACTATAGCATTGAGGGGAGGGGTGCTGGGCCCTGCAGAGCCACCTCCACAAGTCCCTCCCTTCAGCAGGGGGAGTCTCATGGGTTCTATGGTGGTTTTTCCTATCTGTGTGAATGTCCTGTCTCCTGGGCCCAAAGGCTTATCATTAGGCATTAGAAAAGTGTGGACAGCCTGGGAAATGAAGGGATAGCAACTAAGTTGTAAATAGCATTTCTACAACAGCTGTAGCAAGTGATTTTCTAGCAACTACTATGCAGTTTGAGACTGCATGGACAGTAAAAAAACCCTTAATTTTCCTGTCTGGAAGAATACGGATGAACAGATTTTCAAAGGGACTAGAATCTCACTGTTTAGGTGTCTGACTTCAGATACTTCACAGGGACTGATTTTTAGTCTGTGCATACTTTATTGTAAAGTCAAGTTTAAACAGCTTATACCCTTGATTGGCTTAATGGTTAAACTGACTGATGTCTGTGGTGACTCTGGCTCAAGCAGTTACTTTTCTCATGTTCCATAGTTTTATAAAATAAAAGTACTTCACTTTTGTAAACTGGCTTATGTCTGTTTATTTCTACTGGTACTTGAAAGACCAGCGGTAAGTCCTGATGTCCAGATGTTTGTTGGACCAGCTTGTTGTGATGAAACAAGGATTTGATGAATTTGGTAAAAGTGTTAAGGTGTGTTCAGGATTTTCAAGACCATATAGAGCCCCCAACATTTATAACAGTATTGCACATAGATGATGTTTCTTTTGAAGAGTGTCCTGTCTATCACAAGACCAAGATTGTCCAAGACAATCCTTTTAACCTCCACAGGAACATGAGTGATTCCTTTAAATGACAAGTGGGCATAATGGGCTCAGTAGCTGCAAAAACAGCCTCAGATTTCCTGCTGAACCCTTTGTGACTGACTGTACTTTATTACCTTTTGGGTAACCTGGAAATGTTCCTAGTAAGATGGATACAGTGTCAACATGCTTTTGGGCTGAAAGCCTTGATACAGAATAATCCTCTCTTTTAACTTTAATATATTAGTTCAGTGAATGGATGGAAAGAAGAAAGCACACAAGGAAGAGAAAATACCATGACAGTGGCAAACTCTAAATTTTATGCATGCATGAATCTCTGAGAATTAATAACATGAAATACCATTAGGATTGTTTTGTTATCCGTAACCTTATGACAAGATCATTAATTGTAGATGAGATTGTCCTATTGTCTCAGTAATAAGTCCTAAATGTTAGAAGACAGACTTGGCATTCACTTAAGAATTTCTACTCAATGTGTGTTCACAGGAATTGTACTGAATACAGGATAAAGTGCTTTTTAGAGTTCTTTGTAAAGCTTACATTTACTGAAACAGCAGCAAAGCTGGTGTGGTACTCTTATGCTCCTTCAAACAGGTATTTTGCAGCTTTGTGTTAAGTCAACTAAGAAAGTATTTAGAGTTATTGACAGGCAGGCATCTCTGTAAACCAATTTGAACCAGTTCATATCATTGCTAGCCTATAATGAGCAAGGTATTTCTGCCCCAAATGTGATACAGAATGAAGCAGTATTCCTTTAGATGGAATGAAAATTTTAAGAAGGCAAATTTTTGCCACTGTAAAGGTGAACAAAATAGCTCAAAGTGGCAATGTTAATTTATTGTTTAATTCATAGGAAAGCAAAATGTGCTAATGAATTAAAATAACAGCTTTTGGTATTGACATATACAGAACAGTTAGTGACTTGTTCTATTTCCTGTAAGACTCACATGAAAATCTTATAGATTTTGATAAGTAATCTGCTGAGTGCTAAAATGTGCTTTACAAAGTGGAATTTATACAATTCATATGCATCTCATATAGATTTTGTATCAGTTAAGAATATTAATGATGTAGTAATATACCATAGGATGTAATGCAATAAGTATGCATATTTTTTGGTGTTTAAAGCTCATTAGAGTGAAGCAGTGGCTTCTCTAGTTGGCCTATTCAGTTAAAGACATAGTAAGAATAAGCATGGTCCAGAAATCCCGGAGGAATCAGGAAATGTTTGCTATGAGTGTTATTGGTGGGTCTTTATCTTTAGATTTTTGTACTTTATTTCCTAAGGTCTCTTTTTCAAATAATTCTTATGAAGTAAAATAATGATTAGCCTTTGGAGAATGTATTAATATTTTCCTTAAACTCAGGGTAAACATGTTACACAGAGTTCTGTTTTTGATTTTGGGGGCAGGTGGGGTTTTTTGTTTGTTTTGTTGTTCAGTAATGTATGCAAAAGAAAATAATTTAATTTTCACTTACATCAGTTCAGTATCCAGTCACAGAAGTGGGAGTGGAAGAAAACAAAGTTGGGATGAGTGATGGCAGCAAGAGGTGCAAGACTACTCCTTGCAACATTGCAGCAGTATGCTGGTTCAAAAAGCTCATGATACTATGGCCTGAGGTGAAAACCCTTAATTCGAGGTTAAAAATTTTTAGCAGTTTTACCAATATTTTAACATAACTACTACTTTCTTCTAAATGTCTTCCCTGCCACTTACAACTTCTATGGTTGAGATGATCTGCAGCACATTATCTTTCTGAAGGCTATAGCAATTACTTCTATGAAAAATTAATATTAGAAAACCGTATTATATATTGTAAATTATCTTTTACTGTATTTAAGAAATAAATTGGCATCATGTGATGAGAACAGAGCAGCATGATGTGATGAGAATAGAGTGTTTTTCTTCTCTAATGATTGTTAATGTTTCAGTGACCACCATTAAATAAAAAACTAGAGATGACCAAGCTTTCAACGAGTTTATAGTTATCTCTCAAAATATTTTGTGCTGTGTCTGCATGTCATTTTATTTTTGTTTCTAGGATAGGTTGGAAAAATGGTTAGTGGGCCTGCAAAGTGTTGGTTGTTGTTCCCAGAATGCCTGTACATTTAGTGTTCCTTTTCAACAAAGAAACTCTTATTCCCTTGAAGCTTTAAGAGCTACATCTGTCTGCTCAGAACTTGCTAATTGGCATTTTCAGCAATGTCTTCTATCAATGATAAATAATCTTGTACTTGCTGAATATATTCAGTATACTTGAATTCAGTACATAATTTTACTACATAAATAACATTTACTGCATAAATAACAGATCCCTCAGGAGCAACTCTGCAAAGAAAATATAATTTCTTCCCTCCCCCCCCCCCCATAAGTTTGCAATTATTTTCATTGTTTACTTTAAATTGAAATGGTACAGCATCTGTTTTCTGATGACAGATTTCTAATGACATTGCAAGCTATTGGAAAGTAAAAAAACCCACAAACATTTTCAAGCAAGTATCTGTTGATCGATATTGACTTGATATTAACTTCAAGAGTAATTTAGGGAAGAAATTGATTATTGACATTGAAGGAAAGAAACTGATACTTGTTCAAGAGTAACTTGTTCTTGTGAAAGACACCTATGTGGGTGTGAAAAACATCAGCAGGGGTTATGCAGTTTGTTGTAAGATCACGATAAGTGTCTCACAGGAGCAATATGATATCTCTGACAGCTACAAATCTGGACTGTGGTGGGAGCTGGGGGTTACGAAGAAGGGCACAAAGAGAGACGAAGTCTCAAGAAGAAACTCAAACAATACAGTACAAATGAGAGATGGGTAGCTGGTCATGGGGCAACTTCTGTCTGGGACCTTTACACATTGTCAGAGCATTTAAAAAAAAAGCTGCATTTAAAATACAAATTTAAATAATTGATTTTTTTGGGACTTGGTATTTTTATTGTGAAACACGCAGAATTGGCTAAGCCATGATCTGCCTTATGCTGGAAAACCAAATAGTTAACATTAAATTTCACAAATTTAGTTAAGTAATGAGAATCTAGTTTGACTACTGTAAGACTTAGTCAGCAGGTGTAAGGTTTTAAAAATCTCATTGCTTAACTAAATTTTTTTCAGTGTAAGTTATATTCCAACTAATTGGACTAAACAATTCCAAGTTGTGTTTTGCCCCATTTCTATTAATTTGTGTCTTGTCACAGACTGTGTGTAAAATTAGCCATATAATGTTTTGGCAAACATTTACTAACACATCTATTCAATGAGATAGGCAGAGAAAATTGTTTATTATTACTGATGTGGAGAGCTTTTCCACCCTTCATTTTGCTTTTCCTGTGTGTAATAAATCTTCTCTTTTATTTCTTCACTATATTTTGCTTCTTGTTCAGTGCTGAAATGAACTGGTACATTATCTTTTCCAGCAGTTTACTGTGTTATTGATGATTCTTGGTCTTGATTTAATCCCCGCTTTTTTGAGTTTGAAGGTATTAAAAATAAAATCTGCTTCCCTACTCATCAATGTTACCTTGGGTTTGGCAGAGGTCAAGTTAGAAACAAAATCAGAAAAACAAACCTTGTATAGCTAGAAAATGTCTCCTGACCATGTAATAAGTACACTTTGTGAGTACCATCAGGCAGCTGTTATTTTAAATATGTCCCCTGACTCAAATTTTTATTGTCAAAAGGTATGTATCAAAATGACCTATCTGAGAAGAGTGAGTCTGGATTCCTGACAATTGCATTGTCCATCAGAAGTGTGAGTTTTTTGAATATGCATTGTATAGGCTGGACATTTGCAAGGGAACCTTTAGAAAAGGTAAGAGAATATAGCAGTTAGTGTATCACAGAGGGTTTAACAGCTGTGGAAAAGGGGAAATGGTGTCTGTAGCAACACACCTCTCTTTGCCTCTATTCCAGCTTCTTTCCTTTACCTGACACTAAAGTTTGTGTCCTTTTTGGGGCCAGGGCTTCAAATGTAGCAATTATACAATGCTTTGCCCAGCGTGGTATAACTTCATAAAGGTATTTATTTTCTATATTTTTGATATTCAGTGATGTTATATGTATTAAGACATATGACTAAGCACATGTACAAATGTACCACACACGTACTTACCTATGTATATATATTTATAGAAATCCATACATGCATAACAATGAACACCTTTATTTGACACTTTTTCAAACAGCTTTTGACCAGAGGTGAACACCTCCATAGACTAGAAGACTTGCGTGCTGATGAAATTACTTATCAAACCATCAGGTGAGAGGTATTTAGATGGTCTCATGCTTTGAAAAATCTTACTAAGTTTATGAAAATTTAAAGATGACTTCAGTTAGAACCATTATAGACAGAAATTTAGTGTTCATGCTGTCATGGTTACAGAACTGTCATGTACCTACTTTAGAAAAATTCACAGTAAAAAACCTACAAAAAAAGATCTATTTTTTAGTTTCTTTGGTATTGATAATTGTGACTGTGACATCTACTTGTGCCAAGATTAAGGATGATTTATGGGAATATGAACAGTTATTTCCAGTGTCCAAATGCCCCAAATAATTTATATCAGTTCTTTGCTTTAAAAGTAGCAGGTTTGTTTTAGGGGTTTATGGAACATATAGTTCCCTTTGTAATCAATGACCGTTGTTTGTCTATGTCTGAGAATAATTTGTCAGTCTTGTCATTGTGTCTCAGAAGAAATCAATCCACTGAAATATGATGTCCAATATACTTTGATTTTATAGCAATTTCTTCTTGAGATGCAGGATTTTTTTCTCATTTTCAAAATAATTTTTGAAATAAAAATGTCCCAATTTATGGAGCGATACATGATTAGAAACTCCATGCGTTGTATTCAGGTTTTTAAGCTGGCAGATCTTTAAAGGAACATCTGTACTGTGCTCACAGACATCAGCTCTTGCAGCAGAGAAAATTAGCTTACATTAAACAAGGTACATCTGTAGTAGAAGCCTCTTCAGATTATCTCCAGCTGTCTTGGATATGTCTGCAATAAATCACACTAATGTTGGCATATATATCTATCTCCTTATAGATTCACAGAATTGTTTAGGTTGGAGAAGACCTTTAAGATCACCAAGTCCAACCACTAACCCAGGACTGCCAGGTCCATCACTAAACCATGACCCTAACCATCACATCTACATGTTTTTTAAACCTCCCCTGGCACTGCTTGAGGCTGTTTCCTTTTGTCCTGTCACTTGTTATCTGGGAGAAGAGACCGACCCCCACCTGCCTACAGCCTCCTGACAGGCAGTGGTAGAGAGCAAGGTCTCCCCTCGGCCTCCTCCTCTCCAGGCTAAAGGACCCCAGTCCCCTCAGCCGCTCCTCATCAGACCTGTGCCCCAGCCCCTTCCCCAGCCCCGCTGCCCGTCTCTGGACACGCTGCAGCCCCTCAATGTCCCCCTTGCAGAGAGGGGCCCAGACCTGAACACAGGGTTCGAGGGGCGGCCTCAGCAGTGCCCAGTGCAGGGGGACGGTCACTGCCCTGGTCCTGCTGGCCACACCGCTGGGGACACAGGCCAGGGTGCTGCTGGCCGCCTGGGCCCCCTGGGCACACTGCTGGCTCCTGTCCAGCCGGCCGTCACCCAGCACCCCCAGGTCGTTTTCTTCTGGGCAGCTTTCCAGCCACTCTTCCCCGAGCCTTATATTAAAATATGTTTTGTAAATTATTTCATTGGGTATATGATAAATGAATAGTACATGAATAAAATATATGAATACATTTCTGATCATAGCAAACTCTTGGTAATGATTATTTTTCAGTAAGAGAGTTTCCATCAGAAAAACTAGCATTTTTTTCCCTCTAAAAATAATTCCAACAGAACATCACTATTGTGAGTTTGTGATGTTTTGCGAAAAAAAGTTTTTGGAGAAATGCTTAGTGACTGGGATGCGTATGTAATGTCTCCTAGGGACAGATTTTGCGAGGGTGTACGAAGACCCTTGTAACTCCCAGCTGTGTCAAACAGCCAGTTAGCTGTATCAGCTAGGAAAGATGTCAGACTAGGTGAAACTGGAGCAATTCTGGTAGCTATAGGCTGCTTTAGAAATATGCTTGGAGATATAGATGGTTGTGGAGACTGCTGAGTAGGGATAGTCTACCTACTGAGGTAGAAGAAATAATGTGTGATGTGAAATACAACCCTTTCACTGATGCAAAAGGGAGGAAGTTTCATCTTTCTTCTGCTATTCTTCTCTTTAAA
This sequence comes from Falco punctatus, assembly GCF_963210335.1. Lineage (NCBI taxonomy): Eukaryota > Metazoa > Chordata > Aves > Falconiformes > Falconidae > Falco > Falco punctatus. Next base: position 65,518,387 of record NC_137586.1, read on the forward strand.
GGAAATGAGATCTTGAATAAAACTCTTTGGATTCCTGTGTATAAACTTTATTTTTTCATACGAAGAGGGGATGAGTCACTCAACTGAACAGATGGAAAAAGCGTAAGGGATAAAGCATCGTCTGGGAAGTCATGGCAACAGTTAAGTGCTGTGTGATGAACTGGGCAACACTTGATTTTAGCATAGTTATTAATATGCTTTTATTGATGAAGCTGTGACTTATTCAAAGAAACCCCACCAAGTTCTTAAAACCTAGTGTAACTATAAAAGGGCATAGTGTAACTAAGTGATTGAATTAAACTCATGACTACAGGGCAAACTTGGGTAGAAACATGAGCTACTCAGATTTTTCAAATATTGGTAATCCTGTGATGTCTTGGCAAACTACTTCGTTGCAGTTGTTCTGCTCAGTTTTACTGCTTTTGGGCTTTGTTCTTCCAAGAAGCTAAATTTTCATTACAGCAGTAGGTGCTGAAAGGTGCTGTACAAGTGCACAGAAAGTCAGACACTGCTTTATGTTTGGGGAAAAAAAACCCACTGCTTGAAGGCAGAGGGAAAAACATGTTCAGAAAACTCAAATTACTTCTGTAAGTGCTCTCGCTTCCAGTGAGATGAATGAAAATTAAATGGCTCCAGAGATTATCCTTCCCCTGCAGCTCTCCCTCCTGCTTCTTTCTTAAGTAGTCCAAACTGAGATGCTGACATGGCAGCTGCCAAAGCTTGACATATCAGTAATAAAGGCACTTCTGCCCTGGTGCGTGAAAGAGGGTGCAGGAGAGACATAGTAACTGATTTTTCACCTGATGTGAGGGTGAGGAGGGGTGGGCAGCTGTGGCTGCCCTGTTTTTCATTTGCTTCTCTGTCAATTGAGGACTGTTGGTTGGTTTTACTCAGATTTGGTGTTGCATCACAACTGAGCTCCTGAACTTGAGTTTGTCCATTCTCTTGGTCAGTAGATAAATTTTTTTGAGTTAACTTCTAATGCTTATACACTTATCAGCGCTTTTACAATGTGGAGCTGTATAACTTTCAACTGTGTGACTCGTTTTCATGGGAGGCATGTGTAACCTTACACATAGGGTAAAGCTGAAGGTCCCCTCTCCCAGACCATTGCTTTCATACTTCTATAGGTAAACTTAATTCTTTAGAATGACATGGTCCCTTAGATGTTTTAAGCTGTTGCTAAAACAACGAAATGAAACAGTATAACTCTTTATATATATATATATATAACATTCTTCTAGTGGCTAGTGAACAGCTTATAAATAACCAGCTTGTTATGCATTTAATAGATGACCTGGTGGTTAATGCTTCTAAACAAGCAAGGCTGCAAGTCTACACTGTCCCCAAATTATGCTTCTGTATTAGACTATTCTCAGTCTAACCTAGCCTGCTGTTCTCTATACTGGCTTGTTAGCTGCTGAACTGAAGCTGCTGGGCATGGACATGTGTTCTCCTGTACCAGCGTGGCAGCTGGTAAGCATTAAACTGGTAAGGAAGACAGATGAGGACTGTAACATATTGACCCAGAATTTGCTGTCAGCCTGCAAAATGCTGTTTTGAATTATTCTGATGCTTTCTGTATTAACAGTAAGAAAAACTTAACCTCAGGGTGCTTTAGGTCTTCCAGGCCCCTGTGCAGAGCTGTCCTGCCTCGCCAAGGAGTGAAGCCATAGAACCCCTTCTCCTACTGCTATGATGGAGCTGAGCATGTGTCAGTACACAGTGTTGTGATGTGCGGTGGGCTTTTCTCCTGAACTTGCAAAAAGTGATTGATCTCTAACAAAGGGTTTGTTTCAGTTTGTTCTGTGTCTGTTTCTATGATGAAGGGAAATATAAATACAGTTAATATTTTGAAATTACCGGAAGGTTTGCACAGACTGTTTTATTGCTTAGGATTTGAATTGCTTTTGTTTGTATTGGTCTCCAAAGAAACATTGCTTCCCATTGCTGAAATCAATTGTGTGAACATTGACATCATAAATATTTTAAAATTATTCAATTGTATAAACTTTTTGTAGTTTTGACTTCTGTCCTTCGAAAGTCTTGGGAATAAATGTCAAAAGTAGATTTATTTTGGACTTAAAGAGAAAACTTATCAAAAACTAAACTTGCTCCAAAATACTAGATAATTTAGTTACGATATAGTCTCACAACAACTTTAAGTCGATACTATTACTAAAAGTTATAATCCTACTCTTTTCCCAACTTAAAGGGTTTCACTTCTTCCCTCTGTATAGATCTTTCTCTGTGCCTGCACAACTCAGTGTTTCTTTAAACCAGACAAAGCAATCAGGACACATTAAGCTTATCCTCCCATGCTTTAAGATATTTCAGTTCAGCTAACTTTTGCATATTTGGCCTAAAAAATACTCATGCTGTCATAGAGAGGGAAAGGAGATGGAAAACAGCATGAGAATAAGGAAGGTGAGACAGAATGGGTCTACTGTTTATGGTGGGAGAAATTATGCTGCATTAAAATTGATCAAGCAACATGAAAGTGTAGGCTGGTAAAGTTTCATCATGAAACTATCAACCTCAGTCCATAGTGTGTGGAGAGAAAGACTGCTTCTGTGTCTGGATTTTTAATTGTTGCTGAAATCTTATCTGAATTCTTGTTTTTCATGTGAGTGATTCTAATTGCAATATTTAAATACAAATCAAGGTGGTTTGGTGTAAATTACTTGAGACATTTCTATGACTAGGAGGTTTCTCAAATATTCAACTATTTCCCTCTTACTTCATGGCTTGTTGTTACAAAAAAATCAGAAGATTAACAAGCTAATCTTCAGAAAGTATGCTAAGCAGCACTACTTCTTTCCTTTTGTATAATGCAGTGTTTTCCATTTTCTTGTGATTCTTTAGTAATTTCTTAGTAATAACTGTAGGTTTTAAAGAGGTAAGGTATGCTAAAGAATAGCACTGAAGAAACAATGGAAAAAGTTGTTGTCACTACTTTTTTTTGCCTTTCTTACTTTATTCTTACAGAGATCTGAAATTATTTATCCAGCCTCATAGCAGGTGGCTAACACCCACATTTTCAACATAGAAAAAGGTAGCTGTTTTCAGGCTAAATGGGCCAGAGCTAACAGAATCTGCTTAAATACCTGTGATAAATACCTGTAGCACAAAAGAGCTTAAGTAAGTACTGGTGTCCCAAAGTACATATCTTTTTATTCATGTATGTCTTGTTACTGCAGTACCAGGGCAGCCCACCCCATACATAGTTAAGTGCCCAGAAAGATTATTGCAATAAAACTTAATGGAATTCTCCATGAATAAAAGTGAATAAGTGTTCATGTCATGGAGTCTAATAGAAAATAATCATAAAGAAAATAATCAGTGGAAGTCTTCCATGTCTCCAACACCATTTTCTTTCATATTCTAGCATCAGAAAGTGTAATATTACATAAACCATGGCAACATAATTTAAAGACTGCAGAAATACCAGTTCTTTGCGTACTTCACATTGTGATTTTGAAATGTTTATGAACTAGCTTCCTTTTTTAGTACTTCTTAAAATGTTACCTTTTTTTAGCTAATTTCCCAAATATGCTTTGGATGCAGCACTGCAATTAAATTTCTTTAAATCTTCAATATTAATGCCATATCAGTAACATTCAATATTTTTTTTCTATTAAGTTAAAAATCATTGCTTTCTCTTCAGACAAGAAATAAAAGGATTTTTTTAATAATTTGAAACAAATTTGCAGCCTACTGCACTCAACACTTTTTTCCCCCCTCATTTTCTTTAGTTTCCTGCAGCCAGAGTTATAATAGTGCTTTAAGAAGCAAAGTAAAGAAGTGGTGTTCATTAGAAGGATCATCTGTGTTGCAAATACAATACTAATGATGCACAGGAATTCAGTTATACTGAGTGTGATTGTGAGAAGGCAAGACAAAATAGACCTTTTTTGTGTGTGCTTACGCAGGCCGAGTGCTTAGCTACATAAGAATGTCTCACATTTACATTATGCCTTCCAGCTGAAGCTTTCTTGTAGTTCGTGATCCTCTTAAAAACCTGGACAGTATGGTTGGCTGGTATTTTTTTGCTATTAACATCACAATTCTACCAGCTGTCTAGGGATAACTTCAATGGGATGCTACATAAAGATGCACTAATCTGTGAAAATGTTAAGAGAAAATACAAGAAACTTGCATCAGAAATAGCAGTGACTTGCACTGAGGCAAGTGCTTTCATGCAGGTTCATCCCAATGAATGTTTAGGACTTGCCTAACTGAGCTGCTCGGGGTATCTGTGAACTTTGACAGTCTTGTGTGCTGGAAGAATAGTCAGCATGGGCAGAGAGATAATGCTCCATTGCAGTGTAATGAATTACATTTAAAATAACACACCTTCCTATTTAAGACTGCACAGGAATAGCTCTGGTTTAAGTACTAGCAAACAAACATTTCTTTCCAAAAGGAAATTATGCTCAGAAGAACTACCAAGAGATGGATTCAGTAATTAAGTTTGATATTTGTGTAGGTTATGTGGCTCATGTGCTTTGTTCAACAAAATTTGTTTTTGACTTTACGTAGTTGGTATTTATTAACCCATTTAAAGATTACTGCTAGAATTGTGATGGCTAAGGACAACAAGGTGCTGCCATGCAAAAATGGAGGTGCAGATGTGATGGATTAAAAAGGTGCCAACTGAGCCTCTATTGGAGTTTTACTATAAACTTTCAATTTTATAGACAGTTAGGTGGAATGTCATAAATAAGTGTTGTCAACAACGTCATGTGTTTTCCTTGACTTGTGCCTTCCCACTGAATCGTCTAACCTACATTTGATCGTCTATGTTGATCAATTGTGTAACCATTTTGGGGTGATAGATATCTTTTCATGTTGCTGGTATATATCATGCTGATCCACTAATTTTAGGAGACAGTTAACAGATAGCTTGTTAAGCCAGTAAACTTTATGAGTTAAACATTGCATCAAAGTTCTAGTAACACTCAGCCTATATCAGTAATGCCAGATTAATGCATTGGACCTTAGTACTTTAACAATTTTAATGCTTAACAAAGAAGTAGTTAGAATGAAACTATGCAGAACTAAAGGCTCAATTCCAGAACTCCTGGAAGACAAAGAAACCGTTTTCCCTCAGTACATACGACTGCAAATCAGACATAAAATTGACATTAATTGGTGTTCTTCACTAGTCAGGAAAGCACACTAGGGACTTTCCTATATATATAGGTATAGGATAATGTTTGTGGTGGGTTGACCTTGCCTGGCTGCCAGGTGTCTGCTAAGCTGTTTTATCACTCCCTCTCCACCCAGAGAGCAGGGGGAGAAAATACAATCAAAAAGCTCATGGGTCAGGATAAGGACAGGAAGATCATTTCCAAGTTACTGTGATGGGCAAAACAGATTTGGCTTGGTGTCATGGTTTAATCCTGGCTGGCAACCAAGCACCATGCAGCAGCTATCTCACTGCCCCTTGCCCAGAGAGATGGGAAGTAGAATCAGAAAGGAATGTAAATCTCAAGGGTTGAGATAAGAACAACATAATAGGTAAAGCAAAAGCCACGCATGCAAGTGAAGCAAACCAAGGAATTCATTCACCACTTCCCATGGGCAGGCAGGTGCTCAGCATCCCCAGGGAAGCAAGGCTTCATCATGCGTAATGGTTACTTGGGTAGACAAGTGCCATAACACTGAGCATCCCACCCTTTCTTCTTCCCCTAGCTTATAAGTTGAACATGACATCCCATGGTATGGAATATCCCTTTGGCTAGTTTGGGTCACCTGTCCTGGCTGTGTTCACACCCAGTGTCCTGTGCCCCTCCAGCCCTCTCACTGGCAGGGCCCAAGGAACCAAAAAATCCTTGACTTAGTATAAACATCACCCAGCAACAACTAAAACCATCAGTATGCTGTCAGCATTGTTCTCACATCAGAGACAAAACACAGCACTGTACTAGCTACCAAGAAGAAAACAAACTCTGTCCCATCTGAAACCAGGACACTTAGGGATAGTAATTTAATTTATTGCCAAGTAATTGTAACAGAATAGGAGAGTGAGAAATAAGAAAAAAACCACCCCACCACCCCACTCCTCCCTTCCTCTCAGTCTCAACTTTATTTCTGAATTTTCTGCCACCTGCTGCCCAAGCAGCACAGAGGCATGGGGAATGGGGATTGCAGTAAGCTTATAATGCCTCATCTCTACCACTCCGTCCTCCTCATGCTCTTCCCTTGCTCTACTATGGGGTACTTCCCATGGGAGACAGTCCTTCATCAACTTTAACATGGTTCCTTCACACAGGATGCAGTTCTTCATGGACTTTTCCAGCATGGGTCCTCTCTAGCATGGGTGCCCCACAGGGTCATAGTTCTTGCCAGAAAACCTGCTCCTGCATGGACTCCTCTCCATGGGTCACAATTCCTGCCAGGAGCCTCCCCCTGTAGGGGTTCTCCATGGGGTCACAGATTCCTTCAGGGCACATCCGCCTCCTCCAGTGGGGTCCTTCATGAGGTGGACATGGGCCCATTCCTCAAGCCTGTCAAGGTCCACCTGGGATCATGTGTTGGCATCCCTTCCCTCAGGCAAAGCAACTGCACCCCTCTGAAAACTTTCTGAGGGTGCACCACATCCCACTATCTGTGTTGTTCATGAAGATATTAAACAGTATTGGTCATAGTATGGATCTTCAGTCATCACTCTTACTGTTTTCCACCTGGAGATTGAGGAATTAATTGATTGCAACTCTTCAAATGTGACCATCTGGCCAGTTCCGTAACTATCTAACAGTCCTTTCACCAATCCCACATGCCACCAATTTAGAGGTAACAGTGTTATGGGGGACTGTATGAAGCATGAATCCAAGGTAGATGGCATCCATAGCTCTTGCCCACTGATGTAGTCACTCCATTGAAGGAGGCCACTAGATCAGTCAGGCATGATTTAGCCTTAGTGAAGCCATGTTGGCTCTCTCTAAAAGAGTAAATGCAGCCTTACCGAAGAAGTGAGTGGCAGACAAAAGGAGAGTGCCTGGCTGTTAGTGGTGTCTCATACTTGTGGGTGCTTTAAGTCCTACTGCACAGTCATGCCCTGACTATTGAGCAAGTCCTCACCCTCACCACAGTATAGCTGGCTTGAGAGAAAATGCTCTGCACTTGCCATTTGACCTCTGTGTCCTATAGGATAGGTTCTTGAAAGTTATTAAAATGTTCAAGTTAAACCTTAATTGTACTAAGTGCCACGCAAACGGTCCATATTTTCTTTCTTAGAGCTGATCCACAGAAGTTAATGAAACACCTTCTCCCTGAGAAAATGAAATGCTGGATCTCAGCAGCTTAAGTAAAGTATATCTTGGAATGCTTCAGGAGTAAGGAATTGAGGAATGGGAGAGTGGGTGAAAACAGAAGACTTGGAAAGAGAGAGCTGACATAGTGACTCTAAAGATAAGAGTGTGTTTATGTATGTAACTTAGGCATATTCTCAGCAAATGTTCAGTAAGTCCTGGGATCTGTCAGCGTTGGGTTCCCTGTTAAGTTTGAAGTATGACCTGCAAGTTAACTTGATTGTATGTGTTCACCAGCACATATCATTCATCTGATCTTTGAATAAAGCTGGTCTAAGAGGATTCTCCTATTTAAAAGGTTGCCATCTTTTTGCTCAAAATTAATTTCCTACTTTTTTTTCTTACCAAAAGAAATGCAGATTCTGCAGTAATGTAGAATACAACTGAGTGCATGACTTCCTGTAAACGGCAAATAAAGATAGGATATTAATTTTGTGCATAGCTCTGAGGCAAAAATAATGAAAGAGCTGGTAGTGATGAGACTTTGAGGTTGATCAAATGTGCTAGTATGATAAGACTATGGATGAAGAGGTCATAATTGCATAGGTAGGAAATGCCTGTCAATATTCAAGAAACACTAGGGAATCTCTCATGAAAAAGCCAGTGGTTGATAGATACACACAGCACAAAAAAACCCACCAAACCCCAACCCAGAAAATTTTCTTGCCTTTTTAGGTAGTTGCAGTTCAGGACTAGGCAATGAATGCAAAGAGAAAGCCATGGAAGAGTCTTTTTCAGCTTCAGAACATAGTTGCTGTTATACCAAAACATTGAACTGCAGTGGAAGAACTGTGCAGTGGTAGTAAAGACTGTGAAGTACTGTACAGAGTAGTCTGGACATGGTGGAAGATCTGATGGTTTGGTAAATATATAATGTACTAAAACCCCCAAAACCTATAGTAAAAATAACAAAAAATGCCATATGGCTAGCTTAATCTTGCCCTGCTGACTGGCTGATTTAGAGATGCCCATAGAAATCCTGTGAAGGGATTCAGGACATGTGACCTCAGGTGTGAACCTTTTGGCTCATAACCAAGAGTTACCTGCTTTCCTCCTCTAGGTGGATTGATGGCTCTTGGGGAGAGAGCAATTGCTTAAAAATCGTAACTGTAAATTTACATTACACTGCTATATTAAGATACTGCATTCTGGACAGGAAAAATGCTTATTTCAATATCCTTATAAACCTTGTAACTCTGCTATCATCCCACTCTAATGTGATTTTAGTTGTCATTGTCTTATGTTATCACATTCTTGACAAATAGTATCCTTAGTATAAAAATAAAGCTTTTATAGTAAGAAACTGTCTTTAGATAATACAGGTGTGTAAGACACACAGAAGTAATTGAAAATGTTTTCATATTTGTTTGGATCTGCTTGTTTTCTCCTGTAACTTTTAATTAATGTTGTTACTTCTTTTGACCTATACACTTTTAAAACTGCTTGTGTGTGTGTGTGTGCAGAAAGTCATGCAACAAAGATGACTTGGCAGTTTTATAAACTGGTAATTGGGAATCAATGTGCTTTAATCTGTGGGCAGAAAATGTAATAAACAATCTAGTCTTGGGGGACAAAGGATTATTTGTTAATAGTATAAAAAGGTCAGTGCTACAGTAATTAAATTAAACCTGCAAGGCATTCTAAGCAATACTTCTGAATTGTAATAGCCCAGAAAGAAATAAGGTGCTTGACAATTATATTCTATTGAATCTACCATGGGTCATGTCCTATATGAATGAACATGTTTAAGTAACTTCCTGTTTTAACATTTCATCTTAAATCTTCAATATCTGTTTTTATATTATAAAATGCTGTAAAGACCCAACTAGCTAAGAAGTGTACAGTATTCAGCTCTGCACAGAGCCAGGTTGAAAGACAGCCCATATTCCTGTAGCACACACTATGTCTACCTGCATCTGTGAAGTCTTACACCAACTGCACCTGTGAAGAAGCTTGACCTTGTGCACACTGAAAAGCAAGTGAGGATCATCCTTTGGGTGAAACTGGTGAGCATCATCAATTACATCCAATAGATTCTTCTCAGGATTGTTTCTGCTGGGATTGAACTGCCTGTCTTGTGCTGTTATAAACTACAGATTTGTTATGGAAAACTCCTTGAGCACATGAAACTGCTGTGTTGCTTGGATTTCATGTTTACTATGGATCTATGTGTGATAGAGATAAAAAGTGCGGTCAACAAAGTAACTTAATGAACTGCAACATGGATTGTTATGAGTGAAAAATTTTCTCTTTGTGCATTTAATGTAAAGCTGTACAATTCTGCAGTTTAGCTGTAGCAGTATTTAATTGTATCTCTTCTATGCTTTCTGAATCTTAAAAATGCACCTCAGTAAACAGATATAATTAACCTTGGATAAAGACTGTATGAGATCACTAATTTACTTTTAATTAGTAATATCTTCTTAGTTAACTTCATTACTGCTGACAACTACTTCATAATAATGAAGAGTTTAATCAGAAAAATAAAATGAGAATGCATTATTTGGCCAGCCAGCCCCAACAGATGGAAGATTACTGAGGCACACATACAAATAGTCCATGTTATGTGTCTTGGAATTTCTTCCTGATGGCAATGGGAGAGCTGAGTTCTTGCCTGTATCATTGACAGGTATATTCTCTAGATTATTCCATGCTTCTGAGTTTCTGAAAACTTGATCCAACATGCCTTGATCCAACTCCTGCAACGTAGCACCAGTTTCTTTTTCTAGCACATCTGGATTTCATTGGCAGGGGGAATAGGCTGAGAATGTCACATTTAGGCTTTGTGAGTTTTCCAAGACTTGATGGTGAGAGATTCCCTTAAGTCCCACATTAAAGACATAATTTATTTTTCCTTTATGAATAATAGGAGCAAAACTTTTTTGCCTCACTTTTTAGTAAGAATCAATGGGCAGAGGACAATGGGAGGGAAAAGTGCTACACAAAAATTAGGTAGTACAGCTATTAAACCTAAGCTCTTGTTTGCCTTATTGGTTTCAGTTAAGTAAAAGAGACCTCAAATCGGTTCCATATTATCTGTGAAATTTGCAGTATGTTTAGGTACATAGTTCAGAAGATTTTCAAGCCTGGATTTTAAAGGGAAGAGCTAATGTCAAAGTGACTGGCCATTATAATGAGTAAAAAGAGGTTGTATATGTGTGAGTTGGGGGTTTTGGAACAAAAGGTTGGTCTGCTCAGTGTGCAGCTGTCTATAACTAGGCAATAATAAAAAACTGAGGATGTTGTACATCAGGTGTTTATAAGCACACTAGTCAGAGATAGACTCGTAATTGTGGAGAACTCTCTCAGAAAACAAACAAATTACTTAGAATTTCTTAAAGCAGGCAGGAGTCACTTGACTTTTTTTTTTTCTTCTTTCTTTCTCTTTTTTTTTTTCCTCTTTCTTTCTCACCCACACCCCATACCGCCCCCCCCCCCCCCCCCTTTTTTGTATGCCTTTTACAAGAAAATCTTAAAGTTTCTCTGATAAAAGAGCTGTCTATATTTAAAACCCATAGGCTCCTGAGGGATAGGACTGAAGTGCGGGGGGACTACTAATTGAAAATACATTAAAATCCTTTCACCCACAAGTTAAATAGGATTTAAGCCCATGAGAACAAAGAGGGATGTGAATTCAGAAAATCTTTAAATACACAGTATTGAAGCTTGTCCTTTTCCTTGATACGCAATATATTTGCTTGATATATCAATTCTCAAGTACCAAAGCACTTTGTAAATATTGAAGCCAAGCTGGTTTAGCTTTGATTTTAACTGTAACTTTCTACAGGCGGAATATTTGGAAATAGTGTCTTTCACTGCCCCTTCCGTCAGTCCTTGCTGCTGGAGCAGTAGGTGTCACACACACACACACACACACGCACGCACGCACCACCCCCCACACACACACCCCCACACCCCCCCCCCCCCCCACCCCCCCCAGAATAATATTCCTAATGCAGTGTATAGCATAGTGAAAAGCAACAGAAGACCAAAAGAGAAGTGATGAATCTTACATGCCAAGCAGTTAGAGCTGATGTAATTAAGAATGCAAAGAAATCTGCCCAGTTTAAAGTGTGAGGTATCAGCCTATGAGTAGTAAGATTATTTTGTTTAGGACAGTGGTGTGGCAGCCAGGGGAAAAGATGTTTCAGAATCATGCCTTATTTACAATACATTTTTAAAATATAGCAAATAGACTGAAGTGGGAAGCAGAATCAACTGAAAGTGTATGAGCTTAGGTGTGGGGGTAGTATGTGCTTTTAAATGCACATGTAGGAGCATGTTGGATATGAGCTGGCAATGTGTGCTTGCAGCCCAGAGAACCAGTTGTACCACACAAAAAATGTGACCAGCAGGTCAAGGGAGGTGATTCTTCTCTACTCTGTTCATGTGAGACTCCACCCGGAGTACTACATCCAGCTCTGGGGTGCCCAGAGCAAGAAAGACATGGACCTGTTGGAGTGGGTCCAGAGAAGGGTCACAAAAATGAACAGAGGGCTGGAACACCTCTCCTATGAAGAAAGGCTGATAGTGCTGGAATTGTTTAGCCTGGAAAAAAGAAGGCTCCAGGGAGACATTATTGTGGCTTTTCAATACTTAAAGGTGGCTTATAAGAAAGACAGAGAGAGACTTTTTACTAAGGCTTGTAGAAACAGGACAAGGGCTAATGGTCTTAAACTGAAAGAGGGTAGAATTAGACTGGACATAAGGAAATTTTTTTTTATAATTAGGGTGGTGAGACACTGGAAGAGGTTGCCCAGAGATGTTGTGGATGCCCTATCATTGGAAATGTTCAAGATCAGGTTGGATGAGGCTTTGAGCAACCTAACCTAGTGAAGGATGTCCCTGCCCATGGCAGAAGGGCTGCACTAGATGATCTTTGAAGATCCTTTCCAACCCAAACCATTCTATGATTCCACGATTCTAATAATTTGGGTATTTAACTTTAAAAGTTTTTAAAAAAACTGTGTCATTTCTACCAACCTGCAGTAGCAGCTCAAGAAGCAAGGTAAATTATTCTGAATTGACTTCTTGGCAGATAAAACTAGTGTTTCCATTTCAGGAAACCAAGGTCAATGCCTGTGCTATACTGAAGCACTTTGGCAAATGGTCCCTCATGGATAGTGTTTTAGTACATGTCATACAATCACAGAGATTTTCAAGTTGGAAGGGACATGTAAGGATCATCACGTCTGACTGTCAAGCCTAAAAATGACAGGGAAACAAACACATGTAGGAGGGTGGAAAAACTAACAGTTTTTCTTGACGTCCCGTGACTGAGGTGCAAGCATCAGAATTGTCTTGCTGATTTGCTGATAGTAATGCTACTGGGTTATAATCTGAGTCTTGGTTTTGAGATACCACAGAAGAAAGGTTATTCTCCTGGACTGAGTATTTTTAGAAGGTAGCTGAATTGATCTTTTTTTTTCCCTTTTTTTTTTTTTTTTTTTTTTTTCCCTCTTCTGGGTACTGTATGTGTCCATGACATTAGCAACCCTGTAGCAAAGTCTCCTTGGTAACCTGAACCAAGGTGACATACAACTCTTTCAATTTCTAATGCGTTTTGGTCTCAGACTTTAAGATACTATCATGGGGAAATAGATACAAAGAATAGATACAAAAAATACAATGACAGTGGAAAGCTGTCATTGCAGTAAAAGAGAATGTGGGAATTCAATTGTCTCAGGATTTATACATAGCTGAAAAGTACACAGTGAAATTGCCCAGCTGTTAACTTCATGGATGGTGTTATGTGCACACAAAAATCTTTGATTACTTAGATTCCACTTGGCTTGGGAAACAATGGCACGTACAGGCAATGTGGCTGTGGTCAGGAAGACTTGATTGCAGTCATGGCTATGCTGCTTCACAGTCTCTAACATGTAATTATCAGAAGAGATCAGCAAATTAAACTCACTAGAAATTCATTTTTGAACGACGACTTTGAATAATGTGATTTATCTGTTTAAAACAGAGGTTTCAGAGTAAAAAAAAAGGTAATATTGCAGATATAGCTAGAAATCAGTGTAAAACAAACCATTGAAAATAAATAACTCAATTCCAACTTTATGAGATTTTATTCCTATTTTAGAGGTCTTAGTGCATACTAGGTCTCTACTAGTTAAGAAATATGAACATCATTTGGAAATATCAGATGTTCTTACATCATTGTTATTTTTACTTTTTCTGTATCAAAAGATATCCTAGGGAGCATGGTAAGTTAAATGTTTTTTAAGTCTTTTCTCAGAACTTGTTTTGGAAAACCTTGGTTGACAATTAGTGACTACTTCTAAAAGGTTTTGCTACAGGGCAGAAGCTGCCTCCTGTCACAATTCCTCAATGGTGGTTTTCTTGTACCTCTGAATACAGGTACGTGTTCATAGCCTTTATTTTCTTTGTTTTCTCATCCTACCAGAGCTCTATAGAGATAGATCATACAAACTGCCACAAACCAAACCCTGTCTTGTCACGTGATTGCTGTGGAGCTGGAACACTTATTGTGTATTATATTGCATGGAAGGTTAGCCTGACTCAGTATTAATCACTTTGTCATGTGGTAACACTGTAGTTGGAAACACACATATGTACATGCTCACTGCTGTTTAAAATTCACTTCTATTTAAACTCAAATACATTCTAAAAAGATAATTTTTTTCTTCTGATTCCTGACTTGCAGTATCAACATGTGGCTTACGGCAATTAAAAAAAAAGTCCTGTTTCTATGGAAGTGGGGGAGGACTCGCTGTAGGTGAGTAGTGGCATTGATCATGTGCACAATCCTTAAAGGTAAAAAGAGTACTGGAGCAAACTCTACATTTTCTGCTCTTCCTTTGTTCATGTTTTTCTTAAGCATGTTTTACATATTTTGGGAACATTTTCTTTGTTCTCTTTGTTATGTTGTAAATCTCTGTATTGGGTTTGCCTGGCAAAGTTATGGTAGCAGGGGGGCTACAGGGGTGGCTCCTGTGAGAAGCTGCTAGAAGCTTCCCCCATGTCTGATAGAGCCAATGCCAGCTGCCTCCCAGACAGAACTGCTGCTGGCCAAGGCTGAGCCCATCAGCCATGGCGCTTCTGTGATAACGAATTTAAGAAGGGGGTAAAAAACCCCACACACTACAGCAACTGCAGCCAGAAAAAGGAGTAAGAATGTGTGAGAGAAGCAACTCTGCAGACCCCCAGGTCAGTGCAGAAGGAGGGGCAGGAGATGCTCCAGGCACCAGAGCAGGGTTCCCCTGCAGCCTGTGGTGAAGACCATGGTGAGGCAGGCTGTGCCCCTCAACACATGGAGGTCCACGCTGGAGCAGATACCCACGTGCAGCCCTTGGAGGACCCCACACCAGAGCAGGTGGATGCCTGAGGGAGGATGTGGATAGCCCACACTTGAGCAGGCTCATGGCAGGACTTGTGAAGAGCCCCCACAGGAGCACATTTGCTGTCAGGACTTGTGATCCTGTAGGGGACCCACACTGGAGCAGTGTGTTGCTGAAGGAATGTACCCCATGGAGAGGACCCACTCTGAATCAGATCATGGAGAACCTCAGCCCGTGGGGATGACCCATGTCAGAGAAGTTCTTGGAGGACTGTCTCCCATGGGAGGGGCCCCATGCTGGAGCAGAGGAAGAGCAAGAGGAGTCCTCTCTCTGCGGAGGAAAGAGTAGCAGAGACAACATGTGATGAAGTGACTGCAACCCCCATTCCCTGTCCTCGTGCGCTGCTGGTGGGAAGGAGATAGAGAAATCAGGAATGAAGCTGAGCCTGGGAAGAAGGGAGGGGTAGGGGAAGGTGTTTTTTACTTCTGGTTTTATTTCTCATTATTGTACTCTGATTTGAATGGTAATAAATGAAATTAATTTCCCCAAGCTGCGTCTGTTTTGCCCAGGATGGTAATTGCTGAGTGCTCTCCTTGTCCTTATCCTGACCCATGAGTTTTTTGTTATATTTCCTCTCCCCTGTCCAGTTGAGTGGAGGAGTCACAGAGCAACTTAGTGGGCACCTGGCCTCCAGCCAGCATCAACCACCACAATTTGGTTCCCCAAGGTTCTTCAGTTTACACTCTCCCAGTGATTGTTATTTGGTAATTTTGAGTTCTTTTTGTGTCCTTGAAGCACTCCGTAGGAAGACTTGTGCTACCATCCCACATTTCTACTCCCATGAGGCCCTACTGCACTAATGTAGAGTGTGTAAGTATGCAGATGCCCCCTGAAATTTCCCAAATACATTTATCTGTCATCGACAATACGTTATGTATTACTATCTAATGCCCTGTTCCTGTTTAATCGTAAGAACTTCTCTAGGCATCGACTTGCTCAAAAGAAAATCAGGTTTTGCCATTACAAAGTAGCATTTGGTTCTTTTAATAAAACCAGATTTATTCGAGTATTGACTTGCACAAGTATAACAAATCTGCATGGCTGCCATAGGAGATCATCATGACTGGAGAATCAGGAAGCAGCAGGAATACACTCTAGGCAATCGTAATCAATAAATACAGGATTACTTATTATTGTCTAGGTGCTCTTGGGAAAACACCTAACTCTTGAGTTCTATTTAATGTTTAAATCTGCAGGTGTTGAATGCAGTGAAGACCCAGAGAATTACAAACAACAATGTACTGGAAGAAGATACAACAAAACAACAAAGAAACTTCCACTAGAATATACTTGTGAGAGTAAAGGTACCATCTATAGAGAACTAGTATGGTGCCTGAAGCAAGGACACTGTTAACACTTTCACTTCTGTTCATTGCATGCATTTGTAAAGGTCTGAAAATTTTAATTCTGAGGAAAATTCAATACTTCTGAACTTAATAATATCTAAATTTTGGTCTGTTCACCTGTTATTAATTTTCAGTCTATATAATCTGTTTTGTTTGAGGGGAGAGAGAATAATGTAGGCGTCCTCAGAGAAGTGAATGGAAGCTGAAGCCAGATAAAAATGATTTAAGAGTGGGGTTTGTGTTTTTAATAATTAAAATTGTTTACTATTGAAACAAAATATCTAGGACAGCATTTGTTCAAATTATTGAGCTTAGAACAAAGCAAAACAAATTACTTCCAAGGGCTGGAAAGCAGATGAGCTAGAAGTGTCTCTGGATTTTGTGAAGCTCCACATTATGTAATGATAGTGTTACTGATTGACTGGTATTCTTTCTGTTTTATCAAGATGTTCTCAGATAAATGAGTATTCAAGGTTGTCCATAATATCCAGACAAATAGATCAGGTGAGTGTAGAATATTTATGTGACCAAAGAGTTGAGCCAAACACATGTTCATCTTTCTGATGGTGCAGATTTCTTGGAAACATATTTGCAGTGATGCATGAGGTCAGACTTGTATTATGTACCATACCACTCAGTTAAGTCACATTAAATCAAAAGTTACAAAATATAATAGCAAAACCTCACCTCAAGAAAAGAGGGGATATCAAGCATATCAGGCTAGATAGATTAATTTAGAATACTTATTTGACTGAAGAGCTGAATCACACATATGTTCAGGATTTAAAACCAAATTCTTCCTGATGTTTTATTGTAACAGTCTTATACTGCTGAACATGAGTGAATGAACCTAATCGCAAATGACAATCAGCTTCCACTTGGAAAATGGTATACCTTTTTCTCTCCTTTCCCTACTGCTCTCCCACTTCCACGAAAATCTCCAAAAGACACTCCCCACCATTTCTTTCAATTTATTTCAGTGGTTTCTAGATGACACTGTTGTGTAGTGTTGGTACTTTTTCACTATGAAACTACACTTGTGCCATCCTGACCATAAGCAAATCTATATAGACTCAGAGACTGCTCTTGTCCTGTGTTCCATTGTTTTAGCTTTTCACTAAATTTACAGTCTATACCTATTCAGTTCCTGTGTCTATTAGTTATTACTTGAGTTTGCTACTCCATAGCGAAAGGCACTTACAAGATATGCCACCCTTCACCTCTTCTAATTCTTGATGCTGTAGACAAAACAATGGATTGTTTTAGGTAGTAACATCAGAGAACGTTTGCAAAATCCTGGATTCTTCTAGTGAGCAGTAAAACTAAAGTCTATTTAAATGTTAAAGATAAGGCAGTGAGTTTTCTTTTCTCCCTGCTTCCCCCTGCACCACCATCCCCTGCCCCCCACCCCGCCGCGCCCAAACTACTGATCCTGTTCTCAAACTGATCTGACTTTTGAAATTCCTTTCTAAAGTTTGGCAACAAGCCAGTATGACAGCTAGTTTAGTGAAAGTATAATTATTTTATAGAGCTATAGTACAAGTTACATGTTCAATCTTTTCTGAAAAGACAACATGACAGATAGATACAATAGGAGAGCCTCTAATAATTAGTAATTTAAATGGTGGAAAATGAGTAACAGCTTTGAAGCAGTCTTCCTAGGATATTCAGATAGATTGACATTCACTCTGTAATTTGTCATCATGCTGTAGTTAAGTTCTCAGTACAACTGTTTACAGTTTATCTAAGGAAATTCCACAAAGATCACCTGCAGTAAATGTTTATTTTATTTTATTACCACAGAATAAGGTAAATTCTTGCTCTCGTTTAACATTAGCATAAACTTTTTGTTTTGTGGTTTTTTTACTGTATTGTAGCTAGAAGTTCTAATGTCCTAAGACTTAATTAAACACTTTGTTTAGTTCTGCGAGAATAAATTACATTGGGGCACAGCCACATTCTGATGTGTAAGTATATTTGTGTCCCGGATCAAGAAGAAAGGATTAAAACTAAATAGAATATTGCTAAAAATTGTTTAAAATACTGACACATTCCCTTTTAAAGTTTGCATCTCAACAGAAAACTGCATTTGATAACAAACATTCTTGATAGTGCAGGCTTCTTGGAAACATATTTGCAGTGATGTATGAGGCCAGGTAGCTGCCTCGTATAATGTGCCATACCACTTGGTTAAGTTGTATCACATAAAGTGTGAAATCTTGCAGAAAAGCTTCACCTCAAGAAAATAGGGGGTTATTAAACATTTATATATATACATATATAATATATATATGTAGATATACAGCTTGTTGCCCAGTGCTCACTCAAAATAACTTCTCTTGAAGCAGGGTAACAACCTCGTTTAATTTACAGCACCTGAGACTAAATGCTGTCTTTCCCATCACATTCTCTAGCTGATCCAATTTTCTCGCATGGAGCACTGATTCTTGGCAAGCAAGCTCATTTACCAGCAGACATCCAGACAAAAAAAAATATTGACTGATTTTGCCAGTTACCTTCCTTTATGTGGATGCAGCAGGAGCCCAACAAAATTTACCTTCAATTTATGCTTGCATCATGGCATTTCAAAATCCTCTGTCTGTGAATGCGGTCAGCAATAAGTGGGGAATGAACAATGAAGTAGTGGAAATCTAGACTGTTGGCAGCGTGTCAGCTTTTACTGAAGCATGCTTACTTTCACTTGAAGTTACAGCAAAATATATGGTCTGTGAAAGGCATCCCATTCATGATGTGTGGGGGAAAAAGATTTCTGCCAAACTCCATTAGCTGAATATTTCACTGGGTAAATTTATCTAAGCTAGCCCTTTACTGCTGGAAATTATGCCTGTTCTTTGCCAAAGTACGTTTGGTTTATGGATCTCCAAAGTGCTGCAGCTGGGTAGGTAGTAAAGGAAAAGCAGTTCTTTTGTTAAAGGAATTATAGAAAACAGCTGGTTTGAAAGCTCTTCAGAATTTTGGAGGGCTAGCAATTTCACTTTCCCTCTCTTTCCCATTTGTCTGTCTTCCTAAAATATTCTACATTCAATAGTGACATTGACATGAACACCAACTGCCAGTAAATGGAAGGTTTGAGGTTAGATTAGCAGTATACCGCCTCTGTATCACATGCAAGCAGTACAGGCAATTGCTTTCCAAAGTAGGCATGTCTACCCACATTACAAATGAATGCAGAAGCAGAGAGACAATTCAATAAGGTGGAAATTTTTTCTCTGGTTGGTCAATAAGATGTTAATTATCATAGCTTAACCTTGGTCAATTAACTTATCTTTTATCAGAAATGAGATACGTAGACTTAAAAATGCAAAGCTTTTAGTGCCAACAAATTTCTATTACTCAATACATAACTTGACTTCTTGTATACAATTACTAGACTGATCAGCTGATCATGTCCAGGCAAGTGATACTTTTTGGTATGTTTGCAATTTCAGAGAGTGAAAATCAAATTTCATTGGACATTGCTACACCATGTTAACTGAATTGGCTTTATGAATAGGTTTAGTCTGACAGTCCAGGTCAGGTTTGCATGCTGTGGTTTAATTTTATTTTGAAAGAGGATGTCTATAATTCTTGTATTTCTTCTTTTACCTCAAAGTATTCAAAGGCTGTTCAAATAAATGAATCATTTATTAATTTCTGTGTTCCCTTTATTAGTTTTCCCATTGCATAAAACGGTTGAGGCAATCAAGTGTTTAACAGTTGAGGCATTTTTTGTTTGTTTCTTCAGTAAATATAAAACTCTGTGTTATTAGATGGCTTTCAAATTATTTGGTTATTGAATAATTCAGCCTGAACTACAATAGAGCAACAGAACTGCTGCCAGCAGTAATGAAACAGAGAGTTATTAATGAAAGGTGCTAGATGAGGAGGGCAACAGGACAAAACTTATTTTAATTCTGCAAATCTGGAGCAGCAAACCCCCAGAGAAATCTTGGCACTCATACTGATTTTCCTATTGGTGTAAGAGAAACTTAGATAATGGTTGTGGATGTTGTAGTGTTTTTTGTTTATTTATTTGTTCGCTTTTGTCATTTTAGCTAAAGAAGGAGAAAAATAACTTTGAAAAGATAGTTTGACTCCCTAAAGGAAAAGGGGGAGAATACAAAGTAAAGAAAAATGCATTTCAGAAAGATTTTGGTGAAGTGGTGACATACTACATGGAAATGTGACAAATGATGACTCATACTGAGCTGGGCAGTGCAGTGGTCTGTCTAGTGTCTGAACTGTGTCATTAGCCTTATTTAATGACACAAGTGGTGGAATTGAGCCTACATATGTTAAATATTGGCTTAATGCCCAGCGCTGAGCAGAGCCCTTGGCCTGTACGATAAGAGTTCTTGGAAAAACACCTATAGCTTCCTCATAGGGTGTGAGGGTGAGGGGACAATTCTTAGCAACAAGGATTTATTTGAGTATTTTAATACAAAAACTTCTGAGACATAAGATGGTTAAGAAAACTAAACCTTAGGCAAATGATTTTCCATGTGGTGCCCAACATCTTTCAATATTTGCATGTAAGAGCTGTGTGCAATCTTAGTCTTTTACTGGAGTGCTGTGACCCTTACGGTGCAAGCTAGTGGCAGTCATACTCAGATCAACCTTTTTGTCTGCCGGTGTAACTTAAATGGGAACTATTTACTCAATGGCTGTAGCTCTTTGTTCCTCCCAGTCAGGACAAATGGCTTCCAGACTTGACATGTAATAGTCTCAGTGGATGGTAGTGGTTTGGGTACGTTCCTCTGAACGGCAAGCACATACACCTGAATATAATTACATTTTGTAAATTGTCCTTTCAAAGCCATGGGTGAATGTGTTGGGTAGAATAGCCGACACTAGCAGAAATAACAAGTTTATTCAAATATAAGTTAGGGTGGTATGAGGGAGATAATGCATTGTAAGTCTTCTGGTAGCAACATACTCTTCTCTTGGGAATTTTATTTCAATCCTTATAGGATTTGTGGACCTACTGTACTTGCTGCAACTTGGAGGAAGATACTCAGAGGGGGAAAAGACCTGCTGTGTCTGACTATCAAATACAGGCCTATAGTCCTCATTGCCATAAAATGTTGAAATTTTGCTGGTAGAAGTCCTCCTATGTCTTGCTAAACAGTGATAATGCCATTCTTCTGTTACTTCAACCTCTAAAGGCAGATACTGCTACTGGTTGCCTTAACTGCTTGGTGGTAGCTCTTAATGATAGTTTAGGTCATTTGTGCCTTTGTTTCCAGCATTTTAAAGCAGATGCAGTTGTAACTTACCAGTCTGAGGATGAAAATGAGGTCAGAGTGGCTGCTTAGGATGCCCAATATTGCTACCTTTTGTCATTGGCTCAAAATAATTACTGCATTTTCCTTTAGTTCATACTTGTTTTTGTCATATTACAGTGAGAGTGGCATGGAAAGGAAGGATCTCAAAAAGTCATTTACATCCATTATTCTCCTCTTTTCCTCAACTTACTGGCAGTCTGGCTGTGTAAAGTAACTGAATCAGGGGGTCCAGGCTGTGCTGAAATTTCATGGCAGTTCCCATGTGTTTTTAACTCTGGTGCCTTGGCTGTATTCCATTTAAGGAGAAGATCACTTCTAAGGCGTTTTTTTGCTTTACTCTTCCTGTAGCTTTGTAATATGATGCTGCCAATCACAGTAGTCACTGCATGGTATTCTGGAGAATACCAACACAACCGGTGCAGGAATGTCTTCAGCAGCTGAGTAACTACATCCAGTCACATAATGGTAAGGGGAAACTGCTTAATTCAGCTGTTTATGAGATATGGAAAGGGTAAAATGTATGTCTGCATGTTTTTAATTTTTATGTACCACTTGTCCCATGTGGCTGTCTTGTCCTGTCCCACAGACAGCTGACCTTGTTACTGAATTATGATTCAGGTTTTCTGGAACTTACAGCTATTTTTACCAGGTGAGACCCAGCCTATTTCTTTAACAGATAGGTCAGTTGTTACTCTGTTTCTTAACTCACTTATAGTACTGCAAAAAACTCCTCACACAACAACAAACCAAACCAACCAACCATACAAACAAAATGCTAAACAAACCTAATCAGACTTTGGTCAGAGTCTTCAGATAATTCATGTAAAGGAATTAAATTTCTTACTGTTCTGCATATATTCTGTTCATCTCACTGTAGAAGGACATGATATTGGTACAAAAGACCAACCACAAACATAAGAACATTTTAATCTGACTAAAATTAACCATATTTAGCTACAGACATGACACAGCCCCTCACTCACTCCCCCCACAGTGGGATGCGGGAGAGGATCAGAAGAGTGAAAGTGAGAAAACTCATGGGTTGAGATAAATACAGTTTAATAGGTAAAGCAAAGGCCTCACATACAAAGCAAGGAATTCATTCACCACTTTCCACGGGCAGGCAGGTGCTCAGCCATCCCCAGGAAAGCAGGGTTCCATCACACATAACAGTTACTTGGGAAGACAAGTGCCATAGTGTTGAGAATCCCCCCCTTTCTTCTTGCCCCAGTTTATATGCTGAGTGTGACATCATATGGTACGGAAATCCCTTTGGCTAGTTTGGGTCACCTGTCCTGGCAGTGTCCCCTCCTAGTTTCCTGTGCCCCCCCAGCCCACTCGTTGGCAGGGCTTGAGAAACTGAAAAGTCTTTGATTGAGTATAAACATCACCCAGTAACAACCAAAAACATCAGTGTGCTGTCAGCAGTGCTCTCACACCAAATCTAAAACACAGCACTGCACCAGCTACTAGGAAGAAAATTAACTCTACCCCAGCTGAAAACAGGATAATGGCAATAAATAGAAGATGCCTTAATGCCTTATACAGGTTCAGCTCTCACTTAGTTGTATTAGTAAGTTTTTGCAGGGTAACTGTAAGAACAGATTTTTCAGTGTTTTTGAACTGTTAAAAATGAAGTTTCAATAGAAAGGCTAAATTTTGAGGAATGCTTGTAGGAACTGTAGCTACATAAGGTCTGTCCAGGAAGTGTATGCTGCTGGAAACTCACGGGACTTTGAAATGTCTTCAAGCTTTTATTAGGAAACATATGACCAGTCACTACTACTATTTTAGCACAGCAGAAATATGCTCTGTTTTATACCTGACTGAAAGTAGACACTGGATAGACCCAGCAACAGGTATTTATTTCCTGGAAACAAAACTTTGAAAAGGAAAAAGTTCCAATTAGCATCAAAGCAATTGCAGTATTAGCACCAAATATGGAAGAACTCTATTAATATAAACAAATGCGCAATTTTTCTATTTGCAAATGTTGTTTAAAAACTTATTGATATCAGCAAATCAGAATACATTTAGTTAATGGTCATTATGGAAATAGGTTAAATGAGGGCACAAAGACATTTGCCTTTGTCATTTGTGTGTCTCATCTCAGTATTGGGTAATGGCCTTATGCCATGGTCTGCCTATATCCTACAGCAAAAGTATTCTATAAAATTTAACCTTTTGTTGGTTTGCCACACTATATAGCAAAACTCTGGACACTGTGTTGGCCTGTGAAGTTCAAAAAAAAAAAAAAAAAACCAACAAAAAGGTTCAACAGAAAATCCACAGAAGCAGGACATGAAACACCAGTTGTGAAGATGGGCATATCTCACGCTGTTCTGGGGAAAGAATTTTCATTACTTCTCTAAATGAAAAAGAGCAAGTATCATGTCTTAGAAGGTTTTGAATAACACAGCTCTCTAGAGGCTTTAGTGGAGGACCTAGCAAGGGATCAGGAGCCATCCTAACTGGAGCTTTGGTCTTAGTGTGCCCATGTCAGCCATCTTCCAGCAGCATATTTCTTTAAAAACATGTAAACCCAGTTGCTTTGTCTTTAATAGGAGAATATTCATCTACCTGAAAGCATGCTACAGGGCCTGTATAATACAAAGTTGTGAAGTGAGTAAATGCTTAGGGCTTGATCCTAACTGGTAGAATGACTTACTGTAGAAAAATTTACTTTTACCGTCATAGTTTTGCTTTTAAAAAAACAAAAGGATTTTCAAAAGAAAATCAAGATGAAAACTAGCAACTCAAAAATAGTTCCTGAACTGTCTTCTTAGGAACAGAAAACTCAGGTTTTTGATACAAAATCAATAGCTTCTTACATACAATAATCTAATTTGAAGGAATAATTAATGGATATTTCTTTATTTTTTTTTCTCACAGTACTTGTTTTTGCACTCCTTGAAATGACAAAGTTTATTTAGCTATACTCCAGTTCTATGATGAGAGGTAGCTAGAATCCTGAGTGGTCATACAGAAGTAAGTTTTTAAAAATTCTTTATTATTCTTTATTATCCCTCTCCCTGTCACCATCATTGTTCCCCCCTGGGCACACCCCCCTCCAAAAAAAACCCCAAAAAACACATGGGTTGTAATTTGGGTTTGGACTTGTGTTTTTTCATTTTTTTTTTTAATTTTTTTTTCCCCCAGGATACACAAAATATCTAATTGTAAATTTATCAACTTTTACTATACACCAATGTATTTGGAGAAGTTAAGAGTAAAAAACCAGTACACTAATAAGTCAAGTACTTGTATTTAAAATGTAGTTGGGGGAATAAGCTCCCATTGCTTATGATGCTGAGGAAATGATATGTTGTAGAACCTCTGCAGTTGCAGGGAGAGTGCTTTTTGTGGGTGTCTGTTACTTTTTGTCAATATCATTGGCTTTCAGTGAATTCTGGGTTTTGTGGGCTTTTTTTCCCCCTCTCATTTTTTTGATAGAATGATGTGTTTGTATTTGCAAGTAGTACTGTACCTTTGCATCAAATTCTGCAGTGGTTTAAAAATCTAACTTGTTTCAGTACCTCAAACTGTCACCAGAAAGTATTTAGTATATACAGTATCATGTATGCAAATAAATACACTTAGATTTAACAGTAAAGCAGTTAAGAATTTTATAACAAAGACTGAATGAAGATGGAGATACTAGGAATAAAGCTCCATGGTAAATTGTGGGGTCTGCCATTTATTCTTTGCTTTACAGATTTTACAGGTAGTGTTCCTGTGCTTTAGCCTGTTCATCTCTATGACAATCAAATCCTATCAAACATGATGCAGCCTAAAGACTTTTGTAACAGTCATTTATTCATTAACAGATCCAGTACATGCATGGAAAATGTTATTTTCCTTGTAAATATGTTAAAACATAGAGGAAGGAATCAGTTAAATAGGAATTTCCTTTCTATTGCTAGGCAATGGAAATGATTTTTCATTCATATCAGAGAAATAGTTCACGCGGTGAAATCATTCATGATCATTCAACAATATGTAGTGCATTTTAGAGACCATAGCAATCCAAGGAAAGCTAGTGACTAAGATAATGAAAGGAAGTTAAGCTTTGATAAAAGAAGGTGACTGCACCATTACAGTGTTTATCATGTTGAATCATGTTCAGTAACATATTGTGATTACCTGTAGAAGTCTTGTAACACACTTCCACAGAGAAAAAGTGCATGAAAAAACCCAAATATTGAAATTTTCTTAGTTCACTGGAAAGCTGTGAAGTGAAATACCCAACAAGATATGTCAGCTAGAATGGAGTGAGTATATGTAGCACTGTGTTGAATATAATGTCATGAGGTTTTTCAGACCTATTACGCTTTTTCCTAAAACATTTTATAATCGGGACCAAAGAGAAACAGCACAATTTTTTAACTATGTGTTGTGGTTTAACCCAGCAGGCAGCTAAACACTACACAGCTATTCGCTCAGTCCCCTCCCAGTGGGGTGGGAGAGAGAACTGGAAAAAAGGTGAAATTTGTGGGTTGAGAGAAAGGCAATTCAATAGGACAGAAAAGGAAGGGAAAATGATAATAATAACAATAATGACAACAACAACAACAATAATAATAGTAATGATAAAATAATATAAAAACCCAAACAAACAAATGATGCACAATGCAAGTGCTCACCACCTGCTGACTGATGTCCAGCCAGTCCCCAAGAAGTGGGTTGCCCCTCCTTGGCCAAGTGCCCCCAGTTTTATTGTTCAGCATGACACCGTACGGTATGGAACACACCTTTGGCCAGTCTGAGTCAGCTGTCCTGGCTGTGTCCCCTCCCAGGCTCTTGTGCCCTCCCAGCCTCCTTGCTGGCAGGGCAGAGTGAGCAGCTGAAAAGCCCCTGACTTAGTGTAAGCACTGCTCAGCAACAACTAAAACATCAGTGTGCCATCGACATTACTCTCGTCCTAAACACAAAACACAGCACTGTACCAGCAACTAGGAAGAAAATAACCCTACCTCAGCTGAAACCAGGACATTATGAAGTTATATAATTAATATATATATATTTGAGTGATGTGTGAAGCCTCTTTTTTTTTTATATATATAGTTAAATCTGAAGGTCTATTTTTTTGGTTATCTAAATCTGTATTTATGAACATAACCGGCTAAACTAATATTAATGGAGTACTGAACATTCAAGGGTCCTGTCATTATGTTACTTCTATCTGCTTTTACTATCTATTTTTGAGGAGTGTTCAGTTGCATACCCATCAACAAAGGATTCTACTCTCTTTCTGAATAAGTCAATTTGTTACATTGGAAAGTAGTATTACAGATTTACTAAACAGCAGAAAACCAGCAAAAATATCTTCTCTGTTTCACAATAATTTATTTCTGTATAAATTCTGCTTTCTTTGTCAGGAAGGAGATTATAAAACAAGTTTGTCAGATTACTATATAAACACATTGCAAGGCATGTAATAGAACTTTTAAAGTCCACAGAAATAACTAGTCTTGAGTCATAACTTTCTTGTTCAAGGAGTCATAATTCTTGTATAAAAAAGATCTGTATATTTGTACTCTCCTATGCTGTTTGGAGTTTGGTTCAGATGGGTTACCATTGCCTCTTTGTCATTTTTCTGTTCTTTACATATATTTCCAACTGTACCAAGCATAAAAAGCAAGGCAGAACTGAAATAATTTAGCATGTGGGGCTTTTGTTTGTTTGTTTCAGGTTTTTTGGACAGGAAAGTTTTCTTGTGTAAGCTGCTTAAGAAACTGCAATAGGAAACACAGCACCACTGGCTCCTTTTTATCTTTGCCCTTAAGGAAAAAACATGTTATCGCTGTGTCAATTCCAATTCCTAAATGCAAGCATATATTTAGCATTGAAAACCTTGCAAGTATCGGTAGAAAAAGGAAATGATAAATGTTAAATAATATGACAGTTTCTAGCCTCTTTCCTCCTTCCCTCATTCACAGATTGTGTGTATTGATTTGATTTAGGGTGACCTATAGACTGAAATTTCTGAAGCATGCCTGTGCATGCTGGAGAGACAGAGGAGGATGGATCCATGAGTCCTGAGACAGATACAATTTTGATGCAGACAGCATCACTCAAAACCCAGGAGAATTAGCTGAAAAGGTTTCTCCCTTCAGTATTGCAGATGCTACTCAGTGGTCAGTCCAGTCTTTGTTAACATGACACGTCATTTCAAGCTAGCTGATGAATTAGCTCCTCAGTGAGAATTAAATACTGAGCTTCCATGTCCTATCAATACTGCAAGGAATTTTCAACTAAATACCAAGTATGGATGATCATGTGTTAAAATTAAATTTTACCTTTGGACAAATGAACCAATACTTCCCTTTCAAGTTATCAGCAAACCCCAAACTTTATAGGAACTTATATGTCTAATTTGCTTAACATTTTAAAATCTTGTAAACATCATTAAAAATAGATTGTACCTGGAAATTTGTCTAAGTTGATAAATATTGGAATACGCTCTGAAAACCATAACATTTGATTACTGGCAGGACAAGGGAAAGGTATTTAAAGTGCAAGTGGTAGATTTCATTATATATGCATTTTTTTTAAAGTGTCTTTTCAGAATCCTCCTCTCATTTTAATAAGAACATTAATTGATTAGCTACCACAAAGTCTTTGGACTAGGTAGCATTTTGCAGGTTGGAACCAACATCCTTAGATTAGCTGTGGGCTGTAAAGGCTGAAGAACTCTGGGAAATATCAGGCTTCCTCTGTGAAACACCGCTTAGTAACTGAGCAGCTGCCCGTGACTTCTGTACTGCTTTTGCTTCATTAACTAATGAAGTCAGACTTCAGACCGTGGGCATG
Source organism: Falco punctatus (assembly GCF_963210335.1). Lineage (NCBI taxonomy): Eukaryota > Metazoa > Chordata > Aves > Falconiformes > Falconidae > Falco > Falco punctatus. The sequence goes on from NC_137586.1 coordinate 65,546,517, forward strand.
GTGAGGGGATGAAGCAGAGTTCAATGCTGGGGTGGGAAAAATCATAAACAATCATGTCAGTAAGATCTCTGACCTCGTATAAGCTTCAAAAAATATTGTTGTCTATAGAATGGCTATCTAAGAATGTCACTCACTGAATTTACAAAAAAGGTGGTGCATATATGCCCCCACATGAATATATTAGCATAGCCCCATGTAGAATCCATTTCTTCCTGATTCTTCTCTGATTCTTCCTCTACAAAGTTATACTTACGTAAGCTGAGAATCAGCCAGCTCTTCTCTGTCAAATCTCACCCTTTTAAGAATGTAGATGTCTTCACATTATTTTGCCAGCAGACACAGCTTGCTCTGCTTCATTTGAGGTGCGCAAGATTCATATACATTTGACACCATATTCATTTTGTACATGGCAAAAAGCCCTGTTTAGACATGTAAGTATAGATACCTACTTTATTGCAAGCTCTGGTTTTAGTCTAAGGCATTTGCTTTCATGTAGCTACTCAGAAGCCAAATGAGTGAGCTTTTGTCTGCCTGTAAAATAGCATAAAGATGTGCCCCACATCTGTTTCTTTAATCTGAAGATTAGAATATTATCCTGTATACTCATGGGAGTGTTCAGATAAACATACTACTCTAGATTATATGCAAAGTTTAGTATATAGTGTTCTCCTGTACACTCCTTTAGGTGCATTGTAGTTTGATTATTGTGGAATGTAGGTTCTTCATGAAGACTATTTCAGAATCCCATGCACTGCAACTTTATGAATACCATCTTAACTATCAAATAAAAAGCCTAAACTAAAATAAAATAAAAAGCAAAAGAGTTTCACTTTTTGTACCAAGTAAAATTTGTCTTTTGAGCTGGTAATGAGGTCTGTCCCACAGCCTACATCAGTTATATCTGCTAAACAAAATCCATAATGTGAATGAGATATCTCAGTTAAAATTGGCTTGACACAGTCCCCTATTGCTAACTTTTGTCACGTGCTGGAATTTGACAAAGAATTTGGCCAATGCACTTACAATGGTTCTAAATACAGAAGCATAACTGCATGGATGTAATCTCCCACTATGCTGTTAGGATTCTCTAGTATGAAAGTGTCTCTTTAGACTTAGTAGAATTTCTTGACAGTTATCATAAGTTAAGCTGAAAATGATTGTTTATCCTGGAGTAAATATTCACAGAAGTCTTCATTTACTTAAAGACAGTGGTACACAGAAGTTAAATTACTACAAGCTGACGTGTATAGATAAAGCTTTACTTAATATTTTTAATCATCACTATTGCCTAGCAACATGTACATGGTCATTATTAAGACCTGTATTTGTGAAGAAGCTGTCCCAAAGTAATACTGATTTCAAAATGCTTGTGGTGTTTGCTGTTGCTGATACATAGATACTGACTCTAATTGTTATGAATAGCAACTAATTGAAAACATTGCTTTATGTTAGCCATTACATTACTTGGTACCCAGTGTCTGTGGATTCAGATAATTTCAAATATGTGCAGTGTGGGCAACTCCTAAGTAGTATATAAGAGTAAATGCCATGAAGAGAACTTTTTTGATATCTCCCCACAGTCATCTGTATCCCACGAGTGTCCTGTATGTTCATTAATTTTTAAATGAATAATCTTTCTAGTAGTTTGCCACCAGGCACATGATGACACTTCACATTTCTCCTTGATTTCAAAGTCTGTCTCTGTGTTCTACTATTATATAACTTGATGCTGAAGTCCTAATTGATTTTATTTGGATAAAATAATATTTAAAATGCAGTGACCTGCTTGTGTCCAGAAGTTTGGTGGTTTTTTTGTTTTGGTTTTTTTTTTTTTTTTTGGGGGGGGGGGTTGGTTTGTTTGTTTGTTGTTTTTTTTTTTTCCTGGGTGATTTTAAAGAGAGAGCACTATATCTTGTACTTCTTATTATACTTTGCCTGTTTTTTTTTAAATTCTATCTTGTCACAGAAAGTTCACATTGTTTTTCTTCTTAAAAAGTATGAAACATTCTGGGCCCTGTAAGAATTGCTTGTGTCAGTCATTACTCTATAGTGCCAAGCACTAAAACTCTGAGCTGTACATAGACAGTATTAGCAGCATATTCATTTTTTGTAACACTATTAAACTGTAAAAGAATGGTTCCTGTTTACCCTTTCAGCCTTCTTTGTGATACATATTGTCCAATGAAATCTACTTTAAAACCCCCTATATTTTAGTATTTCATTATAAAAATTAAAAGGTAAACCCTCTTGAAAGCAGACCTTTAACTAATGTTATCCAACGTATGGGATATGAAATCAGGCCTTAAGGAACAAGAAGCTTACCAAAAGTATCAGTTAAAGCAAAAGAACAAGGCTCCCAGTTGCTCTCCAGTCTTTTCTGCATTTTATTTTTTAATGCATTTAGCTATTAAGCCTATGAAGCAAACCTTGAAAACAAGTGTACTTATATGATTATTATCTGTATGAATATTTATGGCGGTTGAATGCTTGTTGCAAAGTGGTGCGGTCAACATTATTTGTTTTATGACAAATATGGACAACTTGGGCAAAGCTTGCAATAGTCTAGTATGAAAATCATGTGCCTTAACGTCTAATGTGAACTTTATTTAAAAAAACCTCTGCAGATATTCCATATTTTGGAAAATTGTCTATTGTTAGAGTGCCATGGTGCATCATTTTCACATGGCAAAATCAAGCTTATACAAATGCACTGCTCCATGAATCACCCAGGCTAAAGCCCTCATAGGGTGATATGTCACCTGTGTTCTTTTTGACTGTCTCAAAACCAAATGCTTTCTTATGATGGAATATTTCACAGCAAGAAGTGACACTTTTAGGAAAGTGTTCATGCAAAATCAGCTCCTTTTTTGGCAAAATATTTGTGAAGAAACAGAATTCTGAGGTGTTAAAACATCCTTCTAATTTCAATGAGTACCAACTTGTGTGTCAACAGGTTGTATTTCTGCATTGTTATAAATAAACTCACCAAAGTGTGCAAGAAAAAAGAGGCCATGACATTAAAATTTGGCCTATTTCAAAATAAATACACTGTTTGGCTTTCTCTTTAACATTTGGGAGAATTTAAAGGAATGTGAGTGCTTTCCATTAAAACCCATTTAGATTAAGCTACTGTTTTTAACACATGTAGTATCTAATCTATAAAAAAATCATTTGATTACAGGAAAGCATTGCACTCCAAAACATCTTGATAATATGAATATACATCAGAATACAACAGTAAAGGTTGGTATGATCAAGTCATTTAGCCACAAATGCATGAGAAATACTCATAAAACCGCACTTACGAAAATTCTTCCTTTACACAAATTGCCTGACTCACTCACCTGTGTGTGTAGTAGCATTGCCTTTCTGAAGCAAAGCAGCAATGTATTTATTATTTAGCAGATGAAATTATTGCTTTGCAACCCAGTGTTTTTATAGTTATCCTGAGTGCACAGAAAAAGTTTAACAAAAGTTGTTGATAAATTATCTAAACACAGATGGTAACTAGATAGGTACAGAAAAAACGCGAAGTGTAGTAACATAGGAAATCAATTATGCAATCATGTACTTATATTATGGCTGAGAAGAAAAACTCATTTGGGGTTATTGTCTAAATATTGATTCTTTCTGACAGTTCACTTGAAGCTTAGTGAAAATTGATTTAGGAACAGTGTGTCCTAGTTTTATTAATAAGCTCTTTGTGAAATAAATGCATTACAAATGTGGTAGGTTGACCTTGGCTGGCCCCTGGGTGGCCACCAAGTTGCTCTGTCACCCCCCTCCTCAGCAGAACACCCAGAAATAAGATTAAAAACTCATGGCTTGACATAAAGGCAGCTGAAAGAAGAAAGGCAAAGGCCATATGTGGAAGCAAAGCAAAGCAAAAAGGTTTAATCTCCGCTTCCCACCAGCAGGTCAAGTCCAGCCATTTCCTAGGAAGTAGGACCGCAGTATGCATAGCAGTTGCTTCAGAAAAGAAACACCTTAAAAAGTTCCCCCCCAATCCCTTCTTTTACTTTTCATGGCTGAGCAGATGGCCATGGTACAGAATGTCTCTTTGGCCAGTTTGGGTCAGCTTCCTGGCTATGTCTTTTCCCAGACCTTTGCCCATTGCCAGACCACGGGGCTTTGGGGGGGGTGCATAGTGTGGGGTGAGCAGACAGCCCTGACGCTGTATGAGCACTGCTCAGCAATAGCTCAAACACTGGTGTGTTAACACTCTTCTAGACACAAAGTCCAGCACTATGAGGGCCACTATGGGGAAAGTTAACTCCATCCCAGCCAGACCCAACACAAAATAAAGAAAATATGAAGTTAAACGCTTTTTTGAAAACTCTACATTACATTAGGTCTCAGTGTAAAGTCTTCTCTTGATTTTATTTATTACATTTATTTTATTATTTTTTTTAACGTGAAGCAGAGACTGTATATTGTGGATTTTTAAAGTTTAGTTTTGGAATTCTAAAATGCTGTGCATGGAAATTTTAAACAAGTTTAAGTAATTCCTAAAGCACTTTTTATTATGACATCTATTATAGGTAATTTGTTTAATGAAATTAATGTCATCATTAATATTTTTTCATAGTTTAAGATGAGAGTAGTTCTTTTTTCATGGTGTTTCCAGGAAACCATTAAATGATGTTTTTAGATATAGGACCCTATTTGAGCTATTTCCATCTGATTGGCTTGTTAATTTTTTTTAAAGAAAATGAAAAAAAAATCCCACCTTTTAGATTTCAGTACCTCCAAATTTTGAAAGCATTGCCACAAATTTCATACTTTTCTTAAGAGAAAGCTTACTCTTCAAGAGATTAAAAGATAAATGAAAATAGCAAAAATAAATAGTACTGGAAGGACTGTCTTGCTACAAAAGGACTTGAACTTTGGATTTCTATCTGTTTCAAAGAGCTTACACAGGGAATTGGGCAGAGCTGTAAATTTGCTTTGTAAATATTTGGTAGAAGTGACTGACTCTTCCTGTGCCACTGATCTATGTGTAGTTTTGAGCAGCTGTGATCTAGGTCCAACTATTTTTATACTACCAAAATTACACAGGAAAGTATTTGACTTGTGGTTGCTTGTGTTGACTCTGACAGCAATTTAGATGTCTGTGGGCATAGGGGCAAATAAGTATGAAAAGGATCAGTACAGAAGATGAAAGCAATATAATTAAATCTGCTCAACATTGCTATGCAGAAAATATTTTCAGAGTCACAGTCTTAGTGAATTTTGGCACAAACCAAATGTTGCTCATGTTACAATACTATAGACATAACAAAGACTGGCTTGTGGTGTTACCCTTGTGATGTTATAGTGGATCTGGCCTGAATGCTTTATCCAGAAGTTTTTTCTGGCTGAATGCTGTATAACAAAAATGCAAGTGAAGTGTCACAATGATTCCTGCCTTAGGTTTTGTATGTTTATCTATCTGTGAGTGATTATATGTGCACATTAATATTCATAAACAAACAAGGTAAAACTTAAATGACTGTCATGTCTAAGTCCTTGATGTTTTCCAGGGTGTGGATAATACTCACTGTGCTGAAAACAAGTGACCTGAATGGTTAGATGCAACACCTGACTGCTGACATAACAGAAGCTTTCTTCTCCATGCTAAGTCTGTATCATTTTGACAATACACTAAGCTCTATGTAGAACTGTTTACTTTCCAGTTTCTGTACTTTCTTCAACATCACTTCAATTACTGAGAGAGTAAACATTATAATAATAATCCTTAATAGACCTTTGTTTTCTAGACCTCACATCTTTAATGGATTCTGTTTCCCAGAACATGGCTTCCATTTTGGTGGATGTGATTATTATGGAGATTGTATTTCAGTCAGTAATTGCTGGCTCAAAAAGACTAATTTTTGTGTCTGTGGTTCATTTACATGCCTGTAAATCATGTAATAAACACTTTGAGAAATTATTTGGTAAAATTCAACTGGACCTGCAAAAGAAGGAAAGTTAAAAATTGAAAAATTAAGTCAAACTGTATATTGCCCCTGGGTAGTTGACAGTGGCTGGCCACTCAGGCATGGGAATGAAAATCTGTTCTGCTCTTCACAGAAAATAACTGTTGCCTTCTATTCTTCTGTCTCTCTCTTTACGTGAGTGACCTTCTGCATCTAAGCTGAGTTCCTCTGACACTGAGCACTGCAGTTGTGTGATAACGATGTATAAAATGTGCATGGCCAGGCCATCTTGGAAGATTCTTTTAGAGCACATCTGGGCAGCTGTGGGCTTGCAGCAGCAAAAATTATGGGGCAGACCTTCAGAACTGATCTGGAGAAACAGGGTCATAATCCCTCAAAATTATAGGATGAGAAAGGGAGCGGTATCATTGGAAATCCTTTAAATTCACAATATTTGTTGAACTGTGCCTTATACATAGCATGATGAGTGAGCAATTTAGAGAACTTAGAAATGCTAAAGTAAGTTATTTTAAAAAAATTATCATTCCAAGAGAAGGTTGTGCTACCATTAACAGTTTTCAGGCTCAGAAAGTTGGTCTAATTGATACGCAAAAGTCATGTCAATGCATTCATTACAGGAACTTGATTTATCTTACCTAGCTTTCAATACTTACTATGACTTGCAGCGTACCCACAACAACCCACTGCTAATTGTAAATAGCAAAATATTGTGGGAGATTTAGTGAATATTCAGGGAAAATGCTTAGGGAAGGAAATAAATTGTTCTAAGATTAGTGATATGCCTGCAGTGCTAGATATCCAAGTCAGTTTGCATCTGTTGAATGATCTGAGAATGTTACACAGTCAGTGTGGTGGTGAAACTGAGAGAATTTTTGCTGCTAAATTGGAGAAATATGGATTTGATGGATGGACTGTTAGATAAGAAATTGTCTGGACAGTCATGTCCAAAGAGTTATAGTCAATTGGCTAATGTCCAGGTAGAAACCAGTAATGAGTGGAATCCCTGAAGGGTCAGTTCATACTGGGATGAATACTATTTAATTTTGCCATCAACAATATAGATAGTGAGACTGAGCGCACCCTCGGCAGATTAACAGATGATGCCAAGATGACAGATGTGGTTGATTCACTTGAGAGAAGGGATGCCATCACATGATCCCAGATGGACCTTGACAGGCTTGAGGAATGGGCTCATGTGGACCTCATGAAGTTCAACAAGGACAAGTGCAAGATCCTGCATCTGGGTCAGGGCAATGTCTGGTATCAATACAGACCGGGGGATGAATGCATTGAGAACAGACCTGCAGAGAAGGCCTTGGGGTCACTGGTGGATGAAGAACTGAACATGAGTCAGCAATGTGTGCTTGCAGCCCAGAAAACCAACCATATCCTGGGCTGCACAGAAAGGATAATGATCAGCAGGTCAAAGGGTGTGATCTCATGAGTCTTCACAGGTTGCTCAGAGAAGTTGTGGATGCCCATCACTGGAAGCATACCAGGTCAGGTTGCATGGGGCTTTGAGCAGCCTGATCTAATGAATGAAGTCCCTGCCTGTGGTAGGGGGGGGGTAGACTAGATGATCTTTAAACATTCCTCCCAACCCAAACCTTTCTATGATTCTATGAAACTACAAAAATGTTAGTTCTTGGTAAAATTTCCCACATGTCATATTGGTATATCCTGCCTAATTTTGAAATTTAATGCTATGATCATTAATGATCATTAGCTTGTTTAACAATTTTCTACCACAGAATTAAGTAAAAATATAGGTGCATTTTAAACACTTCTTTGGCAATAAAAATGCTCATTATGTGAAGGGAATTATTTGCTTTATTAAAAGTAATTTGTCTTTTCAGTGAGAAAAGAAAATAGCAAGCCTGTACCTTGGAAAAAAGAATTAAAAATATGTATACTTGCACTTGAAACTCAAAAACATTACACCAAATCAAATTAAATACAAAAATGAAGATTTCAAGTCAACATACATCAAAAGAAAACAAGACTCTAATTATGTCATGAGTTTTAAAAGACTGATTTTTTTTGTCTGAAGAAAACTATATGGACTATGAAGAAAGTCATTAATAGAAGTTATGAAGCTATGTTTTTCATAGTTTATGTCTTCCTGACCAATTTCTTTCATGACCAAAACCATCCCTGAGTCATAATGAATCATCTACTAATTCCTTAATAATAACCGACAATCTAGTCTACTGTTGAAAAGAGGCAAGACCAACACCCACTGGGATACTCTGTGGGATGATGTGCACTCTCTAATGTCACAGTTTTGAGGTGAAGAACATATATTGTCCTTGCAGGTGCAAAGAGGAAATCAACTTCCCTTTACTTAGGTCATAGCTTGAAAAATGCAGCAAAACAAATCATGGGCATTATGTGAATCAGTTTGGTAGCAACAGTGGTGGTTATTAACAGAACACAATTGGTCAAGATGTGTAGAACAGTAAGGAAATATTTAATAGGAGCAAAGGGTCTGTTCAAGCATGTTGGTTTATTCTGCATCTTGCCAGGGGAAATGTTGGGATCTTCCTCAGTTTGTTATGCTTAGCCTTGACTGATAAATTTTTAGGGTTTTTTTTTTCTTATTTTTTTTTTCTTTTTTTTTCCCCCTGGAAAAGAAGGAAAATGTGACACGAGCATATTTAATTTAAGTCTTCTAGAATACACTGAAATGTACTGCATAAATTAAATAAGTCTGAAGAAAAACTCATACCACCTACACCCAGCTGCCAGTCTTTTTGTAGGGTTGCAGAGTAGATGATGCGCTGCAGGACCGCACCTCAGCTTTTCCTGTAGAAAACGACCATGCTCTAGGAAAAAAACTGTTGCCTTCAGTGATCTTAAAGAAATGTGACAAGCTTTCCTGAAGCTGTCTGGTCAGGCAAGTACACTCCCCAATGTTTTTGTACATAGCTGTTCACTGGAAAGCAATTCTGCTGTTGTATATTCTAGTGAATACATCAAGGATACTTTGCGAAGCTTCAGTACCCATTTCCCAATTGTATCTGTCTGGGTGTACTGAAGAAACTAATACTTCCCAACTAAATCTATTTCTTTCCTTCTTATCATAATTGTATTCTGCCTTTTTTCTTAATTGAAGATAAGCAACATTTAACTTCTTTCTGTATTAAAAAAGCACTTTGCTAACTGAGGCAAGGTTTATAAGTAAAGATATTTTATTTTTAACAGGCATGTGATACAGCCAGAAAAGTCAAACATGCTTATGGGCACATAAGCCCCTTTTTTAACATCTAAGTGTCACTTTCTGCATTTGACTTGGTAATTGATATCTTTTTACCTCAACAACCATAAAATCCTCCATAACCTACTTCTCTTCTTCTCTTTGGTTATTTATTTAGCTTCTCAAAAAAATCCCATGGCACTATGTTTTTACTCTGCATCCATCTGTAGGTTATGATGAAAATTCATGCATCTTATTATTTGTACTTTATTAAGCAAAAACCTCATCACAGACCTGACTGAGGCCATTATTTGGAGCGACAGCTTTTCAAAAACGTACTGTAGGAAGTAGGGGGATCTGTTTGTGTTAGCCTACTGAGCTCAAAGTATTTTGCTCAACTGCTTATAGATACAGTTTCCTCAGTTTCTGTCACTCAGTATGTATATTCACCCATCTGCTGTTACAGACAGCCCAACCTATGTATTAGGCATATGATTTTTGTACAGAAAGTGGAAAGATTTAGTTTATTTTTAACCCTGTAAGATGCAGTGAATACTTATCTGCCAATGTGTCACAGCACTATCAAAACTAGCTGGCTGCAACAAAGATTTTACCATCCCATACAGGGTTAACTTCAATAACTAGTTCCTGCATCTTGCCCCAGCAAAGACACCAATTCCCAACAAGGTTTCAAAAGTTCTTCTACTGTCCAGGCTGTCTCCTCATCCTCTTCAGGCCAGTCCACCCTGCTTCTTGCCTCCACTGCATCCAGAGTCTTTCCTTCTCCAGGCTCCTCTTCTAGCCAGCCTCTTCTCATCCAGCCCCTCTTCTTCTCCCAGGGGCTCTCCTTGTCTCTCTTATATCCAGGGTGCTCTCTTTCCTCCCTCTGCTTCTTCCAGGTCTCTCTTCATCTAGTGCTCCTCTTCCACACCCCTTAGAGCTATTTAACTACTTAGTAGGAACCACCACAGCTGCACCTTATCCACATCAGCCAACCCACCACCCCTGAAACCAGCCCACAGCTGTGTATTATCAATGTTAGTTAACCCAGCTTCAGTCATCTATAATTCCTCTACACCAGTATATGGAAATGAAACTGATTTTCACTCTTTCTAGTAGTGAGATGTGCTTACTAGTGTTATTTGCTCTTTTATGTAATTATATTAATGATTTTACTCATTTTCTGTGTTCTACAAAGTGAGGAGCAGTTTGCTTTTGCTTTGGTCTGGATTTTCTGGGCTGAAAACCTAATGTATCATTAGTACACCTAATGGTAGCTTTTAGAGTTTGTATGCAAAGTGTAGGACTAATGAAGTTGAATAAATAGCCTGTATCTGAATAGTAATGTGATGTTGACATGGAATTTAAAGTGGAACTTTTTGCATAATCTCTGTAGAAGCTCTCCTCCTGTGGCTGCTGCCGACCAATGTACCACTTGGTGGTGCAGAAAATGCTAAGACAATACTAGAGGGAATGAGACACTGTTTAATTTTTCAGTGCTTCATCTAATATCTCTTTTGTGGGCAAGAAACAGGACAGAATTTTTCTTAGTACCATAGGAAAAAAAGAAACTTAACATGTTCAATATAGATATAAACTTTTCCAAATCTAAATCCCTGAAATGGTCTTGAGCCATCTCTCTGAAGTCAGATCTATTTTTCACTGCTTGTGGTTTTATTGCTAGTGTAACTACTGGCTAATCATTCTGAAACTGATCTGATTAATCTGAGAATTTCAAGTTTATTTAATAACTTATGTTTGTAATGGAAGTCTGTGTTATTGTTCTCAATTCAACAAATGAGGAGAAGACTCTTTTCTAACTGGAGAAACAGTTGTGTTTCCAGGAGCTGCAAAGGACAAGATAGATTACTTTATTTATAGTCTAGATGTAGATGATAAACTGTGTGTTTGTTTTGTGCAAGCAATACATGTTCTTGTGTTGATGATACATTCAGAAAAAGAATAGAATTTAGAGATTTTTAACTTTAGCGCTTACTCCTAAAGTGCTCCAGTGACAAATTAATTTGACTAGATGCAGTTACGCAGACCCACTGAGGTAATGTAAGATTTTTACAGATTATTTTACAGCACACTGAATGCAAACTTTTAAAATTAATTACTTTAAATAGAAGTAAATGTTCAAGCATTCAGATTCTTACCTTGCTTCATAAATAACACCTGTGGTTATAAGTCTGTAACACTCATCAATAATGACTAAAAAAGATCTCAGTTGTTGTTGGGTTATTTTTTTCCCACAGATAAATAAAATAAATGTCACTCTGTAAATGCAAGGAGGAAGTCAAGTGAGGAATGGATTGAATAACTGCCAAACATACTGATATATTACTGGTAAAACAGAATTGTAAGCATTCTCAGTACGATTGGTTACACGAAAACAAAGCTATTTAGACAAATGAAAAGATATGACTGATTTGAAAAATATGTTGAATTTTCAAGTTTGTAAAAAAATATAGATGATTCAGAATACGGTGAAGATGGATGAATTAAGCTCTGTTAAGCATGTCCCAATTTTATGATGAGATTGTCTGAAGGGAATTGGTAACACCCTGATCTATCAAATACCTAGTCTGTGATTTTTGTACAATACATAATATCACGTGTAACATGTAGTCTGGAAATATCCCGAACAAAAAAGCAACTAAGTGCCATCATGGCTCAATCTATTTGGAAATATAGAGAACAAAATGAGAAGGCTTAAATTCAGCGTTTCGAGGTATGTGGCAACAAGCAATACCTGTAGGAGATACAGAAGCAGGTAGCCTGTTCTTAATTTTTTTTTTATAGTTAACCCAGACAGAATACATTAACTCTGCACATCTTATGTATTTCTTACTGTGAACCATTTTTTTAAAGAAACAGTAGGCAAAAACTTAGATTGGGTAACATATACTAAATGCAAATAATAACAAATTATTGTTATATGAGCTGTGGGGGAGATAATTTTGGCCTGGTCAGAGTGGATGCAGTTGAGGGTCTGGGAAAAGACCTTGTGTCTTCAGGTAGTCTGAATTTAAATGAGACAGAGAAATTACGATCTGCTAGGTCAGGCTATTAGATTAATGCCAGTTGACTCTAGTCTGGCAAGCTAGTTCTGAAGGCTGAACAGTGCCTGATATGCAGAGAAACCAAACAGTACTTGAAAATAAGCTTGAATCAGAAAGTGGTGTTTGAAAAGCTGTTTGAAAACAAACTTCCATATCATGGAAGCTGGGTAAATGTACAGGTGTGTATTGTTTACATTTGGTTTGCTACTGACTAAATTAAAACAAAACCAGTTAAGCCAGAAGCACTCTGCACCTGTCTGCGACCATGGAGGTGTTACCCTGTCCAAGAATGTTGTTTTCAATGAACAGTTGTAGGTTGCTGCAGAGCTGAGAATTTTGAGCAAATTTAAGTGTTCTTGTAGCTTGCAGGTGAAGAAAGGGAGAACCAAGATTCTTGGAGCTGGTAAAGGGAGAGAAAGAGAGAGGGCTTTGGGGTCCTAAGGTCCTTAAGCATGCAGCATGCTCACGTCCCCAGTAACCTGCCAGGGGCTTCTGCCTTGAGCTCCTGCTGCTTCTCTTTGTTCTGTTTAATGCAGTCATTTCGTAAGGATGTACTGCTATCACACACAGCAATGGACTTACTTGTCCTTGGGGCTCTATTTTCAACCTCGTTTGTATTTTCAAGGCCTTTGCTATTATCCTGTGCTTGAACTCCACATCAATGGAAGATGGTACCTGGTACCAAGCTTCAGTTTTCACAACGTTCTCATAATAAGTCGGTAACAGCCCTAACAAGCCAGCAGTAGGGAGAGCTAACGTAGCAGATGGCAAAGTTGGCTTAAGGCCTGTGGCATGTTGCTATCAATAGCAATACTATTTTTAATGGGCAGATTACTACTCAAATAGTGTATTAGACCTCTATCAAATGCTTTGCTTTCCTTAGTATCAGCAGTTAAGGTAAAAGCAAGATCATTACATATCGTAAGTTTATAGTTCTACTAGAGTATAGAATTGATCCATTCTCCTACTATAAATTTTTCATGGGCTATTTCATATTCATGCCTTTTTTCTTCAATGAATTATTTTTCAAGATTTTTTTGAGAGGATGTGTTGACACTTTAAAATCTGTGAAAACACTGCACTCAGTTTCTGCAAAGTATGGCTTGGAGATGTCATACTTCAATGTTGGAGTGACGATGATTGAATGGAAGTTCATAAAATACCTCAGTATTTATTTTGACATTTAACTTTCTTGGGTGCAGTTAAGGCTGCTGTGCTACTGTAAAGGCCAAGACAGCTTGTTTTTGCATAAGCAGCTAAAGAGTTTTTTATCTTTTTACAGCAAATGTGAGTATCCATACAACAAAATAGGCACTTAGATTGGTAGAAGAAATAACTTTCACCAAAGAGCAAGAGATCCTGGCTTTTGAAGTGGCTAATACTTTTCTTTACAACTTCTTTTAGTGCTAACCAAATAACAACTGTATGTGTATGTGAATCCATATATTAAATATTCTGTTACAGAGACAGTCCAAAATGATAAATCAATAACTGTTTATTTTATTTTATTTTATTTATTTTTTATTTTTTAGTTGGTTTGGTTTGACTTTGTTTTATTTTGTTTTGCTTTGCTTTATTTTGTTTATTCTTTCATTTTGTTTCAATTCTTGTTGCTGAATCTTGTTAAGTCATGGTCAAAATATCTCTTGTTTTGTGTCATGGAGTACAGGAACCATGATGTGAATGCAGAAACTAGACTAATCAGTGTTGTGAGACTAAATAAACATAGTTTTTTCTTCTTGTGAGAAAATATGAAGCATAAAATTCAAAGTTTTAGTTGTATCTATAACACTTAAAGGTATTTCTAAGCAAATATATGTAGTCTTATAAAATAAAATCACAAACAAACTATCTGTTAGAGAGACGGCAGCACACTCCACTGCACAAGAAACAGCATTATCTGTTCACCTCCTCACACAGGAAATTATTAACTGCCTTTGGTTAAAGAAGAAAGTATTCCTGTGAAACAATTTTGCAAAGGCCAAAATCATAAAGAAGAGGCATATTCATTTAACATTGCCATTACTCATTGATAATGTATAAAAAGTGCTTATTATGTCAGAAGATACCTGTAATTTAATATTTTACAAAAGGATAAAGCTGAATTGTTCACTTATTTTAATATGTCAGGTCTTAACAATCTATTTTTTCAAGAATTTTTGTTGAAGATTAATAGTCTAAACAGGTTAGTTCTTCCCAAATTCTATTAAAACAACCCCTAAGTTCCAAAGCAAAACCAAATGAACACTAGTGCTATTTTTGTGCATTCCTTGCAAAATTATTAAAATTTATGGCTTTTAAAGTACATTCATAAATTCATATGGCTAATGTTGTGGAAGTATAGTGTTCTTCAGTTTGTTAATCTGAAACATGAGAAGTCGAATGTGTGTTTAATGCCTAAAGACCACAAGCTGGAGCATGTGGATTTCATCATTGATGCTCAGTACCCTGGATGAAATCTTTTAGTATAATTTCACTCTTAGTGAGGTGGAACTAGTTCAAGGGGCATAGGGGAGAGGAGTAGTCCTTTCTTTCCTTCAAACAAGTAGTTCTGCAAACATAGTTTTATTTTATATGTGCTGGTGTGTCTAAATAATTTGAAATCAGGGGTGTTCTTACCAGGTACGTTTACATGACAGCTGGCTTACTGGACAGCACCAAGAAGTAAGTTTAATGGCCGTGCTCTTTTAATTCTGAAGTTCTTCATAGCATCGGCTGAAGGCAGATGTACTTGAGACACAGAAAGGTTGCAGGAATCAAGCTTTACACTCACCTGAGAATTAGCTGTGATTTAATACTGTAATAGTGCATGAACTGAGCAGAAAAAAATATGCAGGGCAACTCACTTGGTGCTGTTTGCTGCATATGAATAAACCTGAATATTTACTATTTTATATACTATATTTAAATGTGCAGCATTTTTTATTGTGTATTCTGGCTACATGACTCCAAACTCTGTCCAGTACCCCTGCTTCTATCTTTCTTCCTTCTTTGTTCTTCCCACTATGCCAGTAATGCCATCCTTTACTTATGTTCTTTATCTTGAAATGTTTTCTAGTTTGGGGTTTTTTACCCCTCTTTGTCTCAAATGTTCATCAACAACTTTGTTTAATACCATAGCAGTTTTGAACAAAAAGATACAGCAACTAGCAAGAGGTACTAATGCTATGTGCAATCAGAGATTTTTATTTTTTTTTCTAAGACACAGAAAGATGGACCTCAGAAGTATTAAACATGAAATCCCATTTATTAACTACAGGCTTTTGAAATTTTGGAACTCAATTGATTTAGAGAACTGTAAACATAAGCCAATTGGTTTACTTTTCTACCATCATTTTCCTTTTACTGATAAAGTGTGTGGCCTGCACGGAAGTTTGATTTGAACTTGCATAAGCTTTTGGTGACTTTGTTCCATTGCACGATATGTCCTAACACCGTAGTGCTAGGGCAGTATCACTTTGGTATGTAACCCGGGAACAGCAAGCAGGTTTCTTCTGAGGACAGCACCTGATCTATTGTAAGTTGCATTAGTCAAAGCTTACGCTACACATTATTAAAAGTTGTTGCAATATTAAATTCTCCCAATTCTTTGAGGAATGAATTAGATATTTCTACTTCTGAGGCAGTGGGAATTCATTTAAACCTCTTGTCACCTCAAAGATTTCTTGGGGAAATTTTAATTTGCAAAAGTTTCTGTTATCCACAAATCCTGTGAAAAGGCATCATTTTTTCCCCCAAGAAATTGCTGTATTTATAAAAAAATCATTAATAAAAATAATCAACAGTCCTTCAAGGATTCTGAACTAAAGTAACTTTGCTGCTTATTTGGCAAGAAGTAGCAATGATAAAAACAGTGATGGCTTCTATATAGTTGCACAAAACGACTTTAGAGGAATGGAAATTCTGCCACTTGAAATCTAGAAAAAACAAGCTAGCTTATCATGAAATTCCAGTTTTCTCATCTTGCATGCCAACATAATGATACAGCCTTTTATGTGATTATAAATAGTTGAATAGTTTTGGCTAAGACACTCTCTGAAATTCACCTAAGAGAGATAATTTCACCACAGAGGCTGGGGCACTAACCTGGCCAAATAATCAGCCACTGAAAATATTTTGTTAGAATAGGAGATACTTTATAAGCTTAATAACAAGTAATTTTGAAATCTTTATTGATAGTGACTCTCCCCTATATGTTGGCTTCGAACAATGGGTGATGGAAAAAAGATCCTGCAGAGGGAGCCAGATCCCACCGTTAGCAGCTCAGATAGCCATAGAACCATTAAGGTTACATCTTTTCCCTGAAAAGAAAACAAGTTCAGCCACAGTCAAGGGAACAAAATAAAGTAAGCTTAACTGATATTTAAGTGAACAGATTGTACTGACAGAAATATCTATGTACTTAGAATTAGAAGACTGCATAATTAGGTCAATTCCCACATCGGTCTTGTGCCCACTTGAGAAACGCCACTGTAAAGTGCTGTTTCCATGTTTCTACAGTGTTTGAGCTGTGTGTGCAAAGATATATGAAGAAGAATTTTCACCGATAATTTTCACCACTCTGCTTTTCTCCTGGCTGTTCATTAAAAAAGATAAGTACTCAAATGACTGAAATAATTTTGTAAATGCAAGACACAGGCACATAATGCAAAAAAAAATAGGTATGAAATTGTTACTTACCCTTCTGATTATATTTTCAGTGCAACTCATAGAAGATCTGATGACTCTAACAGCTTGGCAAACTGCTTTTAATTTAGGGTGGATATTTCCAAGCAAAGGAAGCATATCTCTATCTCTGACTTGAAGCACAGATTCCCAAAGGTTTTTAGAAGCTTAATGACTGTTGATATCAATAAAAGCTTGGTATTTCAATACCGTTAGCAGTCTCTGATTCAAGAGACTGCTTCTTTTAATAAAAGCATAAATACTGGAGCAGAAATGTATATTTAAACACACACACAAATTAAATTATATCTACTGGCTGAATTCAGGTTTTTATAATGCCTGTAGGCAATTTATCTTCCCTCATATTTTCCCTTTTATTTCCCCCCAAAGATGTTAGAATCACTATTTAATCTGTGCATTCAATGTTCTTGATTTTCTGGGTGTAGATAACATTTCTCAAAACAAATAGAAAAGATGGAAAATGGAAGTGGAAGGTAAATCTTTTACCTCAACACTAATTTAACTATTTTAGCCAGAATTTACCTGCCCAAAAAAGGCATGATAGATAATTTAAACATGAAATTACAGTACAGAATCCCAAAGATTAATGTAAATGTAACAGCAATCACAAACTAGGACATGTACTAATTAGAACGTGTAGTTCTGAGATAGCAGAACATCTCAGTGTGTCCTTTTGAATCACTCTGTACTGCAGTTAGCAGAATGACACAGGTGTTTTATCCAACCACTTGCTGTGTGTTGCAGTGGAGTTTAACAGGATGTTTGCCTTCACCTTCAACTTTCTGAAATTTTTTATGTAAGTAAGTGGTGATTGGCTGGTTGACCCAGTGTCTTTAAGCACAATCACTCAAGTCCTTTAAATGATCAAACCTGCTAAGTGAGGGGTACGGGAGTGCCCTGTTTTTATCTGGGAAAGAGATAATTTTCTTCCTAGTAGCTGGTGCAGTGCTGTGCCTTGGATTTGTTGTGACAACCATGCTAACAGCACACAGATGGTTTTAGTTGTTGCTGGGTGATGTTTATACTCAGACAGGGACTTTTCAGGTTCTCAGGCCCTGCCAGTGAGAGGGCTGGGGGGGGGGCACAGGAAGCTGCAGGGGAACACAGCCAGGACGGCTGACCCGAACTAGCCAAAGGGATATTCCATACCATGGGATGTCATGCTCAGCTTATAAAATGGGGGAAGAAGAAAGGGTGGGATGCTCGGCATCATGGCACTTGCCTACTCAAGTAACTGTTATGTGTGATGGAGCCCTTCTTTCCTGGAGGTGGCTCAAGCCTGCCCATGGAAAGTCATGAGTGAATTCCTTGTTTTGTTTTGGTTGTGTGCAGGCTTTTGCTTTACCAATCAAACTGTCTTTATCTCAACCCCTGAGTTTTCTCACTTTTACTCTTCTGATCCTCTCCCCCATCCCACTGTGGGGGAAGCGAGTCAAGGGCTGTGTGGTGCTTTGTTGCTGTCTGGGGTTAAACCATGACAGGTAGCATAACAGAAACACATTGAGTTTGTTGAGTGGTGTTTTAGCACTCAATGGCTGATAACTATCAAGGCTTGCTTTTTGTCTCAAGGTGTACAGATCCATGTGTTTGTACTGACAGATCTTGTAAAAAACTCCTATGAACATGGAGGTGGCTCTGTCAGAGGTCTCAGATGTAAATGACAAAAGACAGAACACCTCTTGGATCAATGGCTAAATGCCACAACAACTAAGGAGAAAGAAAAACTGGGGGGAAAAATGCTAGCTGTTCAGAGAACCTTTTTTTGACAAAGTTCTAGCTTCCAGGAGTACACAGACCTGTTGTAGTTGGTCTTCAAGATTAATCTAAGGCAGCTTTTGGATTCACCTTAGTTTTAGGATATATTTTCTGTGTCAATCAAAAGAGATGGCCGAAGTTCAACATGAGGACTGCTTATGCTGTTAAATGCCAAGGAAATGCCCATTTGTTGCTGTTGTAATTGAGAGCAGTCTTTCAGCTGCAGTATCATGATGCAAAGGAAGTGGTTGTGCATAGGCTTGTTGTTAGGAGGCTGATCACTGGTGATTTTTGACTGTATACAGAAAGATAGCCTGAACAATAATTTTACCTTCTAGAATTACTTGATTCTTCATCCAGAGTATTGGATGAAATTGGATGAATCTTCCCCCAAAAAGCCTTTATTACCCCCAGAAAAACACTTTTATGGAAATTTTGGCTCCACCTCTAAAAGGATTTGAGGTAGGTGCCTTGATATAAACACAAACTCTTTACTAACCAGGCTAATGTTGCTTAATCCAACTTAATATATAGCAATATATAAACTAGTATAAATAATGTAAAGCAATCCTTTCAATTTAATATCAACTCTGTCATACTGCTTCCCTTTATGTTATAGTTTTGTAGATAAGATTTTTACTTAAAATAGTTCTTTATGCTGCAATATTTCTCATTCAAGATAATATACAATTTTTTCAATGAGCTCTAGTTATGTTCAATCTAAATCTACCCTCTTCAATTTTAAAACCATTGTCCCTTGTTCTGTTTCTATAGGCCTTAGTAAAAAGTCTCTCTCTGTATTTCTTATAAGCCACCTTTACGTATTGAAAGGGCACAATAAGGTCTCCCCAGAGACTTCTTTTTTCCAGCCTGAACAACCCCAGCACTCTCAGCCTTTCTTCATAGGAGAGGTGTTTCAGCCCTCTGATCATTTTTGTGGCCCTCCTCTGGACCCACTCCAACAGGTCCATGTCTTTCTTGCTCTGGGCACCCCAGAGTTGGATGTAGTACTCCAGGCAGAGTCTCCTCAGATCAGAGTAGAGGGGGAGAATCGCCTCCTCCCAGATGCTGGTCACACTTCTTTTGATGCAGCCCAGGATACAATTGCCTTCTTCATCCAGCAGTACCTCTGAGTCCTTCTCTGTAGGGCTGCTCTTAGTCCATTCATCTCCAGTCTGTATTGATGCTGGGGATTGTTCTAGCCAAGGTACAGAATCTTGCAGTTGGCATTTTTCATGAGGTTTGCATAAGCTTACTCCTCAAGCCTGTCAAGGTCCCTCTGGATGACATCCCTTCCCTCAAGCTAATCAACTGTACTTGTCAGTTGATGTCATCCACAAAACTTGCTGAGGGTGCACACAATCCCACCATCTATGTCACTGATCAAGATTTTAAATAGTATTGGTCCCAGCAAAGACCTTGAAGGACGTCACTCATTACTGGCTTCCACTTGGACATTGAGGGATTGGCTATGACTCTCTGGATGTGGTCATCCAGCCAGTTCCTTATCCATCTAACAGTCCGTGTGTCAAACCCATATCTCTTCAATTTAATGGCAAGAATGTTGCCAAGGACCATATCAAAGGCCTTACATCAGTTGAAGTAGCTCACATCCATATCTCTTCCCTTCTCCACTGCAGAAGGCCACTAGGTTAGTCAGACATGATTTGCCCTTGTTGAAGCCTTGTTAGCAGCCTCTTATTTCCTCCCTGTCTTCCATATGCTTCAACATAACTTCCAGAGGTATCTGCTCCATGACGCTACTAGGCACAGATGTGAGGCGGACTGGTCAGTAGTCCTCAGGTCTTTTTAAACTCTTTTTAAAATGGGCATGATGTTTCCCTTTTTCAAGTCACTGGGAACTTTGCTTGTGTGCCATGATTTCTGGAATATGATTGAGGGTGGCTTAAACAACTACATAAGCCAATTAACTAAATTTTTGTCTGTGCACCCATAAATTTTTCAGGAATCTTATAGTAATATAATTGTATGTTGAGCTTTCCTACAGTGCTTAATTTGGTTGAATTTGCCGGGGGACCCAAAGATGATGTGTATCTATACAGGCACATAGAAAGACACTAATTGTATAAGCCTATTTTTCATAATAATCCAGGATAAATATGTATTACAAGAAGTTTATGGGGGAAAACATGCACACGGTTTTGCTTATTTGTTTTTTTTTTCCTTTTTTGTTTGAGGTAGGAACGTATACTCTTTCTGACTTTTCCACCTTTAAGAAGAGGATGGACACCTCTTCTAGGCCAGTATCATTTCACAAAATTCCTTCTTAATCCTGTGCATAAAACTGCCAAAAAAAGCACTAAAACATCCATTGACAGCTGTTGCTTTTCCTGTTCCCCACTATAATTCAAATAAGTTTGCTGTTACAAAACATATTTTGAAAGAACAAAAAAATGGCCTGATTTTTTTCTCATTTACTTCAAATAGACTAATAGGGAACAGAGTCTTAGGTCATAGTTGCTGTTGCAAAAATATATGCTCAAATAGATCCAAAGTGTAAAGTATACTGAAGTGTGGAGAGTTAATATATTCACAGTGCTTTTAACTGGGTTCTTGTATCAGGGAATTGCATATGTGCCTTTACTCTGTATTTGGATATTTCGTGTTTCAACTCCATATGTGTGTTCTCTACATAACTGGTATTCCACTGTAGTAATCTAAAAACATTTTTTCCTCTGTCTATATCTCATTTCTGGAAATAAAAGAACATCTTGATTTATCCCTTAAAATATATTGATGAACTTCTATTGGACTTTTTTCTGTAGTCTAATGTAATTGCTAGCAAAAAGTAGTTTTTGTAGGCTTACTTCTTTGCGATACTGTTTGGCATATTTGAACATTACAACACTCTTGCTTTCAGGAACAGGCATTTGTGAATGCTTGTTTCCTTCATAAAGTAAAATCAGTGGCTTCTGATTCTTTACATTATCACTCATTAACTGAGCTATTGATTAGTTCCTAATAGAAATAAAACATTACCATGGCAAGGTGACAGCAGTTCCCTGATGTGATTATCTCCCAAACCATCCTGTTGATTTACAATATGTAGAATTTTGATGGACTTTAAAGAAGTCAAATTTTTCATCAACTGTTAGAAAGATTAACCTAGTAGTAGGCTTAAAATAATTACTTCTCCACAAAGAAGTAAATAGCAACACTGTAAATCTTAAAGGACTCATCTCTGGAGGGTTATAAAGTATCAAGTCTGCTCACCTAGGTTTCTGTTGATGAAGACAAAAAAATGACACTGTATGAACAAAAGTTGAGAACTCGGTTTGATATGCTTTGCATAATTTGTGTCTGCAGATTTGGAAGTACTTAAATTCTGGTAAGTGCATCTGCCCAGCCTGAACACATTTGGGAGGATGCTATTCTCTTACATAATAGCTGCTCATTGAGGCTGTAGGAAGTGACTCGGAAAGAACAATCCTGCTGAGAACTTGGCTGGTGGGAGATTACACAGGAGCAAAGTTTTGCTTCTGGTTTCTGCTTACCAAGATGTCCATGGGCGAGAGGTGTGCCAGCTTTCTTTTTGTTTTGGCCTCATATGTTGTTGAGTGTAGGTGTTAAGTACTGTACAGTTACTCCCCATTCAGTGTTTTCCTCTTTCTTTTGTTTAGCATACCTACCTAAAATTAGAATGCAGTTCAGTGTTGAAGGTTCTCAGCTGAAATATGCCTGCATTGACGCCAAATGGTCCCTCTGAGCAGACTGACTGACAAGAGTTTATAGGTGATACCACAGTGATGGAAAGATTGCTGTGCTTCTGGATTTACGTGGGCTTTGAGAGGATCTGTAAACATGGATTTTGTTAGTGATTTTTGTATGTTCAGCTTCAGTGCTAAGCTGTTCCTGTTGTTCCTCCTGATTCCCTATGCCTGTGTGTCTTACACTCTGCCTCTATTTTCCCGGTAGTTATCATGGTCCCACATCATGCCTCAACATGGAATAATTGAAGTTGATAAAGAGGAACATGCCTCTGTTATTCTGAAAATTTTGGATGTTAGGATCTTGGTTTTAGAGCCTGTATAAATAAAAAAGAAATAGAACTTGATTGCTTATAGTATATTTTTCTTCCTTATGTAATATATGAAACATACAATTATCCATTTAAAACATTCATCTGCTGATAACCTGTAGATGAATATAGTGTTTTGAAAAGATAGTGATATGATGATGGTTGCTATGTTAAAGCAAAGTTTAAAATGCTTGATTTAATAAATACTTGATTTTTTTTTCCCTGTTTGGTTTTTTTTTTTTTTTTTTTTTTTTTTTTTCTGTACAGTTTCATTACTGTTTTGGAAGTAATTAATCAGCAAGTGGACATTTCTCCTTTCAGTCTTACAGCAAAGAAGAAATACTGGAATTATTTCAATGTCTTCATATTTCTGAAGCCTCAGGGCCGTGATCTTTACAAACAAATCTGTGATTTTTTTCTTCAATTGAAAGTGGCACTGGTAAATTAATAGCAAAATGCAAAGCTTTTACTATACTTTCAGTGTTTCATTTCAGCTTAAATATGGAATCCTGGAAAACAGTGCTATTTAATTTGCTGGCACAGTCCAGTAATCCACCTCATTACTATAATACCTATATTATATTAATTACTATGATGTTATTACACCGATCCTGTTACCATTGTTATACCTACTATTACTGTACATTTTATAGCTTCTGTGGCAGCCAGTATTTCTTGTTCATGGATGCCATACTGGAATTATCTTCTTTGGCTCCACTTCTTGCTGTTACATTTTATAGTCTGCACTGAGCAATGAATAAATTCCTTATTTGTGAGCTAAAATAAGTCACGCATTAACAATTATTTTCTGTTTTGATCCATGCTTCTCAGTTCCTTCAGGGAGTGCAAAAACTGTGGATTGTGACTAATGTCATAACTGGCAATCTTTGCAGTTGATTTCTGTGCTGACTTTTCATGGCCATGTTCTTCAGTAATCAAGTTGTGGCCCCAGTGAGAGATCTAGACCATATTTAACTTCTGATTCTCCTCTGCATTTTTGTCCTGCCTTAATTTTCATCTCTAAGAATTTCTGTGTGTATTTCTAGTTCCACTACATGCTCATGAAGTTGTCTTTCTGTAATATACCTAGCAGCTTTGAACATACCAGCAGATATCTGCAATAAAGCTCTCCTGGTGCTGGAGCCCCTCTCAGTTTACAGGCTTCTGAATTCTGCTGAGGCTTTATGTGGTAACTTAAAGGCCATGCCAGAGTTTGCTTGCCATCATATTCTAAACTCTCACTGCATGCAATATATTCAGATGAACGTCTCAAATACAGCAGACTAATGCCTATGAGTGAGGATTAATGTTTTAAGGGTACATTCCCAAACATTTATTTCAGGTGAAGAGGTGACTGCTAATGCATTATGAAAACATCTACCTTTCCTTTTGACTTGATTTTCTTAGAATAGAATGTAACTGCAGGTTAAATTTGTAATTGGAGCTTACTTTAAGTTGACTTTGCCTAATGTTGCTGTATAAATATTGATTCCTCCTTCCCATTAGTTATGCAAACAGTGGATGAAATAAAGAATGCTTCTTGAAATATGAATACCTGATATCTGTCTCACAGCTGCAAGGGTAGAGTTTTGATTAAATACAAGAAAGAACTGCAGACTAAACTCCAACAGATAATCATATTAGTAGAAAACTGGGATGAGAAACGGCTAGTCCTTAAAATATATATGAGCACAGTATATTTTAAAATAAATGTATAGTAAGTGATTGCAGTGCCAAAAGATAGATAATTAAATTAGTCCACTTCACAAAATTTTACATTGCATCTGTGACTGCTGGATATCAGTAGAGGGCTTATGGAGTCAAAGAATAAAAAGTTCAACAAATTTAGGCCCAATCACAAAAAATGTACTGAGTATTAGAGAAATTTCACAACAAATGTTAGTGACAAAATGAATAATGTAACACAGTAAGCCTCTCCAATTAAGCAGTGTATTTGTCATAATAAGAAAAAAGAGTATAGTCTACTGTGAATGTGTTTGTGGTAAGTAGGAAAAACTTATCATTAAAAAGAAAGGTGTAGAGTTTGTATTTTGAAACAGAAGGCTTAGTAGATACAAGTGACTTTCCTCTTTTTTTTAATTGTATGTCTCCACAGCAGAGTGCGTTAGGAAATGATAGTGGTGCTCTTTCCAGTGCTTTTGCTTTCCTTCATCAGATTATCAGTTATTTTGGCTTGATTTCTACTGTAACAGAGGCCAAAGAAAGTAATTTTTCAATGTTTTTTCTTCAGTGGGCTTAATGGTTTTTTCAACCTGTTACATTCTTTGCTCTTGATCATAATATGTAGTTCAACCAACACCAAATCTTGGCATACTAAGTGATACATAAGCATGATTTTGCTTTATGACTGAATTTTGCAGTGTTTCAGCAAACATTTTGCTTTAAGTAAAAGAACTTTGCAATGAAACAGAGAGGATAGCTGCTGGTATCCACCAGCTTCCTTTTTGCCAATTACATGTTTTGTCTGTCAGGGTTGTTCCACTTGGCAGCTGACAACTTATTTCATAAGTTAGCCACCAGAAAAATGCAAGTCATGTGTCAGGGAGAGGAGCACTAATTAAGAACAAATATATAAAGAGGTCAGGATCTGCTGTAGGTAAGAAGTCTCATTGAAAAAATTACACCAGACTGCAGTGGAGATGGGAAAGAAGCTTACCGAAGCAAACCATATTCCATGTCCATACTGCATGGGCATGTTGCACCAAGAAAAGAGTTTAGTGGCAGTATCAAGAGAATTCCCTTTATGACAACCGATGTAATACAAATCTTACCACATCCTCAGAAAACCAGCATCACTTAAGAACGATAGGGATGGTGTCTACTATACACATACAGGAAACAAAACATTAAAAAACCCCATGTGATATGAAGGATTAAAAAATGTGCAGTTTGTGAAGTTTGGGCTTTACCCACTGACTTACAGAGAGATGTTCTACCTCAAAGGTGCTTCCAGGTAATTTAAGAAACAATAATGTACTCAAAACCTTGAGGTATATCCAGTTAGACAGTGTGGGAGTCCTGAGGATCCCCACTAGTGGGTATTGCTGCCAAGTCTGCTTTGCCAGCAAAGTAGCAGGTACATGAAATTTTCAGTTCTGTCACTCGAGCTCCAAGTGCTTATCTGTGCTGGTGGTCAGACATGCCAAGTGAATGAATCACAAACAGAAAGACCATGTAGCCAATTTTTGTCATAGTTTGTTAGGATTTCTTAACATTTAAATCCTGTTTTATGCACATAAGGACGTGGGCTCTTTTTCAGTCATGCAGAGTTCCTCATACTCTTTGTGAAGCAGGCTTAAAAATCAGCCATAGCTTACATGTTGAGAAAAGAAAATATAAGCTGGTTTATGGAGATTTTTAATTAATATCACCACATGAATTCTCTTATTTTGCCACTAATTTTGATAATTGTTTTACACAATATCATTGCAGTTTCTATTCCCTCTGTTTTTACTATACTGTGCCAGTTTTGGCTGGGGTAGAGCTAATTTTCTTCATAGTAGCTAGTAGGGGATTATGTTTGGATTTGTGCTGGGAACACTGTTTTTAACTCTGCGGTGTTTTAGCTATTGCTGAACATTGCCTTTTCTGGCCTTTTCTGCCTCTCACCCCACCCCATAAGCGAGTGGGCTAGAGGGGCACAATGAGCTGGGAGGGGCCACAGCCGGGACAGCTGACCCCAACTGATCAAAGGGACATTCCATACCATATGGCTTCATGCTTAGCCTATAAAGCTGGGTGAAGAAGAAGGAAGGGGGGATCAATGTTTGGAGTGACAGCCTTTGTCTTCCCAGGTTAGGCATGATGGAGCCCTGCTGTCCTAGAGATGACTGAACACCTCTCTGCCCTCAGAAGTGGTGAATAGACGTCTTGTTTCATTTTGCTTCTGTGCAGGCTTCTGCTTTGCCTATTAAACTGTCTTTATTTCAATGAGTTTTCTCACTTTCACTCTTCCAATTCTCTTCCCCATCCCACCGAGTGAGAGTAAGCGAGTGGCTGTGTGGGGCTTAGTTGCCAGCTGGGGTTAAACCATGACATATACACATCATGGAGATGTCATCAGATCAAAATATTCTGTCATTTCAGCCTCTGCAGACATCCATGAATTTTAGCTCATGGCTGCTTGTTTATGATCATTGAAGATTAATTTAATATTCAACTTCCAGAAGTCTTAAATTTCAAAATAAAGCTAACAGAAATCAAAACGTACTTCCCAATATATGCCCGGAACTTGACTGATTCATGGTTTTTCCTATGAGTTCACTCAGTGCCAAAGGCTAAGTACGTTTGCCTAAAATAGGTAATAAAACTGTCAGGTCAGAAATGTGATGGTATTTTTTTTTTAAGAGATCAAGGAGAATTTTGAAATTATATGACCACTTGGTGTTGAAAACAAATGGGATGACAAATCTGCCACATGCCATCATTTCCTTTGGGTATTTTTTTATACCTATCTTTTTAATCTAACAAGACAGGACATATTACTGGTCAGTGCATGGAAAGCAGTCTAGTCTCTTACCACATTTATGATACAAAAGCCATACTGATAGATACAAAAAGAAAAAATAATGCATTTTATTAAGATTAATAGTGGGCAATGTATTAATAAGGGCAGAAGGTGTTTTGTATAGATGAGGAATAAAAAAGCCAAGGAAATACACTATTTCAAAATCAGCGCTGAAAATCAGTGAAAAGGTGTGTTCCTTCTGTTTTGAACATTCAGCACCCCTTGGCACATGTAAAGCAACGAAACTGACTTGACAAGCTGAAGAGCTCTATGTATCAGAAGGTGAAAATAAAGACTTTCATTCTGTGAAGTTTTTTAAATCCTGTTTAATTGTATGCCTTCCATTTGGTGCAATAACTGTATAGGTCAATTAATGTATTATAAGATTAATGCAGCTAGGACAAACTTATAAACCATCTTGACAGAACATTACAAAACAGTTTAACATTTCCACAGTGGAAGACAGCAATATGTTTTAGAGTTTTCTTTTGTTTTAACCTTTTGGAAAAAAAAGCTGCTTTTTTTTTTTTTATTATTATTATTTTTTTCATTTGCTGTCAATCATATTGGGCTTGTGCAATTGTATTTGAAGGTGATGAAGTGTTTGATTGTCTTTGAAGATTTTTCAATTTTACTTTCTGACTTCAGGCATTTCTATTACATTACACATACTTTTTTTCAACTTCCAGCTGAATATATTCTGTATATATTGAAAGATAGTGGTGTATTTTGCTTTTAAGCACAAGCTTTGGGTTTCTTAGATATTTAGGGTTTATTTAGTCTTGCTGCAGTTTATTAAATGTTAATGTTTCATCATTATGGTTTATCTGAGATGTTGATAAGTTTTAGAGATTTTTCATTTTCTAAATTTAAATGTTTCCTCTTATCCTGTGTTAGTGGAAAATTCTACAGGTATTGGGCAACAGTAAAACTTAGTGATGTAGCATACCACTCATCACAGCCTTCTCAGACTGCTGTCACGCTGACTATACTTATTTCCAGTGAAGACTGAGAAAAAAAATGCACTGAAAGACCAGATAATGATTTTGTTCTCCATATGTTTGGAATTCTAGACTTCTAAGCATCAGATGTTTGGAAATCAATAAATGACTGTCCAGAGCTTCAAGGCAGAAAGTTCCCACCAATGTTAGTACAGTTGGATGGTCTCCAAAGAGATGTGAAAACTTTTTTAATGACTGACTGATCTGTAGATAATGTAAAGCAGTAGGGTCCTTTTTTGTATAATAATATTTAGCTAAAATTATAAAGCAACAGCTAATTATGGTATGAGCTGGTGAAAAAATGGAGCTTTATGGCTTATGCATAACAAACAGAAACTTTCAAGAAAGTGGAGTTGGAAACTGAGTATTGTGTGATAGTGATCATTACTCATATTCAAACACTAACTATTGATAAAAAAATCCCAACTTACTAAAACTGTCTAATCAGATATCTAAGGGCTAGATTTACTAAAATAATCTTTTCCATTTATCAGCAGAAAAGTAACTCAGCAAGAGATATGCTAGTGTACACGCATGAAACTAAAAAGAGAAACAAAAAAATAAATTATTTTAAAAGCAGGATGTTAAAATAAAATCTGTGGAATCAAATTCAATGAGTAATGATCCCTGGGATATATGCATTGTGCCATTTCAATAGTCTTTTCTTAAAGAAAGCTAAATCTTTGGAATAATCTGAGGTAAGTTCTTCAGAAGAGCAAGACCGATGAAGAGTGCTTCTTTCACCCCCCCAACTTTAAGTTTTGAGAGCCTTGTTTTTGTTTATAAAAATGTTTCTGATTATCCCGTACTTCCTTCTGTTTTTCCAGCTTTCACCATATTTCACTGCCCCATTAAAAACTTCAGGGTATATTTCATTATTCAACTAGAATGTGTTTTTATTGACTCCCAAAGCATTAATAGTGAAAGAATGGAATAGTCCATCTGCCAGTGATACTAGAATGAGAGGATTGCTTCTGGTATATGTACACTATTTTCCAATTATTTTCTTTCAAGTGCTGAAATTCTAAGAAAGACCAAACAATTTATTAATTTTCTAAGATGAACTAACAGTGAAATTTTGAAATTGTTTGTTTTTCTGAAAAGTTATGGAAAGAAACTTAAAAATTAACTGTACAGAAGATAATCTTATTTAAGAGTATTATGAGAGACTACTTCTCTGTTTTGTAGAAAGTATATGCATGTTTGGTTTCCTCTGTGTTGTTTTGGCTTGTTTAGGAACTTCTGTAGAGAGACAGTAAGTGGACTAAAAGATAATTACCAAAGGACTCAATTCCAGAAGGACAAATTTGTCATCAGATTTCTGCTTACTGAAACTGCGTCAGAGATCTGAAAAAGTCCAGCAAAGAACTATGTTAAATCCCAGTCTGAGAAATCTTCTGCACATTTAAACTTAACTTGTGCCTTTGGAACCTCAATCATTCAACTGAGTGACAGGGAGACCATGGAAGGAAGAGTGGGTCTGTCATTGAAAGGGTCAGAAGTGGAGGAGGGCCAAAACTTACACTTTCGGAACTTTAAGAAAAGCAGAATAGGATCACTTCATTTGTCTTTGTTTCTAAACAAACAGCTGGGGAAGAGGTAAAACAAAAGGAAAAGTAACAAAAATCTGGTCTATGTATGCTAAGTACAGTCTGTAAAATATGAGGTATGCCTATGGTCCCCAGGGGCAGCATGAGAATACGTGCCTGTTTCCCTTGTTCTTCTCCAGAGCAAACCTGCACGCAGACCTGCTGTTAAGTTTCCTTTTGTGGAGCATATGGTTGTTGGATTACCTTCTTTTTGGAAAAATGGATTTCTGATAACATCTTATGTTCTGTCTCATGTACCATGGTATTATCGCTCACGCAAACTTGGGTAGTTGCAAATGTTACGATAGGTGCACACATTGTCATGACATAGCAAAATTGTTTAGGATTTTAAACAATTTTTTTATTGATAATTTTAAAAAATTATCTGATCATCACAAACATGACACTATGAAGCGGTATGAAAGATTTGTTACTGGATGCCTCTTAAAAGAGCTGGCATGATTTGGTAGAGTACCAATTTTTCTTTTAACAGTTAATTACCCATTATTTGTGGGTGATTAAAAAAAAAAAAGAAAGTTCAAATAACTTTTCTTGCATGTTATTTCATAAAAGCTTTTTAAAAATTTACTTTTCATGGATTCAGCCTTAAAGAAATTTGGCTTTATGAATTACACATACGAAAAATTTAAAAAATCAGAGCTCGTGAATTACTTATAGAGGTAAGCTTAAAATCAATAAATTGCCTGTAATGCAAAGAGAAGCATTTTCTCCAAGTCTATAATATGCTGAAATCATGACTTTTTTTGTGAATGAGAGCTGTGCAAGACTATTAGCCTGAAATTACAAAACTACTTATCCTCAGGGTTTATTTAGAAATGTCATTTAAATCTCTGCCTTTGGTTGAGAATAAAAAGTACATTGTGAAATGCAGATAGATGTCCATACCAAGTAACTAAGAAAACACTGCAGAGTGTGGTTCATAACACAAGCATCTCTGGAGATTAAAATTATTACTAAGTTAAAAATAATTGATGCAAAATATACAATGCTAAGTAAGATTTGCAAAATGAGAAAGAGGCTAAATACTATTTTAAATAGTTAGTGTACTAAAATTAAATTTAAGTTAAGGACTATACCTCAGTCATCTGTCAGGGGGGTAAGTAGTCTTTGTAAACAAATGATTTGCAAATAAAGTAAGTTGGCTTAACATACTGAGTCTATCTCCTTCAAGAAGAAAAAGAAGAGCAGTACTCAAATTTGATTTCTTTGTGGGTAAACAGCTGCTTTAGTAATAGCGTGGGCCAAGGAAAGTTTACAGTTCCTGAGTTCTTCAATATTTATGCACCTAAATAGGCACCTTTAAGCTGTTAAATTTACAGATGAGTGTTAAATACTGAAACAGTCAAAGTTAATGAATGAGAACAGTATTATATCCTAGTGTGAACTTTGAGCAAACCAGATGATCATATTGGCAAACCAGATGATCTCAGTGAGATTTATAATTGTTCCCTTCTGTTTTATTACAACAGAAGAATATGAGGAAGCTTGTTAACTTCAGAAGTATCTGAAGGAATGTTCTTGGATGTGTTTATAGACAGAACAGAGATGCAGAACAGGTAAATGTTGAATCATTGCCACCCAGATTTTTGCCATGTAGTGCTCACCACATTGCTTTCCTTGACCATAGTTTATCTGCACTTCAGTTGAATGATAAAGACTATTAATATATTCTACATTTTCTCTCACAGCAGCTTGGTGAGTCACGATAAACAAGCAATGAATCTTCCATGCAATAGTTTGTGAAAATATTCCTTTATATGCACTTTTTGTAGCATTCATTTTGGAAACTTTTGTTAGCAGCTGTTCTATGGAGTACTGCACACAATAACAGCATTTTCAGGAATGTGTTTTTAGTTCAAGTTACAGAAAATTCTCAGTCACCAGTATACAAATTTCTCCAATGTAGATGGAACCATAAATAAGTTGTATTTATTTCCATAGAGATTTAATATAATAATTGGAACAATAGAATTCAGAGCGACAATTTTCATAGAGGAAAAGGCAACCCTCAGAAAGACTGAAAGCTCATTGATCAAACAGAATGAGTAATAAATCTAGAAAATAACCAACTGTGTAGGCTTTATTATCTTATATCTTGCAGCTGTCAAAGTAATCAGGAAACAATTAGCAATTGGATGCAGCAATATTTTGAAGCATTATTATTCACTTCCCGCTTCAGAATGCTGCATTCAGCTGCTCAAATATTAAGTCACAGCTGGCTTACAGGAGCTGTGCAAGTTTTTCATTTAAGATAAATGAGTTAATAAAAAGTTCAACCACATAAACCAAAAAAACAAAGCTATAAATGAATGGCACTACCCATAGCAAACTGAGCACATCATAAGACAGTGGACTTAGGCGATGATTTTTTTAAACTGTTCCATACACTATACAAAAAAGATACAGAGTTTAGATTTTCCAGTAAGCTTGATTAGTACATCTTATTAAAAAAAAAAAAAAAAAAAAAAAAAAAAAGTAAGGCTTTTATTATTTGTTTAGTGTGGAAGTCCATCCTTTTGGGTTTCTAAAACACCCAAGCTAAGTGATTTTAAGCTCTAAGAAAAACACAGGCTTGAGAAAGGAAATCAGGAATACAAAATTTACGGGTTGAGCAAATGTACTAATTCTAAATTCAAAGTAAGAAGAGGACAGGCTTGAAGAGGATCATAATTATGGACAACTAAGAGCTGTACACATCTGATCTGGAATATAAGGGAGTATAGATTATGAGATTAAAGTGATTATATGAAGATTTTTTTTAAACAATTGTAGCAAGCTAGGAAAACTTGATAAATATTAACATAAAAATATACAAAGGTGAACAAAGGAGGATGTATAGGTGATCAAGGGAGGATGTATTTCAAAAGTCAACACATTCTTGTGAACGTCCTATTTTCTCTGTGGGATCAATGAACATTAGTTAAAAAAGTTCTAATGCTGAACTTTAGAAAAAAAATCTACCACACTGTGAAAAAAAAAGACGATAACTATACAGGTCATTCGAAGTTTTACTACCCAAGTAAATTATTCTGGGTTTCTTTCTGATGTGTTCTCTTAACAACATATGAGAACACCCCCCAGAATGCACACAAGGGTTTTCATTTGTTTCTGCAGATCTTTTTCAACATGCAGCATTTAGTAGGAAAAGGTACAGAAAATATTTTGCAATGTTTTTTTCAAATTTTCTTTAACATGACATAAATGTATCTTTTAACATTTTTGTCTAGCAGAAGCAAGAATATGTGTGGATGGGTGTTTTTAGCCACAGTAAATGTTAAAAGCTGTAAATCCTGTCAAAGGAGCTAAGCATAGGTGGGTCACCTCTTTCTCACACATTGATAACAGTGAGGTTGGTAAGAGCTTGGGCTGCTAGAAATCGAAAGTCCTGTCTTTTCTTTTACTTGATTCAGGATGTCCTGGACAGGAGTTTAACAATAGCTGGCCCTAAGTTACTCCTTTATGATGGCTTGAAGTGTAAAATATGTGAATGTCAGGGTTAAACTGTTTGGTAACTTTTAGAATGCTTGTTTTCTTTCTTTTAATTGCTCCTTAATGGGTAAATTAATGAGACACAGCTTGGATGTATTTTAAAAGTTCTAGTTTTCCCTCTTTAGTGAACTATTTATGTAACTAAATAAGAACAGCAGCAACCACAAAAAAATTACAGAAAGTATGGAGACAAAGATGGAAAAATTAGCTCTTCTTAGTCCCTTACTGTACCTATTGTGGTTAACAGCTAGCGCAGTTACTGAATTGGCAACTCAGTTACATGTTGCTGATGTGTTAGATAGCTATTCTATAAAGAAAGTCACAGAATAAATTATTTTAAAATAGTACATATAAGGATTTAAACAGGAAAATAGATGCTTAGGTTGCTATAAGTAATTGAAGCATGTTTTTAAGTGCTAACAAATGTAAACTTATAGTTTCAGATGGAAAAGATGCTTTTTTTCTTCTTCCCAGGAAGAAGATAAAGAGTTTTACTTTGAACACAGAGCTAGTTGTCACCTATTAATAATCTTGGGTATCTTTTCCTGTCACTTTGGAAATTTGTGATTGTCTAAAGTTGCAGATCACTGCAGAATGAGGGACTTTTGGAAAAACTGTTGAATTGTTGCTTGTACATCTCATAAATAATAGAACTCTATTCCTCTGTTAAAAATGGAAAAATCCCAGCTTGAATAAAAAGATAGTGTTTTAATTCTAATCACATAAACCCTGCCTCATTACAAGTTCTGAAAAATTCAGATGTTCCTTACTTTTCTTTTAGATTTCAGTGTAATTTCTAATGAGAGTATTGACCGCATTAAAATAAATGTGTCCTGTTGGCTTGAATTGTATGTTGACCATTAATCCTTATTCTTTACTCTTCTAATTTAAGCATATATCTTTAATTTTAAAAGAATTGTCTAATGATCATTAAAAGGTGAGACTTAGATTATAACACAAAATGCAATTTAACTTATGAAATCTCTTCCGTGTAGCATCTTCTCATATGTTAATTAAAACATAAAGTAGGGTTATGCTGAGACACACCAGTTTCCCGTAATGTAACTCTGGTGAGGATTAAAACCATTAAGTGGCAATTAGTGCACAGATAATTCTGAATTCATTTTAGATATGCTTAGAATAGATTTAATGAGTTAGTACTGTTAAATGTAGGAAGTTTTTTGCATCCACTGACTTGCTGCTTCCTTACTCACCAGACTACATACCCCTTCAGAGCAAATAAGCAGCCTTTTTCCCCTATCCAGGCCTGACTCTGGCAAGATTGTGCATGATTGCCACAGAAAGAAAAAGAAAAATACCCACATTTATTTGAAATATTACTTGATGACAGCATTACAAGAGCTGAAATCTATTCTATGTCCTGATTCAACATGCATGTGCAGTACAAGCTCAGTTTTGGGCAGTATCTAGTACATGAGTGTCTTATAGCTAAATATCACATATACATAAGATCACCTGCAATGCTGCATTGCAAATGCCATGAGTTACTGGAAGTTCCTGTATGTAGCTCACGTCCTTAGTAATTATCATTTATAGTTCTAAAATCCTAGAAAGGCAGCACAGGGAAGATGAGTACTGGAAGAACGAATTAAAATGTCCCTGCTCTTGTTTTACAGATGTAACTCTGCACTGTTGCTGAATTGCAACACATAAAAGATACCACTTTCTAGTGATATCGCACACTACCAAATCACAAAGTTGCATTATAGGTTGGATTTGCATAAATATAAATAGACGTTTAAGAAATGACTGTAGAAGGATGTGAAGTGAGAGAAATCATATCTAATTAAGTTGCACAAGGAAATTTGTAAGAGATTGTGAACTAAGAAGAAAGTTAAAATACCCTGTTTCCCTTAACTAAATACAGGGACAATAAGAAGCAATGGATGTGGGGTAGCAAGTGCCTGCTGAGGGATGACTAGTCAATGTGGTTACTCTTCCCTAACCTAAAAATTGTGGGATTTGCTTCTTGAAGGCTCTTATGGTCTTTGTCCTTCACTTGTAAACTATGCAACATGGTGATTTGTCTATGCACAAACCCCATCTTGCACTTCCATAGGCTTCTTAGATCAGCTGTCTCTAGGCTGAACCTTACTGAGGCTCAGAAAGGAGAATCTGGATTTTTAGTCTCTTGTTGGTTATGATGATTCTTTATGCAGCTGCTATGGGAGCTCATAGTAATATAATATGAACTGCATTTACCCTTGCTGTCTGTAAATCAGCAGATCGTCACCTGTTGGATGCCTACTGTTAACTTTAGTGAGCAAACAACAGAGTTTAATTAAGGAAATTTCTGTACATTTTACCCATAAATGAGTATTGTGCCTTCAAAGATTGTCTTAGGTAAATTATGTTAAGGTCATTATTCAGATTTTTAGAAAAGAAGCAGGTTAGCTTAAATGCATTATTTAAATCATGTTAAGGAACAATAAACCCAAATGCTCCTGGCATAAGTATGATATGAAACCAGCATTTAGATGAGCTTTCACAGAAGAGCCATGTACCTGAAGCTGAAAAGATACTGAACATTATACCCTGTGGTAACATTCATGGAGGTATTCAGAATGCAGAGTTCTGATCTGATTAAAGCTCTGGACTTGGAATTCTTGCCAAAATAATTTTGTACAAATGTACAAATTATGTACATTAGATGATATTGTATACTGTATAAATATGCATATTTTTTTGTAACTCTGCTGCAGTTTGTTGCTCAGAATCTCTTCACAGTGCAAATAAACTACTTCTAGTGTTTCATCTACTTGGTGTTTGAACCCATTTCCTCCACTACAAAACATTTTTTCCCTTGGATCCACCTAGTCTGGATCGCTAGTAAGTCACAAGACTTCTTTGATATTTTCTTCTCCATATTAGCCATCTACTTTTCAGTACTATACAATTACCTCTCTCTCATGACAATCTTGTCATTCAGCCTCTCGGTATACTATTGCAAAATGAAAAGCAAAACAATGCTGAATGGAAGTGATGCTCAAGGTTGTTGGCCCATTTCTGCTCATCAAAACATGACATATTGACTACTCAGTTTTCAGAAAAGCAGACCCCACTGTGATGGCATATGTTGGTTTGTACCTTTTAATGGTAGAATATGTGTAAGTGTACTTCATTTGGACATTCATTACTATAATTTACAAATTATAAGGTTACAAATATATAACAAAATTACCAAAAGCAGAGCTGGTGAAAGAATATACTGAGGATTATTAAACTGAGGAAGCCCTGATAATGTGTCAAGTACTAAGAATTTTGTGCAGGAAAGGGGGAAAATTTTCTTGATTTGATGCTTACAAAACTGTTCCAAGAAGTTAAGAAACTTTTGCTTTGTAACTTAAAAAAACATTTTTCATGCAAAAAATGTCTGATGAAAAATATTTAACTATTAACATTTGTCCTAATTAGGTGTATTTTCAATGAACAATGAGCACCCATGGCCATTTCAACAGCTTCTGGGCAATCAGAGGGAGAAACATCACTATACATACAAAACTTCATCTATGAGTTGTGCTATATCCCAGTATCAAATTCTTGAAGTTTTAAGAAGAGACATTATTTTTTCACACGAATTCAGAGACTGTGGCAGTGATTTAAAGACCCCCAGCTTTTCCCATCTGGGTCTACTTTGGGAAATTATTTCATAATTCATAAACTGGGAGTCCTTTGTCCCTGTAGATTTCTTCATAAATGCTTGCTTTCAGTCATGCATGGACAGTGCTGTTGGCGCACAGAGCTACACATTACTTCATCATCATTCATCTTCCTATAAAAGAGATCTAACTGTCTCATGAGGAAGATTTTGTAAATGCAGGGCTGTTCTGCAGCAAATAAATAATTCTACTGACACCTTTCCTCCACATTGCTTGTACAAGGGAGAATCTAAAGGAAAGGGGAGAATAACTGAGAAGAACTGAAATTCCTCGGTGCTATACTTTTATAGGTACACCACCTACTTGTAACTCACCAAATATAGGTAAAAACAATCTATGTATTGTTTATTGTCCATTTTAGTTTCTTTAAGCTCTTTTTAAAATAGATTTGAAACTGAAAACATCTCTATTTATTTTTTATTTCTTTTAAATATTTGCTATTGTCTGGAAAAGCAGTGGAAGACTGAAATGAGGTATCATCATCACATTTAAAACAAATAATAATATTGTTGGATTTTGGATGTGATAAGCTACTTCAGCAGGGTAAAGGGAAGCTGTGTAGTCATTTCACATTAATCAAAATTACAGCTTTTCGAATATATCCCAATGGCCTTTTTTTTAGAAAGCTCGAACAATGATATTACAGTTTTATTTAACTACCGTAAAGTAAAGAGGTTTTGGTCATTTTTTAATTTTCATAAATCTATTTTCAGAATTTATACAGGATACTACTGCCTTTGACAGACATCCCACTATACAGTCACTTGCACATAGCGGAGTATTTAACATTGCCACTGTATTGCTTTTATTTTCAGTGATATAGCTGCAATCCTGAATGAGAGAAAAAATACTTAACAGTTCCTTGCCTTGTGGTAAGAAAGTCTGCTTTTCTTCCTGACATTTTTAACATGCTTCTGGAAAAAGTATTGAAAATACTTAGCTTGAAGATGAATCTCTCTGGAAATTTGCAGTATGTAAATACATTTGCTGTAGCTGTACCTTTGGTTTCAAACGTAAAAGTAGCAATGAATATTGCATTCCAAGACTAGTTCATTGAGGACACTAAGAGTGGCAATATTAGGTCATTGTACTTATCATCCAAAGAGCTAGATGATTCTCTGTAATAAACCTGCTTTGGACGTGGCTGTTGTCTGAAAAATGCAGCCTGGAGTACAAGGGAAAACTGAACTATTGGTTTGAAAAAACCCCAAACTAAACAACTGTCTAGAAAATCTGAACTAACTTCACTTCAGTATACATTTTATTGCTGGAAAAAAATGTGGAGATTTTTTAAATTTTGTGGTTTATTTATGGTTCATATAAAGGACATTTTAAATCTCTATTGTATTGTCCTACTATTTTAAAAACTTCAAAAAAATTACTTCATCTTTCTTACATGGCAACCACCTACCATATTCTGACTTCTCTGCAGGCCTATGTTTAGAGATGCACCCTGTCTGCACTGATTCATTTCTTGTATAAGCATCATAGACACTTCAGTTAAACCATCTGTTTTTTACAACTTGAAATAAAGTTGCCTCAGTAGTGTCTTTTTCATGCACAGACTCTCCTTTAGCTCCTGTTCTTGCAACTCTTAGAGAAATTGATTTTCATTTTTATTTCCTTATAGCTTTGAGATATTTTTTTCTGCAATATAAGAGATATTTTCCTCGTAGAATGCCTTTTATCCACATGAAAACTTTCTGACTTTAGAGTAATAAAAATAATCTTGAGAAGGAAAAACAGGCACAAAAATTGTAATATTGGCAAGAAAAGTTAGAAATTAAAATTTGGATTGCCTAAACATATCAAAACACATTAAAAAAAAAACCAAAACAAAAAACCGGAACAAGAGACATTTTTGACTTTGTGAAGAGCCACTATTATTAAAAGTAAACAAAACCTAAACAGAGACTAGAAAATACACTTTCCTTCTGTTTATTCCTATAGGAATAAAGTTATGGAGTAACTTTGCTAATCTGACAGTGTCCTGCAGCTAACTTTTGAGCAAAATTGGCCCATTTCCACCCAATGTTCATCAAAGGAGTTTAAGTTCTGTTTAATTTACTTTTCACTAAAAGACATCAAAGGATAGATGCACATGAAATGGTGGTGTAAACAAAACAGAAAAAACTGAAAATGGAACTCTTGCCTTCTGAGGCATCAGAAACCATATTTTCTTCTGCTTAGATACTTTAGGGCTTAATGAATCATAAACTTTTCAGTGTTATTTCATGCAAAACATGTCTTGTGATTTGCTAAGATGTAGTAAGTTTATACTACTGTGTTCAGAAAAGTCCATTATGCACAAATCAAATCAGTTGGAAAGCAGATTTCAGTGGTTCTGGTGCTTATGGATTCTTCCTCCTTCTTTCCCCTCCTGTCCCACCCCATGCTAGGAGGTTACAATTATAGAAACACCATTAAGTAGAAGAGGCTAAACAATATTACAGTAACATTAGGAAAACTAGGAATCTACTAACTGTGAGGATTTAAATTTAAATTCTAATTTAGCTTCAAAAAGTAATTCTTTTAGTAGAGGACAAAACACCTCATGGATTATCAAAGATGACGATATCAAATTCTTGTATTTATACTGTATGATTATTTAGAGGAAGAAATAGACTGGTGAAGGAATTTTTCATACACTGAGGATTTTAAATGGAGTTAAAATCTGCAAAGAAAAATTCTCTGATATTTTTAGTCTTATTAATTTTGTTGCAGGAGAAAGATGACAACTGCTTGTCAGGTATTTTTTTAAAGTAACTCCATTTACTATTATTGATGCTGAACTGGAGTTTATTTATCTGTGATGCTTTCCCTAGATATATGAAGTGCATATAAACCTGAGGTTTTGAAAGATGAAGTAGAAGCGGTGGCACAATGTAGACATAAATAAACTTTTTTTTTTTTTAATGACTATTTCCATTACAATTAATTCAACAGCACTTAGAATAATAAAAATACAGTTCATTCTGAATGCAAATCACAACATTAGAACAGAAAAGTATGTAAGAACTTGCAGTTTTGCTCAGATGATTGTTTCTGTGCAT
Organism: Falco punctatus; assembly: GCF_963210335.1. Lineage (NCBI taxonomy): Eukaryota > Metazoa > Chordata > Aves > Falconiformes > Falconidae > Falco > Falco punctatus. The sequence goes on from NC_137586.1 coordinate 65,586,558, forward strand.
GTAAGCCTGAGTAATTATTTCTTCTGTAAGTAGATAATCCAGTGTTTAATAAAGAGAAACAATTTTTAATTCTCTAACTACTATTCAAGTATATATTTAAATAACTTTTTTTTTTGTTTTATACTGTACAATATAAAGAGCTTTGGGTCCCAGAATTTTAAGATTTAATTGCATGTTGTTGATTGTCACATTCCATCATGCTCGGTATTAAATGAATATAGTTGGGTAATTAACTACATTTCCCAGATGACTGCAATGTTTTTTGTTCTTGGTTTTGTATACTATAACTTTGCAAACCAATGTTTTCAATTACAGGGACATTCTTTCAAGAGGAACTCTAGCAACAACATACCTAACCACAATGATTTTCTGTCTGAAAAGAATTCTTTCACTAGAACACCAAAATGTATACAGACTTTCTCTCTAAAGACAGTCATAACAAAGATCTTTCTTTTTTTTTTCATTTTTTCCAGTGTGAAGTGTGCAAACAGTAATGGTAAATAATAATAATAAAAAAAGTATGCTTAAAACATAGAGCACTATTAAAAACCCAACCCAAACCAAAGAAAAATCTTTCAGTACTTACAAAAGAAAAAGCATAATAGGCAGAAATTTGTTTTTGTCAGTGGTTTACCGTGTTTTTGTTTTTGTTTTTTTTTTTTAATGTGGAAAATAATGTCTTAACAGGTTGTGCTTTAGAGACGACAGCCACCATTGGTTTGTTCATTGACTTTGTCTTTTGAAAGAAACTTCAATGGAAAGCAACAACAGATGACTGATTGATGTTAGCTATTGTCTTGCCAGAGAAGTCAGAACTTTCTCTTGTTTCAGAAGGTGTTGCTGGTCTATACATCTCTTTCCTAGAGAAACAGTACAGCTAATGAAGACACAAGATTTGAGTGTCACCTCCAAACTAATCCAGAGTCACCACATAGTACTCCTGGAAGATGAAAACAAAGTGAAGATGAAGAAAAGAAAATATCTCTAAACAGCCATTTCAAACTGTATCTCCTTCAACAGAACAGCATCTTGTGAAATTAGAACTAGAAGGCGTTGCATGTTGGGACTGTACTGCTAGGAAGGCAAGAATACTTGGTTGGTATTATAGGAGACTTTTACTTCCCTCTTAAAAAGACAAAGAGGATGACAAATCGCACCAGGTGACAAAAGCACTGTGATCCCAATCCTCTGGTTTTGTTAAAGAAAATGTATTTTGAATTAAGAAATTTAAAGTGCTGAAGCTGCTAAATGCAGAGCCAGGCCTCACCCCTTGTATAGCCCTAATCCAAGGCTGGTTTAAAAAGTAGTTGAGTTAATCAGTAGGTGAATAGAGAAACAGCAGATGATCAATTTATATAGACAGGTGCTCTCAGAAACACAGGTGTTTTTAGAAAAAACCTATTCCTTTGTGAATAGGAATTGCTTGTTCAAAGACTGAGTGTGCTTGAAGAATTGTGTGAATTAAAGCAGGCAGAACGATGATCATGATCCAAGGAGGACCTTGGAACCGAGGCAGAGACTGGAACCGAATAGATGAATCTGCTGGGACAGGGTCAGGTGATGGATTCACAGAACTGACAAGACTAAAGGAAACTTCTAAAAACTTTGGACATTGACTAATGATACGATAAGGGTATATAAGCTGTGCTGCATCCCTTTGTTCTCTGTCACTCAAAGAGGTGGTGGCCCAACTCTGAGTTGTGATTAAAGCAAGCCTAGTAGTACCCACGTCTATGTTGATTTTTCCTTTATCAAGAAATATCGTTTCTTACCTATGATATCAGTTATACATGGCTCCTCATGTCCTACAACTGTTCATCCACATGCTTCCCTGCCTCCTGTTGGTGACCTTAGATGGTATTACTGATACTAACTCCTCAGACCAGATAGCTGCGTAAGCTAGAATCAGCTATGTGTTCCTATGCTTTCACAGGCTGTTTTATTCCTCTAAATAGTCAAGCGCTGGGCAGAACAGGACTGTGGTGCTTAGGATGGAGGTGTAACTAGGAGAGAAATGAAAATGGAACAGAACCTCTGAAGAACTCTCTCTTAAGAAGTCATCCAAAGCCAAGTCCTCCACCATCCATCATCAGTGTAGTCAGAGTGGCCAGGAGACAGTGAAAGTGGAGCAGAATGAACACCTTTTCTTCCACCTAGTCTTTTACTGGCTTGAAAATTCAAAAATCGCTAGCTAGCATCCAGTATATGCTACTCCAGTATGCTATCCTAACCAGTGTTAGTGTTGATCTAAAATAAAAAACTGCTGATCATTGTGGACTCCTTAAAGATACAAGCACAGGCTGTGTCTTTCTGGATGAAAAAAGAAGTTTAGCTGTATTTTCAGCAGTTTTTTTGTCAATAAAAATATAACAAGAAAGTGAAAATCTTTTTTTCTTCCTGAATCATCAGATCACAAGTTAAGTGATATTAGTTATTAAAGTGTATTAGAAACAAATATTCAAGTGAAGCACGAAGATAAGAGCCTGACTCAGAAGATGAACCCTCCTCCTTAAGAAAATGTAAAGAAGTGCATCATATAAGCCTGATATGGAAACTGTCTAAAGTTTTATTGATTCGGTCTAGCCTTAGCTGTGTGCCCAAAACTTGGCACAGGCAGCCTTGTACTGACTGTCCCCTCTGCTGAACAGTCTTGATCTCCCGCCCTGCCCTTCAGAGACAAGGGAAGCAAAAATCCCTGGGACAGTGAGTGTGCCCTGGTGCTGCACAGCAAGGATGTACCCTTGGGCTTTAGCAGCATGAAACCATGGTGCAGCCCCAATGGCTTCACAGTTGGCTGGAAGCTGGCCTGATATGGCCCCTGAAAGCAGGGTGTAGGCCACAGTGACTCCAAAGAAGAACAGAACTTCCCTCCAGCCCTGGAACCAGGGCCACCCCATAATGCCGTTCAGCTGGCATGGGGGAGATTCTGTGCCACCTGCCACTTTACATTGCTGCATCAGTTGCAGCATAAAAGGAATTAATTATACTTAATTTCTGAAGAGAGAGTGTGTTGATTTACTTATCAGACTTTTAGATGTTTATGAATATCTAACAATGGCCATAAAACTGGAAAAATTCTGAGTGAAAATCTTTTAACAACTTTTCAAAATTATTTGGAACCTGTGTGGTTAGATTTCTGCTTTTCCTTATGCCTGTGTTTTCTCCCGTGGAGATGAAAGTACTTGGTGCAAGAATTAAAAATGTATTTCTTGTGATGATAAAAAGGTTTCCTTTTTCTTTGAGCTTTTCCTGTACTTCTGTGTGCAGTACTGTAGCCTTTCCGTGTGTCCTTATCATGGGTATTACTCAGGTTCCCACACGCGTGGCTGTTGGTCTCCTGCCTCCTTTTCCAGTTGTTTATAGACCCTGTTACTTCAGAGGTGGGAGTTGTGTCCATATGCAAAAGGTTTATGTAGGCTTTGCATTTAACATTTTAAAATTTGCTTACTAGTATACATCTGTTTTACCATGTTTCTCTTGTGTTAATTCTGGTTTTGCATACTTTGATGTGCTTGGTCTATGTCATCAGTGTCTATGACCAGATGAAAACTTACAATGTAGCACTCTGCTACTGTACCTGAAGAGGGCTGAGTGCTTTGGCACAACCATAGTCTTCAAACCACAAATCATCTTTTTTTTCAGTAGAAATCCTAGACTGTTTCTTCCTTCCTTCCCTCAGGTTAACAAATTTATATTTATATTCATTTTTATTCATAATTTTTATATAAATTTGTGTGTATATATATATATATATACGTACATATATAAGTATATATATATAAATGCATTTGTATATGCATGTATATTTATAATTTGTATATAAGAAGTCTTCTATGAATTTACAGTTGAGGGATGTGAGACATGGAGAGACAGACAGATCATTCCTATGTGTGTGGGGCTGACCAACAGCATAATTGGTCTAAAAATGGCCAAAGTTTCAGCCTCATTTCCTCAATGTCTAAAACCAAACAGCAGAATTACAGTTAATTATAAGCAGAAAGAAAATGCTTTTTTTTAAAAAAAATTGTTATATTAATCAGTTAAACAAAACCAGAGAAAACGGCAGCATTGATAAATACTTGGAGCTACTAACAAAAGAGTGGTAGTAAATTTTAACTTTCCTATTCTTCTGAACTTTTCACTCTTACAAGTCATCATTGCAGAGTTTGAAATAATGCTTTTAAATCCACTACAAACTAGGATTGCTTTATTAAAGATTGTTAAATAAATATTATAGAATAGTATTACATTAATTATATCAATATAATTTACAGGAAGGGGAAGACAATTCAGAAAAGAGACTGTTCCCAAAATAAACTTGAACTGTACCAGTTACAGTATCACATTTTATAGCTTTATCATTATTAATAATGAGTCTTACTCTGTTTTTTTAAAATTTGTGCACTGAGTAATAGGGCATCACTGTAATTCCAGGTCTGGAAGAACTTGTGCTAATTGAAAATTTTAAATTTACTAGAGTGGAACAGCTTTTACTTCACCTCACTCTGTCCAAATCTACCAGAAAACATACATACAAGATGTCACTTTTTCTTCAAGAGCTGCAAAGCTTTAAAAGACCTATATCCAGAAATTCTGAAAACCACATTAGTAGGAAAATACATCAAGATGGAGAGTCTGGAATAGTTTAGATTAGACTGTATACTAACAGGTTGAAAATAAAGCATTTGAGAAAAAACATTAAGTGGAGAGAAAGAATCAATATAAAAAATGTCAACTCATCATGAAACAAGAGCTTTATCAGTCCCTTAGCCAGTGTTATTCTAATAAAATTGTGTATTATGTACCCTTTCTGCTGTTAAAGGCTTTATGATTTGATGTGTTGCAATCAGATGTTTTTACTTGTGAAGTTGCCCAACTCATTGCCTACAGAGAATTTTGTATTTTGCTATGGGTTGCAATGCTGAAGTTAACTTAGTTTACACTATTTTTTTGTAAATATGCATTGAATTCTAGTTTGACAGACATAAGAAACTACCATTTTTAATGTATTTTTTAATAACTACAAAGAACATGGCAGAAAATAAGAAGAAAAGATGATTTACGTTTTCTCATTCATCTGACATGATTTTCTTTGTGTGTGTGTTTGTCATTAGAAAGAAACCAGAGAAACAGAGTATGTGTATTTGTTTTGATCAGACAGGGATCTGTCATTATGTGCTGTTTTATTAAAAGTAGAACTAGCCTAAGGAAGGTAGTAGTAAGGTGCTGCACACAGGATCAAGTGCCAGTGCCTTATGGTTTGGAGTGTTGTGTCTTGTTTTGTGGCATATGTTACCTATAAATAGACACTGTCATCTGTCTGTATTCTTTTTTTTTTTTTTTTTAACATTCTTTTTCATACATTATTCTCAGGGACTGTCATCATAAAAATTTTGGCATTCTATAATCTTGAAACCAGTTGAAGGATCATTTTTTGTTTCACCAGATTTGGGATTAGGCATAAGTCTTCTGTCTAAATGTATTTGTAGGTGGATGTTTTTAAGGCATTTTGGAGAAAAAAAGAAAAACACAAGCAGAGGTATAATTTTCTGTTTCATTTTGTATTTTACAGATTTTCTGTATTACATTGTTTATAGATTTGGAATGTGATTTTGATTTAGTACTCTATCTTGCATAACATAATGCAAATATATATCCAAAGTAAGAACAAAATATTTTGGGGAATTTTACCTCACAAGGGCTGACAGATAATTGTACACATTGACGTAGATAATTGCCAGGCTTTAACATGGTAAATATTATTTGCAATGGAAGTCACAAAAGGATTGTCAGGGGAAGAAAAAAATGAAGCAATACAAAATACTAAAATGAAGCAATACAAAATACTAAAATGAAGAAAACAGTTCATGTAGAAGAAAACAGGTTTTGTTAATTACTTAAGTGTTGATGCGGGATACTTGGACAAAAGGAAAAATATTTATGATGTATTAAAAGTAGCAGTTATGAATGAAGAAAGTTTTGAATGACAGTGCTTTTCTGTGTCAAAACAGCAGAGGATGTGCTTTGACCCCCTTGAAAGAAGGGATGGTGACACACAGGACAGTGAAGAAAGTTGCTCCACTATGTATACATGTTAGATGAGTTGAGTGGAGGCAGCTCAGTAGGTGACATTACCTACATATTGATGTACCTCCACCTGTCCGACAAATTGGCTCCCTGTGCCAAAGAGCTTCTAAGCACAGTGCCTAGAAGTTGTGTTGGGGTAGAACTTGACTACTGCAACGAAAATACTGCTGATCCCTGTTCTTGAAGGTTCTGCAGTGATAATGTGTCGCGACGGAGGGAAGACACAGTCACTCAATATGAGTGATCAGCAGACTTCATTTATTGTCTCTTACAGTCACCTTTTATGCCTCCCTATAATTAGCTCATACATATTACAAAAGTTAAGCTCATTATTGGTTAGTTGCCTAAATACGAAGTCCACCCCTGTAGTTATCTGTTCCCACCTGCAACATTCTTTTCCCACCGAAATCTTCCTGTTATTGTGTAACAAGAACAGCCAAGGATAGTGTATTTTGCTTTACTTCAGATAAGCTGAGAGCCATGTGCATTTTTGTCCAGCCAGCTGGACTATGTCTATGTGACCCTTTTCAGCTAGCCAGTTATCCACAGTATTGCACAGAATTTGGTAGACCATGTCTTACATGCAGAAGCATGATTTCCTAGGTGAAGTTTTTGAGATACGTGAAGCAAATACGACAGTATTGTAGGAACAGTTTAAAACACTAGACTACAGACTTGTCCTTTTTTCCTTTTTTCTCACCATTTTTACCTTCTACTGTGCAGAAACAAACTTGGTAATTACCCGTGAAAAACATGGAAAAAAGAGCCTGGGGAAGTTTTAAATGCAAAGCATGTATGTAGCTGTAGTTGTTACCATACATGAAAAATTAAGAGATAGTGACCTGGAAAACAAAAAAAATCTGGAGCAAATGGCACAGGAACTTGTTATGTCGCATAAACATATATATCTTGTGAGATTTCAGGAGGGTCTTTATATTGTGCTTTGTGATTTAAACGAGGCATAGGTTTGATACTGCCATTCACATACTGTGTTTCATAAACAGATCCACAGCTTCCTCTGCTGAGACAAAGTTTATGTAAGATTGTATTTTTTTCAGCTTTCTTCTTGTATTTAAATTATGAATCCTGAAACTTCCAAAAGAAAAGTTGGATTTTGACTGTGGGATTTCCTAAGAGTTCAACAAGACCATGACCTGAGGCTGCTTTATAGAAATTCAGAACCCCAGCGTACCTTTTTGACCTCTGGGCCCTTTCCCCCCTATATATTCCCATGCAAAACAATTTTATGCCTTTACAAGGTAATTCCTGTCTTTTTTTCAGACTTAATTGGAAAGTTATTTTTGTGTGCAATCTCACTAAGAAATTCTTTGAATTTGGGATTATATTCATAATTCTTATGCAGGGAGATGCTATGTGTAGTACCCTGAAGTTTTATTGGGTCCCTGTTGTACACCAAGAAGAATTGTTTTTTGGGATCTTTGTATAACACTTCTGTATATTTTTTTTCTGACTAACATATTTTGGTGATTCCTCATTACCACAGGAAATTTAACTGTGGTGACACTGACTCTTAAAACTGCCTGTATTCTAGGATGTTTGTGTTAGCTAAATATTAATGGTGTTTCCTTTTAGGTTTTCCTTGTAGCTCTAATAACACATCCTGTTTAATTTTACTATATGTAGAATTATCTCTTCTCTGTGTTCAGCAACTTATAATTTATAATCTGTTATTTAAACAACTGTGTAAAAATTAAAGATATGAGAGTAGAGAGCAGAACCTGTATTCTTGGCAAATGTGGAGTGAAAGTAGATTACTAATAATGTTAGGTTCAGACATGACTTCCAACCATCTTTTCACTAAGGTTTATACCTTGGGCAACAAAACCAAGATAAACTTTCATTTACGACTGCCTGATCTACCAATGTTTCTTCAAAACTTGTCCATTACACACCATCTCAATAAATGTAATCAAACATTCCTGTTAGCCAAATGAATTGAAAATGCATATCTACATATATTGCTGATTTTGGGAGAGAGGCTTTTAAAAAATGTGTATTTACATCTAACAATATCGCTCTGTATATACACAGGGAGATCAAATGAACAACTTACAATCTTCACAGAATCACTGAACAGTCAGGGCTGGAAGGGAACTCTGGAGATCACCTAGTCCAAGCTCCTGCTAAAGCAGGTTCTCCTAGAGCAGGTTGCACAGGATCACATCCAGGCAGCTTTTGAATATCTCCAGAGAAGGAGACTCTACAACCTCTCTGGGCAGCCTGTTCCAGTGCTTTGTCACCCTCAAAGTAAACAAGTTCTTCTTCATATTCAGACAGAACTTCCTGAGTTGCAGTTTGTGCCCCTTGCCCCTTGTCCTGTCACTGGGAACTGCTGAAAAGAGCCTGGTCTCACCAATCCCCTTGGCATTCGCCCTTAAGATATTGAGAAGGTCCCCTCTCAGCCTTCTCCTGGCTGAACAGGCCTAGCGGTCTCAGCCTTTCCTCACAAGGGAGATGCTCCAGTCCCCTCACCATCTTTGCAGCCCTCCACTGGGCACTCTCCAGTAGTTCCCTGTCCCTCTCTAACTGAGTAGCCCAGCACTGGGCACAGCACTCCAGATGTGGCCTCACCAGGGCAGAGTAGAAGGGGAGGATCATCTCCCTTGACCTGCTGGCCATGGTCCTCCTAATGCCCCCCAGGATCCTGTTGGTCTTCTTGGCCACCAGAGCACACTGCTGGTCCATGGGCAACTTGCTGCCCACCAGCACTCCCAGGTCCTTCTCCACAGAGCTGCCTTCCAGCAGGTCACCCCCAGCCTGTGCTGGTGCCTGGGGCTGTCCCTCCCCAGGGGCAGGACCCTGCACTTGCCTTTGCTGAACTCCATGAGGTCCCTCTGCCCCAGCTCTCCAGCCTGTCCAGGTCTCGCTGAATGGCAGCGCAGCCTCTGGTGCATCAGCCGCTCCTCCGGGTTCTGTATCATCAGCAGCTTGCTGAGGGTGCGCTCTGTCCCCTCGTCCAGGTCACTGATGAATGAGTTGAACAGGGCTGGACCCAGCACTGACCCCTGGGGAACACCACGAGCTACAGGCCCCCAGCCAGGCTCTGTGCTGCTGGTCACAGCCCCCTCAGCTCTGCCATTCAGCCAGTTCTCAATCCGCCGCCCTGTCCACTCACCCAACCCATACTGTTGGAGCTTACCTGTGAGGGTGTACTGAGGGAGACAGTGTCAGAAGCCTTGCTGAGGTCAAGGTAGACAACATCCACTGCTCTCCCCTTGTCTACCCAGCTGGTCCTTCCATCATAGAAGGATATCAGGTTGGTCAGGCATGATTTCCCCTTGGTGAATCCATGGTGACTACTCCTGATAACCTTCTTTTGCTCCCCATGCTTTAAGATGACCTCCAGGGTGAGCCATTCCATCACCTTTCCAGGGATGGAGGTGAGGCAGACCAGTCTGCAGTTTTCTGGGTCCTCCTTGAACTTTTTGAAGACTGGAGTTACATTGGCTTTCCTCCAGTCCTCAGGCACCACTCCTGTCCTCCATGACCTTTCAAAGGTGATGGAGAGTGGCTCAGTAATAACACCTGCCAGCTCCTTCAGCACGTGAGTTTGCATCCCATTGGGGCCCATGGATTTGTGAGTGTCATGTTTACTTAAGTGATCTTGAACGTGATCCTTCTTGACCAAGGGAAAGTATGCCTTTCTCCAGACTTCCTCTTTTGCCTCTGGGGTCTAGGAAACCTGAGGGCTGGCCTTGGCAGTAAAGACTGAAGCAAAGAGGCCATTCAGTAACTCTGCCTTCTCTGTGTCCTTTGTCACCAGGGCACCCACCTCGTTCAGCAGTGGGCCCACATTTTCCCTAGTCATCCTTTTCCTGCTGATGTACTTGAAGAAGCCCTTCTTGTTGTCCTTGACCTCCTCTGTCAGATTTAATTCCAAATGGACGTTAGCCTTCCTTGTCACATCCCTGCATGTTCTGACTCTATATTCCTCCCAAGTCACCTGTCCCTTTTCCACATCCGCTAAACACCCTTCTTCTGTTTGAGCTTTGCCAGAAGCTTCTTGCTCATCCATGCAGGTCTCCTCCTGCCCCCTTTGCTTGAGTTCTTATTCATAGGGATGCACTGATCTTCAGCTTGAAGGAAGTGATGCTTGGATATTAGCCAGCTCTCTTGGACCCCACTACCATCCAGAGCCCTAATCCATGGAAGTCCTCCAAGCAGATCCTTGAAGAGGGTAAAGGTAACTCTCCTGAAGCCCAGGGTTACAATCCTACTTATTCTCCTGCTTCCTCTACACAAGATCCTGAATTCCACTATCTCGTGGTCACTGCAGCCAGGACTGCCCCCAACTTTCACATCTTCAACTGGTCCTTCTTTGTTTATGAGTACAAGGCCCAGAAGGACATCTCGCCTCATTTATTCCTCCACTACATGAGTCAAAAAGCTGTCATCTAATCTCTGCAGGAACCTCCTGGACTGTGTGTCCCTAGCTGTGGTGTTTTACTAGCAGATATCAGGGCGGTTGAAGACTTCCATGAGACCCAGGGCCTATGATGGTGAGGCTACCTCCAATTGTCTGTAGGAGGCCTCAGGTACTTCCCCTTCCTGATCAGGTGATTTGAGGTAAACACCCACAATAGTGTCACCCATGTTGGCCTGCCCATTAGTCTTCACCCATAAGCTCTTGACTCATTCTGCATCCATCGCCAGGGAGAACTCCACACATTCCAGTTGCTCCTTCACATAAAAAGCAACTGCACCACCTCTCTTTGCTGGCCTGTTTTTCCTAAAAAGGACACAGCCTGACTTATTTTGACCTTTGGAAGTAGAATTTATATATTAAGGGAAATTAAGTCTCAGTTAGAAAGCTATTTTAAATTACTGCTTTGTATGTGCAGTTACATAATGCAAGAATGAGAGCTGTGGAAATCTGCAACTTTTAGAATACATATTAAAGTCTTTTTTTAGAAAGGTGATAGAAGTTCCAAATGCATCTGCAGTATGTAGAGGACATGGCAAAGGAAAAAGCTCAACAGCTAGGTTGTAACAATGGTGGAATTGCCATCTGGAAAATGAACAGAAATGCTGGAAAAAACCCACCAGATTGTGAAACAATGTAAAAAAAAAGGAAAACTAAAGGAAAAAAAAAAGAAATGAAAGAAATTAAGAGAATTTTGAGAAAGGGGGAGTAAGAAACAACGGAAAAGAGGGTAAGGACACAAAATATTAGTAAGATGTTAACTTTCTAGTGAAAGCAGATTCTAACAGTTGAGCTAATGCTGTTAACATATAGCCATAGGAGTGACAGAAAAAATCATGACCTCAAAGGGATGTATCTAACTACTCTGTTTTCAAACAACCAAAAGATCTGTTTATTCTAGATAAGCAGAGATATTAATATAAATTTAAAAAAAATGTTCATGAAAAGTTTACTATTTTTATTAAGAACTAAAAGTTAGATAGTTTTTCAAGTCTTGACAATGTTTTTAATGTCAGCAATGAAATGCCTGTATACTGTATAGGTAGCTGGCATTTTGCCTTAGCTAGTGGGCAAGCAAATGTGCCCTATTCAAGAATGCTTTTAACATGATATTTAGGGAGAAAATTCATTTCAATTGTCTGTTGAGTGTTAATGTAACAGAAACAGGGATTATTCTGGCTCTGCCTGAAATGATACAACATGTGGATGGTGTAGGATAGGCTTTGTATTACCTGTCTCTGTTTTGGATTTCTTTTTCTTTTTGGTCAGGGTGTTATTTACTGTATTTTTAAGACAAAATCCCAACATACCATTTTACATATGAAGTGTAAAAGCGAGAAGTGTTTGAATGAATGAGGTGAATGAGGACTAAATAACATTGTACTTCATACTAGTATATACTCTGATTTTTTCTTTTTAAAATCTAACATCCATGTAGTGTAATACAGCAATGAGATTTTAGTTCACTTTGCCCTAGCAAAGCTTCTTTACCTTGGGGAGGCAGGGGGTGGGTGGTGGGGGTGTTTGGTGTTTTTTTTTGTTTGTTTGTTTTTTTGATTGTTTGTTTTGTTTTTGACAAATATGTGAATAAGAAATGGGTTTTGTAGCTTTAAAGAATAGGGTTTCTTGGTTAATTGATTTGATAAACTATAACTGCTTGTTATAGTAATCCTGATACTATCTAAACTTAAATTCAGAAAAATCAGCCTGGCTTTGAGTTGCAGTAAAATATTGTGGTGTAGTGTTATTACCCTAATGTAGTTTCATTCTGAGCAAGCTGATGATAGCAGCTCAATAATGGTTATTAGTTGCTGTGACAGCATATCTCAGTAATGCCAACATTTCAAAGTCCTGTATGACATAATGATTCTTTGGAAGTGAAAAATGTTGTTCAGCAAGTCTCTGCTAGGTTGCTTCTCTTTCTAGGCTTTGCAAACCCCTGTAACTATTTTTTAAATATCAGGACACATGAGAACTTTAATTGCATTTGGTTTTTTTTATGCTGTGCAGTTGTCTACAATGAACTGTGAGACCCGTCCTGAATTTTACAACTGTGACCCTTCTCTCTTTGATTTACTTACTGTGGCACATCTTGGGAAGGTTTTATTATTGTTATTTTTACATCTATACCAATTTTAGCCCTACCTGCTTTGTATTCAAAGGCCTGTTATAATTTTCCAGAATAATGTTCTTGAGGGTTTTGTGGTTTTTTGGAATATTTGTGTACCTATATCTGTTGTAACCACGGTAGACAAGAACAGCACCACTTGATTTCTGACAAGAATTCACTTTTTTTCAGCAGTATTTAACAGATATATTCATCATAACTTTTATGCACAAGAAACCTAAAGCACAAGTGCTTACTTGTTTTATAAACTTTACTCTTTCATACTTTCAGCGGTATCAGTGTTCTACTATCCACATTTCTCCATTTTCTTGGAAAAAATGAGCTTTCAGCAGTCAGACTTTCTCACATTTTGCAGTGCTTTAAGCTTTCAAGATTTCCCAAGGGAAGTCCTCAAAAAACAAATCACTTCCCTTCAAAAATGTCTAAAAAAGCTTTAGTTTGACATATATGATTCCAGATATTTGAATTACTTTACTATTTCTAAAACTCAGGCATGTGTAAAAAAATTAATCTGCATATTTTCTGTATTAGTCATGTCAATGTGTATTTATTTCATTTTTGCCAGTTTGCCATATTCCTTCCTAACTCTTTTTATAGTCTCCAACATGTTGCCTTCATCTCTCTTTTAACTTGTTAAAACTTTAAACTTCTAGCTCATGTTTTCCATTAGAAATTAGATTTTTCCCTCTCCAGCTCTGAGTCTTGTGACCAAACCACATGTATTTACAGGTCTGGGTTTTTTTTCATTCAGCTTTGAGATATTAATGGAAACAATTTTAAAATACCAGACTAAAATTCATGGGAATTATTTGTACTGCGAGTTTTATCTATATTGATACTTAACACTAAAACCCCACTCTTCAATGGAAAACTGATTGTGATCTTGATTACAGGTTAGTTGGAAAAAGTTTCAACACAAATTTTTATAGTTCAAAAAATCCCATACTTACTCTATTGTTAGGATAGCCTACAAAAATTAAACTGAAAACATACTCATAATCTCTTTTAAATACCATCCCTGACAGTACTTAGTTGCCAGACAGTACTCCAGTACTCCAGCCAGTAGCAGCCACCTCCTAATTTATTAGTTTGCTCGGGGGGCTTTCCGTCTTCTAGATAGATGCTGCATGGCACAGGCCATGGTTATTTTATTTTCTTATACAGTGTTTCAGTCCTTTGCCCCACTACTCGTGCTCCAAAATTTTTAGATACTTAAGCTAAAATAATTTCTAGGTTATAAAATAGATGTTGAAAATAACAAGTGATTCCACTATGTTCAGAAATGCTTATTCATCATCTTTATTCCCCAAATCCTATGATGTCTGACTCATTCATTTCATCAGTCCCTCGCGGAGAAGAATCAGATCATAAACTGTCACAATTATTTCAAACAGAATTTGTTGGAGAATGTCGTTGTAATATCAGACCTAGATGAAGAGAAAGTTCTTCAGCATCAGTTAAGTAAGTGGTAAAGGAGCCTTTACCTCCTCCAGCACAGAAGTTAGCTATTAGAGTTACATTCTTAAAGTGGATAGTTAAAACAACATACTTATTCATGCCAATGTAATTTCTTCATTACAGAGACACTATTGAAGAGTTTCCTATGTATTTATACCAAGCAGTTGATATATCTACTCAATGTCACTCTGAAAGGTGAACTCCCCATATAAGTGAATTTTTATAAAAGTTCCCTCTGCTTTCACTCCATTGTGTTATTTATATTCTTGTTTTCATACCATTAACATTGGTGTGTAAACCACTATGCTCTAGTTCAGTATTGCAGGTTTCTTTTTTTTTAATGTGAGGAAGTTGTACTGTAAAAGATAATAAGCCAAAGCCTTGTAATGTACTGTTTCAGTAGAGGATTTGGTGAGAGGTGTCCTGGTAGAAATTTCAGATAAAGTTTTAGATCAAACTGATCAAGGATATTGTATAAAAGCAGTTTTTCAATCAGAATACACATTTGGGATGTAGGAGATTTCAGCTCACAGAATTTGACACTTTTGTAGACAATGTATATTTTAGATGGTCAGACAGGGATGCAGTTTGTATTTAGACACTCAGCTGAAGTGTGTACCTGTTTGACCAACTGATGATTGACTTCTCTAGAGCTGTGGCTTTCTAGTTTCATCAGAAATATTTCTGGAAAGGTCCTGCTTGCATTTTGCTTTGAATTCCTGCTTTTCTGGTCAGACATTGTTTCATGCACTTCGGTGTGGGAAAATCACCTTGAGTAGGGGGAATTAGAGAAAACTGGGTCTTAACAGAAGTGTATTACAGAAAGCTTTTTAAGGGTAAAATACAGTTGTCACCTTCAGGATGGTTGGCATGCACAGAATCTACATCAACACAGTTCCATAAGCAACGCATTGTGCCATCTCAGCAGATGCTGATAGGAGTGGCAGAGGATGAAGCGGGGTGGAGACACCATGGCCAGGCTCTGTTGTGCTTCCTGCAGGAATGGGAACTCAGTGGCAACACACAGCTGATAAACTGCATACCAGTTGTCACATGAAGAATCCATGAGATGTCTGTGGCTGAGCCAACCATTGTGGTGACATTACTTTCCTCAGATGAAACAATCTCATCGTAATAGTAATGCACGCTTCCATTTCATAGTTACCTGCCTCCAAAGTACTATTACACTTTACTGGGCACACAATACAAGATAGTAACAACAACATGTATGACTAGAGTCACTCAAGCTCCACCTAAATGTGATGGCAATGGACTAGTCCTGGACTGAAATAACTCCAAAACGGGGGAATTGTTGTCTAAACTGCCAGATTACTGAACTCTGATTCAGTGCTCACAAAGTTAGGTCAAGCGGATTCACCTTTAACGTTCTTATGAAGGGACATCTAGTCAAGGGAGTCAGCCCTGGGGAGGATGAGAAACAAAGAACAGATAGTGAAAACAACACCATTACCTAAGTTACACAGAAAGAAGCCTTCAAGTGAAGAAAGTTCTGGCTATGAGAGGAAACAGGATGATAAGGTGTGACAATCCTCTGACATCAACAGAAAATTAGTTGAAAATATGACAATGATAATTGTGGTTGTGGGAGATCATGACCTCCAACACCAATAGAACCCCTGAAAGAGGGCAAAACCCTACTTGAAGAGGGTGCGTAGTTAGAGAACTGAAGTAGTGCTGTCAGAGGATGCGTACTAATTTGCATTAGAAGCGAGAAACTTGTAGCCAATCTTGTGTATGATAATGAACATGCAATGTACTATGAAGTATAAAGAGTCAACAGAGGAGGGGAGAAGTTAGGGAAGACTTCATCGTAACTTCTGGGATCAGTTGATGGGCTGAACCTATCATGTCCCCCATAGGGACGCCTACTTGTAAGAACTTTGTCTTATGCATGCTAAATAACTAACTCATGCTAGCCATTATTAGTGATTATAATTTAGTTGTATGTAGTTTGGTTGTATATTGTTTCAAGCTCGTTTTTGCAGACAGTCTCTACTACCAGCAATCACGAAACTTAATTTGTCATGATTTTATATTAATAAAGAGTGTCATTCTGTAAGTTATTAGTGTGAATCCTTTGTGGGTGCTAGCAGTTGCCCCCAGTGGGTAACACATTCAAATGAAGTGGGAAGACCTGCTGAGGGGTCCCCGTGATGCTGTTGGCATGTTTCCCTGAACCAGGCAGTCGAATTGTCCTCCAATCCAGCGGGGCTGTTCAGTGAAGGGTCCCCGTAATGGGGCCCTGACAGGCTGGTTGGACACAAGGGTCTCAGCTTTCCTGTGGTGCTAATAGACAGATCAAACACCTGGGTTGAAAGAATTTCCCTACCCACCCCCGTCTTTCACATGACACTTGAGCATCACCAGTGTTTGAGTTTAATGGCTTTTCAGCTGTTTGCCACAGGGTCTGAAAGTGAAGTCTGGAAAGAAGGGATTTCAATGTTCTAGGTTAAAGGGAAGGAAAACAACTATTCTTTTTAATTGTTGGTTATGTAAGCCAGTGATGTCATGTGGTAGCCTATATTTCTGTTTGATCCCATATTACTGTCAATATTACTGTAACAGACATTTAATTTCCTCTCTACAATTATATGCCAGTTAAACTAGATCATACCAACATGAATTTTTTAGACTGCTAGGAAAGATTAGGTGTTACTGAAGTTGGTTGCCTACTACTTATGGATTTTTTCCCCTCTGAAAACTTAAAACAGGACCTGTGTACATTAATGACAAATAACTTATTCAATTAATTTTTTTTTAAGTTTGTGAACTCCACGGATACAAGAACTACCAGTTATGTCAGCAGTGTTATGAAAGCAGAGACTATGATCACATTTCTGTAAGCTTAAGTTTACAGCATCTCACTTTTTAAAGTACTGACTAGTTTCTGGTTCTACTGGTAAGTTTGTGGAACATTTCTAATACTTTTCTCTTTCCTGAAAGTGTTACTTCTGAGAGCACAATTAACATTTTCTCCATTTAGATATTGTTTTATAGTAACAAAAAAATTTAATTAATTCATGTAAATATGTGGTGCAATGCCAGAACTCCACTAATGAGTGCTGGAGTTCTGTGTCACCTCTCCCTTACTCAGTAGTATATGAATATTTAATGGAACAGCTTGCTTTGCCATATGCAGAAATAAATTTCTTATACTATCCTTATAATAGTGTTTATTGAACAGCAGCTAATGAAGTAAGTTTCACATTTTTCACTTGCAGATTTGGGGTGGTGGATGGGGGCTGGGCACAGAAAACCTGTTTGACAATCAGGACTTCACCTCCAAAAATTCCACAGATATCCCAAATGTGGGCTGAGTAGCTGAAATATTCTTTAAAATAACCTTTAGGAGAACGTTGTTAATGATTTTGGGTTCATCCATGAATGTACCTCAAGAAATAGGGAGAACATTCTTGAGTTTGGTGTTCCAACTTCAGGCAATGGTATATAAGTTTGTTTTAATGAAAATTTGCTAATGCTTCAGAAAACTTTGAGCAATGGTGTCTGTGAATTGTCAATTATACCATTATAAAATTTAAATGCTATGAAAAACTTGAAGTTTTTCATGTATGTACAAACCACCTGTATTACACTGATGGTCTTCAATTTGCTACTTTAACACAGTGACCTTGATTTGAGCTTGTTATGATCCATATACAATGGAAGTAACACCTGTTAATCATTTTGCACCTTCAAAATTGAACAGTTTGGGATATTTTTTCATTTGCTTTAAGGATATAATTAGGAGTTTGTATGTGTTTTAGACAACAAATATATGTCTCCTCACCAGTTGTGAGAGTCCTATTTGGGCAGGAGTAATTGTTATTTGTGGAAGCCAAAGGAATTCTTTGTCCAAAATAATGTCTGCAGTAGTGGGGGCAGCATGGTCACTTGGATGCAGTTCCATCAGGTCCATTGTCGTAAGGTGCCTGCTCAACCCTGGCACGGGGTGGAATATATATGCAATCAGGAATCCTTAGATATCATAATTTTTCCCTTCCCCAAAACTGTTAAACAGTTGCATGATGTGTCTTTTATTCTTATCTCACTGCTTTTCACACTGGAACTTCAAATCAGGGGCAGAATATGCCCTTCCAAGCTGATGAAAGTGAAACAATAATTCTTTCTGACCTTTGCCCCATATACCCTCTGGACTTGAGACTTCTTTCTAGACATAGCTGTATGGTGTTTACCATACACTATTGAAAAGCTGTCCTCATTTTGGGCAGATGTTTACAAGTACCTAAAGAGAAGATGCTAAATATCTCCTTCAGGGACATGTATATATTTTACTGTAGACTTTCAGCTTATAGCTAATATTGTATGAGCTATTTAAGTGGATGTGATTTTAATAATTATATGTAATTATTTAGAAGAAAACTTTTACAAAGAAAGCTACATTTTTACCATGTGTATCTTTCACCTTCAAGAATGGAGACATTTTACTGACGGAAGAAATAATGTCATTCTGTAAGGAAGAGCTAGATTTTAGGAATTTGTAGAAGGAATTATGTGCTTCACCTCGAAACTCAACTGGAATGTTTGTCTCCAAAGTATTCAGAAGAATTGAGGTATTCAATATTCTTTACAGTCACATGTCCTGTTGATTGAAGATACCATACTCATCGGGATGGGCTTGCTCTTTAGAGCAGATGAAATCGTAAGCTATGCTTATATGTCTATTAAAGCTGTTAGTCTGACCTTATATGGACTACACTATAGGTGATTGTTTCACAAAAGTGCTTTTAAGCTGGTCATTACTCCTAAAGCTCCAAAAGGACTTCAGTATCTAAACCCCAAACCCATATCTTTCAAGTCACTATTCATTTGCCATCTCATTCCTGTTGGCACACAAGTTACTGAAAATGCTATCCACAAGGTTTCCTGTTTTCTTCAGCCCAGTATGGATGCATGCAAGCTCTCTCCAGCCTGACAGCAGCAAGCTCCTCATTTCTGAGGCATGGGATGTATTCTTAAACTGGGAATGGTAGCAGACCTTTTCTCTGAAGGACCTTAATCTGTAGGGTTTTTCAAGATTCTATACCTTAAAACAATCACAGATAAGCAGTTAAGATGACTCTCACATCAGTCATCTTGGATATGAGATCCCTTTCTGTTTCTGGGTGATTTGGGTAGGATTTCAGTTAACTGCTGATTAGGAGAGTAGTTAAAACAGTGAGCTATGGGGTATTTAGAAAGAAATGAGAAATGACAATTATTACATGGCAACAATGATTTACTCTTCCCTTGAAGTGAAACACCTTCAATATTGAGAAAATAACTAGGACCTGAAGGTGCTCTCCACAGAATTTCCTACCAGCTAATTTACATGTGTCTTTACCAATTGCTCAAGCTTCTGCATATGTCATCCTCATGCTCTAGGACATCTGGTTAAGGAAGCTTTCAAAGTCCATGTCCACCAGCTGTAAAATGGTTACATTTCAGTGCTGCCTGCACACAATTTTTTAAGGGCTTTTTGAAGTCAGGCTACAAATGCTAATAGATCTGATGTGTTTTCGAAGGTCCTCCTGTGGGTGGGAGAGGCCCAGATTTCTTGTAGCTTAATGTCTTTAAGATGAAGACTTCATGTTCAAGCATTATATATGGTTCTAAGACAAGATTAGGCTCAAGTATGGAGTCAGGCACAGAATTTGAAATACTTTATCTTGCTCCCTGGCCTGTGTGACTAGGTAAAAACATAGACTCTGACACACCTCTATTCCTGAGTGCTGTATAAAGTTCTCAGATACTTAACTGAGTATCTAAGTCCCTTTGTAAGTGTAGCTCTAAGTTCCTCCATTTGAATTTATATCTTTCTATCTTGAGAGCCAGAGGCATCTTTTATCTATTTGCATTAAAAATAGGATTTGAACTTTATTCACTCTAGTCTTCCATTCTGATACAGCTACTTTTGGCAAACACACACTTGCGAAGCAGCATTTATTTTTTCTTCTGGATATGATTTCCTTTGTACTAAAGGATTACATGTCATTTGATTGTCACTCTTATTATCTAGGCAGTTTATTTACTACTAAACTTTATGTAGTGAACAGTGTGACACCAAAGCCTTACAAATGACTTTACGTGGCCAGCTACAATTTTTATGGAGAATTCTAGAAGAAATACAGGTATCAAATAATGTATCTCCAAGTGAATAACGAAACATTGATGTTGTTTTTCAAATGAGAACAGCTACAGAAGACAAAGGAGGCTAGCACATAAGAACATTGAATCAAGGGCAAGATTACATGAAATAGTGTTTTAAAGATTTTTATTCTGGGGAAAAATAGCACCTGCTGATTTTTGATGCACTATGCAGACATATTAGAGCAGTTATATTTTTTCAGAACTGACTTTTTTTACTTCAGTCGGATTGCAATATTACCTCTCCACTTCTGAAATATTAGTATATATAGAAAATGACATGAAATTTAGTTACAGCCTCTTTGGATATACAGTATAATTTATTTTAGGTACCACGTTTTGAGTATGGTAACCAAGTATGGTAACCAGCCATCAAAAATTCAGGAAAACTTGCTAGATTTTTGGTGTTTTTTTTTGTTTTTTTTTTTTTTTTTTTTTTTTTTTGTTTTGTTTTTTTTTGTTTTTAATAGGGAGTTAAAGGCTATAACCTCTGATTAAGGATGGAAAGAATAGGAGTCAAAGTCTTACCCATCGTTTATCTGGGTTTTTGGAGCATTGGAGCAGACCTTGTGACCGCTTATCCAATGGCAGACATATAACTAGGTAGCCTGCAAATCGTATGAGCTGAGAAAAGTAACAGTACATTGTGTTCTGGTAGAACAGTTGCATACACCTAAGATTTGATCTGCAAACCAGTGAGCAGACATATCTTTATATATGAAATTAATTTCTGGCATCAGGTAGCAAACATTGAGTTAGGCTAATAAAAAAAGCTAAGGTGCTTTCATGTTGCTACTCTTCACCAGTAAATTTGTAACTACTTCTGGTCTGCAGAATATTGGCTCCTTTTATCTGTGTGCTTGGAGGTAAGGGAGAGAGTTGCTTGCTTGGTCTTATTTTTAAGACTGCAATGCATAATAAGAATTGTATTTGCTTGTAGCAGATATATTTGTATCTACCTACAGAGTTGATCACAAGTTGAGAGCTTGGATGAGTATACCTGTGTGCTGATTTTGGCTGGGATAGAGTTAACTGTTTTCATAGCAGCTGGTATTGGGCTATGTTTTGTATTTGTGCCGGAAACAGTATTGATAATTCAGGGATGTTTCAGTTATTGCTGAGCAATGCCTTTTCTGACCTTTTCTGTTTCTCAACTCACCCCATCAGCAAGTGGGCTGGGGGTGCACAAGAAGCTGGGAGGGAACACAGGCAGGACAGATGACCACAACTAACTAAAGAGGTATTCCATACCGTATGATGTCATGCTCAGCCTACAAAGCTGGGGGAAGACGAAGGAAGTGGGGGATGATGTTCAGAGTTACGGTGTTTTGTCTTCCCAAGTAATCATTACATGTGATGAAGCCCTGCTTTCCTGCCTGCCCATGGGAAGCAGTGAATGAATTCTTTGGGTTGCTTTGCTTGCATGTGTGCCTTTTGCTTTACCTATTAAACTCTCTTTATCTTAGGCCATCAGTTTTCTCACTTTTACTCTTCCAATTCTCTCTCCTATCCCACTCTGGGAGGGAGTGAGTGATCAGCTGTGTGGGGTTTAGTTGCCAGCTGGGGTTAAAGCACAACAGGTTAGGGAGAAGAGTGTTATGACAGATAAACAAATTTTCCTCTGTAGTGTAATATTTTGACTGATCTTGGGAAAGGGATGGCATTTTTCTTCTGATCTAGGACACACTGAACTTTGCAAACATCCAAACTCAGTCAGAAATCTGCCTCTTACAATTATTTCTCTGCTGTGTGATTTCAGACATAAAAACAGTGAATCATACGCTTCCTGTTAAGATCTTTATAACCCTGTTTGCACAGCTGACAGAAGGCTAGGCCATAACAGCAGCTGATAAGAGATCAGCCCAATAATGTTCTTAGCTTTCTTGGAGAAAATATATTAGATTAAAAGGATTATTGGATACATGTTTGTTAGCATCCTTGGTGTCTCAGTCTAAGAGTTTATCTTTATTTGCATGCTAATCACAGTGGGACTAGAAATACGTGTGACAACAGAAATCAAAATTTATATGTATGAGAAAACAACAGTTTCACAAGTAAATACAATATGTATTTATGATGAGTAAATACAATAACTGATGTTACTGCCAGAAAGTTTGGAAAGACAAATGGAAGAAGGGTCCTTTGAAGTACAGAATGCTGATAGGATTCACATTTTTATTTTTTATTTTTTAAGATGTGGTACTTAATGATTTTTTTTTCTGTCCTTACTCCTAAGTCTTCCCAACATGTGAGTTTCTCCTAGACTTTTACCACTCCCTGGACTTTATTGAAGGAGCCAGAGCCATGCAAAGAAACATTAAAATTTGGGACTGGGTGGGAGCAAATTCTTTGGTGTAAGGATTAGGAAAACTAGTTTCCATCTGTCTGACAGCAGCCTCCTCTGTAACACTGCACAACAGGGTCTGCCAGAACTAAGTTTGTTGAGGAGCAGTGGCTGCTCAGAGGCTAAAGGCTCAAACAGTACAGTGAATGAAAGAGTGCTTCCCCACTTTATTCCTGAGACTGGTTAGTTATCAGAGTAACCTTGAAATCATGAGGACAGCTTTGCATTCATTTTAGCACATCATGTCTTCCTGTATTGTTATTTCTCTACTGTCTTTGTGATAAAGATGAGTTTAGAAAAAAAACAGTTTGTGAGTTTGTGAGAATTAGAAGAAATGCTGGACTGGCCGATGGCTGAATCCTCTAAATACAGTGGGTCAAATAAAATTGTCAGTGCTGTGGTTATAGCTCAGTCTTATGTCACAAGTAGTGACATAAGTCAGTCAGTCAGTGCTGTTTATTGCCTGTGACACCTCAGAAAATAAAGCCAAGTTTCAATAGAGTACAGAGGCTTATGTATGGTTTTAAACACAGCAATAATCCTATTGACTTCAGAAAGAGTAACTGAAAGTTCCTATGCATTAAGATTTTCATTTTGATTAGGAATGCACCTCTGAAAATAGTTTTCTGATAGTTCTTATATACTTTGGTGTACATTTTAAAGCAGCCTTGAGTGCATGAACTAGGTCCCTTTCAGATGAAATGGAACAGGAAGACAGACTTTAAAGGTATACTTTAATATAAAACCAACAGTCCTTCTACTGAAGTTTTGCAGAAAATATTGTTCATTTTCATTTCAATTTTAGCTTATATTGACCTAATTTCCCTTTCTCTCCCAAGCTGATCTTTATGACATATTTTTCTTTTCACTTGTTTTTATTTCAAGAATTGAATTTTCATCAGATGAGCCATAAAAATAATGGTTTCCTCACCTAAACTTTGAAGAAACTCAGGGGAAAATTAGTCTGATGAGAAAAAAAGTAAATAATAATAATAATTAAGCTTTCATTTGAATGAAACTAAACAGAGTAGCAGGCTGTTTCTGTTAAGTAATGTGCTTTCTTTTCTACTGAAATTAATACAAGTAATAGTTAAGGATAAATAACTTCTTTGCATCTTGTCTGTCAACAAGCTGAAGTATTTTAACTATGTCTATATAGAATGGTTACTACTTCTCTAAGTATGCTTGGGACAGAGAGGGTTAAACAATTGAGTACAGTTTTAATCACTACACAACCACAGCAGGTATTTATCCTATTTCAGTGATTTTTAAACAAATTTATGTGTATCAAAGCAAAACTATGACAAGGTACACTTAACAGAGGATAGCCTGACAAAATGCAGTAAACAACTTTATCCCTCCTTTATTTTCTTCAGCTGTCATTTATTACTTAACTATATAATTGAAATCAATTAGATTGAGTAAGAATTGATAAAATAATCAAATTTGGAAGAAGTAGTTAGATGCTTCCAAAATGGGGGAAAATAAGAGCTCTGTGTGTGCATAAAACAAAAGGACTAAATAAAATGAGTCTATTATCTAGTTGTTATTTAAATGGAACATTAAACTGTTTGGAAAAGGCAAAACTTTTAAAATACTTCAGTAATTTATTGGTTTCAAGTGACCTTTCAGGCACACACAAAAAGCACCTTTCTCAGTTGCTTTTCAGTCACCAGACTCAACCTTGAATATTTTGTGCAACTCTCATGATGTAATGCACACAAGAAGAACTTTTTCTATTCATAACTCTCTTTAGGCTGAACTGGTCTGGACCATCCAACATCTCCTCACAGGGCCAATGTTCCAGCCCTGACCACCTCGGTGCATGAGAGAGTGTAGGGCCATACCTTTTACAATATACATGTTGATCTTATACAGCTTTCCAACAATGTTTCTGCTCAAAATTAGAAATATTTCTCTCTTCTTTCCTAACTTCATCCATCATCAGTAATGTTGGCTGGTTTTAAAAGTTACTGTATGGAATCTAAACATATTGCCACATGCCTGTGAAAAATATAGTGCCTTAACTGCTTGGCAGTGCATATTACAATTTCTATTGTATTTTAAGATCTCTGAAAAACTTACTTATTTATGAGGTTGCCATGGGCAGACTGAGTGCTTTATTATTTCAGCTTGGCACAGTTTGGTTCAAATACAAGTAGCCTGGGAATGAAATATATTTTTATATAAAAATTACTAGCTGCCTAGAGATTGCTAACTCAGATGTTTTATATTTTCTATAAAGTAGGTACTACTAGTAGTGAACTAATTAGACACCTCATTTTACTAAAATCAGCTCTGTAATATATGTGCCATCTGCTCACTTCAGTCTAAGAAAAACAGATTGTAATTCAGCTCTGTAATTATTCTACTAATCATTTCAGTTAGTTCATAGTTGTCTTTTCTCTGCAAAAGTGCATAAAAATAAAAAAGACATAGTTAAGTTTATTTGAACAAAAAGTGCTGCTGATGTCGTCACATGAAAAGTCCTGTGCTCATGGATATCCTTCCCATATATTCTTCAAGCCACAATAATCTATATTCTCTAAGCCAGTCTGGAAATACGCCTTAATGGCTGTTTCTTAGTGCCTCATTATCCAGGATAGTGATCTCATAGCATGAGGAGAACAGGTTACTTGTATACTGTACCAATTACAGGTCCAGTCAAGGAATCAAATCCAGAGTCAACAATTCATTAAAAGCATCTTAGAAACTATGCCAAAAAAATTATTAAAAAAATCATTGGAAGCATAGGGAGGTATCTACTGAAATAATAAATTCATACAACTATCTGAGACCCATCAGTGATTACAGGCAACAAGTTAATTCAGTTTATAAATCTTTAACCACTTCAAAACCTTCCCCCCCCCCCCCCCATATTCCTATTCCAAAGATATTCTGAATTTTCAGAATCTGAGATGTTTTTCTTACCTTTATCTGATTTATTTTTAGTTAAGGTTATACATGCCTTTGTTCTTTTGACAAGTTTGTTTAAACAATTCTCCCACCTTCCTGGTGATTATCTCTTTGCATTTATTGAAAGTAATAGTAAACGTGCTATAGCTATCTCGCGGTTTTCTGCGGTAGACCATGATCCTTTAGGCAGCATAGAAGATCGGTAGTCATATGTGGTCACATATTGTAGGACAAGTTCTTCCTTTTTTTGTCATTGTAACACAAGTCACATGGACTGATTACAGCTTGAATTTTTTTTGTGTGTGTGTGTGTGGTTTTTTGTATATTTTATTTTTTTATATTTAATAAAACATCCAGGGGTAAAATGAAGGTAAATAAAGCTTCAAAGGGATATGACCTGAATTTTGTGCAATATGGAAGTGACTGTTAGTGGTAAGTGATAGAAAAGAGAAGAAAAACCATGTTTGTCTAGGAAGTTGGTCTGGTACTTAGTTTGCATTGCTTTTACATGAAACACAACAGTAAAGTATTTCTAGCTGTTTCAACAATATAACGCATGTGAAGAGAGACTTCAGTTAACAGAACTCTTCCAAAAAGTGGTTAGTTTTTCGGTTGCGTGGTTGGGGTTTTTTTTTGGTTGGTTGGGTTGGGTTTTTTTGTTGTTTTTTTTTTTAAAGGCAGGAGATTTGGGGTTTTTTTTCAGTTTCATAGCATCGGAAGCTTCTCCTTGGATTTAGACCAAATCCTATGATGACAATTTTATTACTCTTTCCGAAAATATGGTCATGTATTCTTCTTCTACTCTTAAAAAATCTCTGCCCTTACAGAAAAGTTACTTGTATGGGATAGAGGTTCCATCACTTGATTTACATAACAGCATTTAGAGACCTGACATTTTGTTCTTGAATCTCAGCTTTATGCAGAAGAATGTGGGTTAGTAAATAAATAAAGCAACTTGTATGGTTTAATTTGTGTCCTAACTCTACGATTGTTGCAGTTATTAAAGCCAGGCAAATAATTTATTGAATTGCTTCATTAATCTTTCAGTTTATGGAATATCTCTGAAGAGACAGAGTCTCAAATTTTATGAAATATTCAGCTTTATTTCAGTAATCTCTTATAAAATGTATTACACTGCCATTTTTATGAATATTCAAAATTAAAACTTAATTGCTTGGTAGAATAGATCAGGCATATTGGATAAGATGTTTCTCTTTATTTGCATAATATAGGAATTCTTTCTGGAATTTGCCAGCATAAAATTTGGCTGCTACAAATCATTGCAGATAATCAGTTTGAAAGTTTTGCTTGCAGTGTATATTTTGGTCAGCAAAGTTTATCTGAATTGAAACAGTAAGGTGGCGAAAGTACAGTTATAATAAATTTGTCTTGGGCCAGGCTGGTATTGATGGGTATCAGTGGTAGCTACTTATGATGCATACAGTTATTTACTTTCATGGAGCTGATTCTCATTTACATCAGCTGATGCCAGCTGTAGCTCTTTATTGCATTTTCCCTCACTACCTATTGATTTTGAATTAATATTCTGGTTGAAGGAAAGCTTTTGCCTTTTGTTAGGACACTTTTACTTTAAATCATAGATGTGCACGGGCATGTACACTCACATGCACATGTGCACACACACATGTGCCTGCACACACACATACACACAATACATATGTATTAGAAATATTTTGTCCTTATTTTTTTTATTTAAACATTTCAATCCTTATTTATTCTGGATCATCCCTGCCCTCTTTCACTGGTAACTCTTAAAGCATACTTCTGTATGGCATCTCTTCTGTGGAATGATCTTGGGTAACATGTCCCTTCAAAAGCTTCTACTACAATGCTAATAAAAGCTTTGGTAATATGCAAAGGAAAATAAAGTATTTCAAATACATTAGCAAATAATAAAGAAGTAAGAATAATAACTAAGACTTAAGTCTAGCATACTCCAACAAACTCAAAAGATTGTAGAAGAGGCAGCATCTAGCCTGTATCAGGCAATTCAGGAGTTATATGCAACTTAAAAACAGATACTTTACTGGAGCAGGACAGTTACTTCTAGTTGGAAAAACAGAGCAGTGCTAAGAAAGTATACACAAAATCAAAGCAAAATGTCTCATAAATTTTTCCATTAAGAAAAAGAGGTTACTATCTTTCTTTTCCAAATTTTAGTCAAAACTGTTTTCAGTATTTAATGGAGGAGGTTAAAACTATGTCATCTATTTAGATTATGGCACAAGGAAATATCTTCTAATTTTTATTTGTTTTATTATTTGCCATTTTGTGACAGAGAATTTTTTTTTTTAAAGAACTACTCTAGACAAAACCTTGAGACTGGGTATTAACATAATACTCAGGCATCTAACGACTACAGAATAATCAATAGCAAATGCGTGTGCCACCAGCATGAAGTTCTGTAGAACGTGGTAGACCGAGTGCTGTGCAGACATTTACCTCTGGACCTTTAGTCTAACACTTGCCATTTTAAGAAGAATGATGGTACAGAAGATTGGTCTTTAACAATTGTTTTGCAGTTATTGAAGATTCATAAGAGCTTGTGCTTCTTGTGAAGGGTGTAATTGCCCTTAGTTTTATTGAATCTGTAATCCCATTCAACATTATCTGGTATTAGATAAGAAGAAAGGACAAATACCTTTGATCGCAGTGGCATTTTTATACAAAAAGAAGAGCTGATGAATATTCCATACTTAAAGAAAACAGCTTGAATATAAAAAAATAATTGAGTGTATTACTTTAACCTACTACATTTTGGAATGTCCCGAATTATTGATCTTAGATCAATGAGTCCACCATGCACATCACATGTGCTCAAGACCTCATTAAGTATGAATTTTGAAAATTTGCATCAACCAGAGCAGTAAGAACAAAACTGCTTTGGCAAAGTAAAAGCAAATCAGTCTTAATTTGCCAGTTAGCTAAAAGCCCAACTGATGTTTATAGACAGTGCATCTCTAGGACAGAGTTCTACCTCAGAGAGATTCCCTGATATCTTTCAGACCCCAAAAACATGTAAGGCTAAGCGATGTAGTTTTACTGTTTACCTGAAGTAAACTTCAGCAGGTAGGGAACTAAAATACATATTTCAATTTTTTTTTTTTCTCCCCAGAAAAAGGCAGAGAAGAACAAAAAAGTAAACATACTGTATTTTGTCATAAATTCTCTTGGTTTATTGCTGTCATAATACAGTTCCAGTCCCATTGCATACACTGTCAACTGTTTTCTGCCCTCTCTTATTTAGAAACAAGGGAACAAAGTGCAAATGGTTGTCCAGGGCAAACAGGTGACATGGGTTACATTTGTTGTTGTGGTAGATGTTTGCATCTCAGGGGCTTTGGTTTTCCTGAGTTGAACAGTGATTTTGAGAACATGACCAGGACACTTCTCCAGGATACTAGAGATTTAGTAGAAAATCTAGAAAAGATATATATAACTCATTTTTTTTGTTGTTGTTTTACAATGACAAAACATAATTTAAGTACCTCGTACAAGCAAGTGTTCACAGTAACTCTTTGATTCATCTGGACAGAAATGCTGTCACACCTTGATTTTTCTTTGTACCCTGTTGTGCTGAAAACTTGTGAAGTGCATATCCTTGTGAATAAAACATGTCCATCCTCTTTCACAAAAAAAGAGTTAATTCCAATCACCCATCATTATATACAGTTGAGTAAAGAAAGGGTATGAGACTGCTATTTCATGTTGGTATCATGTAAGAGTTGAATGAATATGATGTATCAAATAAACATTATTACCAAAGGTAATTATTATTTATTTAAGCTCCAATTCTGCATATGATTCAAGTTGCCACCACCATGGTTCTTATTCTGACTTTTTGTCACATCAGTAAGAAAAAAAATCTAGTAAGTTAGCAAGCAAATGCTTGTATAAATCGAATGTGAAAGAATCTTACAAGAGCCAAGATTTGATTTCTTATTTGAGAGTCTTTCTGAATCTATTTCTGCAGGAGGTATAATTCTGCTAGTAATTCCTCTTACCTGACAGAAATGCTCTCATTCTTACCTTCCCCTTCATTTCTCTCTCATTTGTCCCATCTGTCTTCAGACAGTATCTCTATTAGCAATTTTTTCAGATTCCAATAGTACTGTTGTCCTACTGTGTCCTGCTGTGCTAAACTCACTTGTCTCACATTTTATTGCTGTATTTCTGCAGCATGCTTTATGCTTCTGAAGCCCCCTGCTTAGCTCATACTGTCTCACTGAAGATCTGGCAGTAGTGGGATGGAAGGAAAAGTAGAAACTGAGAACTAAACCAGCTACAGTGTTAAGAGTATTCACAATGTTAACATTCAAAAAAGTTAATTCAAAAGCTTTCTTTGCATCTTCTAACACGCATTACATCTGTTAAAGGGCAATTTCCATGTACACAGAGTCTGTTACCACTCAAGACTGATGTGCTGGAGTACTTGTTCCAAGGAGTTCTATGTAGTGTTGGTTGCATTAAACTTTCAGGATTATGTGGACTTTCCTGTAGGAGGCAGGTTAAATAATTGTAATAATTACTGAAAAAAAAGTCAGAATTTCAGACTGTACATGACAGCTCCTTATACTATTTTTTTTTTAGTAGAAGTTTTATTTGCAGTTGGATAATATTTAGGAACATTTACCATTTGCATTATGGGTGTTTTTTCTTAATAAAATAATCTGTAAATTAGTGAGAAATTACCAAGGAAATAAGTATTGTTTCCAAGCTAGTACACTTAAGTGTGGAAGAAGCTTAGTTTAATGACTGAAGTCTTCGGATAAAAATTATTTGCCCCCTCCCACAGCTCCCATTTCTAATTCATGTAGCGTAAGATGAATGAATTTTGCTTTTTGACAATTATTTAGAATAATTTAACAACCTCACTGCATTTTGAAAGTGAGAATCAGCAACACATAAATATCGTTTAAAGTAAAAACATACATTGAAAGGAAACTAGGAAAAGAGCCTTTAAATTTGATCTCACTGATTCAGAAATCATTAACATAGGCTGATAATTTCAGATTACGTGTGTCAACCCTACTACAGTCAAAATAAAAATTCTCATTGTCATCAAAGGGAGAAGAATGGGGATCATTGTAAAGTCTAGAATAAGATCAAAACTCACAAAAATAAAAAGTGGATGTCAGCTAATGCACACCCCTTTATATTCACTGTGTTAATCATAGGTATTACACCCAAGAATATCATCAAAGACTGTTAAGGCTCAGTCAGTGATTAAGAAAAGCAGAACTTAGCTTTGCTTATCTAACCTTTATGAAGCTCCAAGACAGCAAGTTATGGTACATTCTTTTAATTACATGGTTACAGAAGTCATGTGCCCTGAAACACTGCCTCACCCTGTGTCTATGTTCCTACAGTGTTATATATATGTATATATATATCAGCTACCTGTGCCTTGGCTTCCTTCCAGAGGGTCACACTGTCAGAGGGTGAGTTGCAAAACAGTTCAACAGCTGTGAATGATGAAGAGATTAAAACTTTAGGTCACAAATTGGAGTGCCTTATATCAAAAAACAGATGCATACATTATTGGATCTTTTATGTGAGCTGCATTGTAGACATGCAATGCAAACTGCTCAGTTAACCAATGCTCTGTCTTTCCCTTATGGTTCAAAAGGCAGATTAAAGCATAGTGTTCGGACCTTAATTGAATATATATTAATTTTTTTCATGTACTTCTCTGATGCATCATGATTAGTATTTGTGATGTGGGGGAATGATATAGCCCCTGCATTGCAGATGAGGATTTCAGTAGCCAAATGGAAAACTGAAGCACAAACTAAAAAGTTTGGAAGTTTTCTACCTGATTGGTGACTGTATTTGAAACACAAACAGCAGTTTTCTTTCATAGTGTTGGTTTTATTTTAATCAGAGAATTCAACATTGTGAAATTATTTGAATTATGAAAGCACAACTCCTGATGACTTCAGTAACAAAGGTGAATGAATCAACACTTCTCTAATTTATACCACAAGAGAACAAACTACATTGCCAGAAGAAGAGACATGCATTTATTGACCACGTGTGAAGTGTGGTACTTGTTGTAAGAGACTGCATTGGTTAGAGCCACTATTGCCATGGCAGGTGTTTGTCTCAACATTGCTATGGCAGGTAAATCACACCATCATCACAGAGAATGTTTATCTCAACATTGTTAAGGCAGGAAGCCAACACCACTGCCACAGCAGAGGTTTATCTCGACACTGTTAAGGCAGGAAACCCACCGACTGACACCATGGAGCAATGTGGGGGGAAAAAATCCTGAGAAACTCAACCAACCCTCTGTGCATGTGCCCAGACCCAGGATCGGGGGGATTCTGGGGCCTGAAGACCTCTTAGGACCATCTGATGGCATTGGGCATGCACACCAGTACCGGGTGGAAGGTACGGTTAAACAGAACAGCTCATGACAACCCTATAAAAGAACGCAACCAACCAACACTGGATGGAACATTCCCCCACTGGACTTAGAAATGAATCAGACTGTTGGGATGCCACAGCTCCAGGGTGGTAGCTATTGCTGGGAACTATTTCATTCTTTCTTCCTTTCTTCCTTTCTTCCTTTCTTCCTTTCTTCCTTCCTTCCTTTCTTTCTTTCCTTCTTTATTTCTTTCTTTCCTTCTTTCTTTCTTTCTTTCTTTCTTTCTTTCTTTTGTTCTTTCGTTCTTTCTTTCGTTCTTTCTTTCTTTTCTGTCTTTCTGTCTTTCTTTTTTTCATGCCTTTCTCTATCTCTCACTCTCTCCTTTGCATTTGCAAACCTGTTGTCAGGCAAATTAAGTTCCTTGGCTCTTAACTCCATTTTGAGTCTTAATTCTGTTCCTGAGAATACAAGCAGAACCTTACTCTAGTCTTGCACCTGTATGTGACAGCTGTGAAGCAAAAAGCTTGTGCTATATATGTAAAATCATACAAATGTTCCGTGTGGATTTCCATTGAATCCAGTCATTCAAGCAGCATTTAGTCATCTCAGTTATGAAGCTTCCTTCTCTCTTTTGTGTTACATTAGTTTACTACAAAATCTCCACCTTCTGCAAAAACCAAGAGATTTTATTGTATTTTCTTCTAATGTATTTTGGTATTGACTAATTTAAGCTAATAGTGATACTAAATCCTCCATGATATATTTCCAGAATGACTACATCTGTTAATAGAACCAGAGCTTTTAGTTGTCTGTTTTTTTGAACTAGGAGAGGAAATTATACTGGTATCTGACAGTCATCCACTGTTCCTTTCTTTTTCTTTTTCTTTTCCTTTTTCTTTAATGAAAATTACTTTTTCCTTTATACATGGTATACATAACCAAGGTGGTAATGGTTGAAGTAATGAGAGTACATGAAAAATACATTGCCTGCTGTGAAGTTTAATGTCATCTGCTAGTCCAAAGCAAATGGGAAACAAACATTATATGGATTGTTCAGTTTAGTCAGCTGTTAGTAATATAAGAAAATGTCCCAGGTGTTCTGTAGCAAAAATGTTTTTACGTATATAGTCCAGGCAATTAGAGAAGCTATGAAAGACTGAAATATAGTTGGTTTTGCTGTGTGCACTGGATTTATGCAAGGTGGTTAGCACTAGCTTTCATGAGAGACTTCAGCAAACACAACAGAGTAAGCTCACCTATTTTAGGAGGTCACCTTCCTTTAGCTAAGTGCAAACTGTGATAACATTTTATAGACTTGTTGTCAGGCAAATGTCAAGCAGATTTTTCATTAGGGCAGCAAAAGACACTAAAAGAAATAAAACAAATGTACTTCTTGCAGACGAACAGAGGACTTTGTGCATGAAATGAGGTGTTGGATATTGCCTTTTCCTTGTCACTTTATCTAGTTTCAATTCTAATTCTATTCTGTTTCTATTATACAAATAGACTCCCATTAGTTGTACTTCATTCTAACTACATTATCCTTTCCATGCTTCATTGTGTTTCTTTTAGGTAAAATGGAAATAGTCTGGTTCAAACCCCAACTAAATGTAACATTAGGGAGTCTTTGCAGCAGCTTCAGAGGTCACCTTGGAATAGTACCTTGCAAATTCAAATATATTCTGTTTTATAAAAACAATTGAAATTTTAGATTTCAATCTATCCTGAAATTATTTGGCTTCCTTTTTATTTTTCTTAGTATTTTCTGTTTTATCTCACATTTTATTTGTTTGTTAAAGTAATTACCATTTAAAAGAGTACTGGAGAAAAAGCATAGAAGAACATCATAAAGTGAAGTTCACTATTTCCTTCAGAAAATTAGCAGTTAAACTGTGTCATACTCTGCAAGAATCTTCAGTGATTATTCTGGGATTTATGTGGAGTATTTCTGTTTATATTGGTAGAATTTAGATTCTGAATAGTCACTTCCTTTGTGCTGATTTATACTGACTGTTAAAACCCAACCAAAGCAGATAGAAAAACTCCATGTATAGTGGTTTGCCTCCTGGCAGCCAAGTTGAATAGACAAAACCTATTTTTAAAAAAGTATTTGTCAGATCATTATTTCTACTGCTGAGGATATCCTTATCACTCCCTTTTAAAAAACAGAATCATAGAATCAGTTAGGTTGGAAAAGACCTCTGAGATCATCAAGTCCAGCCTATTAAAGACTAATCATAGATTAATGGCAGTGTTGTGTAGATTAAAATAGTAAGATTAATGGATTGTTAGCAGCAGTGAAAACACAGGTGCAGCGGTAACAATATAGCCGAGTTACAAGATACGCCTAGCTGCTCATTTGTCCCTTGTTTTGCCCTTTCAATGGTTGGTTTAGCCCCCCAGCCAAGTTAATCAGTAGATGAAAATAAATGTATATGTTAAACAGTAAGTAATAAACAAATACTCCTGTTAAATGATTATAATAAGATATAAATATAAGACAAGAATTAGTAGGTAGGCTTAAGTGCCTAAAGGGAAGGTTAAATAGGTTAAATTCTTAGAATTGAGATATAAAATGTAGAACACTAGCAGATCAAAGAAGAAGGATGGATGGAAATAATGACATTTAGTATTTCAAGCCAAGAAGAGAAACAGCATGATCTACATGGTTGACAATTGGATTGAATGATAAGAATCAGCTGATATATGAGAATTCTAAGTGCTTTTTAGCTAACCAAGAAGAATAGAAGAATCAAGAGAGATGATGAAACTTTAGGCGGACTCTTGTGATTGGAATTTAGGGATTATGCATTGTTTTAAGAAACCTATATAAGATGTAAAACTAAGAACTCACTGAGGTGGTGGCCAGCTCTGAGTTGTGATTAAAGCAAACCTAGAGAAACCCATTCAGCTTGTGGTAATTCTTTAACACAGCTGTTAACTCAGCACCACCAAGTCCATCATTAAACCATGTCCCTAAGCACCACATCAGTGTACTTTTTAAACACCTCCAGGGATGGTGATTCCACCATCTCCCTGTGCAGCCTGTTCCAATGCTGCAACACCTTTTCAGTGAAGAAATATTTTCTGAGTATCCAATCTAAACCTCTCCTGGAGCAACTTGAGGCCATTTCCTCTTGTCCTGTCCCTAGTTATCTGGGAGAAGAGACAGACCCTCACCTGCCTACAGCCTCCTGACAGGCAACTGTAGGGAGCGATAAGGTCCCCCCTGAGTCTCCTTGTCTCCAGGCTAAACACCCCCAGCCCCCTCAGCCGCTCCTCATCAGACCTGTGCCCCAGCCCCTTCCCCAGCCCCGCTGCCCGTCTCTGGACACGCTGCAGCCCCTCAATGTCCCCCTTGCAGAGAGGGGCCCAGACCTGAACACAGGGTTCGAGGGGCGGCCTCAGCAGTGCCCAGTGCAGGGGGACGGTCACTGCCCTGGTCCTGCTGGCCACACTGCTGGGGACACAGGCCAGGGTGCTGCTGGCCGCCTGGGCCCCCTGGGCACACTGCTGGCTCCTGTCCAGCCTGCCGTCACCCAGCACCCCTGGGCCCTTAATTTAGTCAAATGTATTAATTTAAATTATTCTATTGACAACATGTGTCAGCTCTGGGAAGGCTGCTCTTGCACTTGACTGTTGTTATCAAAATAATTCATATTCACACAAGACAACTTCAGTGAAAACAAAATCCAGCCACACCTTATAAGAATCAAGTTTTTTATTTCACTTCTACCATCTGTGCTGAAGGAAGAATATACGGACTATTCTGTCATGAAAAGGCCAACACTTAAAATTTATATTTATAACTAAGAAAGGAAGCAGAGGTTGGTATTCGGGGATGTGTATGAATTAGTGAAGAATTTTAAATTAATCTTCAGATGTATGTATCCTAAGGGTCTGGTAAAATTTCTGTCATTTTGAAGCTTATCACTTTAACCGTGCTGTTAAGCTAGGCCAATGATACTCTTCTGTCAGACACGTTGCCATGCACCAAGCACTTTCTCTGATTATCTGCACTGTTTACTTTAGTAACTAATGCTGTAGCAAACAGAAAATTACTGTTTTAACAAATATTGATTATTGAGCTCCATATGAAAGTAATGTGGTGAAATTAAATTGTGTATGATCTACAGGAGATCAGGCTTAAAAAAATGTGTGAACCTTTTAAATGTGTTTTGATTCAATTATTAACTTGTGCCTGAATAAGTCTTATGGAGAAGAACAGGACTTCCAAGATATCCATACAAGACAATATATTAAAGATTGATTTCACCTCTGTTTCCTTGTGTTGTGGTTCAATTCACATTCTTTTCACGTCTGGGTATGCTATCTACTTATAAATTTTGTTATAATTTTTATTTATGGCAGTGACAATTTTTTGATGTTATTTGCTGGTGGCAGCGTCACAGACTGGAAACATTACCTTGCTGAAAACTCACTTGCTGCTTCATCACAAATGTCATGAGATATAGTGTGAGTTTTCTTTGTGTTTTTTATAGTAATAGTTGATGGAGCAACTAATCCTGGAAACCATTTCCAAACATGGAAGGACAGTGACTGGAGGTATCAGTGTCGATTTGCAGTGGGGATATCATGCTTTACCAACAACAGCTTTTTACAATTAGGTGACTGGCTTGGTGGGCGAGGGGATAGGAGTTCGTTTACCTTGATTTTAGTAAAGCATTTGACACAGTATCCCACAGCATCCTCATAAACAAACTGACAAAGTGCAGGTTAGGTAAGTGAACAGAAAGGTGGCTTGAAAACTGGCTGAATAGCTGGGCCCAAGGGGGTTATGATGAGTGATACAAAGTCCTATTAGTGGCAAGTCAGTAAAGGTTTACCTCAGGGCCATTATGCAGCCCATCCTGTTTGACCTCATTGTTAATGACCTGAACAATGGGCTTAGCAAGTCTGCAGATCACACATAACTAGAAGGAGTGGAGGGTACACCAGATGGTTGTGCTGTCATTCTGAGGGATCTGGATAGGCTGGAGAACTGGACTGAGAGGAATCACACAAGTTCAACAAAGGAAAATCCAAAGTCCTGCATCTGTGGAGAAATAACCCCAAGTATCTGTACACACTGGGAGCCAAATGGCTGGAAAGTGGCTTTACAGACAGGGACTTGGGGGTCCCAGTGGACATGAAGCTGACTATGAGCCAGCAATGTACCTTTGTGGCCAATACAACAAGCAGACAGTTGGGCTGCATTAATAAAAGCATGGCCAGCATGTTGAGGAAGTGGATCCTTCCCCTCTGCTCAGTGTTGGTGAGGCCAAACTTGCAATCCTGGCTCCAGTTCTGGGCTCCACATCACAAGACAGTTATAGATTTACTTGAACAAGTCCATGCCAGAGATGCAAAGATGATTAAGGGGCTGGAATGTCTATCAAATGAACAGAGACTGAGAGAACTGGGGCTGTTCAGCCTGGAGAAGAAAAGGGTCAGGAGGATCTTGTCTATGTGTATGAACACCCAATGGAAGGGAATGGGATGAAGAAGGCAGACTCTTCAGTGGAAATAAAAATTTTATTTTTCAATTACACAAAGCCAACAAGTGGTCCACAGAGAAGGAAAGACCTATGCAGATTCTGAAAACGTCAAAAGAAAGCAGAAGCAATATATAAATAATCTGGAAAATATTGACAACGTGTTTTGTCCATGTAGCATTGATCACTAACACATTTCATTAATCTTCTAGTATTAATAAAATATACATATCGTTATATCTATCTATCTATCATCTATCTATCTATCTCTGTAAACTGCAACATAAAGGCATTTGAAGCACACCATTGACATCCATAGACTTATCTTTCCATTTCTTTTTAAAGATATTTTTAACAAATGTAATGAAGTACAAATATTTTTGTTTGGTTAGTACCAAAACCCAAATAACTGTAAAATAAGACATAAGGTTGAAGCTAAAAGTAAGTGTTACATCCTGACAAATGACACAGTTCACACTGCAGTGGTTATGAATCAGATGGTTTATTTCAGGTATCTGCATTTTATGGTGATTGAGAACTATTTCAGTGCTTTAAGATCAGGGTGTCTAAGGTGATTCAATCAGCGGTGACATAACTCATAAAAATTAGAGCAATTTGGAGAATATACAGCAAATTCTTGGAGCTTATCCAGGAAGGCTACTAAGTGTGTTGCACTTAGAATTTCCCTTTCCAGAAATGTGAAAAGATTAGTGATATAAAATAAAAAAATACATAATTTTTGAAACAAAAAAGGAAATGCACTGCATTTGTTTAAAAAGGAGACTAAAGGTAAAAGTAATTTTAATTTCACAAGCAGACAGTATTGTAGTGGGTTTGCGTGGCAAGGTTTTAGTAGTGGGGTGACTGCAGGGGTGGCTTCTGTGAGAAGCTGCTAGAAGCTTCCTTTATGCCTGACAGAGCCAATGCCAGCTGGCTCCAAGGGGGACCCACCATTGCCAAGGCCAAGCCCATCAGCGATGGTGGTAGCACCTCTGGGATAGTGTATTTAAGAAGGGGAAAAAAATATCTGTGCAACAGTATTGCAGTGGAAGAGAGGAGTGAGAACGTATGGGAGAAACAGCCCTGCAACCCCCAGGTCAGTGTCGCAGGAGGGGCAGGGGGTGCTCCAGGCACCAGAGCAGAGATTTCCCCCCCAGTCTGTGGTGAAACCCATGGTGAGCCAGAATGTGTCCCTCAGCACATGGAGGTCCACAGTGGAGCAGAAATCCACCTGCAGCCTGTGGAAGACCCCGCACTGGAGCAGGGGGATGCCCCAAGGAGGCTGTGACACTGTGGGAGGCCCGTGCTGGAGCAGGTTTGCCAGCAGGACTTGTGGCCCCATGGAGAGAGGAGCCAAGGCTGAAACAGTCTATTCTTGAAGGGCTGCAGCCCATGGAAGGGACACATGCTGTAGCAGTGTGTGAAGAATTGCACCCTGTGGGAAGGACTCATGCTGGGAGGGACCCCACGCCGGAGCAGGGGAAGAGTGTGAGGAGGAAGGAGCAACAGAGACAGTGTGTGATGAACTGGCCACAGCCCCCATTCCTGTACCCGTGTGCCACTCAGGGGGAGGAGGAAGAGAAATTGGGAGTGAAATTGAGCCCAGAAAGAAGGGAGGGGAGTGGGGAAGGTGTTTTTAAGCTTTGATTTTTAGTTCTCATTATCCTAATATTATTTGAATGGTAAAACATAAAACTGATTTCCTCAAGTCGAGTCTGTTTTGCCCATGACAGTAATTGCTGAGTGATCTCCCTGTCCTTATCTTTACTTGTGAGTCTTTCATTATATTTTCTCTCCCCTATCCAGTTTGGGAAAGGAGTGATAGAATAGCTTTGGTGGGCACCTAGCATCCAGCCAAGGTCAACACACTGCAAGTATATATAAAAATCATTTGCTTCTTTCACCTTTGTGAGCACAAATTTTCTTTCAAGGAGAAAGGACTCATGGGTTGAAAAAGCTGCAGTATATAATAAATGTTGGTATATAAAAAATAAACTGAGCTGTTCCCTAAACAATTAATAGTATATTCAGTTTATGATGAATAATGTTCCATGCTTTAGGACCCTAGTGTGGGGACAGTACCCCCAGAAATAGAATATTTAATCCACAGTGTTTTAGTGTAATTTTCTTGAATTTGAGACTACTTTTATAAACCATCTTAGGTTGCACAGACTTAATTTTTTATGAAATCAGTTCACCTGACACAAATGTCTATATATTTACAAATGGTGCAGTTTACCTATGTTTCATGAACAATACAACATTTGAGCCACCAAGTGCATTATTGAATAATCAAAAAGTTCAGATTCCATCTTAATGACAATTTTAGTCCTTGTATAGAAGGATATGGGTGAAAGGAAGCTCAATATACAACAAAAAATGCCAGCTTAGTACTTTTGCTTTCATAGCTCATGTACACTAAAAGCAAGTAAATTATTTACATTCTTTTATATATTTTAGATTCCCTATTGCTCGCATAATTACCTTAATTTAAAATTCTACATAGTGTGCTCTTTCCCAAACCATTGTCCAAACTTTCATTAGAACACCTTTTTGCATAATCACATCAATAACATTAGCTGATAGGGTTTGTTTTCAGTCAAAAGACTGACTGTAGAGTCATGGCAGACCACAGTTCATTCTGTGGAATGGTAGGAGTCATTGATCTGAAATAATTGACTTAGCTTAGATTTAAATATTACTGAATATTTACTATGGAGTATCAGTCTCATCTGACTTTTGTGCAATTAATTGAGTACACAGAGTATGAACTTCTTATTCTTCACTTCATGTATTAAGAACATCAGTCTTTCTATAGTACACAATAAGACAGGATTGCTCTATAACCTCTCAGTTTAGTGCTTTTATTTGATTAACTGTATAACAAAATGTAGCCTCCACATTGGTGTACCGTTTCCTACCCAGTAAGAAAGATCATATGTACTACTCATAAGAAAAAAAAAAAAAAAAAAAAAAAAAAAAGAAATCAAAAACCAAACAGCTGCCAAGAAAAATAACTAACCTAGATTTGACTTTATTAATACAGAGGCTTTTGTTTGGACTAGTTTTGGATATATAGAAAATCTTTTGGAAAGCAGGATTTGTTCCTTCATTCCCACAATTTCATTCTGAAAAGAATTTTCAGAGTTATCAAAGGTAGTCTTATTCCAAAACTAGTTAGAAAATAAGTGTATGGGATTAAAAACTAAACCACAAATTCCTAATTGTTCTTAGAATAATCATATCATTCTGAAGTTTGATAATAGGAAATCAATGAAGTCGCACTAGGAAAATATGACCCGTTTTCTAATACTGACAAAAAGATATTATCTGAAAGTCTACCATCACTTTGATCTTTTAAGGGAAGTGTAAAATCATGATATTAATTATGTTTAATTTTTGAGGAATAGAGCCTTACCATGCAAAAGGTGTGTAAAAGATACTTCTAGGAAATCCTACTGTGCTTATGCTCCTTGATTGGTGCCCTTTTCAGTCTTTCAATAGTTAAAAAAAAAAGTGTTTTGAATAGCCTGAATACGTTCCATTTCATTAATGAACCATAAAAATAAGCAATTAAAAATCCTGTGTTAGAAAAATGATACTTATTCAATGTACATTATATTACTGTTAAAAACATGGACCATGTGATTTGTTATTTTAGATATGTGATACTGTCACTTTGCAAAGGCAGCCTTCATCTTTATTTAGATATACTTTGTCATATGTGCTATGAGCATGTGTATTTTCTATAAACTGAGATTTTTGCATTTGACTTTTATGAAAAAGTAATTTACATTCTTTTTTTCCTGCATAGATCATTCTTCTCTTTCAGAAGTGTCTTTGAACTTAACATTTACACTGTTATAATCTCCAAGGTGTTAAACTTTCTCAATAACATGTATGATGACAAATTACGGTTGCTAAAGTATTCCTCCCAGTAGAGAATGCAAATCCTTTAGTTTAAATCTGCCAAGAAGTCTTTACATTTAAATGATGCGACATGTAATAATTCTGTTTTACCCAGACACTGGTGAAAACACAGGATAAATTAATTGGTAGGATGCTAATAAATTTTTAATGAAATATGTGTACATTAGTATGTCTGCTGTTCAGTACCAGTTCTAACCTGTATCTCTGGTGGGAGACGCTACAGCCTTCACTGAAGAATGAAGAGCTCTCACTCTTTCAAACCTACTTCTTTTCAAGTGGCTTTTAACCCTAGAAAGGCAGTGTTAAAGCATGACAGATTTGAGCTTAAAACCAAGCTTCTAAATTGGTGGGTGTTTTAAATTAGTGCCCTTGAGTCATAGCAAGTCAATTATTTGTGATATTATGAATAAAATAAAAAATATTTTCTGACATAAACTGGTATGTACCTCCCACAAAAGCTACTTTTTGAAAGCTTTGATGTTCAGATATCTCATAGAAAGTAGTGGGTCACATCTCTGCTCCCCAAACTGGGCTGAGCACATGCAGCTTGGATCATAGTTTTACACTTCTTGGGTATCAACAAACTGGTGCCCACAACAGATGGTTAAGCTTGCACTTAAAAGATGTTTAGGCAAAGAGGCAATCAAGTACTGCTTTGTAAATCAACTCCGTAAATCAGATCACTAAAAAAAATGGGAGTGACTCCACCTAAGGCCATACAGTCATACAGTCTCTACTTCCTATCTGATTCTCAGGTAAAGACATCATCGCCATTCTCCTCTCTTATCTGCTATCATCTTTGTATTTTTCTCTAGCCTGCTTCTGATCTCCTAACACCAGTTTCATGGTGAGAATTACCCTAGTGGAATTCATCTGCAGGCCTCAAATCTGTCACTCTTCTATAGTTCTCTGGATTTGAGTGGACATGTCTCACTATACTTAGTGGAGGTACTTGAAGGTCTTCTGTTACAGCCTTACAGGAAGACCCTAAAGATCTCCATTGTGAACAAACCTCCTCAGTTTTATCAGAACAAGAAAGAAGGTGGGAATGGAAACCAGTAGAGGCAAATTCTAATATGTTTGAATGGGTAAACTTTGCTTATCGCCGGGAGTGGATGTTTGATGCCTGACAATCCTGAATATCCATGCTGAGCAGAGTCAGGAAACAATTTTCCTATGCATCTTGATTATTGATTACTCATCCCTGTAACAAAACCTGGCTAGCACACAGGCAAAATAAAACCAATCCTGCTTTGTGATTCTGGCAGATTATCAACTTTATGTAGG
Source organism: Falco punctatus (assembly GCF_963210335.1). Classification (NCBI taxonomy): domain Eukaryota; kingdom Metazoa; phylum Chordata; class Aves; order Falconiformes; family Falconidae; genus Falco; species Falco punctatus. The sequence goes on from NC_137586.1 coordinate 65,629,206, forward strand.
AACAGATGATTCATAGTGTTGCGTGCCTATGAGACAGTGGGAAGCAGGCACTGAAATATTCCCGATGTACAGTGAATCAGATTGTTTTGCACAGGACCATATTGATATCTAGTCCCTTCGCTCAGCAGTTCCTGGCTCCCTGTTGAGCATTAGTGTCAGCTTGCTGCTGTGCAGCGTCTCTTCAATGGGAGCCCAGAGCCAGGAGCCACTGTATTTGTGCAGTTTCAATAATTGCCCATGCATTAAAAATGCATATAGCTGCTTTTTCCACTCATTCATGGCAGTGAAAACCTTCAAACTAGTTTTGGCTAGAGCTATTGTGGTCTTAAAAAGTGAATTATTTCTGCTGTACAGGTAAATAGAATCTTTTCAAGCAGAATGACTACAGATGACAGTTAATAGCTTGTAGGAGTCACAAGCATTTGGATAGCCCATTTAAAATTCTATTGTATTAAAAGACTCACAGGCTGATACAGATTGCTTCTGACTGCAAACTAAATTATCATCTATCTTCTTGAATTGATTCAAGGATCAGCATGTTTTGTTGTTTTTTTGTTTTTTTTTTTTTTTTTTTTTAATATCACATTGACTCTACTTTTCTGATAAGATTAGATTTGAGAAATTTCTACTGTTGTTTTACCCCTACCCTTGAAAAATCGATGTTCAAACTTCCAATGACTGAGCTGGAATATAATCCATATATTTCTGCTTTGAAAAAGGAGAAATTAACTAACATCATAAAAGGAACATAAACAAGAAAGTGTTTTAAAATCCACTTTTCTGTCCTAACTCTTGCTATTCATGTACCACATTTTTAATATAATCAAGTATTTTAAATGAAGCATAAGAAGCCTGAAAGGATGGTTTATATTCTAGGGACAGAATTACATATGAAAATATTTCATAAGACATAAACAATGCTGTGAAAAAAAAAATTCTAATGCAGGCAGGTGATAAACTCATATTTAACACTATGTCTAGGGTTTATAGTGCTTGAAGCAGTTTTCCAAAAAAGCTCTTCTCAAATTATAATTAAGTGTAGTTTACAATAACAATTATGTTTGATGCTATAATCACTCTACACTTGTTACTTGCATTTGAAAGGGTTTCAGAACAGGGATTATGGGATTTAGTTAGTCTGATATATTGAGAACACTGTAATATTTTACTTGGGGAGAACTGAATTATTACATGTTCTATAAGAAGATAAACCAGTGTAATTATTTATTACACATCTAGCTGAATTTTTAAGGAGTCATCATGCATTTGTGGTGATCTTTTATTAATTTCCACACAGCAATAATGAAAATCCAAAAAGACAAAAAGAATTTTCTAATACTTTTTCATTTTTAAACCAATAATGAAGATGCACGCTCATAGACTGGCAATCCTTGCACTTAATAAAGTGCAGCTGTGTCCAGAATTTTCCTTATGTAAAGACACAGAAAACAACGGAAAGAGAATATAAATTGTTTTCTTTATTAATTGTAAGGATTATGGTTTACATAAAACTTCATAGGTGAGAGTCACTTTATTATACAGCTAAGCCCATGCTCTTAAACAACATAATTTTTCTGTACCTGTGTTGGCCTACCAAAATTAAATATAACTAGATAGCCCTATTACACTAACTCATCTAATAGATAATTGCTTCTTGCATGCAACAGCAGTATAGAATACAAGTTAAGTTTTCAATTTGGCTTATGGACATGCATTCAGCAGGAAACAGAAGAGGGAAGAAGATGTGAACTTGATTTCCAGGTATAATAAGAATGTTCAAAGTGAAGTGTAAACACATGTTCTACTGTTTACATAGGTAAACCTGATGGTTTTGTGGGGAATCAAGCTCCAACACACAAAGATTATTTAGAAATCTTTACCTCTAAATCTGAAAAATAGTATTCACACAAAATGTTTGTATTCTATATTAAAACTACAGGCTAGACCTTTCCAGTGTGTGCAGGCAGGACAATGAAATCAACATTTGCTCTACTGAATGTGTAAGTCTGTGAGGAGTTGAAAATGAAACAGGTAAAAATATATAAGTAAAGACTTTAAGCCTTTTTGTTTTACTTTAGCTACTAAAGGAAGGTTCAGTTACATTCTTTGAGCTATTAAAAATTACACAGGTCAATAATAGTGGATGGTTTCTTACCAGACTGAAGTAATAAATCAGGGTGGCTGTGACTTGCATATTAATGTAATCGTTGTACCAAGAACTGTTGCTTTTCTTTTTGTAGACCTGAATTTTTAAAATGTCCATTTTTAAGGGAAAAACATTACATCCTAATCTGAGAAAACTTCTGATCTTCTTGTTTTCTTGGAAAATAATAAAGTTTTACAAAAGGCCTTGTTTAAAAGCGTGTGGTAGCATTTTTTACATGAAAGGTAAATTGCTGACAGTAACAGCACCAAACTTTCACCATTAAACATTTTAATTATACATTATCTCTGTTGCTAAATTGACAGTGGCACAGTGTATTGTAAAATGAGTTATATGCTGGCAGTTTAAGAAGACTTGAAAGAAAAGAAAGGCTTTGCTTATAGTGCAACTATTAAAGTTCACAGCAGTAGTGAAATTTGTAAGCATACTTTATTCTAGGTTCAGCACATAGTTTTAAAATACAGCAGATGACCCTCCTCTCTTCTCTTCCATGCATTCATATAGCCTTTCATTTAATATGTATATTTCAGTGACATATTTTCCCAGAAACAACATGAGAACAGCCATCCTTTTTCATGCTGAGTTCTACAGGCTAAATGAGTGAACAGAAAGCGATAATGTATTTAGTCATTGTTCATTTAGTTCCATGAAAAAATTTAGCAGAGGCTACATTAAGGTACAAGCATATGAAGAAGTTATTGCATGGTAGATTAGAGTATGAGTTTACTAGATACCAACTCTTTCATACCCATCACCTATTCACATATCATAGCCAACTACAAATGCAGATGAGTCACCCATCTGTCATTAAAAAAGCCAGAGCAATATGCCTCACTTTGCAGGAAATACAAACAGCTATGCATCATGGAATAGTTAACTGGTAAAAACTTGTTTGACTTCTTTTTTTTTTTTTTTTTTTTTTTTCTAACTTCAAAAAGAAAAATGACTACTTACTTCCTGTCCTGTTTCTGGACCAATTAAAGCCACTTTTTTTCCAAGAAAATGTATTACTTTTCCCAATGTGTTTCTGCTGTGGTGTGTTCTGCTCCTTGGCTTTTACCTGATCTTCAATGAAGAGTTTTGTTTCTAATCTCAGCACTGTTAAGTATGTTTAGTTTTATCTGTGAGAATCAGATACATCTTCACATGAAATTTACACAAAATTCAGATTATATTGCTCTCCCTTTTCAGGAGTGGGTAGTTGTACAGGGTTCTAAAAATTATATTTCAAAAGCTAAATGCAATATAAATGCATACAGTAATCATGCTTTCTAGTTAGTCAGGATGAACTACCTGTAACTGAACATGGTACAATTTGAATATTAATTACATTTCTTTCAGTTATAAAGTTTTATAGTATTAATGAGAAAGCAATTTACATAATAAGTGCACAAAGGGAATGTAAGTTAACAAAAGTGTGTATACTGAACATTTCTAAGTCCCTAATGCTTGGCAAAATGTAAATTAATATTGAAATAATAGCTTCCAGCCATCATATGCTGACTAATACAGACTACATTCAGGGACTTAAACCTTAATTTTTTATGTCCCTTGAACGAGAAGAGTGGGTACATCTGAGGGTGAGAATTCTAAATAAAGATACTTGAAAAATTATTCTAATGTAACAAGATTGCTGGTGTTTAGGGGTTTGATTTCTTTTTCTTTAATGAAACTTTTTTATAGTGGAAAGACAAGTAAAACTTTATGTAACATTTGTGTAATTGAGAGCTATACAGTTTCAGGCATGTTTTCTTAAAAAGTGAAAAAACACTTACTGTGTTTTTATTTTAGAGTGAATTGCTTTTCTGTAGTCTTAATTTGACTATTTCAGTAATAACTTTCCATTCCCTTCCCTCTAATTTTCCATTGCTCTCATACTCTGCAGTAGGTGGCTTTACCTAGAACCTCTCTGAGAGATGCAGTGAATTGGTCTAATGCAAACTGAAAGATTACAAAGCAAATGATGCAGCTGGGAGTTTAGCGTCAGTGCAGAAAGGGGTGATACAATAAGACATCTCATCATTTATTTACCTTTGCAAATAGAAGGATGATGTAATTTAGGGCATGAGTTAAAAATGGAGGGAAGTAAATGCTAAGGATAAATCAAAAAAACTTTTGGGGTGGACATGCAAATAATCTATGCACAGAGAAAAGCTGCACTTGTTCAGCTGTGCAAGTGCATGTCCAACCAAACGTTTCCTGTGTTTCTGAACCACAGACTTCACTTCCATCAACTGTCAACCTAACTGCTTTTGACTGTAAATCTACAGGTGACAATAAAACAGCAGAATCACACTGAAATATAGAGAGCTAATGATTTTTTTATCTGGAACAGGAATTATAAGGGAAGTAGGAGAGGTTTAGAATAGAAAGCCTCATATAGCTCTTAGAAAAAGTAATTATAAATAGCCTTGGCAGCAAAAATATAGTAGATTCATCTTGCATGGTCCATTCTGCAAACTAGACATTTCATTCTCTTTTCTGAAGTTTCCTGTATATTCTGCACCAAACAATCCTTATCAGGGGGCTTCCATTTCAGCAGCAGCAGATATTACATAAAGACAGAAAGACCGGGATTCGATTTAGTGCCATCTGTCATGCTTCTAGGATCATTACATCAATGTTTGTGTTTAATAGCACTGAGGCTTGTGCCACTTTGTTGCCCTAGATTTGTGCAATTTCTACGTATACATACCTGTATCTAGCTGGCTATGAGTATACACACCAGTTTCCAACCAGCTTCAGTAGTGCTGTCCCAAATTACCTGGATATTATGAAGAGAATCCCATACTCATAGAGAGGAAAGCACTGGGGGTATTAAGGAGAATGCGTTTTCCTCTGAAGTGGGGGACCATGTACCAAATGGAAATTGAATATGGTCAAATGTCACATGCTGTTGTAGCATCTTGAATAATTTTTTAGTAGAATGCATGCTTTAATAACCATAATGCATTCCTTCTGCATTGCTTTAGATGTACTAAAAAGTTTTTTCCAGCATGGAACTCCTGTTTTCTAAAACCTTAGTTGTGACTCATCTCACTACAATCTCCAAAAAACAACCCCAAATGCCAATGCCTTTATAAATCCCAAGCCCTCCCACCAGCTGAGACTAAGTTCCATTTAATTTTCACAGAAGGACCTAAAACAAACCTTTAAATAATATTTTGTGGTTAACAAAACCCAATTTTTAGTCAACTAAATCATCTGAACTACTATATGTAGTTACAGAAGTGCAAAACTATGAGAAGATAACTTGTCAGAGCCTCACTGAGGACAGAGGGACTTCAGCATTTTGGTGCCCTTGGGAAGGATGAGCAGGTGTTCTGTAGTGTTTACCTCTCTTAAAAGATTACCACTACTATTTACTGAGAAGGAAATTTAGAAATTAGTGAGGAACTGTCATTAAAAACTATATGTTGTGTTAGTCTTCCTGCAATAACAGCATCTACTATTCTGTTGTTTATTCAGTTTTGAAAAAAATATGTTCAGAAGCTCTACTACACCTTCTACAAACTCTGCATTCAGGGTTTGTTTTTTTGTTGTTTTTTTAAAAAAAATATTATTATTATTTAATTTTTAAAAAATATTATTATTTAACATTTCATACAATATAATGAAAGGTAAGATTTACTGGTACAGGGTTTACCGTATTTCTAAATAATAATGTTAAATATTCATCCACACTATTCTAGGGGTTTAATCAGAAAAAAAAAAATATTACTTAGACATCCTAAATAGCATATGGCTTCAACTTCAGTGTTTAGACCTCTGCAGAAGAAAGTTATTTTAACAATAGCTAATGTATTTTAATTTCACTTAACTATATAAGGTATACCTTTACTTTGTACTCAGTATTCTTTTATAGTAATTGTTGTTTCAGAAAAATAAAGTGGAAGGTTGAGTTGTCATAGTTTGATACTTACTATCTGCAGTTTAGTGACATGATACTACAGCCTGGATTCATTTCACAGAAACTGTTGGTTTTGTTTGTTTCTGAAGAGTGTCAAACATGTATTAGTCATGCTGCTTTAAGTTCTACTTATTTTTGGCTGTTCATTTTTAAACCATGTTCTGTTCTCTGTATTGGCTTTTATGCTAAGCATTTCTACTTTTGTGTACTATAGACACGATATAACAATGTAGTACACAATACTGAAAGAATAGTCACTGGGGAAGGTCTGAGGCTTTTATACTCAAAAAATTACTGTAGTTAGAAAGCTAGTCAACTATACTAAAGCTCATAGCTCTATGTATAATTTTTAATTTCTTAGGTTTTGTTTCTGTTTACAAAAATATCCAAGTTATTTTACTAAAGATAGGAACTGAGACAAGTTTCAGATCCCCCTTTTTAATTATTATTTTGGTTTTCCAGCAAAACGAGGATTTTAAGGTCATGGTTATTTGAGTGCTGGCTATTGACCTCTGTCAGTATCACTCAAAACACTTTCAAATCCTTTTTCAGCAGATCAAGACAGAGGAATGAATGTTCCAATTATATGTTGTTAGTGTAACTTGTAGAAACCATCATACAGATTGGGAGTGAAACCCAAATGTGTGGCTGGTGATAGACATGTTGAAACTTGATTATTTTCTCAGGTAACATTTCTTCTGTTTGACCTACTGGCTAATTATCATGATGTTATGAGAGTCACTGCCTTTCACTTGGGTAATAGATAATTTGTGGACAATGGATGAATCCTGAGGTGCTGCAAAGGGTCATTGCAGGATTTTTGCCATAACTGTAGTAATACCAGTGGTCAGGCTAGCTAGTTAAAAATAGCTTCGTGCTATAAGGCATTTAATTTGCCATTGATTTGCAGACACACTTCCTATGCCACTTCTCTGTCCAAGGTGGTGTGGTGCATTAGCCAGTCTTTGTGCCTTGGAAACTGATACAACCACAGCTGAGTTATTAATTCATGTTTGTCAAAAGGATGTGCATAAACAATTTAATAGTTTTAAGCATCCTTTGTTTATCTGTCTAGAAATGAATAATTACCATGGAGAACTCTTTAAAGCTTTTATGCCTTGAATAAATAACAGTTACAAATAGCTGAGATTCTCTTGTCAGTAACTGACGTCCTTAGTTGTGAAGCCTTTCATATGTTACACGTTTTTAAGCCCAACCTACTTTTAATAGTATTTCAGTAAATATAACAATCCTGTAATGTTGTGTCCATGAGAAATACTTCTGTCACTGAACAGGAGTTTTCAATTTAATGAGGAGATCGGATCCCTACATGACCATAGACATGCAGTTTACATTTAATTTTAAAACTCATGTATTACTTCGTATAACTTAAAGTTCATATACTGGAAGATTAAATTGGACTCAGTTAAAAATATACAGGAATTGAGTTAAAGTACTCAGTAAGTTATTGCTTTTCCTTTTTTCCTGTCATGCTTTCATCTAACTGCTTTGGAAACTTCATTGGGAAGCATTGGCTTTTGCTTTTGTTTTCTAAAGTAAAAAATATAGGAAAGGCCTGAAAACTTATAAAACTTTATGCATCATGAACCGACATTTTGAAAAGCTCTTACAGTGCATGACTGTCTCCTGGAAGATAGAACTTTATTGTTAGACTTTCATTATTATGTCTGATAAGTAATACTTGAAGTTTGTTCCTTGAGTTCTGATGTATTAAATCTTATGATTGGTAAGGAAAGCCAGATGTTTGTAATTTTTACAGGAAGTGTTTTTAGATGCTTTGCCTTGGATGGAAACTGTCTGCACAAAGAAAGCAGCAGCTATTAACTACATTCCATTCCTCATCATTGTTTTTACATCAGGCTCCTGATGCAGTCATTTTATGATGCTATGCATGAATAATTCTTATTTAATTTTAAAATGTTAATTAGGAAAAACAAGCCTTCCTGTCATTTATTTTGCAGGTAAATGTATTCTAATTATGTGAAAAGAAAATGGTAATTGCCAGGAATAAATGTGCTGTTCTCGTTCTGAGGCAGTATGGCTTTTCAGGCAGGTGAATGAAGCAGAGAGAAACACACTGGCTTTCAGAAATTGAAATAAGTAGGTTTTGCCTATATCCATGTTACTTCATATCTGAAAGCAAAAATATATACATTGTGATTGCAGTTTAGATGTGAAAACAATCTGAAAATATAAGGTTTTGTATCAGGTGCCAAATGTCCCATAGAAGTATCTCGTTCCATGAATTTTTCATAATTTCAACTTGAAATCAATGAAATAATTGAGACAATCACATGATTTGGATACATGATTTGATTCAGCCACAGGCTAAAAAGCAGATATAAACTTAATTTGATCTTAGTTATAAACTGTTACTTTATGTAAGAGTGTTTTCAGACAAGGGCAGTAGTCACAATTTTTACCGATCAGTGCATAAGCAGTAATACATTTCTTTTATATATTTATGTGTGTGTGTATATATATAGAATATCATAGCATAGCATACCATGGAATAGAATCAAATCGAATTGAATAGAATTAAGTAGAATAGAATTGGGTAGAATAGAACAGAATGGAATTTCAGTTGGAAGTGACCTACGAAGATCACCTAGTCCAACTGCCTGACCACTTCAGAGCTGACTGTAAGTTAAAGCATGTTATTAAGGGCATTGCCCAAGTGTCTCTCAAACACTGACAGTTTTGGGGCATTGACCACCTTTCCAGGAAATCTGTTCCAGTCTGTGACCACCCTCTCAGTATAGAAAAGTTTCCTGATGTCTTCTATTCTAAACATTTTCTGACACAGCTTTGGGCCATTCCCACACATCCTGTCATTGGACCCCAGGGAGAAGAGCTCAGCAGCTCCTTCTCCACCTCCCCTCCTCAGGGAGTTGTAGAGAGCAATAAGGTTGCCCCTCAGACTCCTTTTCTTCAAACTAGACAAACCCAGAGTGCTTAGCTGCTTCTCACAGGACATTCCTTCTGGCTCTTCCACCAGCTTTTTTGCCTTCTTGTGGATGCATTCAAGTAAATTCACACCCTTCTTATACTGTGGGGCCCAGAACTGCAGGCAATACTCAGGGTGAGGCTACGCCAATGCCAGTATGACTTTTTATGCTGAGGACCTATACTACAGCCAAAGAAAATGTGTAAGAAATGTGATTCAAGATTCACAAATTTCCATCACAGCAACTAACCTTTAAACACAATGAAAAAAAAAACCACCCCAAACCAATATGACAATGTTTATTTCCTATATTAACTTTATTTGCTTAAGAGAAGCTCTCTTAATTATTGAGCATTTTCCATATTCATCTTTTTCTGGAAAACAAAGAAATGCATACATTTTGCTATTCCCAAGAAGCTATAGAGTTGGGGATTGTTGATTTTTTTTTTTTACTTCTATTTGCATTCCTTTTTTTTTTCTTTTTTTTTTCTTTTGCATTTTTGAATATAGAGACATTACTGCCCTCAGTAACCCCAGCACAAACTTTATTTGGATTATAGTACCATAGTATTGTAACTGAGAAGAGAATCTGGTGTGAAGTCTCCAAACATATCCTATGATTCTATTTGTTTCTGTTTGCTCACTGGATAACAAAACAGGCTCACAGTGGGTCCACATAATTTACTTTCAGTACCTTTTTTCTTTTAGGGTATTGTGGAGAATATTTTTTAGAGGTAGGTTAAGCATCTGTTTACCAAAGACAACATTGAAATTCGACATGAGCTGTGTGAGGGGACAGTGAGCATTCATAAAACAATGAAGAAGCAATACAGTGAGCAGCACAGCAAACTGTCTGGGAAGGGAAGTGTGCTTTCTTTTTTTTCATAGAGATCAGCTGACCACAGGAAAAGCAAAAACATACTGTAGCAACAGGTGGTTTTGTACGTACCTGGTTGAAGATTCAGGTGAATAACAGTGGGAAGGTACAGGAGGAAAGAGGAAAACAGAAGCAAGAAAGGACTGTGAAAGATGTCAAAATATACTTATACTTAGGGATTTTGAGTACTTTTGGCATGTCGTGTCTTGTAAGTTATGTCAAGTAGGAGGATAAGGTATACGCAAAACCATACAACTATACAAGGCAGTTGCTGCAAATACCGACATTTCACTTCTACTTTTTCCAGTTGTTCAGACTCTCAGTAGATGTTTCTTGTAAGCATTGGTAGCTGATATTATATCAGGGATTATCAGTGTCCTTATATAAAATTTGTTATATTACTTGGAATTTCCACTGGTAGCCTAATGTATTTTAAAAAAATACTCAGTCTTCAAGTAAAGATTTTGATAATTTACTTGGACAGGCAAATAGGTAGAAACAATGCTTTGCTGACAAGATGGAAAGAAAAAAAATTTTGAATAATGGACATGTCATTAGTGATCTAAAATTTTCTTCATATTTACAAATTAAAATCTTAAATTACATCTCTTTAAAAGTCTCTTTTTTAGCTTCATCTGCTATTTTTTATTGTGGGGAACATATACACAAGCCTTCTTTAGCTACACCTAAGCACAGCTGACAAATTTCATATTGCAAAATTAACTAAATTAAAAGAAAAGTGAAGTTCTAGGGGTAGACAAAAGGAAAAGTCTGTAATAGAGTGGAGAAAAATATCATATTTTAAATATAATTATTTCTAATATTAGTATTCCGTCAAAGTAAAAAAAAAAAAAAAGAAAATCACTGAAAATATTAAAAAACTCATTTCTTTGGCATTTTGTCTCAAATTTGCCCCCCTTTTCATCATTTTTGCTATGTTGCTTGCTTTCATGTTAATGACACTGCTGCGCACCGTGAATTGCGTGAATTGTTTTCCTTCTTCTTGTAATAGCAGCACTAAAATAATCAAGAATAATGGGTTGCCAGGGCATAAGTAGCACTATATTTACCTTATGCTTAGGTTGTTGATAAATGGTTGCATCACATTAATTTAACATTTTATTTAATTTTTCTTGATTTATTCCTAACTGGTTTACTACATCAGAAGTTAGTCATAACAGAATATTGATCAGTTTCCCCTCCTTACCAGAAATATGCTGGGTTCAAATGGTTTGTTCCTGAAATCTGTTCAGAATTATTAGCCCAGCTGGCAAAAAAGAATGGGAGTATGTACAGTTTCTTTAAGGCCAGCCTTTAATTTGACAGGAAAATTCTGGGACTGGCACATAAAAGGCTTAATTCTCATCACCAGGACAGGAGAAAAAAAGGAAAAAAAAAGCCAACTCACTTCTCTCTGTCTATGAAATACTGTGGGTTTCCTTCCTAGAACAAGCTGTGCATTCTTGGGTCGTGAAAGAGCAGAGATCATCGCAGTTTCTCTGCTTAGAGCCTGGTGGTTTAGTGCATAGCGCGGTCTTGTAGTCACCTGTTTCAGCAGCTGTTCTTCTGAGGAGCTTTTCTTACTACATAGCTGTTCATAACAGTATTCCCCTCACCGTAACTAAAATATCTTACCTCTGAAGCATAAGGCTGTGAAATAGGTACAAGTAAGAAGATAGGTGATATTACAACTCAGAGACCGTATCTTATCAAACAGTAAAAAAATACTTACATAACTTAAATCTTAAGTAACATAACAGCAACATTTATGTTTTAATACTAAGTACAGAAATAGGGACTTATAATTAAAGAAGGTTCCTACCATCTATTCACTTAGTCTCATAAACACGGCATGTATCTCTAAGACCAGATTTGGAGCTGGTGTTGTTGGAAACTGGGGGCTACTGTGGTGGAAGTTTTCTGAGAGACTGAGACAACAGGCAACTCCTATGGCTACAAACATACGCTTACTTCTCCTCAGATATTAAACATTTTATCTGCTAACGATTAAAACTTGAGTATTAAACAAACATACCAGTCAGGCCTTAGATTTATGATAGCTCCAGTCTTACACCATACTGTGGCTTCTGACAGACACTGTGGGATGGTTCTTAGTCTCCAAGTCAAGATGTAGCCTTGAAAGCTCTTCAACATGGGGACGCAAGACCAAAGTGAAAATCTCTCTTCACCATACCCCACTATGTTGGAGCTGGTCTCTATATATACTGTTTCCATGGAGGAAGACTGGTTGGATCCAAAGCTGTTGATCTTTGCACAGGCCGGACCACCTTGTCAGTGCTGGTCTATTCTTGCACCTCCATGTCATTATTACCACTTTGCAGGTCGGGTATCCGACTGCATGTTAGAACACCTGATTCCTTCAAATAGTTGCAGGTTGTTATCTAAGTATTACTGTTTTTACATAACTATGCCAAAAAGGCAGGTAAACAAAATATTTCACTTCCTACCTGAAATTGGGTAGTCTTATGATATGTGTGCAAAGCAAACAGGATGATTTGTATTTCTTCTTCAAGTCAAGCAGATTTGTAGTAATTTGGGTGCAAGGCAAGTAAGATATGTTTCTCAAATATGTTTCTTATACAGGTCTGTTATTTGATATTTTGAGACAAACTCAAAATCTCCCCTTTTCCAATATCAACAGAAGCTCTTGTGGGTAAAGCATCCACATTAAATGAACAAAGAATTTTCTGCAGGTAGTCAACATCTAAAGCATAAGAAGTATCCAGAGGAGGAGGAGCAGATGGTTTTGAGGGAAAATAGTTTTAATTAACAGATCTGTTATCCAAACAATTATTTGGGTCCAGAACCAAACCACGTCCTTCAATTTAAAAAGGATTCAGTACAAGATCATTATCAAACTTTTCTCTGTAATGGGGAGTGCACCATTTTAAATATTTCATAGTTTATACTCCTTCTCAGACTCTGGCTTACATCATATATACATAACTTATAGTGACTTATACTGGCAGGGAGATGGTGGTTCTTTGACCTTGTGTAGTAATCACTATGCAATTCTGTTACTTACTACTCTTTAGTAGACTATTAAAAAATATACAACATAACTACCATAAACGTGATATCAGAGACACTGATGCCTCCATTTCCTCTCAAAGTAAATCATTATGCTTCAACTTCATTTTACAGCAGAGCATGTAGTGTTTAAGGTAAACCACTCTACACAAGACTAGCTATGTAGATCTGTACTGGTAAGACAACTACATGCAGACAGTTGATGAGTGTCATGTGCATTTGTGTAATATGTACACACAGACCTGATGCTGCTGCATATCCCAGTGGTTTTGGTCTCTTTCCTGTGTGGGTATTTCTGTGATTAGAAAGGGCAGGAGGAGAAGCATTTCATCAGTTTGGGGCATAGGCGGGAGGCCGTTATGGAAACTTGTTTGGAACAGTGTCTCCAATCAGGCTGAGCAATATCTTGCTAATTCTGAACGCACAAGTGATACTGCATGGTCAGCCTGCCATGCACAATGATGTTCTGCGCAGGGACAGCAAGCCTTGACACAACGATGTGACATTAAAATCACAAAGTGTGTGCTGTAGCAGTCCACTCAGCCTTTCTGAGCGGAAAGGTGAGATCCTTGTCTGAGTCTCAGGATGGTTAGGACTTTAAATCAGGATCCGGTACACTTGGCCAGCAGTTTGACCCAGAAAATAAAAAGGAACAGAAAAAACCAAGAACACAAATTTGGAATGACACCTGCAGTACCACCATCAGTGCAATGCATTTATGTGACATTTAGGGAGCTATTAAACAGATGGATTGCATATGGATTGTTGCAATCAGTTTGAAAAGAAGCAACATAATAAGACAAATCCAGTGTGTAACTATAATAGTAAACATTTACATAATGTTTCATTTATTAGGCTCTGTTTGAAGAGTATGCAGAGCATGGAGGATACAAGCACTAAAATAGCATGATACAAATACGTGTTCTGGGAAGTGTTTAGTACTTAAAATTAATGTGCATATTTTTCACCTTTTTTAATTCCTGTTTTTCTGTTTGAAGTGAACTACTCACAATAATGAGAGCTGATCAAATCATTAGATTTAGGCTAGGAATTGAGAAGACGTGTTTATTGATTTCAGCTTCATTTGTACAAGTCCAGTTTTCAGTTAAAACAACCCAAGAACCACTTGAAATTTAGTTGAACTAAAAATACAATAGGAGAATAACTTAAAAATCTATCAGTGAAGATAGTAGCATTAGATGCATTTTACTATCATAAACTGATAAAAAGGGCTAAATCTATTTTCTCAATATTCACATTGTTTAGAAATTGCCATCTTCAAAACACTTTGAAACCCAGATATGTTAAATTTTAATTCAAGGAAAAAATAATCTTAAATTTTAACATCTCCCAGAGATTAATATGGTCAGATAATAATTTTAGCTAATCTTTCCTAGTTTGAAGAAATTTATGAACTAATATTTTTTTGGAATATGATTAATATAAGATGTTTCCTGTAATATTTTCTGCTTTGCTTAGCTGAGTGTTTTCATCAATTTTAATGCAGAAACTGTTAATTTTGGAAGAAGTTAAAACAAATGTGTTGTGAAAATATTTTTCATACTGTTAAGGTTAGACAGTAAAACTGATAATGCATTATATAAAGAGGTTAAGGTAAACCAGAAAGTATTGACAAATGTCTTTGTTACTACATAATATATGAGAATTTAATTCAATTAAAAAAATGGTGCTGGCATAAAAGCCTTTAGACAGGAAAGAAATTTTAAAAAATCAATACTGATGAATAAGTTTTATCAGTATTGTTTCTTTTTAGTTTCTTCCCTTTTTAACAAACAAACAAACAAAAGAATTATTTTTATTTTCTTTCCTTTTGTTTGTCTAAATAAAATAAACCAGCATGACAGAAATTCTACTTTTAGGAAAAGCTGTGTCCCGATTCCTATAGAGCTCTTTTTATACTATACAGCAATGCCTATTTATGTGTTACTAAGACTGTCCATTTATTATTTACCTGTACTAATTGTTTTTTTAGCTACAGGTCATATTGATATGTCGTCCTTACCTAACCACAGACTGCTGACACTTGGGGTTTCAGTACTTTTTTGCATCTGTCTGTTGGGGGGCAGTAGGGCAGGAGTTGCACAAGCATCTATCTCTTAGTGCCTGGTGCAGACTTGGATGTGGCTAGCTGTGTAGATCCTGTTTGGTGGGAAGGAAATCTGTGTGAGCAGCACTGGCAGGCTCTGTTGTTGAGCCCTAGGGATGCACACAACCAGTAAAGCTGGCGGAGTTGAGGTTAGTGGAAGAAGGAACTGACAAAACCTGAATGCTTGCTGTTGGACTGGCATAAGGAGTTACAACAAAATTCAGCATCTCCAAACAGCAAACATGAGAAAAGGCAAGTATTTTGGAATTATGGTTGGTGTGGGGAGAGACCACAGTGTACATTTGCAGCACATGAAGTGTCACAACATACACTGTGAGCAAGAGCACAGGTCACCTGGGCAGGCGGCAATGCTGGACATGCGGGCAGGTGGTGGCTTTGGTGTCAAATCAGCCATGGGGGAGTCCTTGATTATCAGAAGTGTGGGTTGGCAGAAAAGCCAGCGTCATCCTAGAGGCTCATACCGGAACAGCTTGGATCGTTAGTCAGAGGACACAGCATGTTGTTAATTACTGTGTTAAAAAGAGACATTGGTTCACTGTTTAAAAAGATGAGGCCAGTTTCTCTTCCTGCTAACTTCGAAACTATCTTTGTTGGCAGATTAATTAATGTAACAGATAGCTGAACCAAATGTTCATAAATCCTAACCAGTTTAAAAGTTTCAGTGAGAATTATTTTCATTCTCTTGGCTGCTATATTCTTCTTTCAAACTCCATAAATCAGGGATAAATGTGTAAGAAGTCCTAACTAGCTTTTATTTTCTTAGTACCTCTAAGAAGGAGTTACCCACCTATGATAAGTAATTTTTCTCACTCTACATCTAGAATTTTTTTTGTAGTTACCTGATGTCAAGTGTTTCAGTTTCTAAGTATCAATGCCTTTTCTGTGTATTCTGATGTCTTTCATCCTCATTACCAAAATGGTAACTGAGAAACTGGTGGGATTTTTCTGCTCTGGTAAATACTTTTTTTTAATTTTTTTTTTTTTTAATTGTTCAGCTACTGCTAGTTAAATGCAGAAAAGCACATATAATTATTTTATTTAAACTAGGATAATAATTTTATTTTTCATCTTACCAAAGTATTAACATTGAGTGGGGGAAGACATTATAGTATCAGGATTCCATATCGAATAGTAAATTAATGTTGGTTCAAATTAATTGACAAGATTTACCTTTTAAGTATTATACCTTATGTAAAAGGACTGAAGCATTTGCTGAACATTAAGTGACAAGACACTTGCATGATGTAAACTGGTGAGATCAATTTACTGAAATGCCAAGAAATGCCAGCTGATAAGCAAGCATAGAAAGCTTTCATGCTGAGTGCTAGAAAAGGAAAATAAATGTACCTTTGATTAAGAAAGGCTAATAGAAAAGGAAGAAAATGTTTCATTTAGAACAGAAATGCAGATTTCAGAATACAAATAACATTTTCGTTATTCTCAAACTTCCAGTACAAATATTAATCACTTCTAATATTAAGTATTAATAATGTTCATTTTAACCTGGTTTTCATCACCCATAAAGTCCACAGAAGAAGAAGCACTTGGCAAAACGTTATCTGCTGAATCATAGAGTCATTTAGGTTGGAAAAGACCTTTGAGATCATCAAGTCCAACTGTTAACCCAGGGCAGCCAAATCCAGCACTAAACCATGTCCTTAAGCACCACATCTATGATGCATTTTTTAAACACCTCCAGGGATGGTGATTCCACCATCTCCCTGTGCAGCCTGTTCCAATGCTGCAACACCTTTTCAGTGAAGAAATATTTTCTGAGTATCCAATCTAAACCTCTCCTGGAGCAACTTGAGGCCATTTCCTCTTGTCCTGTCCCTAGTTATCTGGGAGAAGAGACAGACCCTCACCTGCCTACAGCCTCCTGACAGGCAACTGTAGGGAGCGATAAGGTCCCCCCTGAGTCTCCTTGTCTCCAGGCTAAACACCCCCAGCCCCCTCAGCCGCTCCTCATCAGACCTGTGCCCCAGCCCCTTCCCCAGCCCCGCTGCCCGTCTCTGGACACGCTGCAGCCCCTCAATGTCCCCCTTGCAGAGAGGGGCCCAGACCTGAACACAGGGTTCGAGGGGCGGCCTCAGCAGTGCCCAGTGCAGGGGGACGGTCACTGCCCTGGTCCTGCTGGCCACACTGCTGGGGACACAGGCCAGGGTGCTGCTGGCCGCCTGGGCCCCCTGGGCACACTGCTGGCTCCTGCCCAGCCGGCCGTCACCCAGCACCCCCAGGCCCTTTCCCACCAGGCCCTTTCCAGCCGCTCTGCCCCAGCCTGTAGCGCTGCGTGGGGCTGATGTGACCCAAGGGCAGGACCTGGCACTGAGCCCTGCTGAACCTCATAAAAAAGTTGAGTTTAAGAGAAACTTAATTTTCTTTTAAAAGATACATTACTTGTGAGATTTGAGATAAATTTAAAGCTTTTCCAGATAGCTGAAAGTCACGGATTTGATTAATCTATTTTTCCATAAGAACCATGAATCCTATAATAAGATATCAATTTCTGTCTACTGTGGAGTATAAGAACACCTTTTGATCACTTTCATTAACTGTGAGCCTTCTGGAGGAATTTTAGTTTTGATAACTAGCAATCAGTTACAACAAGGGGGTTCACATAGCTAGGCCATAAGTGTGTAAGCTTAGTGGCTACGACTTAAAAATAGTTTTGGCATTAAGTGAATTTTTGCATAGGAGAAATAAAACCCCTAGATAATAAAAAAGAAGCTTCAGAGCAGGCTGGTTGTGTACTTCTTTGACGTTGAGCAGCAAAACCATATTTCTATCTGAATTGAAGCATAGACTAGCATATTTGTAATGAAATTGTTAATAAATTGAAAGTGTTTACTTCTTTAAATCTACTTAGCTAGTTGTGGTCTATTTATGATAAAACTGCTTATGATATATGCAGAGAAAAGGCATTTCTGAGGATGTTTTACTGAAGCAGTGAAATATCCTTGACTTACAAAACCAGAATTT
Source organism: Falco punctatus (assembly GCF_963210335.1). Lineage (NCBI taxonomy): Eukaryota > Metazoa > Chordata > Aves > Falconiformes > Falconidae > Falco > Falco punctatus. Next base: position 65,647,283 of record NC_137586.1, read on the forward strand.
TGTTCACAGAAATTACAAGATCAATTAAAAATCACCTTATTTTAGTAGGGCATCTGCTCAGAAAGGGTCTATAAGCCTTTGAGTCAGTAAGACACACTTTTCAATAAAGCATGTAATCTTTATTTACTGATTACTTTTGCACCGGACCTTTAAGGAGTCATACTGTTATGGTCTGTCCTTGAAGAGAAAATCAGAAAATTCCTGCCATTGCACATATTTCATGTCATCCGTTATTTTGTAACTTAAATTATAAATGAGGTACAAATGAAACAACGAAGGGAGACACATATGCCTGACATCTTGTGGTAAAGGAAGCGAGAGAAAGAAACAGTAATTAAAACTTTATTAGTAATAGTCTAGATACTAACATGCTCTGGGCAGTAGCCATACTGCTATACAAATATCTGTGTAGTAATTTATTTGTTAGACTTATGTAGACATTAAAAACTTTGGAATTGGATTATGAAGATATACAAAATTAAAAGTTCCCAATTAAAACCATAAAATATTATATTATTACTGGGCTACTAAACCTGCTCCAGTAAATTAATTTCCATTTCCTTTGTTATATTAAAATTTAATGTGTTAACATTTTCTGTTATGTGCTCAGGGTAGCAGTTCTTTTTTTAGAAAAATTATCAAAATGCTAACATTTTTCAACCTGCATAAAATTTTAATGTATTTGCTTTTTTTTTTTTTTTTTTTTTTTTGTAATTGATACAGGTAGCATTCAAAGATGCACCACATGGCTGAGTTATCAGAAATTAACAAATAATTCTACACACTTATTTTAACAATGATGGCTTGTCTTTAACTCTTCCTGGATGAAATAATAGTTATAAAAGAATGAGAAGGAGAACTGTCACATAAAGTATTGTTTGACTCTAAATAAACTTTCTTGCCTACCAGTCTTGTGGGTTCAGTTCATCAGCTGGTCCAACTGCACAATTCCTGAGGAATCAAACAAATGCATTATAACAAGGGGTTTAATATGTCAGCAATCTCAGAGTGTGGAATGACCACATCAACAGCAAAAGTTCTTACAGGTTTTAACACTTAAGATGACAAAGAGAAAAAGATGGTGCAATATTTATTTTTTCTTTCATAAGTGGATTGAAAATGGAAAATTAAATATCCTTGAGAGAGTTTTTATAATAAAGCTTCTTTATTTTTTCAGGTGTGTAATCTAACTTTTTCCTTTAATCTATCACAGTGGATGTGACTTTAGATTTAAAGGTATTTTAAGGAGGGACTTGGATAATGCTAGCTGCTTTAGAAGCAATAATAGCTCTTCCCACCCTATTTTAGTGTGCCATTCGCCAATATACAGAAGAGTGTCTCTGAGTACATGGCCAAGGAGAAACAACAGCTCTCCTGCTTTTGCTAGGTGAATGTTGTTATTATTATGTAAGTTAGTTCATTGAATAGGTAACCAAACATTTTGCAGGACGGAGGGTCATAGATATCAGTGCTTAATCACTTATTTAAGGAAAAAATATACCAGTATAAGTCAAATATATATATATAGATAGATAGATATAGATATAGATATAGATATAGATATATTAGATATATATAAAGTGATTCTTAAGTATTTTCTCTCTAACATTTGTTCTGGGGAAGGGGAGAAGAAGTAGCTTAGCTTAAACAGGAAGCAGTATGATCCTCACTATCTTAAATTGAACTCAAATTCTTTTTGTTTTCTAAAATAGAATATTGGTTTATTTCTTCTTTCAGAGGCTTGCAGAGTTTGTCTTTCAGAGTAACTTCTGTGCAGTGTCTCAAAGTGTCACTTCTCAGCAGTCTTGTATGCCTACTATCTACTAAAATATTGTTTCTGGCAAGACAGGCAACTGTGCTAATACAAAGTTCTCCATGAAGGCAGGAATGGGGGGACAAAAAGCAAGGACAAAAGATTTTTCAGTGTTCACCACTTTCTCCCTGTTATTATTTCTTAGAAAGTAGCAAATGTCTTCTTAAGGATCTAGTCCCTGTTATTTTTTTAAACTAGGCTCTGGCTCTGAAAATCCTTCTAAATCAGGATATGTTACTTAAATATTGTCACTGTAAAGCATCTTCCTGCAGTGCTTCAGTAAAAGTCTTGGGGACATTCTCTAATCCTGTAGAGATTTTGTTGTTGTTACCACCTGACAATGACTCTAGCTATCTTTTCCTCCTGCTGCTTCAACACTTAGTCTGTTTTGCATTCTTCTATGACTCTTTTCCTTTGTCTCTGATAATGTGTAACCTCATTAGGTTTTAGCTTTCCTCTTTCCATGTTGAAAGAAATAAAATCTGTCACATATTTGATACCCGTTTTGTTTGGGAAGAAATGAGAAGAAACACTCACAGAGGAACTGTGAACAAAAATGACAGTATCTTGTGACCGCCTGAATTTTATATAAAAGATAGGACCACAATGATCTTTTAGAGCCAGTCCAAGATATGGTCAAATATATTTATGTAATTCCTGGTATTAATTTGGTAAATTACTTTTTACAGTGAAGATTGCATAGTCTTCTGGAGCAATGATTTTGTATGCCCTATTATGGACATAGTCTTCCGAAGAGCTCAAAGAACTGGCCATCTTTCTGGTTACTCAAATATATACTTGTGAATACTTCTGAATGGTTTTGTCATTTGCCAGGTGAATCATGTAATGATTCACATGCAATATATTTCACACATGCAATATTTTGCTTCAGTGTCAGAATCACATGAGAACACAGAATATTAGTTTGAAAGCTGAAGGCAGTTTAAAAGCAGAGAAAACTTTGTGAAATGGGTGTTCAGAAAAATGTTGTGTAATTGACATTCTGCTTATTTGTAGAGATAACTTATAATTAGCTATTTTGCATGAAAAATACGCAAGTCAGATGGTAATTTATCAAAAGAATAAAATTAATATTTACTGCAGCAACCAGTGAACTGTATGAAAAATACTGTTTGATAATACCTGGGAGGAAGAACACTCATAAGAAACACTGTTCACTGGTACATATTGTTCTCAGTTCTGGGAAATTCACAAAGTGTATATTTTCGAAATCATATTATACTCTTTTTCATCCTAGTAATGTTTTCATAGCTGGTGAATAAGCAAGATGTTTGTGTTGTGGGAATGAAACACAAACCAGAATTGGTTCTGAATTATTAAATACTAATACTTCTACATAGTATTTGTTATTAATTTATTACTGTTTTATAAACAGTCAAATTTTAGCACTAAATTTAGTCAAATTTAGGAGAAGTGTCTGGAGAATACTGGCCTGTGGTTTTCCCTTTTCCCCTTCCCCTTCCCCTTCCCTTTCCTTCCCCTCCCCTTACCCTCTCTCCTTCCCCCCACCCCTTCCTCTTCCCCGTCTTCTGAGTGCATTACCCCTTCTAACTTATGGGTTTTTTCTACATATGTTCCATAATTCACTCTTGTTCCAAGGTACCCCTTTATACAAAGTGACTGCAAGACCTTTCACAGATAACTGGCAAACAGTGTACACAAAAAATGGAGTAAGTTAAAAAAATGCAGTTTTGCTGTGTCTTTTACAGTGACACTTGTATAAAGAGGAGTAAAACAAGAGGACTCAACTTGCGTCTTACCGACTGGAAGATGAAAGGCATGTGATGCACAAAGGGTGGAGTGCCCCTCTTAGTGCTTGACTGTCGTACCTCCTCACTGTGGTCTGTGGGATACAGAGAGCAGGAACAGGGGTCAAAACAGGAGACTTGAGATCTCTACCAAAGTTAGCCAAGCCCAGAACAAGGGAATTATGAAGGACACATCAAGATGCTTTGGTTAACTGATCAGGTCCCCTGCCGAGAAAGGATTGGGGTGAATCATGTTTTAGCATGTTTGCTATGTCTCAGCATCCAGTAGTTGAGGTGCTGAAGTGCCTGATAATGGGAAAATGAAAATGAATACCAGCTTGCATTATTTTAGGATGAAATCCCCTGCTAGGTACCAGGCAATCATAATCACTTTGTGTTACTTAACTCCCACTTTGCTTACTTAAGAAGTGATTATTAAGTTTCATGCTGATGCTGTCTAATATCATGTCTTTATTTTGTAACTTACTTCTGATAAAGTCAAACATGGCTATCTGCAGAAACACCACTGCTCCATAAATACTGTAGAACTGGACGGTATATGAAAACAATCATAATATGATTGATTCTTTTCAAACAATCGATCGAACAAAACCCCAAGAATAATCAGTTAAAGAACTAGGTCCATAAAAAATAATTACATAGTAGAAGTCCTACAGTGAATGGCTCACCCTTCAACCAAACCAGTAAATGTAGATGGAAACAGGGGCCACAACTAAATGCATATAGACATAAAGCCCACACTAGCTGTAAAATGCAGAGGAGAAAAGCAAGTCCACACTGCTCAAAGACAGCTTGGTAATGGTGTGAATGCCTTTCACTTGCTATACCTTTTTTCTACCCAGTAGACTATCCTGCCTTGAAAATCTGTCCTTGCTGTCTTCTGGATGTTTGCTTATAATAAAAACAGGAGAAAAAACATGTTTTAGGAGATACTTTATCAGGTCTTTGGTGTAAATTAGATCTCTCAACAATTCAATTTTATTCCACTGCTGATTAATTTTAAAATTCTGACCCATATAACTTACTCACTATTTGCCCTTTGTTCTTGGTATATGCAATAAATTACATCAGATCATCTTTTGCCAGCTTCACATTCAATGTTAGGTCACTTGTAATGGCTCTTCTGTTGAGCAGATGTTGAATCAATCAGTGATTTCAGCCCTTTCCTACACTTACCAGCAAGTAACATCTTTTACTATTCCGTATTAAAGACTAGTACAGGTCACAATCTGATCTTTATTAATAAGGCCATATAGACATATTAATTCACCACTTGACAATATCAGATATAATTTTGCTGTATTTTCCTGTATTTGTAAATGCAATTACTGGTCGACTCCATCACATTTCCTTTCAATCACTCATTTACTAGTGCTAAGAAAGATCATCACAGTTCAGAACTAGATTATTCATTTGGTTTGCTTTTTACATAGGAAGGACACATGCATTTTCAGCATAAAATGAAATGTTTACTTTTTTTTTTTTTTTTTCCAAGTTTAATGTGCAGTGTAAGTTAATTTATCACCTAAATCATCTCTAGTATCCTACTATATGACTTAAGGACTCGGAGTATTCAGCAGTATTGGCAAACTTTAGGCAAGGAATTGACCCATTAGTAGACTAATTCTACTAAACACAGCAGTGCTGAACACACTGATATTTTACCACCCATTTTCTATTTGACTTCAGCTATTTTGTATAGTTCTGAGGGACAATGGATAATAGTATTCTGGAGAATAATGATGCCTTGTGGGATAACAATCAAATCAAGACTCCTGTATAACATGTAGATTAGATTTAGTGTTCTGCAATTTTTTCTTCATGAGAACCTATCGGTACTTAAAAGCTTAAATTAAGCCAATAAATGAAACAGAAGGTTGTCTGCAAATGTGTTTGCAATTTATTCAGCAGTATGCCCTTATAACAAACATGTAAATGAAGCTGTGTGTAAGGCTCTGTAAGACGAGTTATTGGTAGCATAGAGGGTGAGAGAACATGCTTTGCTCCTACAGAGATTAATGGAAGCAATGAAGTTAACTGGAACTTAACATACAATGGCTATCCTGAACAAGCATTCATGGAACAAAGTGCATATCCTAACAGTAGCCTAAAGGAGCTGCAATAACAGGTAACACTGCAAGCAACAATACAAGTAGAGTGTGGCTTTAGTAGTCAAAGGAAGGGCTATTTACTTTTGGAAGTCATCTCTAACTTCATTTTGTGGTTAGAAAGTTCTTCAGGCAAATGCTTCCTTGGCAATTCTGTATATATTGTATACCACAGATTTCAGTTAAATGCCAAGAGAAGTTTGGGGATTATGTGCCAGTAGTCATCAAAGTAGATCTTGATTCTTTTATAGTAGTTGAGTGACATAATTTTTGACCAGCTACATTTCACAACTTTCCAGGAGTTCCTGAGCAGTCATAAATGAAGGTATGGTTATGTTGTTGTGCTAAAAAGCAGAAGCTAGAATGAACCAATCTATGAAATCATGACAGTTTCTTCTGTAGGTACCAAGTGTTAAATACTAAAAAGGACTTGAGTATGACTTGCATTCACAGACCTGGCAGTCAGGTCTTGGAAGTACTGAGAAATATTTTTTTCTCTTCATAGGGATAAATAAATAGTTAAGTAACTGTATAATAAGTTAGTATACTGAGTGGAAAGTGCCAGTATTTGCTGGAAGTGATTGTTTTTGCTAAAACTGAATGTTCAGCATGTTTTCTGAATGCCCATATATGCTTTTTGACTTTGAAGGAAGTGAAAGCAATTACTTGAAATATATGCTAAAAGAACAAATGAACTCAGAGTGAAAGCATATGGCAGAAGATTGATAAAAGTGTTTTTATGTTAAATTTCCAGGTGCCAAACTATTCCATGTCAAAATGAACCAACCAACCAAAAATCAACTGAACGGAACTGCTCTTTTAATATCTGCCATGGGAAAAATACAATTACTTTTACATGTTCCTGTAGGAGAGCTGTGAGTGTGGGAAACTGGTGTAGTATTGCATCACTTAACTGTTAACACTATTTCCCCAAAATCTACAGAAAAATGGGCATCATAAAATTGGGCTACTATAAGTTAAATGAAAGGAAGATAAAGCAGCTTGAATTTGCAATCATATGGAAAAGTAGAAGTAATAACATTGTCTAGAAAAATGAGCAAGTTTCTTTTTTGGAAAATAGCCTTTCTGAATATAATATGGTTTAAGTGGGTGAGAGCTCAGATACAAATACAGCCAGAGGTTGTTGAAATATCTTTGACACAATTATTTCCATAGGAATGTGCCATTTTCAAATAATATTCCTAAAGTATTTTTCAAATATTTTGCTAAGTTTACTAGGGAAAAAAACAAAACATCAGATAATGACTTTTAAAATTATATTTTGATACTGTCTTTTGTCTTTGATTTTGAAAAAAACACTCCTTTAAAAACCATAATTATAAAGTTATAAAAAAGGCAGTTAAAAATGTATTCATTTTTTCCACCTAGCAAAAGGAAATTTGGTTTTGCTAATTTTTTTTAACCTAAGCAAAACATAAAAGCTACCTTTTTCTGCAACACCCAATCAGAGAATACTGTAGAATATCCAGTTTGTCAGAAACAAAGACAACCAAACCACTTTGGTTTTCTTCTTTTAAACTATTCTAAAGTGAAATAAGTCACCTAAAAGTATCTGTGCTCTATCCTTGCCATATGAGTGATCTGTGAAAATTTTATTGGGTTAAATTAATATTCTCTAAAAAAATCTAGAATAGTTGTCTTTAACAAATTTGAAGAAAATACAGAGCAATTCATTATGACTAATGAAGTCATATTTACCAAAATTTTCTTTTCGGTTCCACAGCACAGAATAGTTTATATACAATGAACCAGTGCAGTTCCTTTATAAAATGCCTAACTAGAAGGCTCAGACTGAGAGGCTTCACATCCTCCTTTACACCTTACTGTTTTGTGCAAAAATCTGCATTCCAGTTTATTCTGTAGAGTAAGTTAAGTTAGTAGAGTGCTGTTTCCAATACTAAAAGCATCCATAGTTCATACAGCATGAGAAATGAAGCAGAATCTTCCTTACAGCAGGGATTACCAATTCAGAAGTCACTGTTGGTCTGTATGGTCACTGTTACAAGTTGTTCCCATAAAGTTATTTATTTTTTTGCCTCATCACATGTAACTTGCTAATGTAATTTTGGACTAGAGAAGTTTTTGCTTTATTTTTCGGCTAAGGAGTTGAGTTCCAAAGAAAATAAGTAATTCAGTCTCTACTAGGAAGTAAATCAGTTTTGATAGAATTTCTTTCACTAGGATAGAGAGGTATTTGTCAGAAATGCTACAAATCTCTCGGTTCTCTCTATGGGATGTTAAATTATACACATCACAGTTTCTTTGTTATGAAAATGTTAAAAACCCTTAAGTGTAAATGAAAAACAGACCTCAATAGCTCATCGTTGGAAAATGTGAATATAATTTATTTCTGGAACATCTGGGCCATCTAACTTTTGTTATTGCTCATCTTTTAATCTGACTTAGAACTTCAAAATAAGCAAATTTTTTAAAAAATAGTCTCACAGATGTCATTAAGGATAAGCAAAGGGAACCAGCTTATCAACTTCTCCTTAAGGCAGTACAGAGTTTACTGACTTTTGTATTTATCCCTGCATTATTGACTGATGAGGACAAAATGGAGTTGCATGTATTTTAGTATTTTAGGCTGAGCAGAAATGCCTTTGGCGTCAAGATTTCTCTGTATCATATGTAAAACCAGAAAGAAATTGTATTTCTTGCATTTTTCCAAAAAATTATTTCCCGTTAACCTGTGCTGCTCTTACCTCTTCAATGAGCAATTTCAACTGGAAAAAAAAAAAGTATGCTTTATCTGAGAAACTTACTAGCAGTCAATAAGAAGATAGTAAAGGGGTGTCAATATACATTTCAGATTTAATCATGGATTTAATGATGGATCAGCCCACAGTTGTGGGACATGTTCAGTATTTCTTTTGGTATAGCTCCTGTATATTCAGCTTAAGCAAGTATCTTGGCTTACAAAACATAAGATGTACCAGCAGTTTCATGATTATTAGGTACCTATTGTCGTTTCAATTGTTAAAATATTTTTATGAGGAAATTTTGAAACACAGTGTACGGTTAGACAAATCACTAATATTTTGGCTAAGAGTTTGTTGCTACGAATAAAAAAAGTCTTTGGTATTTAAAAAAAATATTGCAAATAGACAGTCTTCTTTTAATGCTTTTTGAATTACTCAACCTATATTTGGAATAAAACACTCCATCAGCATCAAACAGAGAAACATCTCAGTGACCCAGTGAAATCAACAGTCCAGCTCTCCGGTAGGACATACAATCCATATCCTACTGACTGTCTTTTTATGTGCTATCTATATAATCTTCAATCTTTAGGATTTATAATTTTTATTTCCAATATTGCAGAGTGTTTTCCATGTAATTCAGTAGCAATAGCAAAAAATAGGCATTATTCTCAGAGGTTCATTGATTCTTACCTGTTTTTGCAAATGGTAAAATTGGTCCACAAGTTTGGATGTGTGTGGTGGGTTGACCGTGGCAGGCCATCAGGTACTTTCTCTCACTCTTTCTCCTCAGTAGGACAGGTGAGAAAATATGATGAAGCAGCTTATGGGTTGAGATGAGGACCAGAAGACTGCCTATGAATTACCATTACGGCAAATCAGCCTTGACTTGGGCAAAATTAATTTAATTTATTACCAATTAATAGCAGAGCAGAATAATGAGTGAGAAAAATCAAACTAAAAGCACTTTTGCCACACTGCTGCTTCTTCTGAGGCTTAGCTTTCACTCCCAACTCCCCTACTTCCTCCCACCCTGATTGCTGCAGGGAGATCAGAAATGGAGGTAGGTTGTGGTCAGTTCATACCTCTCTTTTTCCCATTTTGTTTCCTTCTCATGCTGTTCCCCTGCTCCTCTCCCATGGGATACAGTTCATGGGATGCAAGCTGCTTTAACATGAATGGGTCCTGTCCAGGGGGTGCTATCCTTCAGGAACAGACTGCCCTCGTGTGGGTACGCCACGGGCCACAGCTCCTGCCAGGAACCTGCTGCTTCTGCATGGGCTCTCCATGGGCTGCAGCTTCCTTCAGGGCACATCTACCTGCTGTGGCATTGGGACCACCATGGGCTGCAGGGGGCAATCTGCATCACCATGGTCTTCTCCAGGGGCTGCAGGGGAATCTCTGCTTCAGCACCTGGAGCCCCTCCTGCCCCTCCTTCTGCATGGAGCTGGGTGTCTGCAGGGCTGTTGCTCTTACATTTTCTCATTGCTCCCTTCCAGCTGCTGTTATACAGATGTTTCTACCCTTTCTTAAATATGTTATCACAGAGACACCACCAGCACAGGGCTCAGCTTTGGCCAGTGGAAGGCCCACCTTAGATCTGGCTGGAGCTGGCTTTGACATGGGAGAGCCTCTAGCCACACTCAGAAAGCCACTCTTGCAGCTCTGCCCCTCTCCCCAGTACCAAAACCTTGCCATGTAAACACAATACAGCATGTGAAGGCTTCCCCCTACCCACATCCCCCCAAGTTTCTAGGTGATTTTCTTCCATAGTGATTTTTAAAATCCCCACCAGTACCATAATCATCTGTTACGGTGGTTGTTAGAAACTTGTATTGATGTTACATCAATCTGACGGTGGAAGAAGCTTTTCAAGAGGAAGGTTTTGTGGCTCTTATTTTCCTTGCGCTATAAATCCATGGAATGGAAGGTGATTTTTTTTTTCCTCAGGAAAGCTTTCATCAATTTATTTCTTCAGACATTGGTAAAGGCTAGTGATTCATGGCTTAAAATTTGATCTTTGTTGTAAGTAAGGCTTAGTGCAATAATTGCTTTAAAGTTTAGGTCTGACATTTCAAGCTTTAACCTGGCTCTAAGATGCTGTAGAAGATGCTGAGCACAACTTGGTGTGTGTATGGGAAATCTGTGCCAGGGAACAGGCAGGCAGCCACATTTAACTGGAGCAACTCAGCAAGAAATGACTCATTCAAGAATCACTACAATTGTTAAGGAGAAACAAAATGGGGGTAAAAAACCCCTTTCCTAACAAAATGGGGAAAAAAATATTTGCAAATATTGAAGTGACCAATTTTAGTGAAAAAAACATTTCAGACACCTTAACTAAGACTTCAGGTTACTATCTGCTTTTATCTAGGACTCTGAAGTTTCACTCAGTTTTGATCAATCTAGCCTTTGTGACTTTGATGCAGAATATATGGAGTATATCTTTTCACACCTACTAGCTGCATTGTATCCAAAAGCTTTTTCTTGTAGACCTTCTGACATCTTAATTTTAATAGCTTTCCCTGAAAACAATAGGTATAGCTGGGCACCATCAGCAAACCATCAGCAGCTGAGATGGTGATGAGTCACCATTTTTTCCAATGACTATTGGACTATATTCCAATGACTTAAAAAACTCCAAAAGACAGCAGCTAGAAGCAAGCAACTGATGTTTTTAGAGGAGGACAAAGTATAGAAGTGTAGCCATCATCACTCCTGTAGCTTTAGCAGACCAAACTACTTGAAACCATTTAAATTCTATTCCATGTTAAATCCCATATATACATATGTCAGCAGTGCATTGTATATCACAGTTTCAGGGAGACCTGTGCACTGTCACAAGAGGAAAGAACTCTCAATACTTGAGCAGGTGCTGGCCTGGAGACTGGTGTGGATTCCAGTTGTGAAATGTTTGAGACAATAGTTCACATCAATTTTTTTTCATTAATCACACAGATTTGGCGTTGGTTTGGTTGAGTATGGTGTGCCTGGGTTTGGGGTTTTTCTTGTTTGTTTTTTTGTGTGTTTTTTCCCAAGCTTTGTACTAAGAAAATAGGAAGAAATTAGAAATGCAATTTTTTTCACTCCTAGTTAAATATATGCATGATTATAAGATGCATTGTACGTTTGGCTATCAGTTGTCCCTTCACATTGCATTCCCTGGTAAACCTCTTCTACATAATTGGTAGAGATTGCAGAGACTGTAGATTCTACAGCTTTGTAGAGCAGCTTTGCTGTCTGGACTAAAGATGTCAATCTCAATCCAACTCACTGTCATCGTTTGGAGGGACAGAGGTTTACGTTTTCTTACAATTCCTTTTAAAACAGATAAAAATGAAATAATAACAGATTAAAGTCCATCTGTCATAAAAAGATAAATACTTAACATTTCATAGTCAGAAATCTCTGTGTATCAAGTTCATTCCTACATGAATTTCTGAACATGAGAAAATTAGCAGCATGTCTCCACATTACACCTGTAGTTTTAAAAACTATACTGAACATCATAGTTCATGCAATTCTGGGTGATTTTGTCATTCTGGCTACAGTTGTAGTGAGTGGTTAATAAAATATAGACAGACCTGTGAGCTCCAGAGCTCCAATAAAAGATACAAGAGGTTTGGGTTTTGGGGGGTTTTGGGTTTTGGGGTATATTTCCTACTTTTTTTTTTTTCTTTTTTTTTTTTTTTTTTCTTTTTACGAAGAGCTAAAATCATTGCTGATTTTTATAGGCCAGATCTGGGTTTGAATTATTCAGGCAAAACCGTGCAAAATGGCTGCACAAATTTCATAATGAAAAACATGTTTTCTCTGTTAGATATTAAACTAGTTAACTCACTTACAGTCTCTGGTGGGCTGTAAATAGACACTTTGGTAACTGAAACTCTCAGCAGGTCTGAGAATAGCCACTCCTATATAGTTTTGTCAGAAGTGCTTGTTGGTATTATAATTGTAATTATGATGCACATTAACAGTGCAGCTCTGTGATGACTCACTGTAGTCAGTCACCTACACACATTGTTTGAAATAGGTAGAGCTAGAAAAGTTTATGAACTTCCAGCATGCAATAGTTCCTTGTGAAATAATAAATCAGACTTTGTCAGCAGAATGGAGCAATTCAACAGTGTCTCAATTCAGTATCTGGAAGGTGGGGGCAATTCTACTGTTTAGTATACCTGGGACAGGAATGGTGGTAAGAATTAAGAGGGAAATAGTGACTGAAATGAAACATTAGGGGAAAATGCAATTAAGTTCTAGTAGTTCTAGGAAAGAAAGCAATGGGAAACAAATAATCCTGTTTAATATGGTGTGTCAGATGTTTTATTGTGTTTGTAGTTTTAAGGATATAAGCACAGCAAAGACTGTATTTGGAAATCGTATCCTTCATTAACGCTTTCTTCCTACTATTAGCTGGCATATCTAGAAGAATTACATTATATTTCCTGGACCCAAAAGCCCTCCTTCAGGGCTGAACTGTTCACCTTAAAAACTAGATGAAGCTCGCTGAATACTGCTATCTGTGCACTGCCTGTTTACATTGGCTAGTTTCTTGCAGTTCATGATACAGTTAAAGCTGAGCTGAGGCATGACATCTTGTTCCTGTCAACCACTGTACCACGTAGCCTGGTTGATAAATGCTGACTTGGACATTTCAAAATCTATGTCTCAGTGGCATCTTAGAGGTTGGCTAATTTGACAGATGCCATTTATTTATTCGTATCAGATGGCAGTGGAGTCTGGAGTAGGGTTGAGTCACTACTACTTAACAGCCCTGCACCTATGCCTAGGTTTCTTATTCACAATTCCCAATCTGGTAACTTCCAAAATGCATATTCTCAGTGTAATACAATCTGAATTCAGACAAATACTGCAAGTCTGATAGTGCACTTAAACAGCTGTTATTTCAGGCATAACTACGGTTTAAGACACAACTGTATTTCTGTCTCTTTGTGTGTTTTGTTTCTGTCTCACAGCTTGAGCAAGGGAGCTGGACTAGATGAACCCAAGAGGTCCTTGCTAACCTCAGCTGTTCTGTGATTCTGCGTTCACAGTTGTGTGAATCAGACATGCTCAAGCACTTCTAATAAACTAGCACTTCCAATGACGTCTTCCCATCCTAGTAACCTCATCCTTTGTATAAGATTCATCTTAATAATGGACAATCTTGAATGAAATACTAGAACAGGAAAAATCTAGAAGACTAATTTGCAAGATAAACTGAACCTGTTTTACAGATCTTCAGTGAGCTGGCAATGCTGTACTTCATGAATGTAGATTTTGGCTGGATGTTCTAATTAACAGACATTTTTCAGGTTCTCAAGGTTTTAGTGGAATAATTAAATGCTTAGTTAATATTTCAGGTTACATGAATGCATACTTCTCAGAGCTCAAAAAACTTCTTTACATAAACACATAAACCACTTGTTTCAAGGGTACTATAGTTTTATCTGTGGATTGGAGGTTTATTTCCTTGAGCAAGGCAAGCTCGACAGACTTTGAAGTATGTGTGCAGAACCTGGAGCAATTACTGTAATATTTCATAAAAACTAGCCTCTTTGCAGTTGTGACAGGTAGTTACTCCTTTGCCAGCAACGCACTGAGTGTATAGCTGCAAAGGACTGTTTGGCTTAATGACAGGATTTAGCTGTGCTAAATGATAAAACAGGGCAAATGGTAAAATGAAAGTTTCAAGTGTAAAGTTCTTGTTAATAACACTATTAGAAAGCATGACAAATGTGAAATTAATAAAAGAAGAGCCACTCAGCAATTACATTGATATACAACTCACTTGTAAGGAATATTATAGCATTAGCACTTATTAGATGCTTATAGCATTAGCAATTATTAGATGCTTAATCATGGACAATAAGTACTTGGCAAAACAGTAAAGTATACTTCATAATTTCTTACTGTTAAAGAGTTGTCAAGCTAGCTATTTTGTTAGGTTTTGCATCCTTAATATTGTATTAAGTGAAACTTAAAATGTATTAATGCCCTATTCACTCAAGTGTTTTTGATAGTTAGATACATCTTAGTTCACAGTCTTCAGGAGTCTTGGACAGCTGCAATGAAAGACAGGAACATAAAACAGCAAAAGAAACTATAACATAATGAGTGGATTTTTGCAATGTATTCAGCATCAGGCTCACTCTGCCCCAAATAATCTTAGTAAGATTTGTTTATAATTGATTTTCAGTAGACGTAGGCTTAAGCCACACGTCAGTAAATTTGGGATAATTCTATCAGATAATCACAGCAGTGTTGATAACAGGAATTACTGACACACAAGCACTCCCAAAATTGGAACCCAGAAGTAGCTCGATATACAAAAATTCAATACAGTTGAAATACAGCTAACCAAATACCACTGAATATTTTCACTTTGCCTCCAAATGATACAGAAGTTTTGAGCGGTTCTACTTGGTTGTATTGGTTTTCCCTTGTGCTTTTCTTGCCATTCTAGGAGGGCTGGAACATAATGTTAATTAACTAAAGCTGACAATTAAATAAATCATCAAGATACCTGCTTTATTTTTTAATGTATTTGTAGGAAGAAATGATATCTCTTTCATTACACCAATGACCTAGGTGGAATAAAAATTAAAGTTTTCAGGTAAATGGTTTCAAGCCTGTAAGAAAAGGATGCAATTATTTAATATTTTGACTCTTACATATAGTTGTGGGGTTTTTTGTTTGTTTGTTTTTGTTTGGTGGGGGGGGGGTTTGGGAGGTGGAGGGATGACAGTGGTATTCAACATTAGGAAGAAGTATTATGCAAGTCAAAGATTGATGAGATTCACTTGGGTCACAAAAGGTCCTCCAGAGGTAGCCAGAGAAATTTTGAATGTTACAGCCTTAGCAGTATGCCATAGTACCACTCAGGATGCAAGCTAATTCAAAAAGTTACACATTCTCATGATCTACTAACAAAGGTGAAAAGGGGTTGAAAGAATAACTTTAACATCTAGCTTCCACTGGATTGAATTGAAATAAATATTTTTGTAATGTATCGGCAACATCCTTAAAAGAACGAACAATTTGAATAGTACTTGAAATGGAAGACTGTACTTAATTTCTAATCCTTTTCTGTTCTATTTAAGCAGTAGTTACCTCCCCTGAATCTTATGTATACCTAACAGACACCAGATGCTTGGACTTTACAGCTTTAAAGGCAAGATTACTGGGTTTATAAGACTTTCTTGTTTTTCTCTCCTTGCTTATATCCATATCCATATTCTTATATCCATATCACATATATTCTATTCAAGTGGTTTCATACTACAGGAAAATCAGAATTAAGTTTATAGTCTTCATGTTTCTCCAGAGTAAACAATTTTATAATTTTGGAAGTGTGTGCAATGGCCTGTTTATTATGGTGAAATCTCAGATTCTAGATTCTCTAGAAACTGAGAAGAAATATTTAAATTGTTATTGAATTAGCAAGGTTTTAGTTTGCTTTTTCTACTTTCATGAATACTCCAATATTATTAAATACTGAATATTTTGTATAAATAAAATATGGATTCAACTTCCCCACATATTAGTATTTAGTCAGTTGGTTTTTACTAGTTTTAATAGAAGTCCATGCAAGGCTATAAAAATTAAACTACTTCACATTATAGGATTTAAGTAATAACAAAATATATAGTATATCCTCCTGTCTCTGCAACCCAAACCTCTTTACAAACTCTGGGGAATTCTTTATAAAAAATGAAGAGTACTTTAAATCATCATTAAATCTCCCAGAAATCTTCTGAAAAAAATGAAGCAAAAAATCTGAAATTACTTTCTCAGATATAAGTTCAGTTTCCTCTATATTTTCTTCTTTTCCACCAGCTGAAAGAAAAACTTGTTGAAGTGCAGGTTTTAGTTTCAGCACAGAAAATATAAGGACAAATGTAATTTTTTTGAAAATCATCTGTAACTTACCTTTAAATTTAATACAACTTATCCCATCCTCCTAATACTAAACCAATGTTCAATTTTTTAAATATGTAGTTCCCATGTTTTCCTTATAATTCAATGAAGAAAGAGTAACAAAAGCTACTTCTAGCTGAGCAATTATGAATTTTAATATAAATCTTTCAGCTATTGCTATCATGCACTTCAATAAAAATTAAGCCATGTAGTAGCATGAAAGTTAAACAATCACATTCTACTCACACAGATAATCCATCCTCTTTACAAATACTGAAAATATAGCAAACCTTTTGATAAAGGTTATCCCAAATTACAGAAATCCAGTGTTCAAAGTTCATACAGCAAATTATAGAGGGAAAAATGGTGTTGGTAATTGTCTGGCCTATCCCATAACTAATGATTACACTCCCTTTTTCTAACACAGAAATCCAGCAGCAGCAACCATGGTGCCCAAAGCCTGGCCCTGCAAACAGTTGAAAAATTTACCTGTCCAATAATAGAATTTAGTATTTCAGTCATATTATAATAATAATGATTGCTTGACATCTGTGTAAAGTTAATTATTATAGTCACATTATGAAATAACTAGTTTTGTAACTATGTGTGCTCACCTTGAATTCTTAATAACTGATGGTTCATTGGTTTAGGTTACGTTACCATTACAAACTTTGGGGGGAGAAAATAAAATAAATCTCCAAAACATCCTGTTCTATTAATTTTTGCAACAAGAAATGTCAGAGCTGAGGATGGATAAATATTATCAGGACAGTATTTTCTTTCATTTACCTTGACTTTACCATCGTTTCATTTAAATAAGTAATCAATGGTTTGTTTAGAAAGTTCATGAGTAAACAAGAAAAATATTGTCTGTTTTCAATACTTAAGGGTACGGTAAGGGTACAGACAACACCTGAGAAACTTATTCTAAACCAATATGTTTCAGAATTGCTAAGTCTTACTGTGGCCATTGTTTTTTATTTCTTTCATAATAATTTTGACCTGTCAGTGTATATGGGAGCTTGCTGTATTTTCTATGTTACGTAGTGTGTGTAACAAAAGAAGTTATGAAGAGAATAATAAAAAAAATAATAAAATGGAGACAGAAGGAGAGGAAAAGTAAATTAATACCTGTTTTTTTTTCATAATCTAGGTACAGCATGAGGGATTAAATGTTAAACTGCTTAAACTTAAACTGCTATGAAATGATTAATGTCACTTCTTTTAGAAAGTGATAGTTATGTGAATTGAAAAACTCTTAGAAGGTGGCTTTGGAGAAAGGAGGAATTAAAGACAAGAATAGGACCCTGAGAGATCAGAGCATCTCTTATCTGCTCCCAGTCTAGCCTTGCATTTTTGTTACTTAGGTAAATAGGAAATACAGTGACAGCCTCTGCGGGTCTTTTTTGGAGTATATTAAGATGATACTTGGTTTTGTATTGTTAGTCTTTTGCAAAGCCAGAAAAGTCTTTCCAGCTGGGACTGAAATGTTGTGTATTTAAATTACTGTCCTTTGATTGAAAGAGATCTGACTAGAAACAAATTGTCTATTTTCTGCTGTTATGAAATACTTTCTCTGCTCTGTTGCACAAGATCACTGCACATTACACTGCTATTTCTCAACCAAGGATGTTGAGAAAAACTGAAAAGTCAAAACTGTATTTTGAGCTATTTCAAGATCTCTGGTGGTATTTTTGGTAATAATATGAAATGAGAGGCATTAAAAATATTTTGAGTGCTATGCCCAGTGAACCATTTAAATTTGTATACTGCTAGCAAATGCCTGTATTTGTTTTTTACACAAGAATGATAAAGAAATACAACCAGCTGTCAAAAATAACTGACAACAGCAATGGGTACTGAAAAGAAAATATAAAAAGCTTTATTAAAAAGCTCATAGAGAAGGCGGTTCATTAGGATGTATACTCTGAGATGAGTTAAATCATCTGCTGATGAACACCATCTTGGTGCTGCAAGTGACTGAGAATACAGACTGTACAGAGGTTTAGCATTGAAATGATGGAAGGAGGACTAAGAAAACTATTACTAGAAGTGTGCAGCAAAGCTGGCTAACCATAGTAACATTTGATTTTGCTGATTTATTTCTTTTAATCTTTATTATTTTCATTGTTACACTTATTGTGCTGTTACTTGTGTGGGACATTCTGGTTTTTAAGAATACGGAAGAAAGGGACTGTGTTTTTCTGCACATTTATACTTAGACCAGCATGCTTGAATCCTCCTATGGTGTAAATAAATGATTAGTAGTGTACAAAAAATGAACAGTGGTATCTGGTCATAGGATATCTGGGGAAGAGGTGACAGATTATGACTGCTAAAATAATCTGGTTTGGTTGATGTCTTTCTGTTATGTGTTCTAAAAAGTGTTTTTTCTGGATTTGGAGTAGAAAAACATAGGCCTTTGAATTTATCAAATAATCAGCCATGCACTTTAAAATATGAGGACCAGACTTTTTTAAGAGTATTAGGAATTAATTTTAAGTGTTACGTGGCAGCACTATTTCCAAAATGATTAACAAAACTGGCAGTTCCAATTTGGAAGTTTTAAAGTGTCAAAACACTGAGACTTAGAGTGCTTGATAAAAGTAAGCTTATATAGCTTCTGATAATTGTATTTCATGTTATTGGTTTAGCCAATATATAGGTACTCTATCTGAATGACAGACAGAATTCTATTAAAAATTTGTAATAGGTATATTGTTGATGTCAAAGGACTGCTTTGATACAACCTCCTCTTACCCCCACCTCAAATGCAAGTACAATAAATAGTTCTTTTTAAATAATTGGTGTTTAAGTCAGTCCAGAAATAAATCTGATTTATAAGATCACAATGTGAAGAACACCTGATTCTGACTTAAGCACGCAAGTTTCAGAATATTTGAAAGGAAGAACTGTATAATCACATACATTATATCCATAAAAATGATTTTTGGTGCCCCTTTTATTTCAAAGCTTAAGTCAGTTGAATTGAGCATTTAAAACTGTTTAAGGAGTATTCTGCATAGTGAGGAAAGATTAACACTAGATATTAAATAGGTGTCTGGTTACTTAGGTGTCCATCTCCAGCCTTTATAAGTTGTGCTTGTTTTGTGCTAGAATAGGGTGGAAAGAAGGAGGCAGGAATTGGGTGAAGTCTACTGAATCTGTTATGTTAGTAGGTGGAAGCAGTCTAGGTTGTATATAGGTACTGATTGCAGTTTTGAGACCGAAGAAGATGAAACAATTTTAAGATGGTCTTTCACGACATTTTACATTGGATGGTGCTGCCTTGTAAGAGAAAATGTACTTGGCTGACTGAAGAACAAACTCTTTTGGGCTAAGAAAAGGAAAAGAAATGACTCAATTCCTCCTTATCCACATCAGACTTTATTCAACAATTGATTATAAGGGAATATGTTCATTGTGTTTATTTTTATAAATCCATGTAGGATGTTGCAGTACTCAAAATATCTATGCCTTATCTTATTAAAAGATAATATTTTTAAACCACTTCAGCTTTTATAATGTAAAAGTTTCTCACTGTTTTCAGTCTGGTTGACTCCCACTCTTTAGAGCCATTCTCAGTGTTGCATTGGAAGCTTTTCTTCTGTATGAGAATATGATTCTTTCTAAGTGTTCTATGCTGCTCAAAATTGATAGCATACTACTTCTGAGTTTGTGGATTTATCACCCAATTTATCTCTCCTTTTACAATTCAAACAAAATGACTAAATTAAATGGGCTGATTAAAAAAAAACAACCAACCAAAACCAAAAGCAAATTCCCAAGATGCAGTTCATCTATTATGAGATATTTAACCCAATGACATTATTTTTGTAAAATATCGTGCCATTAGACAGCATTAGTTAAAACCGAAGATTAATCCCATTTTTCAGGGGGGCAGCAAGTAGCAAAGAACCTTGCAAAACAAAAGCATGCAATTAAAATAACAAAAGCACACAATTAAAATAACCACTCTACGCTAGAGCACACAGAGTAAAATGTCTTTCTCTTTCAGACTGAAATAGGCATTTATCATGTTGAGTAATAGCAGTGAAAATAGAACAGCATTCATTCGTGTCACAAATACAACATATCTCACTGATTGTTAAAGTGATCATTACTGTGGAAAAGGTATCAGTGTAAGGAAATACTATTTAGTCATACCACATCACAGAACAAGGTTGTCTGGACTTTGTCCTACTGCAGAGTATTTCATTAGTTTGCAGCTAGATAGGACTAAAACAGTACAAAGAAGTTACAGGAGATTTTAGAAGAGGAAAATTTTTGAACTCAGACTTTTGTCCTCCTTTTTCTCACAATGAGGAATAGTGTTAAGAGAAAATGTAAAGGCAGTGTAAGTTGCTTGGAAACTGCAGCCCAATATATAAAGTCATAAACAGTGAAGAACCTCTTTTAATTGCATTTTAGGAAATCATCCTTAGTTTTCACTCAGCATTGCATGTGAATCTTAATGATATTTACTGGCATGTATTACTTGTCATCTCTTGATGCATCCCATTAAGTTTTTCTAATGAAATGCAAGCTGATGTCCAAGTGGTCACGAGAATTACCTATGAACAATGTTACCCTTCTGCGTCCCTGTGCCCTTTTATGACTGGTGGCTAATCATTCACACTGTTGCTGATGAAAAGTAGAGTGACTGCTTTCACACTATTGCCATGTATGTATTACATGACAATACATGTAATGCAATGCATGACCTGTATTGCAAATCTCCTGAACTGAAATAAGTAAAGCTAACCAGGAACCTTGGATGAAAGCCAGCAGACAACAGTGAAATTATCTGTTCCATGATATCACATTACATCTGTGGATAATAAATATATATGTGTGCCAGAACATTCTTGAAGCCATAACAAAGGGGTGGAAAAATCTGTTCATAAATAAGGTTGGATAACTTCAAGGTTTTTTATTTTTTACAAAGATTTTTTAATTAGAAAGCTTGGCTTGTTTATTTAAATCAGTCCATCAGAAATACTGTTATATTCAGACACCATGTTTATTAGAATAAAACAGCAGGCCATTATTAGGCCACACATGCTTTATACATGAACTGCAAATTAAAATCCTTCTTCTGAATAGTTTAAAAATTTAAATTTGGACTTTTCATAGCTAAGCCTATCACACAAAAGAGCACAGTGGGGATAAACCCAAAGCTGAAAAGTGTGCTTTCAAAGCTAATATATAGGCTGCTTAAAACTTCAGATCAACACTCTGAAAAAAAATATTTATTTGAAGCAAACACACATAACACCATAAAATACAGCCTGGTCTGGGAAGTAGGCAGCAGAAGAATCTTTTTTAGGACTTCTGATGAAACTAAACGAAATATTACTAGCCAGCTGATTTGTACTCATATAACCAGGTAAAATAATTCTCAAATATTTTACAGGAAGTCAGCAGACAGAACCACTTCTGTAAGATACCTTGTAGATTCCAAATGTGGACTTTCCCACAGTTTAGGATTTAAGTACGGTTATCAAAACCAGTATCACAGGACATACCAGGTCTTGCCTGATCATTATTAAGCATTCTGCAGATAATCATTTGAGAGGCAATGACACCTTGAAAAACTTGGACATTTAGTTCTACTAAATGCAGACACACATTGACTAGCCCAGAATGTAACAGTACAGTAAATTTCTAATGATAAACTACTGCAGTTTTCACAGACAGATGAATTTTTCCACCAAAGTTTGAATTTTAAGAAAGCAATTTCTGAAGGGCAAAACGGCAGCTTTTGGAGGAAAATAATTACAGTATCCATACCACTACTGGATATAACTACTTTACATAGAGGAAAAAAAAAAAGGATTTGCACATTTAAAAGGTTTAGAGAACAAAATATGTAATACATGACTACGTATTACTTATTCAAAATAGGTTTAGGTGTATAGGTCTTTTTCAAGTCCCCTGGGTTGAGAGATAGAACTTTATTTTCAACTAAAATATTCATAATAGCTTTTGTGATATGAGTATTTTTGAAACAATGTTTTTGAATGTTATGAATAAAGTACTGTGATATAAATAAAAGGTGCATCGATTCTTGTGTGACCTAAGAAGAAAAAGATACCAAATTTCTAGCACTTTCATATGTCTAATGACCACTTAAAGGCATTTAACAAAACTATGTAAGAGTAACTACTCCCATTTGGCAAATTTGGATGTTGCAGAATAGAAAAATGGAATAAATAGCCAGCAAAACCTAGGGTAAAACAAACAAACCCACCTCCAGAAAACCTCCAGCAACAGATTCCCCCTTCTGTGCACACATTATGGAGAGTTTTGATTTCTCCCAGCTTCCATGAAATATTTATATCTCTGTATTGTTTTGAAATAATCTCAGACATTTAAGCATCCTCTACCATGTCCTATTACCATATCAGTGCTGTCCCAGCTGTCAAAATGAAGTAATTTTTTAGAAATTATGTAAAATAGAACATGTCCAATGATCTCATAGCTAGAAAGGCATGATTTGGCTGTGTTCATAAATTTACTCTGTGAGCAATACCTTGCTTTGATGACTAGTTTGCAAAAGGTTTTGCTGCTTGTGGTGTTTTTTTTTTTTTTTCTTTTCATTGTTCAAAGCACAGTTTTAATGCATTCCTTAATCTAATTCCTGCTATATACACAAATGTGGGGTTTTTGTATTAAATCATGTTTTAAATGCAATTCTTCTAGTGTCTCAAGTAGCACAGACTAAAGTTCAGTTGCTATTGACTTGTGACTTGGTATTTAGACTAGATTAGGTTATTTGCATAGTTTGTTTAGGGATACTCAGAAGTAACCATTCAGTTAAGCTTGACATTATGAATATGTATTGAAATAAAGCCTTTAGAAGTTTGTTTGATGAATGTTCTGCAACAACATTTTTGAAAGGAGCTGGTAGATGTTTAAATTCAAAATTATGTTTTGATATCATGCTAATTATAACCAAAAATAGTTTAAAATATAATTTTTTGATAGAGCAAATATATTCTAATTCAGAACATTTTTTCAAGACAATCCATTTGTGAAAAAGGAAGTTCATAAATATTTATTGCTAATAATGTAAGAACTCAGCTACGTGGTGCAGCTAATATAATAAATCTACTGCTCCACAAACAATCTGGGCTAACTTAAATGTTTTGAAGCTTGGCTGTTTTCCCTCAAGCTCAGCTAACCTCAGAGGCAAATTTCAGGGAAGATAGTTTAGAAACAGTTAGTGAAGGCACACCTTCGGAAGTTATTATCCTGCAAATTCCTTGCAGGTCTTGTTGTTCCTTTATAATGGACAATGGATTTGTTCATATGGCTGTTCTGATTCAGTATCTGTATATATGTGAAAGATCTGCATGTCTGCTTGTAGTCTGCAGTCTACTGAAGAGCAGACTACGTAAGGTACTATGGTACTTCATAAGGTCATGCTTCTCTGGCTAAGGGAAGGTTATAATCAGGAGAAGCTGGTATACCTGCCCTAAGCAATTTAAGCATTTGTTACTCCCAGGAGCCTTAGCACTGGAGCAGCTAGAAGAATATCTCTGTGACTTCTATATACACTTAACAAGGAAAACTCAACTGATTACATGGAGATTTCCCTCTAGAAGTTCCGATAGGTAATTATTTTACAGGGAAGTATTCTGAATTTTAAAAAAATATTTGTGAGCAATAAATTATTACACAACTATTTTCTGCTACTTCACTATAATAATAAATACAAATGAAAATAATAATAAAAAATGTTCTAAAAATATGACAACACTAGCAATTGTGGAGAATTTCTGTGAGTATGAAAAGTAGCAATGTTCTGTAAGCTAGTATATCTAAGGATGAACTTGAAAAAGAAACCCGAGATCTCACTGCCTGCAGGCCACAGAATACTATTTAATCACTTGTTTTGCCTAGTCTGTAAAAAACACCTCAACATAAATTGTGCTGTAATTACCTTTTACATTTTGTTTTACTTGATCTTTGCTTTTCAAAATCTGATAGTCTTTGGGCATTGCCTTTTACTTATGGTCAAAATTTAGCATTCCACTAGTGAACCAATATTTAAAAGCAAAATGTGTTTGTTTTATTGATCATTATTACTACATGAAAACTGAAAAAATAGCTGGTCATCTCTGTGAAAAATAATGAATGCTCATTCTAAATAAAATCTAATACCTTCCTTTGGTGGTACCTTTGTGAAAGATGCACAGTTCTATGTGCTGTAGGATCTATAGTCTGATGAGTTATACATCTACACTGAACGAGGCCATTGTCTCTGGTCTGCATAAATATGTGGCTTTGTTAGGGTCTCTTGTGATGTCAGCCTGTCTTAAAGAGCATTTTTGGAAAGGTAGGCTAATTCATAATGAAGAACTGGTATCTGAATTACAGTTCCCCACAAAATGCTATCACAACTCAAGAAGCAAATTTTTGCATTAACAGAGCCAAAATAAAATGCGTTAGTTTATGTTTCATATTAGATTTACTTTAGGAGGCAAAGAAGTAACATAATGAAAAAAAAAAACAAAACAACAAACCAACCTGAGATGAGCATCTGTCATCATCAGCTGGAATTACGTTGATGCAGAAGATATATTCCTAGTTATTGCCTAAGAAGCCTTAATTTTCTATCTATTTTATAAAATGCTTGAGAAGTCACCTGCTTTAAAGTATTTCTGGACAAAGTGATGTTTTTCTCTCTAAAATGGACAGAGTACAGAATGGAAATTATAAAAGTTTAAATGTCAAGGAGTTTTAACTAGTCAGGTTATCTATAGTTTAACTAAAGCAGTTTATTCAGCTATAATTACAGACATTCAAAGACACTTTTTAATTAGAATTGAGCTACTGTAAGACTAAGCACTAGGAAAACTAGTTTGTTACACAGTCAGGTTTTCACTGTTCCTTTGAGGTATATGTTCTGAGGCAAGAAGGGATTTCAGGTCTGATTTTTGGGGTCCTGTTCTAATGCAATGCTTGAAACATAAATGTGAGAATTATAATGCAAGTGAAAGGCTTAAACCCTTAAATTCCCATTGTGATCTTTTTCAGCCAAGAAAATGAAAACAACTAGTCATTATTTTAAAATTATCTGTACTTTGTTTGTATTACCTCTAGATACTTTCACAGAAAGCTAATGTTATAGCAAAAGGAAACCTATAATTTTGTACAGAAAATGTGTAGAAAACTGGCCATCAAAATACTGTAATGAATAAGCCAAAACCAAAACACTTACTGAAGTTCAATGACGCTGAAAGAAAGTAAAAAAAATGTCCTCACTTGGCCTCACCCAGCATTGTTGGATCATATTTAGCAGTCTGAACCTGCAGATCACTTTATTTTCTGTTAAGAAGGACACCCTTTCAGAAGTGAAAAACATGTTGCACTGAATGTTTAAAAGGACTGTGTGGAAGAAGCTTAACAGAAAGTGAAAGGTCTAGAGAATGTCACATTGTTATAGATTTGCTAATAAGTTAAGATTGATTGACTTTATTTGATTGATTATTTGATTTTATAAAAATTATTTTATAAAATAGGATAAGAAGGATATTTTAATGAAACTTACAGTTGCACAGTAAAAGCTGCTATGAGATCTTTTGTACATCCCGTACCAAGGCCAGAAGAATGGGCTAGAACCATTGTTAAAACTTAGGTAATAACTTTAGGGTTGAAAGGTTTCTTTGTATTTGACCAGTCTTCTGTATGTAGAGGTGTATTGAAATGTCAGAATATGAAATTAATGGGAACTGGGGAGAGTTGACTGGAACAGCTT
This sequence comes from Falco punctatus, assembly GCF_963210335.1. Classification (NCBI taxonomy): domain Eukaryota; kingdom Metazoa; phylum Chordata; class Aves; order Falconiformes; family Falconidae; genus Falco; species Falco punctatus. Next base: position 65,673,403 of record NC_137586.1, read on the forward strand.
GTAGATGCCTGCCAAGAAATCGTGAACTTTAGCAAAAGGTAATTCTGGCAGGGGGAGATCGCGACCACCGACTCATATACCACCTACCCAAATCGTACCCCAGACACATTTCTAGACCTTTCTAAGCTCTACTGCGCAGAATCGGATATAGGAGGAGAATATGTTAATGATTTACGGGAAATATTATGATTATACATGAATATTTAATGAATATGTATGAATAAGTTTTATATATGGTGTCTAATTTTGAGACTTGGTGTGCGTTGATCGTGAGAGGACTCGCTCACGCACCTGGCCATTAATAAAGAAGTGTCTGCTTATCTACCTCACATCGGTGTCAATAAGTTCTTCATTCCGAGATTTCGGTAACAACATTACAGAACAATATTTTAAGATTAGTTCAAGAAAACATATTATACCTTTCTTCATATATCAATGACCACACTTCAGTGTCTGTCTGCTGTTTGAAGTGTCACTATTAGTAATGCTGAATGAATGTACACATGAATGACATGCAAGGTACCAAGGAACTTAATCATTAACATATTAAAATATTGGTTAAAATACTCAACTGATGTTTTATGTACAGAAAACACTAGATTTTCATTATAAAAGTGTTATATGTTGACATATGAGATCTATGTGACTCTTTGGAGAAAAATTATTTTGTTTTACAGTGGTAATGGGTATACATAATTTTTACTTGTTTATTCATTCAATAAAGGAACAAAAAAGTGATGCATAGATTACTCCTTTTGGGGAAATAAAAAAGCTATGTATTTGTCATAAAATGAGAATGGAATTTAAGCACAGCTGAAAAACTGTTTCAGTGCAACATCAGGTGAAGTTCAAGGATGATGAAGTAAATCAGATGTTCTGTCCAAATGAAACTAGACTTAGGAGACTCAGGAAAAATACGCCAGGATCAGGTGAGACAACATGATAACAAACAACCTTACAGTAAAAGACTGTGTACGTTGTTCCTCTGTTAAAGTTTCACCTTTGTTCTGCTATTTTTTCTATAGCAAGATTTAGATGTTTGTTGGCTTTTAATGATAACAACACCACTGATGAGTGTGTGAGGATAACAGTGATCAATTCAGTATGCTTAATTCTAAACAGTCGCACTCATGCAGATAGTAGGTTTTGTTGCAGTCTTGACATCTTGAAGACAGTTAAACTTAAGTTACTAGGTATAGAGCTTCTATAGGCTATTATACAACTTAGCATGCGTAATTGATCATTCATATTTACACTCTTGAGTCCTCTGCATTTGTACTCAAAGGGGTATATGCTATAATAGTTTACTCCATGTAGCTTTATTCTAGTATCATCAATAGTCCATGTTAGATAACAAAAATTGCTTCATAGTGTGTATTATTTTGCTATGTGAAGAGTGTATATATGTGTATATATTTACATAATATGTAAGTTTTCTGAACTATGTATTGTTAATATCTAATGACAGTAATATTAATGTAGTTTTCAAATTTGCTTACTTAAATTTGTTCTGTTCTGCACAAGGTACAATAAGCAAGAGCTGAAATAGTCAATATTTAGAATGTCAGACTGACTTACTACACATAAATATATCTTTAAATTGCAATTTAGTCACAATATTGTACAGAACTAAATTTCACCGTCAGTTTTTCTTGGGATAAAAATGAGAGCATAAATACATACAGGAGATTTAAAGAATATTTTTATTAAACTATATTAAAAAAATAATAGAGGGACTGCATGTTTAAAATTTGCTCCAGGGTAGAATTTTCAGCTGTACCTGGCACCTCGGCTTCTATGCAGTCTGCAGAGAGCTTAAGAATAGCATGAAGAATTCCCACTTACTGAAAGAAATAACTAAGGTAGCTACTAGATGCGCAGTGTGCTTAAATTCAGTAAAGAAGGAATTTTCTAGCTGTAGTCATGGGTCACTGCCTTCCAGTTGACTTCAAGTGTAAGAAGAGAAACATAATCGAAGAGTGCCTTAAAAATACCATCCTGCGTATTTGTGAGTTTGCATGAATACTAGAAGACTTTTACTATTCACCTATGTTTCTGCTGTGTATCTGCTTAACCACACAGTAGACAGAGAAATATAGAAAAACATGGTTATTTCCCTGTAATTTTCTATCAGATGGAAATGCAAACCCAGATTTCAAGGGACAAGAAGCTACCTTTACTGTTAATGATGGAAGGAATAAGGAGATACCAAAGTTTGCTTCAATCTTTAAATGGCTTTTTGGGCAAGTCTGCCTTTCTTCCACATCTGTAAAGGAGTTTTATAGAAAATGAACTCCCACTTTGGTTAGATACCTAGGCTTTGGATTACCCAAATATTTTTTTAATATGGAAATGACAGTAAAACCAGAGAGATGAGTAACCTTACCATTAGTGATCATAAATATTTAATTATACCATAAACGTCCAAATAGCTTGAACACATCATAGAAAATCTTCTCATAGTCATTGATAGATGTTCCTGAGAGGCAGGAGTTTGTTCAAGCATTGGTAGGCAAGGCAATACTTTTAACTTATCTTCTACTCCCCATACAATCCCATTTAGCAGAAAAGCTGTTGGGCCCAGTACTTTCTCCCTTTGTGGCTTTCCAAAGCTCAAAGCTGCAGGCATTCAGAGAGAAAGCTTAGTACCCTGCGAGCTTGAGGTGAGCATGGCAAATAACGATTTCATGGCTCTCAAAGAACCTTGCACAAGACAGAGGCGGGCAATTCTTTGGTGCTGCCAAGTCAAGCAGTTTAAGGGATTCTGCTAGCCAAAACTTAGCTGGTGATTTGTGAGTTTAAAAGTTGTGCTAGCTTTGCCTGTGATAGATTTAATTTTCTCCATAGTAGCTGGTATGGGGCTATGTTTTGGAACTGTGCTGGAAACAATGTTGATAATACAGCCATGTTTTAGCTACTGCTGAGCAGTGCTCACACAGAGTCAAGGGCTTCTCTGGTTCTCACCCCACCCCACCAGCCAGTGAACTGGAGGGGCACAAGAAGCTGGGGGAGGACACAGCCGGGACAGCTGACCCCAACTAACCAAAGGGGTATTCCATACCATATGGCATCATGCTCAGCATATAAAGTGGAGGGACGAAGGAAGGGGAGAATAAGAGTGATGGTGTTTGTATTCCCACGTAATTGCTCTGCATGATGCAGCCCTGCTTTCCTGGGGCTGGCTGAATACCTGCCTGTCAATGAAAAATAGTGAATTAATTCCTTGTTTTGCTTTGCTTGGGAGCGCAGCTTTTGTTTTACCTACTAATCTGTCTTTATCTTAACTCATGAGTTTTCTCACTTTCTACTCTTCTGACTCTCTCCCCCACCCCTCTGTGGTGGGAGTGAGCGATCAGCTGGGTGGTGCTTAGTTGCCATCTGGGGTTAAGGATGCAGACTGGGATCATGGCATCTAACTGCTTGTTTAGAACCATAAAGCCTACACACATTCTATTTCACTCAAGTAATCATGCTCACTGAGTCTCATAAGTGTATCTTGTTCAGTACTAAACCAACAACTGCATGTCTAACAAACTGGGAGAAACTAATATTGTACATATGATAAACTGTGAGAGAAAACAAGTACTACATAACTTATCCACAAGTTTAACAGAGATGTGAAATACCAGATGTAGAAAGAGATATTAAAATCTGCTATTTACTTTTCCTCAAAGGCTTTGTGATTGATCTTCCTGGATTTGGAAAAATAAATTGTTGGCAAAATACTTAGCATGTATTTCAGGCTTTGATAGATGAAGAGCTGCCAAAGTTGCTAAAAGTGTTTTGAGTCTCATGAAAGTACTGACAATTTTCTTGATAGGCTAAGTTTTTATTCAAGAATGCTATACATGTGAACAAAGTGGCACCTCTCATGGTGGTACCATACTTCAGGTTTTATTCTCTTCCATCAATCATAAGCAGTCAGTGATCTATTTGACACTGAAAATTTTGTAATGCTAAAAATAATTTAAGAGGGCTGCACATAAAATTCCTGTATGTCTGGATTAACCACATAATCAGCTCAAAAATGCCATAAGGAAAGTCTTGAAAGGTAACTGTAAAGCACAGCTACACACAAAACAGAGCCTGGAAGATCCCTGTTTAATAATAATAGGTCAAGAGCAAAGCAGATAATTGTTATTATTAGAAGATAATGGAAGTTAATAGCCTTTTTTTGCAAGAGTCAGTTGGATGCTGAAAGTACTAAATTAGGTCCTATTGATTCCTTGTCTTCATCAGGACTGCGCTGTAACAGATAGGATCAGTGACAATTATATTTAGGCTCAGTTGCTTCATCAATACTTTCCCTGCAGTCTTAATTAATGGCAGGAAGGTGAACGGCTCTAAAATTATCAGTGTTCTTTTAAACATTTCATTTAACTGCTTGTGGTGTGAAGAAATTTGATATTTCCAGGTTTATGGGTACATTTCTTACAGATCACATGACAACTAACCCTGCTGTTATTCAGGATAACATTCAATTAATTTCATTTCTGTTTAGTCTTGCTGAATGCTGTGCCCTGCAATTGGCAACCATTTGGTTCTTCTAAATGGCAAAGGTTGCTCTCTGCTTGAATTTTTTAAAGGTATGTTTATGTTGTCATTCTAAAGGTCTTGCTGTTGTGTCCAGGTCAGGCCTCTGAAACTAAGACAGCTGCTGAGATCACCTGCTTTCCAGGTCTGGTTCTAACTTGCTGCATTCTGTGCAGTAAAACAAGTAGCTTTTCCTCCAGCTGGTACGTACCAGCAGACGTTAGTACTGGATGAACACCTTCTGTTGTCAGTGAAATGCAGCTTAAATACAGTCAAAACTGTTTAACAGTACTCTATTCATCTGACTGCTTATACTGTATTCTCACACCTATGAATCTGAAGTACAGAGTTTGGAAGATCACTAGCCAAGCAATTGGGGTACCATACTCAATGATTAAAACTGCTCAAAGTCTCAAGAAAATAAATACATTAAAATTACAGATTGTTCTCATGTATCAGTATAGCTGCACCTGATAATCTACATGTCATATTATGTTAGATTCCATGTCAGTTGCAGCTACAGAAGGGCTTTTTTTCTGCATCATCTTCAAAGCAGAAACATACCTACTTTTCATACAACAGCTGTTAAATACCCTTCTGTAATTTCAGAATTCCAGTACACCACTTGCTAAAAAAAAATCAGTCCGGAAATTTCCAGTAATTTTGCAAATGAGGCTAATGTCAAGTAAATCAAGTCTTTTTCTGCCATGGAGTTAATGTCCCAGATAATTGTTTTTTAGACCTTCTGCCTAAGCACACTAATAGAAGGAACAGGAGCTGACAGAAGTGCAGAATTTTCAAACCAAAGTAAAACAAAGGAAGAAGACTATGTTATTCTATGAGGAAAGCTTATAATTCTCCTAGCACAAGACAGAAAATATTTATGATGCTGGAATATATTTACTGTATAGGTGCTACTCACTGCACAGGTATGAAAATCAGTATAACAACACACTTTGCAGGCTCACTCAGATTCTGATTAAGCCAATGAGAACCTGGTCATTAATTTCTGGGATATACACATGTTAAACATGCTCAGTGTTTTAGTGAAATTAGCATAACTACTCAAGTCTTGTGCTCCATGCCCAGGTATTTAGTCACACACATTGCTAAATTCATTCTTTATTGAAGAAAATGTTCTTATGCATGGTTTTCCCTCCCACATGAGTACTAGCCTTTTAGGGATCTACTAAGTCACACAATATTGGTGAGAGAAAATGCAGTGTCTAGCGGGGGCAGCAGTGTTTAGTAGCTGTTACAGTGACTGTGGAAAACACATCTGTTGGGCCCAAGTATTCAAAATACTTAGCTTCCACAGCTACTGTTTAGTTTGAGAGGAGATAGGACACTAAATAGCATTAAGACACTGGCTTTTAGTCTTTGTAATTCAGAGGAAAACTTAACTTGTAATAGCTGATACTTTCAATATCTCTAAAATACCTGTATATAAGATCCAGTTTTGCAAGACAATACAGTTTTAATCCCAGTAAAACGCAAATCCTTGTTGATTATTTCAATTGACACAATATTTACTGGGGTTATCAAAAAACTAATAAAAGCAGAAATATATCTGAAGTGTTGGCAGGTATATATTACTACTCTGTGACTAATTTTAATGATATAAATTGGGTAGTGGTCTTGATCTGATATTTTTGGATTGCTAAGTTTCCTAGAGATGAAATCTGTCTGTGACATTTTTTAAAAAAATAAATCTGTGCAATAAACGTAAAACCAGAATAGGTTTACCACTGAGTTGCAGTTCTGAAACTGACAAGACTCGGATCTCCTGCTTTTCTGTATTATTGGCAGTGACTTAAAATCAGTAATCATTAAAAACAGATCATGAAAAAAATTTCAATGCATGTTTTACAGTGAGTTTGACAAAACTTTTTCTCAAACAAATGAACTCACATTTGACACATTAAGAATGAGATCCAAAGACTTAGAATATGGGTGTAGATGTCTACATTTCCTCTCCCTGGTATTCCCTGCTCACTGACATTTTAACTTGGTAGGTAACTCCTTTGTAGGTGTAAAAGTGCCTGTGAGTATTCCGTTCTTTTTGCACCAGAACTGCTACCCGGGGTCCATAAATTTGGTGACACAGCATCTAACGTGGTCTCAGTTTGACAGGTCAGATTGCAATAAATTCAGTTCATGCCAGCAGAATAAGGGCCTCATCAAATACTTCTAGATTTCTGTGGATTAAATATTGGCAACTTACATAAGTAGAAGCAGTTATACCCTTTTGTATCATACCACAGTGGGTATATAAGGAACAAACATGTTTCTCTAACAATGGTTTCTGCTTATTTTAGCTGGACAAGATATTTGCAAAACACCCGTTCGACTTGTGAACTAACAGTTGAGCCATTTAGTTGCAACACCAATTCAATTATAGTAGATATCATGGTTAACGTGACCAGGCTGGTTTAATTTGTTTGTAAAAGTCCTCAGTACCTCAGCAGGATAAGATAGTCCAGGTATTTAATAGTGTTGGCAGAAGGCAAATTACATATCATATAGATTTAACATGTGACAAATCATGACTGGCATTGAACCCTACACTAAAGAACTTTTAAGTCATAGTCTAATCTAAAAAGATATATTTCACCTTTAGGTTTTACCTTTTCATATCAAGTACAGAGTGTTATAAGTGAGACATGTAAAATTTGTAGGTACGAAACAGAAATGCAGAAACTGAAAAAAACTACCATTTTAAGTATACATACATACTCAGAAGACACTTATAGTCTTAATTATCATCGGTTCTGACTATGAAAACAGAGGGTTTACTATATTTGTGAATCAGACTACATTTCATCATGTTCCACAATAATAAAAATGGAGCTAATAATAATTTTAAAAGGTACCTGGAATTAATTTTCTTAACTTAAAATCAAATCAAAGTGACCCAGAATTGATTTTCAGAAAGCCTGCATTTTGTTACTACCATGGTAAAATGCATCAAAAAATCAACTTGATTTGAAGCTGTGATAAAGTTCCCTGCAGTGCTGCTATATTTATATTCATGAAGATGCCATTAGGAGCTAGAATTTATTCAAAGTGCCAGAAGACCTTTAAGAATGTCTTATGCTAAACATGCAATAATTAAGGAGGTCTCAGCTTTTCCACAAAGCTTCCTCATTTTCATTAGTTCAGGAAAGGATTTACAGGTCTTCACCAGAGATAAAAACCATAATCAAATAATAAAAATAGCTCAATGTAGCTGAAAACAATATTCATGGTGAAGTAAATTGAGAATTCATGGGCTGACCTAAATCCGGATTGCCTGAATTTAAGATTGTCATAGACATCTCTGTTACAGATCTGCCACTTGATTGCATCATTGTAAAGTTTTTTTTTTTCCATCCGTAAATGCTGTGAGGAGCTAGAACAGCAGGTCAGGTGAAACTTAAGGACAAGGTAGGGAACTTTAAGGCCAGTAATGATGCTATTAGATCTTGATAATGCCTCATTCTGCTTTTCTCACATTAGAGTAGGAATATGCTTACCATCTTCGGGTATAGTTACTTTCTTTTACTTTCCCATTTTCCTAGTTTCTGTTGCTCACTCAATTATTAGTTACAGTAGGTTTATTCTTTAAACTTCACAATCAACATAGTCCACATAACTCTCCATGGAACAGCCTGAATAGAAAACTGCCTGTGAATAAAGAAATCTATTTACAAAGTCATTAGTTGAACTGCCAGCAAACTGGCCTAAGTGGCGACCGGCATGGTATCAGTTACAAAATTATCTAGCCTAAAGGTGTAGTCATTCCATAGCCAAGTATTTGTTTTCAAATGTTCTAGAAAAAGAAGGGCATCTTGGAAGGATCAGCAGCTTGCTCAAGCTGACCCTGCATGAACACAAGGGTTGGAACAAAAGATCTCAGGAGGTGCCTGCCAACCTCAGCCATTCTTTGACTCCATAATACAGGATTCTTATGGTACAGCAGTGGCTTAGCTTATGTTCAGACGCTAGTTCATGTACAGTTTCAGTACACTTTCAGACATATTAGTAAGCATTTTCTAGTCAGTAGATTATAACAGTAATGCCAGGTCAACCCCTAAACATACAACAAAAAGAATTTTAAGTAATTTATGTGAAGTTTTATTTTTTAACTAGCTCCTCATAGCAAGAATGGAAATAAATATTATGCTGTGGAATGAAACATCCTGGGCTTTTTTGTTTAGTTCATTTGGTTTGGGGTCTTTTGTGTCCTTTTTGTCTTTCCAGTGCAATGGATCCTCCCTTTCCTTCTACAGGACTCCTTCATATCTTATTGAATAAATGGGATGTATTAAATTGTTCTAAAGTCTTTTTAGAGCCATAGAGATCTCATTTCTAACTATTTTTTCCCAGCTCTGATGCATTTACAATGTGCACTTCTCAACAGACAGCTTAACCACTGGGATTTTAATCTATTTATGAAATATGACATTTCAGGTACAATAATTTTAAATTACTCCCCACTCCCACTCCCCACCCCCCTTCTGGAGCGGTGGTGAGATTTTGAATATATCCCAAACCTGTGCTCTGTGTAGAGATTTAACAAAAATCATGTATAAAATAAGAAATTTAACACACCTGGCATAATGAGACCTTCCTGTGATCAGTTTCTTCTGTTGTATACCACTGCTTTGTCACTGGAGTTAATGCAAAGATGCCAGACTCACTGCAGTGGTACCTGAAGATTTTCCAATGTGAAGGTCTTAACCATGGAGAAATCATTTGATTTACTTCTGTAACAGAACCTGCTACTTACAAGATAGTTCTCTTGAGGCAAAACTGAATATATCTTTTCCCCAAATTTGACCTTTTTCCATGACCTTGTACTCTTAAAATCTCTGTGATTATTATTTTTTCTCTACACCTAGTTTGAATCTTTCCATTACTTACAGCTCCTGTAAAGAAACACATAAATATTTTAGTAAAGTGTAATCTTTTATATAGCTTCAGCTTCATAATTTTATTTGATGCATGAACTCGTAATATGTATCTTGTATTAGTATCTAAGCTGTTACCCACTCTGCCAGATTTCCCAGCAAAGTGTTTGAATCAAATCAGAATTCTTATAAAAAACCACTTTAAAACAAACCTGTGAAATTTCTGTTCTCCACAGAGACCATTATGTCCAATTTAAATCTCTAGACCTTGTACATCATACTCATCTTTATGTATACGATATGTTACAAAAGTTGCATAAAACCACAATCACCTGTTTTCTATTAATCTTTAGCAATTACCAGAGGGGAAACCATAACTCTTAATTCATTAAATGTTTTTAAATGCCTTCACAGATGAAGTCCTTTCTTGCTAAGGAGAAGCAGAAAAAAACCAGTAAGTCTTAAACATGCTTTTCTGCTGCTTATAGAAGTCTTTTTGTTGGATATGTACTAATTCAGATTAAAGTAGGCTTATGGCACAGTATGAAACAATTCTTAGCCAAACCAGGACTAATAACTGTAGGGGACATGAGAGCTTGCCCATAGAAGAATTTCACACCTCAAGACACTGGAGCAGGCTGCTCAGAGAGGTTGTGGATGGCCCATGCCTGGAAGTGTTCAGGGCCAGGCTGGATGGGGCTTTGAGCAACCTGGTCTGGTGGAAGGTGTCCCTGCCCATGACAGGGAGGCTGGGACTAAATGATCTTCTCCAACCCAAACCATTCTACGATTCTATGTTTTATTTTAGTGTGGAGATAAGTCAATGACTGGAGAACTTCCCTGGAGTGCTTACATACTGTTAAGGTAAACAAAGACCTGGATGTCATTCATCATATTCCCAGTGATTGCTGTAACTATAACTACAAGGTGTTTATCACAACATTTAGTGCTCTCTTTCCCTCCATCGTCGCGCATATCCTTCTCTCACAGGCACACCTGGGAGACAATACATATCCACATGTCTTTCTCTTGCGGGAATGCTTGGTTCCCTGTTCTTCCCTTCTGTACTTACTGAACGAAGATTTCCAAACCATAATCACAAACTACCAGCAACAGAAAGGCTATAAACTGCTACAGACAGATTTTTTAAAAAGCATATATTGCAACACTCCACCTACAATTCAGATACAGGAAATCACTTTGTGCACCTGCAGCCATTGCCACTTTGATGAGCTTATCTTCTCAAATATTGATAGTAAACAAATGAACAAAAAACTTAAACTAGTGTGTTAGGCCAGTCATTTTATTAAAAAAGCATCTACTTTATGCAAAATGTATTAGAATAGTAAGTATTTAAAAAATACTTAGCAAAACCATCAGTGTTTATAGACGCCAGAGTTCCTGAAAGTATGAAAATGATCAAAAGTGTTTACATCTGGCTATAAACACTGGGTCTTTCCTTTTTAAATAAGATTCCAATATACCCATAAAAAAATACATCATAACGTAAATGTACCATAAAGTCCTCTGATATGTTGGACACTCTATCACTACTGCATAGTTGTCTAGCATATTGACAGCCTTGAATGCATACATATACAATGAATTATATTAGCACACAGTAGCTCATTGAGACAAGTTTCAAGAAAATTCAGCAATAGTAGATATTTAATATTATGTAGTAAATAGTAGATATTATGAAAGAAAAAATCTTAAGGTATCTTTGATTAAGTGGTCTTATAAACTCTGAGCCAGAAAGTTTGTTGACATTGAATTTTATCAGTCTGTGAGAAATAAATTTTAAAGCAAGTGTCATATCAAGGGGAACTTCCTGAGCTGCTGTTAATAAAAGTGAAACAAACCCTTCTCCCTTCAAAACAGCAAACTAACCCATGGCTATCATTTTTTTCAGCAAGTCTGGGAAATTTATGGCAGTTACTATAATTGAGAATGCTTTGATAATTAGAAAAAAAAAAGGCAATAACATTAGGAAAACTTCTCACTAGACTTTTTTTCAGCCTTCAACTGCTTCATGGACTATTAAATAATATCAGTTAATTCACATCTGGAAAGATTAGTCTTTTAATTATATTAACAGTATTCCTTGGGAGAAAACTCATCTTCATATATATTGAAAACAGTAACAATTACTTTAGCTCACATAACTTTTCTGCCAACAGCAAGATCCATTCATTCACTCACTTCTAATCTTTTGCTTTATTGTAAGTTAAACTCAACTTTAAAAAGCTGGCCTTATTCAAGGACCTGGATTAGGATTTCTGTGTCCTCTATTGAATGCAGTACTCCTGTGCAATGCAAGACTCCTTGGGATACCTGGAGAAATTGTACTCAAAACCTAAATAAGACCTGGAAGCTTCTATTATCTCAACATTGTTATTATCCTGAGGAAAAAAAACCCAAATTGTTGCTTTAAATTCAGAAACCAGTACCTGAAATCTCTCATAACTTTGAAGTGGTTGTTGAAAACCTTTAACCAGAATATATGTTTCATTTAATTTTTTACTGCAGTGAGTTAATAACCATTATCCACACTCTAATTCCAGGCTGTTTTAAGAGAACTTCCATTTACAATCCACCTAAAGAAAATTTCCAGCTCTGCAGATGCATCTGAGAAAGAATTGCTCATTATCTTTTCAAGGTTTCAGGGGTTTAAGATGAAACAGGAATCACTGTAATAGTCAGCTGATTTGTGGGAAAGGATCAATAGACTGTGGGAGAAAAAGAAAACACTCAGAATAAAAGCAAGAAAGTAATGTTGGGCCAAGGCTGAAAAAAGAAACAAAGAAAAAGAATTCTTTTTCTACCTGGAGAAAATTATAAACAGCAATAAAGGCAGATGAAAGTAGCGGGTGATCTCCACATGTAAGGGAGTTGTGACACACATGCAAGTGGGAGAGAGTGTGAATGAGTGAAAATAAGAAACCAGGAAGAATACATGACATAAGTATTATTTTCTCTAGCACTGAGCATGGTAAAACAATGTCCTCTTAATGCTTTGACCAGACATTCAAACTCCCACTGTGAAAAGCCTGCCTTTTAAACAGATTTAACAGTGTAGACTGTTTTCAGGCCTCACATCACTCTGCGCTTACACCATTTTTGGTCTGTATGAGAGAAATGGTATGTAGTCTTATGTTAGAAGTCAAGAAGAGATTAAAAGAACAGATGCTTAGTGCTTATTTTAATCATTCTAACTAGCGGCTGTTGGGTTTGGAACCTTTTTCAGGATATTCCCTTTGTGGACACTACTATGTCACCAAAGCAGAGTTCTACTTGTCCAATTCTGTCACATTTGTGTCTCATGCACCCTTGAGATGAGGATATATGGACAGAAAATAAGTTTTGTATAGTTTGTTTATATGAGCCACACTGAATATTTAAATATCTTGTAATGCGAATGTGAGGTTGTACACAAAATGTATTAGTGTGCTGGGATGTGGCCAATGTTATTTTGCTTTGCCAGAGATAATGGTACAAGATTATTTGCCTTGTTTGGCTGTTGTACAAAACCCGTGTATTTAGGGAGCTTGTATTGGGGGGTGGGGGGTGGGGGTGAGAGGGGGGGGTGTAGCAGGGAGAAAAAAATAATTACCTACTTTCATTTGAAAAAGCAAGACTGAAATGTACAGGAGAAAAATATAAAGAAAGTACTGAAAAATCTTAGTTCTCCTTTTAACATACAGAATACAGTTTGCATTGATAATTTTGTGGTAAGAAAATACATGTCTAATTAATACATAAGAATGCAGTGTTTTTCTTTGTATTTCATTGCTAATTTCATTTATTAACTGTCAGAAGATCTAGGCTTTTTATATGTAAGCTTCCCATCTGCACAAAAAAATCTAGGCCACAAATACCAGTACTTGGATACGTGAACATGGCAATGTAAGCAATTAGATATGCAAACATTCTTATAATGCCTTTCATACAGATGACAATAATTAAAACAAGTGAATCAACAGGGTTTTTTCATCTCAGTCACAGATGAAGATAATAGCAATAATGTCTGAACTAAGAAGAGGAAACAAAGGAAACACAGAAGCTCTGCGCAGATTTCTTGCCTTTGATGATTAATATTTTGTTTAGGTGCAAGTATGTTTTTCCAGTTCGTAAGCCCCTAGAAAGATATTTGATGTAATACTCCATAGTAGTACAAATAAAGTTTCCCTTCTGACATTTCAGTGGGCTGTTGAAGGTCTTGCATGAGGTACTAAAGATTTCACAATCTTTTGATGCAAGTTTGTGAAGCTCTGTTGCAGAAATGGATAAAGCATTGTCAGACTGCACTGTCAGAAAGTGCTGTTGCTCGCAGATTTGTCAAATCAAGAGCGTCTGTTTTTTCTGTGTGCCTTTTCACAATGATAAATTTCATTTCAATGCCTAATCAATCTTTTTTATCCCCTTGACAAAATTAACATTATTTACTTTTCCTTCTTTGCTTTCTAGATTCCACAAAACATGCTGAGGTGTAGATTCATGCACAATATACATAAATTTAACAGATATCACAGCATAAATGGTTATTTGATCATTTAGTTTAGTAAATATGGCTACCAATAACTCACAGGTCTTTCATAACTCAGAATTGCACAGTTTTCCTTTGTGCACAGAATGATTAGCTCTTGTCACTCAGGGACATAGCACACGAGCACTACATCTTCTGAAAGAGAAACACTGTGCTGCCTCTGGAAAGTTCGCATTTTCTTACCCTCCTAAGCTACCTGGTCATTATAATGTAGAACATTTCCATCTGGCATTCTGTCTTTTTTTTATTAGTTTTTCTTTTTTCTTTTTTTTTTTCCCCTCTGCAAAGATACAAACCTAAAAAGAAATGAAAAAAAAAAACAAACCCTCCCAAACAAACCCACATGATCTTGATATATGGTACAATTGCTCTGGCCTGAACATTTCAGAAGAGAACAAAAAGAAGAAAGTTTGAAAAGTTTGAAAAAACAGTACAAATCATAGCCAACTAAGTCACACAAAGAGCAGCTGTGATGCAGTCATCTTGTAACATGACAAAATTTTTATGCGTTGGTGAGGAAAATAGTAACCTGTCACAATAGTGCTGAGTAAATACAGAATAAAAGAAGAGGTAGAATGCTTTTACACAGTAAAGCCATTCTGAGAATAATGATTTTTAAAAATTGTAATATCAAGAATTGGGACAGGTTCATGTATTCCATGATTTGTAACAGTGTAATGAACAAGGTGATTTAAATAATAGGTTGATTCAAGACTTAAAACAAATCAAAAAGAAGCTCTGGAAGTTCAGGAAAGAGAACTCCAATACTTTTAATGGTCACAACACATGTGATCCTAACAATGAAGGAACAGCCAGTAAGTCAGTCACCAGAAAGTAGGAAATGACAGCCTTCTAAGAAAATGCACTGAATAAAAAAGAGGCTTAGGTCAAGATGGAAAAGCACCTCTTTCTTTGCCTTAATATCTAGACCATCTCAATGACATTTCATATGTTCTAATAGGCATTTTTGAGACACGGTTATGGGAAAGTAGTTCACTTATCAGTTTCCTAGAAACTAAGATACCAACAGCCTAAGAACCATAGCAAAGTTTTTCTCTTTGATTGCCTTGTTAGTCTCATAAACTCCAAATGTTGCCCTTTTAAAGGGTTTCCCTGACACATTGAGAGATATAGAAGGTTCCTGATGTTTTGTGACACTACATTTAATAGAAATAGCACAATTTTTTCCTACAGCTCAATATAATTCAGAAGGCAAAATTAATTAAAAAGAACAGCACTGTGGCTGAGGATGATACAAATTGCTATTATAAGGACATATTTAATATCAGGCAGTAAAGTTAATAATGAAAACTTTAAGACTTCAGAGAAGAAGCCTTTTCATTCCCTAGCAGACTTACTACATTAGGTCCTTGATCCTCATATAGACACAAGATGCTACTGTATTTATTATAAGCAACATAGAAACCTTATTAATTCTTGATCCCAGAGGTTCACTGCTACAAGAAAATGCATTTTCACAGGACAGTGACATTAAATTTAAGATTATATAATTCAAATGAGGAAGATTTTAATGCCTTATACACAATTAAAATGTCTCAAATCCAGTAGGAGCACTAGATTTTATGCTTTGTTTAGGTGAATCACTGTGACAATCACAGATTAGAAAAGTTACACATAACATTTTTAACCAACTTTTTGACACACATATCAATAATATTTGTTTGCAGTTTACACAGATATGGAGCACATATGAAAACTTCCAATGTAATTTTGCCATATTTTGTACTTTATATTTGTAACAGCAGAATGGAACTGAGAAAAGATTCAGGAGATACAAGAGAAGTGCACAGATGTATTGAACAGTCTTGAGAGGAGGGACAAGCTCAGCCGTGACAGTAAGAAAGGAATTGTTTAACCGAGGTGGCCTTGGGTGGGGATGGGAGAGGGGCTGTTTTAATGCTATTGCTGGCACGTCAGCCATATAGCACTTATGTTATGGTATAGTTTTGTGCTGGTTTAGTCTAGCTAAGGATATTCTTTGGTGTCCTCTACACAAGATTTTATACTTGGCACAGCATACTAGGGTATAATAGGATAAGCATATGTGATTCCATTTATTCAAAATTAATGAATTCATAAATGAAACACTTGACAGCACACACATCAGGTTTGAAGTCCTCTTGTAAAAAAAAAAAAAAAAAAAAGAAATCTGTTGGTCAGAATAAAGGCTGATTGCTGAATGAGCAACTGTGTTATGTACAAGTCATTCCTCAATACATCAAAAATCCATATTACTGTCCTACATTTTAGAAAATCCTGACAGCTGCCTTTATATATTTTATAACAACTGAAAAAAAAAAGTCTGTGAAGGGAATAAGAAAATATAATATCTCTAATTTTTTTCATTGCATATGAAAATAGTATATGTGAATTTAGTTATATAAGTCACTATGCAGGAAAATACTTAAACTTTTTCAGCATTTTAACAATATTTTGAGACATATATTTGTATTCTTCAGCTTACATGACCATATTTTTCAAGTATACCTTAATATTAAAATGGAGTGTTTCAGAAAATTGCAGCAGCTGCATCCTAAAATAAAATTCTTACAGTTACTTACAATAATTGATTAAAGAAATATCTGTGATTATGTAGATTTATTTTTTCTAAATAAAAAGTTTTGGGTGTTAACTGTGAGGCTTTAAATTATCCACTAAGTGGAATTCTAAAAGCCAGATTCCTATCAAAGTCAGTTTCATTAACACAAAATACAGATTCAAATAAGAAGTAATTAAAATATCATTAATCAGATAAAATTGATGATACATGGAAGTTACTTAGCCTTTGTTGAACCTGATCAGAGAATAACTACATATATTGGAAATGTCAAAAGTTTGGCATTTAGTACCTGTATCTAAATCTTTCAGCATAATTGGCCTAAACATCTCCATTGTATTCCAGTTTCAGTTCACCAGATGTCTGCATTTTGCCACACAGTTGTATTTTACGTTTGTGTTTTGCTCTCACTCAAGCAATACTAAAAGTTACTTTTCCTTCTGAGATAATGAAAAATGCATCAATAGTCAAAATAAAACAATAAACTGTAAGCAATGGTATTGACAAATCACAAAACCACAGACAGCAAGTTCTGTACATCAGGCTGATGGCACTTACCCAGGTAAGTGTCATATACATTTATTCGTTCCACTGAAGAAATGCCAATATCAAACAGGTGCTGGTGAAAGGGGCTAAGACACTGCTTGTGTCTTTCAGTGCCATGGTGGGTGTCCAGGGAGTTCCTGAACAAGTGTCAGCCAAGTCAGCTCTGGAGCTGGAGCAGTGTAGCTGCACCAGCCTTGTAGCTTTTGCTCTGGTCACTATTAATCTCTAGGGGCAAAACTGACAGCTGACAGAATTTTACTTTTTGAGGACTCTGGCTAGCATTTCTGAGCTCTGCTATGAAGTACCGGCTTGCTCAAATTAGTCTAAAACAAGGTGAACCAACATGAATTTACACAGTACAAAGTGTGAGCCAACTCTGATTTGTCTACCATGCCCTGGATTAAAGTAGAGCTATTTATAGCCTTTGCAAGTCAACTTTTCAGTCCTCAGTCATTAAATATTCAGTTTATTACATAACATTAGTGAACCAACTGAATTTGAGCCACATTATGCAAAAAAGCATGCTTTCCCCCAAATCACCACATCCTAAGAAAGTGCCACAAAGGCTAGGGGGGAAAAAAAATAGATTACAAGCACAGTGACACTCAGGAAACATTTCATAAACCTGATAAATTTTGTAAACTAAGCATCATTTACAGAAGAAAGGAACTACTGCATGGAACCATTTGCTGGGACCTCAAATCAGGAACCTGAATTGAAATGGGATGGCAGGAAACTGTAGTGGGCAGCAGACCATCATTCTCTAAAAATTCCTACTGCTCTTTCTCAAGTAACAAGTTTCTGGAAGTGGATGCATAGTAAGACATCATGTATTACTAGAAATTTAATCACATTGATAGACAGGAGGTTTATCATATTAGTGACAAAGGATCAAACCCCACATTCATCAGCATGTGGTAATTATCCAGATGGTAAATTCTACCTTCAGATGATGCATTGTAAATAGTTCATTCTTCCAGAGGCAGGGGGAACTATGTTTTCATCCAAAGAGGTCTAAATCTGCAAGTCTTTCTTTTACACAGATGTTGTCTGCTAAAACCTTTTAAATTTTACCATGCCTTTATTCAAAGGAAAAACATACTACAATAAAACTGGTTGAAAACTGAATTATTGTTAAAATTTCTGAACTGCCATTTTTGATACATATACATTACATACACTACTATCTATTACTCAATTTTGCTTATAGTGATGATCCTATCATTTCTCTTGAGCTGCAGTATGCCTGCAAAAAGTGTTTGACATATTTTATGAAAGATATAGCTGAAATTTGTACACAGAAATGTAAGCAGACAACATAAAGTAAGAATCGAACAACAGAAAGAAATGCAGATTAGTATTGCCCAATTTATGAACAGTATATTACATAACTGAGACACAGCAATTACCATTTAAAAAATCATTCCGTCTCTGAGTGCAGGTAAGGACAGTGAAGAGACTTTACTGGGACTGCTTCCTATGTTTGTGTCTCTAAGCCAAAATGCAGCAGCTGTTCAAGTCCATATACAGTTTTCCCAAAGAAGCACAGTAGTTCTTTGAGATATCTCAATGTTACTCAACCTTGCCAGAGTCAAAGTCAATACTTCCCTAACATTTTAAAGTACCAAGCTGTTACCTTGACAGTTTCTCACTTCTTTGCAAATATTCTTCTGTGGCTAATAATAGTGCTTTTAAAAACATATGTTTTAAATACATACAAATAAAACTGTTTTGAAACTTCATCTTAGTCTTCCTTAGTGTTATGCACCAGTATGATATCATTAAGGTGAACAATACAATATGCAATTTTCTATCTTTTCTTAGCACATCTAATATCAAAATACTTTATAACGATAAAGTTAATAAAAAGCTTAATTTAACTAAAACGATCTTTCAATCTTTACACACTGTGCTTTTGAATTTAGATTCATTTTTCCAATACTTATACTGATAAGGGACTGTATAAAACAAGTCCAATGTATGACTACTAGCTAGCATTTGTGAAACAAATTTCCTGTTCAGTGACTAATACTGTACAACTTATTCAGGTCTTTATGATATACTAGCATAACAGTAGCAGCAACAACAACAGCAACAAATCAACAAAAAAAGGTCCAAAAAACACATTCTTGACAATATGTGTATCTCATAAAATCTTTATTATTTATGAATGAAAATTAAATGTCAAAATTAAAAGTCAAGTGCCCTCAGCAACTGAATCAGGGTAATTTAACTTTTCTATATAGAAATGACATTGTCCAAGTTTTTATAACACTATGAATCTCCACTTAGCAGAGGAACTAATTTAGTTTTCCTGTACTAAGAACAACTAATTTGAAACAAACAAAAGTAACACTGTAGAGAGTAGATGGTTGGAGCACATTAAAAATGTATTTTATCTGACACTCGGTGGAATGAGTGTTCTTTTGATAGCACACAGTAAGTGCTTATTAAGGAGTTGGTAAATTTACACTGCATATTGATTAGAGTTCAAAACTGGGAATTAATGAAAATTTGAGGGGAAAAAAAAAGTGTAGGAAGCCTTTGTAATACACAAAGAGAAATATAGAATTGATTTTTTTTCAGTAAAAAAACAGTAAGGGAATGACCTCACAACCTTTAAATGACATGGATAGCTGAATGTTTATTCAATTGATACCCAATGAATAAACAGAGAAATAAAAACACTAGAACTATTTTTAGGAAGAATAGAAAACTCTTTTTTTTTTTTTAAGTTATCTTGATTTCATTCTATTTAGTGGAATATATAGGATAGTACCTCTCCAATATGGTAATATACTTTATTTTTTTTTATTAAGACAAAATCTTGGCCATACTTAAGAATGACGTAAATCTGAGAAAAAAAGACTTTTTGCCTTAGTATACTTGTTCAAATTGATGGGCTTGCATACATTTCTTAAGACAGAGTTCTTATGGGTTTTAGGACTCTTTTAAGGGAAGACATAATATATAGTTAGTACTATAGAGGAAACATAATCCATCACTCCTGTTTTTAAAATTCCAGAAATATATGAAAGCCATAAAGTAACAGTACTGTATCACACCAGACCCTGGTCTGTGGATGTTTATGTTAATCATTATATGTTAAAGACAGAAGGTCTGGTTTTCACCCTGCAGCTTCAGATATACTACTTTACAATGTAACAATCTCCTCTGGCTTGAAAGAGTGCTGATATCTCTTACCATGAAAGGCAATAAATATGTATTTTCAATGATAGTAGCATTATTTCTCATAAGCAAAGCATAGGGAAACACCATAGCAACACACACACACACACACCAAAAAAAAAAAAAAAAAAAAAAAAGTCAGAGAAATTTGTCATGTTGGACCACTTGGAAATTGACATCAGGAGCTCTGCAAACAGGGCATACAAATGGGGAGATATGTCTGAAAGGAGTGCTGTGACACTTTGCATGGCATCCCAATGATGCTATCCAACTATCTAGAAAAGACAGGAGAATCTTCAACAGCACATTTGTTGACCTAGTGAATTGTGTTTTAAGCTAACAAATTTGGAGGTAGTGTCCAAGCTGTGACACCTGTATGTTCATAATCAACAGTATGGGTGATTGTACCTATCAGAGCCGTCAGGAGTGCTCCTCAACCCCTAAGACAAGAACCCTAAGAGCAGCTGCCTCAGGTGAAGGTATATCAATGCACATAATCTGGGAAACAAACAGGAGGAACTGGAGCTCCATCTGACAGTTATGGTTTCATAAGAACCACAGAAGCTTTGAAAACTCATATGACTGGAAACCACATTGGCTACAAACTCTAGGCAAGATAGGAAGTGAGGAAGAGGAGGTGGTGTTTATGTAAAAGAAAAATTTGACTGTATAGATGTAGGTTATATCAAATGCGTTTGGATCAAGATTAAAAGGTTCATCACCAAGGGGGATCTTACATATTTGTTACCAGCCTTCCCATCAGGATGATGAGGCCAACAAAACTGTGATTGCTCAAAGAAGTCTTGAGCCAACAGAACTTGGTCATCATGGGTGGCTTCTGTTACCTGGACATTTGTTGAAAAACAACACAGCAGTGCACAGGTCATCCTGGAATGTGTTGAGGACTGCTTCCTGCTACAGACATTGGACATGCTGACTAGGAACAGCTCATTGCTATAGTCACCGCTCACATGCCAAGAAGACTTTACAGTATAAGTACCGATGGCAGCCTTGGATTCAGTAATCATGACACTGAGGATTTTAAGATACTAATGAGCACACTGAAGACCAATCCACAGTGGTACAGTACCCTTGGATTTTGCAAGAGGCAACCTCAATATGCTCAGTTCCCAGCTGTGAGGGATTCCACGCTTGGTGTTCATGATGTGCAAAGAAGATTGTGAGTGTTGGGAGTTATTCAAGAATAGCTTCCTGAAAGCACAAGAACAGTCCACCCCCTTCCAAGGGGAAGAAGGAAGGCATAACAAGTGATGATCCTGGCTTAAAAATGAGGTGTTGGGTTTTTTTCCTTAAAAACAAAAATTGAAGCATACCAGCTATGGAAAGGACAAATAATCATCAAGAACTACAGAAACCTTACTAGGGCATGCAGAGACGCAGTCAGGAAGGCTAAGGCTTAGCTAGAACTGAAACTGGCCAAAGATGACAATAACAACAAGAAAGGGTTCTTCAGATAGGTGAGCAATAAGCAGAAACACAGGGAATACACCAGCCCAATGCAAAGCGGGGCAGAGAAACCAGTCACAGATAATGCTGACAAGGCAGAGGTTCTCCATACCTTCTTTGCCTATGTCTTTACTGGCATAGCTGGACCCCTTATCGCAGGATCAAGTAGCTCGAACAACTCATGTGTTGACCAACCAGGAGCAGAGGAATGGATTGTCTGTGGACTCTTAAAGTGCTCAGCCCATATAAATCTATGGGCCTGGATGGAGTCCACCCCAGGGTGTAACAGACAAGTGACTGACTTTGTTGCAAGGCCACTGTCTCTAATGTTTGAAAAGTTTTGGAGATCAGGGGACATCCATGATGACTGGAAGATGACAAATATTATACCAATCTACTAGAAGGGCTCAAAAGAGGACCCAGGAAACTAGACACCCATTAATCTGACTTCAATCTTTGACAAGGTAATAGGACAAGTCCTGTTAGAAACCATAGCAAGTCAGATTAAACAGTTGATTGCGAAAAGCTAACATAGATTTACTAAGGCAAATCATGTCAGACCAACCCGCTCACCTTCTGCAACAAAGGAACACTTTCCATTGACATGGGGAGAGCAGTGCATATTGTTTACCTGGCCTTCAGGAAAATGTTCAATGACATTTCGCACAGTTTCCTCCTGGACAAACCTGCAAAATACAGATTAGATTGGTGGTCTGCGAGATAAGGGGGCAAATGGCTAACAGGCCATGATGACAGGTGTTGATCAGTACTTATTATTCAGAATGGCAGCATGTCACAAGTAGGATATCGCAGGGACTTCTGCTGGGCCCTGTGCTGTTCACCATCTTCATAGACAATCTGCATGATGGGGATGAAAACCAAGTTTGCTGATGACAACAAAGTGGGTGGTAAGGTCAAAATGTCGGAAGGGAGAGCCATCCTACAGAGAAGCCCAGGCAGGCTGGAAGAGTGGAAGTTAACAAAGCCAAGTGCAAGGTCCTGCACCTGGGGTGACATAGCCAAAGAGCCCAGGACAGGCTGGCATCTGTGCTGCTTCTGAGGCACCTCGCAGAAAGGGACCTGGGAGTCCCGGTGCACAACAAGCTGAACCTGAGTCAGCTGTGCGCTGCTACAGCAACACAGTCAAATTGGATCTTGGCTGCTGCTGCAGAAGCATTACTAGCATAGCCATGATCATCCCACCCTACTCAGTGCTTGTCAGGCTGCATCTGGAGTATTGTGTCCAGTTCTGGTCCCCACAGTTCAAAAAAGATGCAGGCAGACGGGAGAGGCTCCAAAGGAGGGCCACAAAGATGATCAAAAGGCTGGAGAACCTGCCTTATGAGGAAAGACTGAAGCAGGTAATGTCTCTTTGCCCTGGAGAAGACAAGCCTCCAGGGGACCTCATCGCAGCATCACCATATTTACAGAGCAGCTACAAAGGGAATACAGGCTCTCCCTTCTCAAAAAGCCACATGGAAAGAACAAGGGGCAACGTACAACTTGCACTGGGAGAGGTTTCATCTTGATATATGGAGGTTTATTTTTTTTCTCCAGTGAGAACAAACTGTCACTGGAACAACCTCTTCATGGATAGGTAGAGTTCTCATCAGTGGAGGTTTTCAAGATGCAATTGGAGAGAATGCTAGATAATCTCACCTAGTTTTTTGTTTTTTTGTTTTTTTGTTTTTTTTTTTTCCCACAAAAGGTTGGACCAGAAGATCTTCTGAGGTCCTTTCAATTTTGGGCTGTTCTGATTCTATTCTATTGTCTCCCTGAGTCAGGACATTGGGACTGAGTATGTATGTGTCTCATGAATTAGAAAGCAACATAGTACCTGAATATTATCCCTCTATCCTGTGAAATAAACTATTTAAAGGAAAGTAAACGTATGTTCACTCCTTGTTCCAGGCTGTATTCGATTGGAGAAAAGGAAATAGTACAAACTAGCTTATAGTAGATAATACCTCGCACCACTTTTGTAACTGTAGCTGTGGTCTGCATTCCCTTTTTAAAGCCCCTACCTTTCAAACAAATTCACTCTTTCCAGAAAATTTTCAAAGTTAATTTACAACGTTTTGGCACCTTTAGCTCAAACAGTTTTGGAAATACTGCACATATGTGCTGAAGAAGGAAAATCAATTTCAAGTAAAGTACTATATTCACAGTATTTCAGCAGGGGAAGAAAAACAAAGCAATTACTTTGTTCTTCCTTAAAGTGAAATGACCAAAACCAACTTTGGATTGGCATTATACAACAATATATAGACAAGTGTTTCAGAACCAAATTTCACAAGTGTTTACACCATTTGAAATAACTACAATAATTATTTCCAAAATTTTAGCCGTAATATGTCACAATATAAAAATTTAATAGTACTCATGTAATTCCAAAGTTGTATAATTATACTGGAAGCCTTTAATCCTCATCTTTTCTTTTAGGTAAGAATCCAGTAAATAAATAAAAAAAAGAAGGGAAAAAAGACTGAGAGATTCTCAATGTCATGACAGCAAATTTGTGCTTGTTTTATGCTGGTTTCTATGACTACATGTTAATCTCTTCAGCATGGGAGCACCCAAACAAAAAAATAGAGTAGTGAAGCATCTGAAAGACTACCTCCAGCTAGGGAGGATGTGAAGAGACATAAACTATAGTGGCCAAAGAACTGAAGTGGTCTGGAGCTGAAAATTCATAGGTCTGTTATTGCTTCAAGAAGTCCTGCCAACTTTAACAGCAACATTGTTTAAAGTCTGCAAATAAAAACTGTCACATTGAGCGAATCTTTTCTTTGCGGCTGTATATAACATGTTTTCCCCTCCTTTTTCAGGTACAATGAATGTACACTGGATTACTGCAAATAGTATTTGCTAATTATATTTTCTATCCTTATTCCTCCTCTTGAATGTAAACTTTGAAGAGTAGCATGTATGCTGTCGGGTATGCACTGTAAAATACAACCAACGTTGCTTCTTTCAAGTGAATTCTTTTAAAATCTTATTTATTTGAACTTTTTTCTTAGCTTTTAACATTCTTTGCATCCAAAAATTGCAAGTTTTAAAATATTTCTGCAAAGAAACTTTTTAATGTTATATAAGCATTAAGCTGTTGTCTATTTACAAATATTTTCTGGCTGGAGTGTTGAGTTGTGTATCTTGGTTTTGCTTGGGCCTTATGATTTTTCTTTTCCACTGTCTAGGTCATCAGAAGTTGTAGGCTACTCTATATAGAAGTAAGACAGAGATTCCAAGGGAGCCACCAGAGCCATTTCAGTGGAGAGATGAAGTCTGAAATACACAAGGTAGGTGTAGAAATGAGTGAGCAACAAAGAATAAAGTTGCTTGACAGGCAGAGGGGAACTTCAGTCTCCCCTGTGAGCTCCCCTCTGCCTTCTACAGTCCTGGTGAATATTTCATACTTCCACAACATGGAAATATCACATATTTCACATCATTAAAGCATTTAGAATTCACTTTCACCCCATATATCTATGCCAAAGATATGGAAAGCACCGTTAGCCCTGTACAGAGCCAGTACACTTCTCCTTCAGTCCTATGTTACAGGTTTACCTGGTCAGTGCAATACAGGTATCTGGCATCACCTTGCCTCATTCTCCCTCTTTCATATTAGGGAAAGTTTGGGGAAGTAGAAGCTTCAGTGACCAGCAAGTCTTCTGTATTTTAAAGGAGGGGTCCATAGATGATATGGCAGTTCTGCAGAAATCATACCGTACTCATGAGGGAGTTTCTGAACTGATTTTTGGGTTTACCTTCAAATGTTAAGGTGCTTTAAAAGTGAGTATGAACTCCACATTAACACATACCATTCAGCATAGGCACACAGAATTTAAGGTGTACAATTCCTTCCTGTTTCCTACATTGTTTGTTCAGAAAGGATATGTGCAATAATTATTCTATATGCAAAAATCCCAAAACATTTTTAGAATTTAAAAAATACCTCTAATTTTCAGATGTTGCATTTTATAGGGACATAATGAGAGAATAGAATGAGTAAACTAAGAAATTTAAGTAATCGAATGTACTGCTCACTGAAAAAGAATTTTGAAATCGCCTCTGTGTATTAATATTGGAAAATATAAGCCTTCACACACAATTTAAGAGATTTAGAAAACAGAAATTGTATTCACAGGCATAGTCAGTACAGTTTTTCCAAAACCGAATCAATATTTTTTCTAGACCAAGGTCATTCATCACCTGATGGCACTTTACATGTCTAGAACAATTAGTCTTGAGAAAGAAACAAGCATTATATGTATTTCCATCCATCTTTTCTGCTATTGTTTCTGCTATTCTGTTGTTAGTCAATAAGCACTGTAGAGTATGTACAACAGACTAAACAAGTCATGCCAGTTAGAGATGCACTGCCTTTCAGTTCACTTGTATAATAAAATGTACTCCACACACTGTGGAATAATAGATGTGCATTACTATATCTACACATGGAGCTACAACTTCAGATACCTTTATGCTTCTCCTCAGGGGTCACTTTTTCCAAGGAAATGTATGAAGTGCTGCAAGAACCTGCTGTTTGTAATTCTAAAGGGGACTGACTATTTGCCACGTTGTAGAACATAAACAATTTTCAGACCAGTAGCGAGTAACACGCTTCTCGTCACTTCTTTTGCTCCTAGGTAGGTTTCTAAGAAAAACAATTAAATTAAATCACCTTTAAAACATGAAAGATCAATCTTGTGAACAACAGATACCTCTTACAAAACCCCAATTATTTAATTTCTTCATGCCAGGTGGTTATCAAAAGTTAGAATTGAGGACAAATGTCAAGGCTCTTATAGAGCTTCTGTATGCACATTCAACCTCACACAAGATCTCCATGTTTCCCAAGAACACCCAGGCACCCATTGTACTCATTCAGATCATACGCAGGAGCTCATGCTTCCTGAGGGGAAGCCCACAAGCTAAACACTGTGAATTACACATGGAAAGGGAGAGGAAAATGAGGACTGGAACTAAGGACAGTCGAATGTTAATCAATAACTTGTTGTCTGTAGAATAAATACCCACTGGACCATTGACTGGAATATTCAATTATTTATCCTATCCATACAAAGTTTAGATTTAAGAAGGTATCATGTCCACAAGTCCACACACAGCCTTTAAAAATTGTTAGATGATCGTTCTGAAAAATGAGAAGTTGAGTCCTATCACACAGAGCTGAGGGAAGAATCCAGGTCTTTTACAACACTTGGACAAATCGGTATTGGAAAAATAGCTGCCAGCAGAAGGAATACCTGCCATCATTTCTAAAGCAAGGCAGAGGTTTCACAGCACTCTGATGAATCCTTTCTTATCAGGTATAGGTGGGAGAGAAAAGTAGTTGGAAAAATATAAAAAGCTCCAAATTTTGCTGACAAATTTGTCTAGTATCATGTACCAAAAGTAAAGCAATAAGAAAAAACATTCTCCAAGTCTCCTAATCATCATGTTTTTAAAAAGCAGAGATCTTGTTCGATGTTATAGAGTTAATGCATCATTTGCACTGTACAGCATCAAGCTATATAGGTGTATTACTCCCCCTGTTTTGCTCTAGAATTAAGGATATACCTTACATTTTTAGTGATTTTTTGCAGTGATTCTTGACAGTTCCAGTCTACATATCTTTTCTACATGCAGCTTTTGTGTTAGAAGGAGCATTGTTTTATTAGCTGGGCAACAATCTTTGGCATTTATCCTTAGAATGCCAAAAAAATATTGCTATAATCACACACTTGAAAAATCTTTGAAGACAGAATCGTTACTGCCAAGGACATACAGAAACCGTAGTAAATAAAGAACACATCAGTCAGGAGCTTCTGCGCTAAGTGCCGGTTCTGATTTTCTCAAACATAGGCACACAGGCTACAGAGGCCTTAAAAAATCCTACTGTCCTGTTAAGGAATTCAGCTTCAAAGAACCATATGATTCAAGCTGCACTCAGACACAGGCACCTAAACCTCATTCTTCAGAAAATCTTGATTTTGTAGATTTTGAATTCTATCATTTGTAGAAGTTAGGATCCTGGGTATTTAGAGAGTATTTTGGTATCAGGACACTGACAAACCACCTGCAAAGCAGAACCTGTGCCGTAGTAATGTACCTAAGAGCCTGTGTTTTTAGTAATATGCCCAGAATAGCTACTTTCCCCTCTCTTTATAGCTAAAGGATAAATGATTTGAAGGACAACCACTGAATTCTGAATATCAATAGGCAAGATTATCATAAGATTCAAGAGTTTTGTATAAGATCACACAATATGAAGTGTGAATTGTGGCTTTCCTTTCCTGTAAATATGACAAATCTATCTATACAAGGAATCTCTTCCATTTCAGCCAGCTGGCACAACTGTACTTAAGAATAGAGCCTTTCAGGCAAGGGAAGGTGTTTACAGCAGTGTCACTTAGTCATTATAATTAGTTTCTTTTCTACATCGCTGTATTAGCCCATCTGATGCTAGTGTCCAAACTGTGAACAACTTACCATAGTCTTAGCAATTCTCAGCTACAGATAACCCCTGAAACAAGCCAGAGCAATGGTATTTTGCTAATTGCTTTCCTTCCTTCTAGAGTTATGGATGACTTAAATTAACTTTTTGAATAAAAGATCTACAGATGTTTCCTTCATGGGAAATTTTGTACTCTTCCACATCTTTCTCTTGCAGCCTTTTCAAAAAAGGTTGTGTCTTCATAATCTCTGTCTTTTTCAGTTTTATTTTTTGGTTGCAAGTTGAACAGAGCAGAATTCAAATCTGTGTGCATAAAGGCTGATAGCAATTGTAGCTTAAGATACTACTATAAATATATCTACAAGACATGACTGTTCCACAGTTTCACTAGTTCATCAGTGGAGGGTGTGTCATATACAAACAGTTCATTAATCATAGAATCATAGAATCATTTAGGTTGGAAAAGCACTTTAAGATCATCAAGGCCAACCATTAACCTAAGACTACCAAGTCTGCCAGTAAATGATGTCCTTAAGTGCCATGTCTACATGTCTTTTACATACCTGTAGGGATGGTGACTCAACCACTTTCCTGGACAGCCTCTTCCAATGTGTAATAATCCTTTCACTGAGAAAATTTTCCCTACTATCCAATCTAAACCTCCCTGGTAGGAACTTGAGGTCATTTTTTCTTGTCCTGTCACTTTTTATCTTGGAGAAGAGACCAGCCCCCACCTGCCTACAACCTCCTTGCAGGTCCCCTGGTCCTTCCCTAGTTTGGCTGGCCACACTATTTCTGATATAAGCCAGGATGCTATTGGCCTTCATGGCCACACTGATGGCTAATATGCAGCCAGTTGTCAACCAACACCCCCAAAGATTCTTTAACATAGTCATTTGTATAATCTTTCCCATCCCCTTTTGTCTGCTGGTAAATTAATATAGCCAGGTGTCCACAGTTACTAATTCAGATTATTTTTTTTGCTTCACTTCAACAAGTGAAGGCTGAATATACTCTTGCTGTACACTGACAAAGAAGCAATATAGGAAGAGAAAATAAAACAGCCATTTTGACCAGACAAGCATAGAGAGTAAAAAAGAAGAAGAAAAGCCATAGTGGTATAATAAAGGCAGAACAGATGGAAAATGTAACGACTGAGAACTTGAGACTGGTCCAAATCAAATTACCAATCCAGTAGTAAGGAAGTGAACAAATTAAAAGCATCCAAATTTTATGCTATGTTCTGAAGGAAGGTACTGTTGGGAATTCAAGAAAGATTTAGCTAAGAAAGTCTCTGGCTCTGAATGACAAACCAACTCGTTAAAGAAGCCTAAACCACTACTAGCCAAGAAGATAAAAACATCTGTTTCTAAGGCAAGTAAAGTGTTGATCATTATCCCACATAAACTAAAAAGGTGTTTATGTTTCCCGATTTCCATCTTTAACTGTTGCAGCTATGCTTCATTTAAAATTCTTATTTACACTTTCATTCAACAACCCTGAAGTAGTTAAATGCTTGCAGTCAACAATGGAAGAAATCCATACGCAGTTGTAGAATCAGAGTAAGAAGCATTAAGCATGTCGTTGTAGGAATCTCCTGGTAAGCTGTGAAGAAATGCAAGTAGACAATGATTAAAATGTAGACTATTTTGTGGTCACAGGAGAAGCAGCACAGAAATATGATAGAGTGCTAAACAGACCTCTTGCTTCTGTGCACAGACTCAGACTAAACCCTAATCAGGGATGAGAGAAAGAGCATTGCATAGACATTTGTGTCTATGCTCTCAGGGTCCTAGTTCCACAAACCAGCCAGAGCAGGAGTACAGGTCACCTAGTCTTCCTTGTGTTTAGGAGTCTGTACTCTTAGTATATGATAGTGTGATGCATTGATTTTTGCTGGATGCCATGTGCTCATCAAGCCACTCTAACACTCCCTTCCTCAGCTGGCCAGCATGGAAGAAAACAAGATGGAAAAAAACCCTCATGGATAAAGATAAAGGCAGTTTAATAAAGCAAAAGCAAAGGTTGTGCTCAGAAACAACAGAAAACAGTATATTTTATTCTCTACTTCCCATCAGCAGGTGATGTCTGATCACTTCCTAGGAAGCAGGGTTTCAGTATGCATAGCAGTTGCTCTGTAAGAAAAATGTCTCAAATAAAAAATGTCTGCCCTCCCCCCGCCTTTTCTGTTAGCTGTATTGTTGAGCAGACATCATACGGTATGGAAAATCCCTTTGGTCAGCTTAGGTCATCCGTCCTGGCTATGTTCCCTCCCGAGATCTTGCCCACCCCCAGCCCACTGGTGAAGGGGGGAAGGTCAGAGAACAGCCCTGCTGCTGCGGGACGCTGCCCAGCAGTGGTCAGAACACCGCTGTGTTATCAGCACCCTTCTAGCTACCAGTACAAGCACGGCCCTACGAGGGCTGCGGCGGGGAAAATTAACTCCACCTCAGCCAGACCCAAACCAGATAGCACAGCAGCAGTACAGACAATTTTAGGAAAGGTACCGGAAGATTCAACAGCATGGGCTTCCACAGGTCCAGAGCTCACAAGGTTTGGGGAGGTGGGAACTGAGGGATGGAATGGGTGTCTACTACAGGGTACAGCAGTGGGAGTAAGTACAGTGGTTGACAGCCGGCTGACAAGGCAAGGTTATTTAAATATATATATTAAAATTCTATTTTTGTCTCTCCCAGGCAATCAGCTTTGCTTTACTGCTATTGCACCTTGACTGTGATGTAAGTAGTCCTGGGTGGTGGGTAAGGCAGAATTAACTTGGACAGGACAGATTTCAGATGCCTTTCTTGTAAGTGAAAGACTTCTTGTAACTTCAGCAATTTCATGGCAAAGGTATAGTTCTTAATAAGAAAGCAAGAAACCTATTTATGAACAAAATTTTGTACTGTTTGCTACAATTTTAGATATTCTTGAAAGCAACATGGTTGTCTCTTAATTTTCATCGGAATCCTCTGTAACTTTTTTTCTGTTGTTATCTGTATAGTTTCAGAAGATACTATCCACTGTAAGCATTTTCTGATCTGTTCCCCTATGATTAACAAGGAAAATTAATATGCCCGGCAGATATCTTTTAAACTTGAAGTAGTAGTTTTTAGTTACCACTTTATTTTTTGGCTATTGAAAAACAAAATGGGAAGCATCTTGCTAGGGTTATGAAAATCTTCTGGGAGAACATTTTTCTGTTATCAAAAATTTTAAATAAAATCTCTTTAAGATAATCTTTTAAGCTCTGTGGAACTTAATTGTATTAATTATTATTAATAAAACATATTAATAAATATTATTAAAGACAAATACAAATGTATTAATAAAACTTAGCAAATTTGCTCTTCTATGTAATAATAATAACACTTTATCATCAGGACTTTTGCTGTCTAGATATATAATAGGAGTTTTTCAGTGTGAAAGCAGATAATTTTAAAACATTTGATGCATAGGATCGCTTGGAACCTGTAAAGTATTTTGTGATTTATCCAGTGTTATCTATCAGATACATATGCTGAAATTTCTATTTCATTAGATGACCTAACTAAGCAAGTGTGAAGTAACTTGGAAGTAGATATATACCTAATAAACTGCTCTCAGTTGGCTATTATGTATATCCAACAATGATTTACTGCAAAAATTATGAATATACTAATAAAAATCAAGATTTGTTCACATTGCTTTGAAGATAATTAATGAAAACTGCCACTTTTGCTATTGGGTTTTGCTCCAGTCTAATAATAACTGAAATTACTATTTTACATTTTCATTTATAAAGCTTGTATTATTGGCAGAGCATAAAGAAGTGTTGTAATGCAATTTTATATGGAACAGCATTTCATCATTTAGCAACCCATGTGATGTCATCCATACCACAGAGTGGACATAACCTCAAGAGCTGCTTAGAGCAAGTGTGCTGGATTTCATTGCCTGGAACTCCAAAGACCCACAGAAGCCCCTGCACAGCAAGTAGTCTACATAATCATTGATATAATGCACAAAGAAACTACCAACTGCTGTAAAAAGCAAAAGAAAGAACATCATAGAGAGTCAGTGTTATTTAGGAGACCTGTACTTCAGGTATTCATACCAGTTTTCCAATATAAGTGTAGTGTTGCGTTGTTTAGGCAGAATGTACTGATGTCGTGTGTTTCCTTTGACAGAAATAAAATACCACTGCATTTTGCACACATCTGTATCTTGGACAGTTTGGCTATTAAAATATAAGAGTTTTGCCATCTGGGAAAGTGGTAGGAGTTGAATGTAAGCAGATGAATCTGTCAAAAGGAGCTTATTTTCTTTTAATGAAAAAATGAAAAGCCATGAGAAACTCAGAAAAATTAAGCCTGTAAATTGAAATTGACCCAGGATTCTGACTATGGGATCTGCATTGGTAAATGCTGAACCACTATTCAAGGAAAAAAATATCATCCATACAAGATCAAAGTGTTTACAACCCTGTATTATTGTCATTAAAACTGCATTAATGAAAGGCTCAAATGTTTCTAGCAATTTACCCTCCTAACAATAAAGTAGCAAAGATTATACATTAGGAGCTAGGCATTGCTCAAAGGCTAACGTGTTTTCAATTAGAAAACATGCACATAAACATGCATAAAAGAAGCTGTTTCATTTAGAAACAGTGCTTAGAAAATTGTACTTTGTGATAGCATGGTGCATAAACTATTTTGATCTCTTGAAGGAGAAAAAAACCAAAACAGCTCTGTACTTAGAAGGATATTCAATGTCCTCTGCTATTTAAACCTTTTTCAGTCAAAAGTGAAAAAACACTGTACTCTGCGGAACAGTAGTGAGTGAAACAGGTAACCCTGGCATTAGAAACAAATCAGGAAACTTCTAATCCTCTTTAAAAAGAAATTTTGGGAAAGTTTATCAGATAAATGCTACCCCCTCCCTTCCTTCTTAAGCAAGAAAACATAGATCCCAGATTTCACAGTAGCTGGGGGGAAGGAACAGGTCACAGAAATATGTCAATTCTTGATGTACCTGGTGAATAATTACTGTAACTTTAGCTATAGCCTCATTTAGTTTAGATATTTCACTGCACAGTGCATTCTAGCATACTATGGTATGTCCATGTGGTGAAGCTAAGTGCTAGATAGAGGACTTTCTTTTTAACATTATTAGCACATTGTGGGAGTATGCAATAAAATTAGTATGCCCTAAGGCACGAAATGAAGAATACATAAGATCAACACAATGTCGACAAAATATTTGACTCTTCGTAAGGAAGAGTTGGAACAGATTGAGAACAATTGAAAAATAATGTTGCTTTTCCCGTCTGTAAGAAGGAATCTAGCTTATTTAGATCCCGTGCATCTGAGGAAATATAGGAAAAGATTAAAATGACTTGGTCAGCAATAAAACCAGAGGATCATTGAAAGGGCAATAAAATGGCTAAATGTACTAAAAATATACAGAAGAAGATTAGCCAAATGTAAACAGATAAAAGCAATGACAGAGTTAATCTGTGAAAATACGATGTGGGCAAAACCAAGTCATGCAGTCAGTTTATGTTTGACAAAGTACCACTATATATAACTAAAGGAAAATGCCAGTTATATTCCTCTATGAAGACAAACAACCTTAAGGGCAACAGAGCTGTAATGGGGCTTCTCTTTGAGCCAGAAGAAAATAGTCTTCACAACTACACATTTTGATACATCTTTTCTTACAGGTTTTGATTGTGAATCTTAGCAGTATTTGTACATTTTAGCACTAAAAGAGATGTAAATTCAATGAACACATAAGATTATATGAAGAGCCTTAATGAAATGAAATTGAATTCAAAATTTCTGCTTCTACTCTGGATATTTTATTATTTATTTGACCCTAGCCTTGGCCAGAGAACTATACTGGATTGACTATTGACTGGGTTAGGCTTTGAATGAAGGGTAATTTAAGAAGCACATCTTCCAAATAGACTTTTTAATTGTTATTTGCAATTCCTCAAAAGTTTGTGATAGGTCCAAAGGATCAGACATAAATGAAAGAATGCAGAATAAATGGAAGGACATATACCAAACAGATAGCTAAAGGAAGTTTATCTTTCCTTATTTGGGGTTTTTAATATCTGAATATATACAAACATGTTCTTCTCTATTTTAAATGCTCTTGTTAAAAAATGCTTGGTGGAAGGGAAAAATAAGATGCAATCCTACATTATCAAATATAAACAAAAGTCTATGTTTTCAGTTTCCACTAACATATAAGGAAGAGTTGCTATTAAAAAGCAAAATTACTTTAAATATTTTTCATATCAGTTTGATCAGAAAAATAAATACTAAAAATCTT
This sequence comes from Falco punctatus, assembly GCF_963210335.1. Taxonomy (NCBI): domain Eukaryota; kingdom Metazoa; phylum Chordata; class Aves; order Falconiformes; family Falconidae; genus Falco; species Falco punctatus. The sequence continues at coordinate 65,707,929 of NC_137586.1, forward strand.
TTTAATAAACATTTGGAAAATAGTTTTTTCTGAACTTAATATGAAAAAAAGTGTTGCTCGGAGTTTAGTGGTAGCTTCAACTGATTGATTCAGAAAGACAGAAAGGTCTTCCAGTCAGGTTTCCTGTAGGACCTATGCATCCACACTTATCTCTGCTGTGAAAACAGGGAAGAAGTACTATTAAAATTCCAAACAAAGAAAAAAATATTAATAAATCCAGAGTAATATCAGACTGACCACACATAAAGAAACAAGAAGCAAAACTGAAAAATAAACCCACATACAACAGCAATACATAAATAGAGAAGTTGTAAAGTAACACTTACCCAAAGTAAAAATTTGTGAGGGGCTTTTTGGTTTGTTTCGACAGCACAGACCACCTTTCACCCCATGAAGGACATTTCCAACAGTTCAAAAGTCTCCATAAATTTGACTTCTGAATCCAAAGGTAAAACCAGCATAAAATTTCAGTACTTCTTTCTAATATTGCTAATGTTCCCCAAATGGTAGTAATAATAATAACAATAATAACAATAACAACAACAATGATAATAATAATAAATAATGATAATAATGATAATGATAATAATAATACAGTAATTGAAAATCATGAATGAAACTATGAACAAAACAATTGACTGAAACGAGGCATGAATCAAGTTGCCCTGTCTATGTGTTTTTGTTTCTGAACTGAATAAAATGCTATATGCAATAATATTTGTTCTTTAGTTTAATGATTTGCATGTTTGATAAGAATGTATTTGGAGCACATATATAGTGCATACTGAGCAAATCTACATCCTGAGGCCTTGCCTTTTGACCTGTATGGCTATAATGAAATAGGGAAAAAAAAAAATATCTAGGTGTAGTGCAATTGCCATGTCACCCTGGTAGCAGAGCACTGGAAAAGAGAACATAAAAGTTCCTACTATTAATTTGGGCATTGCTTATCAGGACTTAATGTACATTATATTTGTGAATACAGATTTTTCAGATAGACAAAATCTTCAATGTAAAAAATAATCTGATTAGAGATGATAAAAAGGACACATTTGGGACTCTGTGAAATATTCATCTTCTATGAAAAGTAATTGCGTAAAATCAGGTGTAGAGTTGTTTACACCTGATTTAGTACGTAAGAGAAAGCAGATGAAGATTAAAATGCTTTTTCATTGAGCCTACAGAAAAGTAGAATCTTCACTGCAAAAAACAGGAATTTCTTCCCCATACCCCCAACATTTGAGTAATAGTCTTACCAGATTATTTTTTTTATTATATTTTGAGGGGGAAAAAAGGGGTTTTTTTTTCTTTTCTTTCTTAAAGAAAAGTAGAACTGTTTCCATATTTTTGTGGATTGGCATTGGCTGACATTCAAGCACCCACACAGCCAGTCACTTGCTCCCCCACACCCCTTTCCTCTGCTCATTTGTGCATTCTATAAAAACAAAAACATAAACTTCCTAAAATACAGCATTTCATTCATAACAAGAGGCTGAGATGTATTCTGTCATGGATCTGTTGCAGAGCTACTAGTGTTCAACTCAGGGCAGCCCCTGGCTCCCATCCACAAAGGCCCTTCCTACAGTGTTCCCCACCAAAACCTTGCCCTTTACACCCAATAAATGCTTTCCTTACTATTTTTTATTCTAATAAAAACTCTTTTTTCCTGTAAAATCAGATGCAATATATCAAAATAAAATGTATATTTTAAAAAATTACTTTGTGTTTTTTTGAAAAGAAGAAAAAAGATTTTAATCTTTAAAATATTTTCATACAAAAATGTACAGCAGTATTAACCTTTGTGCTGTCTTCATTAGTCTAATGATTTTTCACTAATGCAATAGAAAAAGATGAGTTGCTCTACCAGACAATGAGTTTCTATTTGCATGAACAAATTAAATTAACAATCAAAGAAAAGATAAATGAATAATTTATGTTATATTGTATGGAGTTTCAAAACAGGGTAGATTATTTTAATTCTTTTGAAAGGTACATAAATAAATCAATAAATAACCTTTATTCAATATATGGTATAATATAAAGTAAATAATGTGAATATATGGCAAATAATGCAAATAACTAACTTAAAACAGTAGTAGGTTTCAGTGAATGTTCACTTTTTAGATTTTAATACAGTTAAATACTTGCTGTTAAATCAGTCTTTATTTTCCCCTCACACAGATAAATTATGCTTAATAGGTGTTAAAGTAGGAAAAGTAAACATGGTAATGGTTGTTAATTTAATCTTTCAGCTTACAACGTGCTTTTTATTGAGATCAGTGAGCAATCATAAGCAACATCAGCACACTGATACGCCTCAGTCAACTTTGAAAGTATTTGTGGCAACTTTACTCTAGAATGTATTTTTTTCTTAATCTTCCTTTATGTGAAGAAGAAAACACCTCTGATGATACCAAATGTGTGTAAAGTGTGTAAGGTATGTGGAGGTAAAATATATACTAAAAAAGTACTTCCTTTTGTAAGAAAGTGAGTCTAAAAATGTGAAGTATGTAGAATGACATTTTAAAGATGAGGTATTAGCGCACAGTTTTCATAGAAAGTAGCTCTGGATTTAGACATTTAATCTTCTTCCCCACTGCCTTAAAAGTAAAAAGTAGGTGTTATCAGTCTTTTAATAAGTTAAACATCTTCTATAACAGGCCAAAGAAGAAAGGAAAAAACAAAACCTGAAAGCTTAATTTGAAAAGAAAAATAAGTGCTCCTTATTGAAACATAATCTGTGAGATCACAGTCTAAAGCAGTGAAAAAAAGCAGAGTGAATATTAAAATATTTCTTTCATCTTCTTAGAAACATGAATGTCACTGTTCAAGAAAATGACTTTCAGCATCAATCCTGTCAAAGCTACCTACTATTTTGTTATGGAAAGAATGCATTAACTTCATTTTTATTAGCGCCTTATCAAAGGATGATCAAAGATCTTGCTAGCCTTTTGTGACTTATCTCAATTTCAGTAAAAACACAAAATGAAGAAAAGGGACAGAAACCACAAATCATGAAACAGAAAACTGAAGCAAGGGTTAGCTCAACTCAAAATGCTTGAAGCTATTTAAAGAAAACATCATAATTTTTAATTAAGACTAGCCAGGAAATTCTATGAATTAAGATACATGGGGGGAAAAGTATTTATTTTGTAAGTAAGAGTTCCTAATCTTGAAACACAAATTTGCATTCCACATTTTAGAATAATAAGAAAAACAGCATTTTAGAATAATAAGAAAAACAGCTTTTTTTTTTTTTTTTTTTTTTTTTTTTTTTTTTTTTAACAATGCCTCTGCTTTTGTTGGAAGAAAGTTAACACCAGTGTGATAGGGTTCTTTTAAGCACAACTGTGAAGACATGCACACAGGATAGCTAAGGAAACTTTCATTTCTAGAAACACATTTTTTAAGCCTAATCTTCAGCTTCTTAAGTTAAAGAGTTTTAGAAAATGAGTTTTTCAGGAAAACTTCAAAACCAAAACAGAACTCTGTTTTCCTTTGGACACCATTCAACTTAGCTTGTTCCCTGCCTAGTCATTCTGTACTGGTAGAGGGTGACTTCTTGGTAGCCTATTAAAACCAGCAATCACAAAAGTGCTGGAATGGAAGAAGTATCCATGGAAACAGTAGTTAAAATTGGGTAGTAAAATATGCTAGTACAAAACTGTGTCTCTCCATGGTTCCTAGTAAAAATAAATAAATAGCGAAAACTATATAAAATACTATACAACAGCATTTTGTGACCATATAAGTCTCCAGAAAAATCTGTACTACATCCACTGTCACACTGAGATGACAATTTTGGGCAAAGTGACACTCCCTGAGCTCTGTACTAGCTCCCTTTCTTTTGAAGAAATAATTGCTACTACCACACCAGTTACAAATAGTCCTGTTTGGGGACAGAACAGGAAAGAAAAAAGAAAAATAAAATCTTCCTCAAAACCAAGCAAATAATATATTGCAATTCATCAGTCAAGTCTCCCTTCTGTACCATGTCATGTGAATAATGAGTAGGGGTACAACAAATAAGCAAAAAAAAATTCCCCAAAACAGGAACAGAATTGAAAGGGAAAATCAAATTCAAATAAATTTTATTGAAACAAAGAAAAAAGAGATTAGGACTTCTAAAACACCATGACACACAAGAAGAAATCCATGCTATCAAAGGGAACTTAATTGAAATACAGACAATCTGCATTACAACTGACACATCTCATTAAAATCAGAAAGCCGGCGGCTTGACAAATTGAAAAAAACCCCAAACACCACAAGCTAAAGCTTTCATTGCCAATCAAGCTGATCCAAGAAAGTAATCCAATAAATTAATCCTGTATTCTCTTTATGTATGCATTTTTATAGTTCACATACTCATTTTATGACAATTCCAGAAACAATTGTTTTATCTTCTTGGTAGAAAGTCAATGAACTTCTAATATTCTGTCTAGATGGGGAACTAAGACACAGTGGGGTTAAGTGCCCAGGAATACATAAATGTGATAGTTAAACTCATGGCTCAGCCAGATCCTTTCAAGATACAGTACAGTATCTAGATCCTTGATTTTCCAATACTCCAACCATAACCCCAGGAAGCTTGGCAAAGTATCGGCTTCTCTGATGACTGTCAGAACAACCAGGTATTAGCAGTCATTTATAGGCAGGAATAGGAATATTTCTGCAGTCATTTACTGGCAGTCTTAAAAGCTACTTGGAATGACAGATTTCTCCTTGTAATACGAAAGCACTGTAACAGCTATATTCAACTCACTGACATTTCAAGACTACTTAAAATCATAATGCAAGATATGAGTGGTTTAGATGCAGTTTTCTCTACCTTTGATATTTCCAGAATTTCCTTACTGGGAAGAAGAGAGAAGCATAAACCTTCCACATCTTTTTTTCCTAGGTTACAAAACATGACATGCACCTCTAAGGCACCTGCTAGGGCATCACACACATTTTGAAAGACAGCAGTTGTCAACTGATCAAGAACAAGGCAACTTAAATACACTTCTCAAATGAAAACAAAAGTCACATAATAAATAAGCAATATAAAATAATGAATATAAAAGACCATATTTTCATTCTCAAAAGACACTTTTGACAACATGCTGTATACTAGTTCAGTCAGACTGTGCCACTTATCTTACTTACCATAGAGTTTTCCTTTACTTTGCTATATTTTTTATTCTATAAAAATGCAAATAAAAATTTCCCAAAGTACATCATTCACAGCAATGCTTGCAACCGTGTCAGTGACTCACCAGCCAGCCTGCAGATTTACAAATAAATATTATAAGGATATTAAATATCCAGTTTTACAACTTTGACACTACTGACGCTTCACTCAATACATAATTATAAGTATCTGTGGACACACTAAAATGCACACAGAGAAAGAAAGTCAAATTAATGGGGAATATAATGGCATTAACATATAGATTTTGCTTCCTCACAAGACAGGTTAATGTTTTAGTTCTCATCAATGACTCATGACATCAACAAAAGGAACATCTAACTAGTGCCTAATAATCTGATATTTCAGGTCTATGTATAGACATACATTAAATCCAGTTTATCTTCTTACCTGTCTTTCAAATGGTATTCCCAAGCTCATGTATTCTTCATGTGAAAGACAATGTAAATACAAAGAAAAGGAATTTTTGTGGGAATATAATCAGGATAAGAAAACATCATCAAAACCAAGAAATCTGAATTATACACACTTCATTCTAGGTGTATGAGCTAATTTAGTAAGCCTTTTAAACATAACCAACTCATTTAAATGGATCTAACACTGACTGAAAATAATATTTGACATCTAGGACTCTGAAAGAGCCTTTACATAGAAAGATATTTCATTAGGGTCTATTTTTTGTCTCATTCAAAGTCACCTGGCCAAAACAATATTAACATTTATAACTAGTTCTATTCTCTGGAAATCTTCCTTGACATGCCTCATTTTAAAAGTTTCTGTTCCTTGATGTTCTTTTCTTCTCATATTTGAAATGAGACTAATTAATGTTTTTTGTACTACTTGGTAAAGTTTTAACACCATGGCTGCATATGGTAAGCTTCCCTAGTGATTATCTATAGCAAACATTAGCAATCTAGTATTTTAGGTATTTAAAAATATTTAAAAGCCAATATTAACTGTCAACTAACTGAAAAATGCATCTTAACCTGTATTTTAAAGCTGTTTTAAGCCAGTGAATATAAATTAATATAAACATTATCTAAATGTTTAATACAAATGGTACAAAGTACAAAATAAGTGGTGACATGAAAACATTGGCTACATATTAAATGCAAAGCAGTATATATTTGAAATTACAGATTTAATTTACTGGACTAGAATATATACCATCTTACATTTAAGTATGTCCTTATACAACATATAGCTGTATTAGTATTCATGTAAATCTTACTGTTTAAGTCCACTGAATCTCATTTGTTTATTCAATACTCATAGGACTGGGAAAAAAAAGCTAAAATATTTATTGATATTTTTCCCCACACCCCCAGTGAACTTCACTTACAGGATCTGCTAAGTAAAATATGATGTATCTGAAGTAGGGGTCCACACTTTGTGCAGTGAGTTTCCCTTACTGTCAAGATATACAGTGGTTTAAGATTAATTTACACATTGATTTACATAAAGATGCTGAAAATCCCCAGATACTGTTTGAAGGACTCCAAAGTAGATCAGAAAAGAATTACTAAATCTTTAGAAAATTGTCTTCATCTAAAAGTTAGCACTAAAAACATTGTCCCTTGTTCATTTTTCTGATAATGAACTTTACTTATTAATAATGTATTACTTCTCATTTCCTATTACAGTTCAAAAGTACTCCGCCACTCAAAAAGCTGAAAGCAGAACAGATTGCAAAGGGCATACAGCTTAAATGTCAAAGGGGCTGGAGAAGCGTGTGCAATGCTGCATTGAAACCAGTCTGTTTCCTAACTTCAGGCAGGACAGGAAAGTTCCACACTATTCGCTTTTTCATGCCTGCTACTTGTGATAGTGCAGTTCTGTGGCCTCTGACCCACTGCCCTTCATTACACTCATCATCACCTTCAAAGCTGGACAAGAGCAACCTTTTTGCAATTTGAATGCTACATAATAGTAATGCTTCTGTCTCAGCTACCAGTCTGGCAGCTGTTCTTACTTAGCACCACTAGACAGTAATTTTATTACACCTGCTGTCACCCATATGACCTCTGTGTTTCTGTAAGACAATTGGTCAGCTGATGGTGGCTATCCTTAGTGGCAGCACACACTTGTTTACTGGGCTGACCTGCCTACTGACCACAGCAGCTGCATCTTCATAAGGTTTATCTATCCACTTAGCCTTCAACAGATGGGGGAATGGAAGGGCAGGTCATCTTCATGTGTGTATTGGGTTTAGGTAGCAAGCTTTTGGTACTAGAGGGTGCGGTGGGGCAGGAAGGTTGCAGGTATGACTTCTCTGAGTAGAGAGCAGGGACTGCCACTGTGTTCAATAAGGCAGTTCCAGCCAGCCCCAAAATGCGCCCCATGCTGGTCAAACATAAGCCCATTTTCGATGCTGGTAATAACATACGAAAGGGTAAAAAAGTTGTGCAACAGCTACAAGAGTGAGAAGTAAGAAAAAACATGTGAGAGAAACAGCCCTGCAAACACCAAGGCCATGATAGAGGAGGAGGAGGAGGTGCTCCAGGTGCAGAGCAGAGATTGCCCTGCACCCACTAAGGACTGTGGTGAAGCAGGCTATCCTCCTGCAACCCACGAAGGACCACACTGGAGCAGATATCCACGCTGTAGCCCATAGAGGAAACTCAGATCTCAAAATATTCTTTGAGACAATAGTCATAGAATCATAGATTCATAGAATGGTTGTGTTAAAAAAGACGTTCAAATATCATCTTGTTCCAAACCCCTTGCCATAGGCAGGGACACGGTTCACCAAGCCAGGTTGCTCCAAGCCCCATCCAGCCTGGCCTTGAACACTTCCAAGGATGGGGCATCCACAACTTCTCTGGGCAACCTCTTCCAGTGTCTTTCCACCCTCACAGTAAAGAATTTCTTCCTAATATCTTATATAAACCTAGCCTCTTTCAGCTTAAAACCATTACCCTTTGTCCTATTGCTGCAGGGCCTACTAAAGCCCATCTTTCTTATAAACCCCCTTTAATTATTGAAAGGCAGCCCCAGACCCTTCTCTTCTCCAGGATGAACAACTCCACCTCCCTCAGCCTTTCTTCAAAGGAAAGGCGTGCCAGCCCTCTGAAGCTTTTCATGGCCATCTTCTGAACTCACTTCAACAGGTCCATGTCCTCCTTATGCTGGGATCCCCACTGCTGTTATCATGTTAAAAAGCTGATAAATACATTGTAAACTAAAGGTAAGAAAATTGATCTTATCTTCAGAAATTCAATAACACACACACTTTTTTTTTAAATTATTTCTTATGAAACAGAAGTTACACCTTTTTTTTTTTTTTTTTACACTCATATTAGTAAATAATTTAAACTGCCAACATGGTAATTTGCTGTTAAGAAATAATATTATTAATCAGCAGAAATTTCCAGTGGATGCTTACAATTACAAGTACTTTCTGTGACTTATGCAGCCCCCACCAACTCATAATTTTTATTAGTGGAAAAATACCACTTGAACTACTATGGGTAGAATGAACGCAAACATATTTTTCCTGCGGTTTTCACCCTTCACTGGATTTTTGGATTACTGGTCTGCTGTATTGCTTACAGCATGTTATATATTCACTTTCAGAGCATTTTCAAGGGCCACAAGAAATTTCAAAGTACCAGGTGACATGCTGCCAACAAACCATGTGTCAGGAACAACAAGCTTAAACATTTGAAGGCAGTCCATATTTAAAGGCAATCCACATCTTGCTAAAGTCTCTCAAGACCCACTGCTGGCAACCTATACCAAAAGAATTAACATGTACTTTAAAACCTAAGCAAACAAGAATGGTTTGTTATCTTATAGTATCTTGTATATGCTGAACACTAAGCCAGTAATTTCTCATGTCCCTCGTGCTTCTCTTGTACTTTTTGAGAGCCAAAAGCAATAAAACTGCTGTATGGCCCACATATCAAATTTATAAAAATTTTGGCAATTTCTTCAGAAGAAAAAGCATTGTGGATGGAATTTGTTTTAATTCTGAAAATATTAATTTCTAAACCAAAGAAATGTTAAACTGAAAATATGAAGTCACCAGCCTTGTTTCCTACACTTTGAAAATTTGTTTTATGTTGATCAGTCTTTAATACTCTCCAAAAATGGTTTTGGCTCTTTCCTGTAGTGGTTCTTTTAAGGTTTAATAGAGATCCCATGCCATAATTTCTTTCCCTGTGAGGAATGCTCACATTCCTGCTTCACTTTCTTTAAGGAGGTTGTCTCAGCCAGATGACTGCTGACAGCCTGACATCTTAGAAGCCAGGTGGGTGGAGGCTGAGCAACACCTCACTGTGGTGGTACCAAAACCTCAGCATATGTCTCTTCACAGCGACTGTGGTGAAGCAGCATTTCCTGATTTCAGCAACTATCTGGGCCAGTAGCTACTCAATTTTTTCATGTGATTTTCAAGAGTATAACAGAAAAACATGAAGCAGATTAATAAAGGACTCTTGAATTTGCTCACTCATAAACATTACAGTGAACTGTACTGTATTTCTTTCAGTGCAGTTACTGGTATCACCATTCTTATATTTTAAGTATTTTGTAATTTATCTTAATTCTTCTGGAAATACCATAACTGCCAACCTTTTGTTAGCCCCTGCTGCCCACCCCACTTGCAAAGGACAGTATGCTGTTCTGATAAAAGTATAGGATTAATTTTCCTAGGACATGCAAAAATCTCTTATAGTCTGCTAATAAATAAAACTATTACTCTAGATCATTAACACAGATAAATTATGTACAGCCTCATGTATAAAACCAAATTATGACTGTGAAAGTTTGTGGGGTTTTGTTTACTTTCAGTACTAGCAGGATGTTTTTGCCTGAGATCCAGTGCATAGAAATTACTGACCTAGAGCTATTGATATCAGCACATAACTAAACAAGAAGCAATACACTAGATCTAAAGTAAGATTTTTGTTACTATTTTACACACAGAAGTGTTAGTCAGAAAAGTGCTTTCATAAACTTTCATGACCAACTTGTCTAATCCCTTTTTCCTTACTGAGGAAATACTGGCAGTCCCTTCAATTTACAGACTATTAGGAGAAGATACATGTCCATAAACAGATGACAATAACATGCTGAAAACTTATTAATTGCATCAGTTCTTTGTTGCAGTGACAATGAATTACGACAGTGTTATAAAAACCTTTAATAGTTGAAGGAGAAATTCTAATTGTAACTGCTCAACAGTGGCAATTTGTAATGAAGGATTTGGTACAAAGAAGACAAGAAGTAGTTAAACTGGCTGGAAGCAAGAATGCCAGAGACAGAGCAACTCCTTGCAAGGCAGTGAAGTTTCTGTGGGTGATAAGAAACAGCCTCAGCATGGTTTTGTAGCCACTCTGGAATGGCAGCGAGCATTCAGGGACCACCTTTGCGGAGCAGAGCTGGGATGTGGGATGCACTCAGGGCTGGGCTGAGTGCCCCATGCAATTGCTTTTGGGATGGGTACTAGTGCAAGTGTATATAGCAAATCTGCTTGTGATGCATCTTTGCAGACTCCATGTAGAACAGCATACTGAAGTAGGACACTGTCCAATGAATTGGTCTTTAATTTTTTCTTTTATATTTAAGCACAAATATGTTTCATTCACCTTGAGGAGTATCATCGAAATGCCCTAACATAATACAAAATAATAAAAATAATAAAATAAATGATAAAAATAATAAAATAAAAAGTTAATCTAAACAACATGAACCTACTTTTTAGCTGAATAGAAGATTAATTCAATTTAGGTAAAGTTTGCAGATTTTGAAGACAGAAGTTTGTTGATTCCCAAATTCTGAAGAAAACAGAAAAAAAAACCTGAAGTGGAAACATATTGTTTGCAGATTTTTTCTTTAAATTCTTTTGACACTTTAATATGAATTGAAGAATGAAAATATTTAATAGAAAAAAAGGAGTAGGGGAGAACTTTCCTTAGCTTTCCTCTGCAACGTAACTTTGCTGAAGCTGACATCATTCATGAAGCATTTTGACGAATGAAACATCTGCTTCCATCCACTGAAATTTATTCACTAGGCTAAAAAGTTATGAAATTCTCAATCTTGTTAGCTATGCATAACAGTTAATCAGCAAACTAGATACTTGTATGAAAATCAGACTCTCAGAGATCCTGCATCTCATGATTTTGCAATTAATTTTAGGATTCCCTACTGGCAATGTTTATTTCTATAACATCATCAAAGTATCTTAAGGCACAATTGATATGTTCTGTGGTGTCATCAGAAATCAGTATTTTAAGAAATCAAAATTCTAAGAAATCAAACAGTACAACATCATTATAATGGGGTTTTGCCCTTTCAGTGGAGGAATAGTGTTTGAATCAATGTCTACAGTTTTTGAATAATGAATAATGAAAAAAAGGGTTCAGGTAAGTGCTGTGCTTATTTAGTGACATTTTGTGATTTTAAAGAACATGAAAGGATAAAATGTACATTATGAATACATGGAAGACAGTGCAGCTTTTCAAAAGTAGGTTTCTCAAAAGGTCTGTGGAACTTCTATCTTTTGAGATTTTTTTCAGGTTTAGCTAGAAAGAGCCACATATTACCTATTTAAACATTAGCAATAACCTTGTTTCAAGTTGGAGGTGGGACAAGGTGACCTCCAGTAGTCTTTTCCATGTAGTGCTTTTACGGTTCTATGGAAAAAAATCAGGGTTTTTATTGAGAAGTATTCATTGGTTCAAGCTTTAATAGAAGGTAATGCATTGGGAAAGCATAGAGATGACATAAAAAATATGCTAATACTGAAATACACTGCAAATAGAACATATTAAGCTGATTTATTTTAAAACACAGTAATTGCAGGCCATTTGTCATGTAAGCAAGTGGAGAATAAGCCTAATGCATTTCAAACACAGCGGAATTTCTAAAGCTTATCACAGTATATTCATAAAGATTGCTTCCAGTTAAACATAGTAGAGGCTTAAGGATTGTTACAATATAGTCTTATATATGAATAATTAGTGCATTCACTCATGTTCTCCAGCAAACTCAAATACTGTTCTGTATGTAAAAATAGTAAGTGTGCTCTTTACATACAGATATACTCTGCAGATATATGTACATATTAAAAAATGATTTATTTGTTCAGAAAGCTACTGTAGAAAGTCCTCTAAAATGAAATATTTTCCATGATTTTGTCAGTCAAATTCAAAAAGTACAAATCTGGCATCCTGGAAGCAAATGAAAAAAAATTCCATCAATAAGGCAGCAAGGCCAGGATGACCTTCAATAATAATTCTGTACTACAGGCATCAAATAATATGCTAGGCTTCTATAGATTTCCAGTAAAGACATTTCCAGTACAGGCATTTTAGAGCACATACTCAAGTGTGTTTTCCTAATACTTAAAGTCTCGTACTGGTTTTGGCTGGGATGGAGTTAAAATTATTCACAGTAGCTTGTATGGTTCCATGTTTTGCATTTCTGCTGAAGATAGTGTTGATAAAACACGGATGTTTTAGTTATTGATGAACCATGCTAACATGGCATCAATGCTTTCTCTGATTCTCACACTGTCCCCCAGAGCAGGCTGGGGTGCACAGGAAGCTGAAAAGGGACACAGCCAGGACAGCCAACCCCAACTGACCAAAGGGATATTCCATACCCTATAGTGTCATGCTTAGCAGTTAAAAGCTGAGGGAAGGAGAAGGAAGAGGTGAGTATTCAGAGTGGTGGTGTTTGTCCTCCCAAGTAACCTTTGTGCCTGATGGAGCCCTGCTTTCTGGGGGATGGCCCTGCAATACACCTCCCTGACAATGGGAAACAGTGAATGAATGCCTTATTTTGCTTTGCTTGCCAGTGTGGCTTTTACTTTCCCTATTAGACTGTCTTCACTTGAACCCACGTGTTTCCACACTTTTACGCTTTGGATTGTCTTCCCCATGTCACTGCGGGGAGTGAGTGGGAAGCTGTGTGGGGCTCAGCTGCTGGTTGGAGTTAAGCCACAGGAAGTCTGATCTGGAAAACCTTTTGGAGAAACAGGCATCGTGACCTAATCTTACTGTAAAGATCAGAAGAAGTCAGGTGGGGAAAGGTAGCCCATTCTACTTTGAATTTGTCATCTCTGCCCAAATTTATGCTAAAGTAGCAATTGGTGCATTCAGAAGATATAATTTCTGATCTGCTGCAATATTTTAAACGTTTACTTCTATTTTAAGAACTGCTTTCAAACTTTTTGCTCTGTTGAGCATACCTAATTGTAGTAAGTTTAAAATCAGGACAACTGGAAATTTTGCAAGTATGTGTTCACCTTTGGACTGGCTTTTTTATCTTTTTTACTCATCTTTTAAACTCTGATGCAGACCTGGATGAAAGAATAACAGGTATAGCTAAAATGACTCAGAAGTGAGGACTACCATGGCCCCTTGGAAGACAATGGATGTAGGATGAAGACATGGAAGAGCCATAAAGTCACTTTAATTTTCAGTTCCTGTCTCACATGCTAACATATCTGCTTGTCAAATACTAAACTTTCATAGTGATAATATGGAAATTGTAAGAATCTATATAAACTCATACAAAATCTACTGCACTAGGAAACATGGCAAAAGTTCAAAAAGAATACTTTGGGAAATAAAAGACCCATTAGAGTAATTAAAAGAAAGTGTCTTAAGGTTTTGTCTGATTTCATGCAAAGTCAGACACACATTTAGTTGAATGATTACATCTTGTAGGTAAAACCTACATTTGTTAGTTTCACTCCTGCTTTACCATGTTATTAGATGTTGCACTTGAAACAAATGTTCGGCTCTGTACAAAACAGTATGTTCTATTAACGTACTACAATGTTATTACAATAGAAAAACTGGCTTGAGTCTTACTCTGTACTTTAATATAATATTTAATGTTTCCATTTTAAAGTAATCATCCTGGAAAACATATAGCTGTATGTTTCCCATTACCATTACCAGTTCTGTTGAAAAACGAAATGCTAGCTATTAAGGTAAGGACAAAAATAAATTTTGAGTATCACCGACAGCTCGTGTGTGTGACATGCTAGTCTTTAATTATATGCTGTTTCTATTGAAGGACATCTGCCTTGTTTTAGGAAACTTTTGAGTAACTGCCTAAGTTCGCAGATTTTAAAAAGCAGAACATCGCTTCAGACCTTCAATTTCTTTGGCACTTCACAAATCCAAGTTCTTTGACCATCCATAGAGTTCTGTAAAATTCATCTGCTGATACATTGCAAATAAATTGCGGATAACTATCCCCTCTAGACTACTACAATAGGTGGTCATACAGACAACAGGTCTGTGGGTTCTGATGACTATAGCAACTTCAGGAATGCATTAGTTTCTGGAACTGTTATATCCCCAGTATAATAGAAGATTCAGCTGCTTACCAATAATACTCACTCCGTTGCCCTCATATTACAGGTCTTCACACATTCATATATTCCTAAGGCAGTAGTGCTCTGATATATAGGGTAACAATGCCTTCTTTCAAATTACCAAACTGTACCTAAACAGCAGACCTAGAACTTCTCTGCTAAGAACTCTTCTAAGCAGAATTAACTTGACATCCACAACTATTCTGAAAACAACACATTTTGTAAATTTGGAAGAGCAGCTGTGATAAGGCAGATCTTTGAGCTCCCCAGAGTTGGGACTGTATTGATAAAGTGCTGTAACATACAAATAGATCCTTTAAATTGGCTTAACACTGTTTTAACCCATATTTTGACTTTTTCTTCACAAATCAATTGCATGGACAAGTGTCTGTCATGTAAAAAAAATCATTATAAACTCATTCAAATAACTAAATTCCACCTTTTAAGACTACATTATATTATGGGTGCAACACCAGAGGATATATCTAAAAACAGGTATTACAAAATATTGAGCACATTTAAATTGAATTAAGGATTTAGTTCATAAAAAAAGCCTCTGAAAGGGAAAAATTGTGTTGACATATACATCAAATACCTTGAGATAATTGTTGCTGAGCATTTATGAGAATAGAGAAATCTTTACAGCTGAAATAACTGCAGTAAAGTTGATAAACTGCCAAGTGGGATCTAATAAAAACTACCTCCAACCCCCCAAAAACAAGTCCATCAGTGTTTGTGCACATGACAATATAACATCTCCCTTTGATGTATCACAAAGCATTTAATAATTAATATGCATTTGAGAAACAGTGGAAAAAATTCTGAGCAGTTGCCACAAAATTAGAATGTTATCACAAGTAAATCAATGAACTGACAGTTTTCATTAAAAAAGAAAAATAAACACCATATATGAACTTTGTGTGTTTTTCAAAATCTATCTTAATATGCTTAAAAATACTTCAAAGCTGTAGAAGAAAGCACAAGCCATTGAGGAAAATGGTTGATCAGCTGTTCTCATGCAAATGCAAAAAGGTTAGAAATCATAATAATGCCAATTCCCAACTCGTAGGCTTAGACTGAGTTACTACCCAGGAAGAACATGGCATATAGAAGTGTGAAAACCAGGAGGAAATTTTTTAAAGGTGTTGGCTTAAGATGCATCATCATTAGAAAAGTTAAGATTTTGGTCTTCATTGAGCTAAATTACTCCGTTGTTTTTGTTTGTGTTTGAAAATAAAAAGAAATCAGTCCAGAAATTGCAAGTGAGGTAGCTATGGTAGATGTCCTGAAATAACAAAAATAGCCAGAGGTGACATGGGGTTGTTCATTTTATTGAGCTGTGAAATTGCTTGAAATCCAGTCTGTTAGTCACCAGAAAGAAGTTAGGGTTATTGTTGTCTCACCTTGGCTGAAATTTGCAAGTGTTTAGTTATAAAGATAGATTAGGAGTATTAGACTGCCTGCAAGCTTACGAGCCACTGCACGGTAAAACATGAGATAACAATACAAGCATGTCTCATTCCCAGCCTCTTTCCTCCTTCAGCTGTGTCATGTCTATTTCTGAGATAAAAAGTATCTCAGACTATTGGTTTATTAAGGTCATCTGCTACTGTGCACAGTAATAGCAGTGACACCTTCAACCTGAACACATGTCTGAGCATCTGATCCTGAATGGGAAAGCTGTACCAAGTGAGGGCTTGGAAGAGAGGTGAAGGGAAGACACTCAGCATTTTGTATCTGAGGTCCTAATGCATGTTGAATGATGCGTTTAGGCTCTTTCACCACAATAAGTACCAAAAACGTCAGTAAGTTCGTGTATCCTTTACCCTTTTATAAGTCTGTAGGTAAAAGAAACCAAATGAGATTTCTCAAGCTAATGTGCTTTTTACCAATGTGTATTGCACAACAGTAGTAATCATTGCACACAGATTTGTGTTTTCTATTTTTTAAACCACACCAATGAAATGCTATTCTGCATAATTTCTAAAGTCAGTGAAACACAGGCTGCTAAGTCACACTGATGCTTCTAGCCCTTGAGCTATTAAACGCTTATTTGCATGTTCATAACAATTAGTTGTACATGTAACTATATATTCATGTATTTCTGTGCAAAAGCATAATTTTAATTGGCTGGTCCATGGTTTGCAGTATCAGATTTCTGAATTATTTTTTTGTCTGCTGGGGTGTATACAGAAAAAAACTGCCAATGTTCTGTTCAACCAGCAGAATATTACAATAACAACATGCAAAATGGATGTGTGAACTCTCAAAAAAAATCATAAAAAATACATTTTTTTCTGCTGCAGTACCAGAACATGAAATCAGAATTCAGGGTTTTTTCTCAGCTGTCACTTCCCTACAAGGTGAAGAATCCTTGTAATGATTCTTTTTTACGTAAGAAAGACATAAATTCAGGAAAATCATATTTAACTGAAAATTCATTATATAGTTTATGTTACCTACACTACTCTTATTCTACAAATTCCTTCTGAACATTCACTTCTAACATAGTTGAAAGAAACCACTAATAGTATTGCAAGAGTAAAAGAGATAAAAATTTTAATTTTAAAATCAAGTAGAAAGATTGATATTAATTATATATATATAAATTAGCACTACCCTGAGGGGATTTCTGGATGTTCAGCTATTTTCCCTTTACAGTTGCAGTTAGAAAAAGATAACTTCTGGGTGAAGCATTCCTGCCAGCCTTATAGAAGCTAGCTTGTTGGGGTATGGTAGAACAGCTGCTTATCATATGTATATATTCTCTATTACTTTTAAACAATCTTTTTAGCTTTCCCCCCATTCCTTCCTTTTTTATACTCATGTCACATTTGATTTCAGCTTATACTTCCAGGGTGGGGACTCTACCTTGCGTTATCTCACATCTCATTCTTTTACTGAAGAAGACTTTGAAAAATTACCAGGAACAGAAAGTGAAACCCTTGACATGGCTAATAACCTTCATAGCTAAAACCCAAATTACTCCACAGGCAGAGAAGCAAAGTCTGTCCTATACCAAATTGTGTCTCACAGATTTTCCCAACACACCAGTTGCTTCTCCCTTTTCTCAGGACAGCTCTTTACCAGTCTTTCACACACATCCTCGTGCCCTGGCTCCCTTTTGTCTCCTTTTTGTATGAGTAAGCAGCAGTGTATCCTGCGACTGGTTTGAATTAATGAGTTTATTGGCCAACTAGTGCACATGGCTGCTGCCTCTTTCAGGTGATGACAACAGACTTGATCTTGAGAAGAGTATTACCCATTACCCTGCTGATTTCCACAAGGTAGGATAAACTTAATAACTCAGTAAGAATTGTTTGTTTAGTTATCAAGAAGACAAAAGAGTATAAGTGCATTAAAATTACTTTTTTAGGAGGCCGGGCTAAGAATTATCCTCCTCTGAGGAGAATTTTTTTCTTTTGTCAGTCAAGAGTAAATTAGTAACAACAGCTTTCATTTTTTGTTGTTTTCATTTTAAATCACCTTAACAGGAAAGTGAGTTGCAGAGAGAAGGAATTGAAGAAGGAATTGAAGTGGAGGCCCTTGAAGTACCCTACCAAATATTAAACTAAATGTCTTTCTCCACTGTGCAGCTTAGCCAGCCAAAACTTTGTATTGCAGTTGCTAGATTCATTGTAGTAAATTATTAGCTTTGAAGGTAATTTTCGCTAGCAGCAGTGACAATGAGCTATAGCAATGCTTGAAATACTTATGCCATCTGGCAACGGCATTGCTTTTGCAAGAGTAACCTATCAAAGAACACATGTAAAGGTAAGTAAAGTATTCTGCATGCTTTAATCAAAACAGTGGTGTCATTTGGGTTGACACAATGCATTTTACCTTTTTAATCTGTAACTTCTTTAACACTCACTTTAGACTAACTAAAAGTAAAGAAGTAAATAATTGGTCAATGATACATTTTTCAATGCATCGGTATGACTATTAAAATCTATATGGTTTAGTGTCTACACTAAAACTGAAGTAATCATGGAAAAAACCCAGACATATTTAGTAGAGTCATAAATGCAATATGGTGGTACATAAAAAATTTCACAAGTTAGTCTAGCTTTCATGCTGGGCCATCTGATTTAATAAGTATATATAGAACTTCCATTTTTAAAATCTGCCTATTTCAAATTTAAAACTAACACTACAATGTGTTTCCAGCCATGAAAAATGTGAAGAAATGACATCCAAGTGTTTAAAAATATATTCTTCAACACTACAAATCACAGAATAAAAAAACAGTCAGGGCTGGAAGGAAACTCCGGAGATCACCTAGTCCAACTCACTGCTAAAACAGGTTCACCTAGAGCAGGTTACACAAAATCACATCTAGGAAAATTATTTTATTATCTCCAGAGAAGCAGACCTGAAACATTTCTGGGCAGCATGGTGCAATGCTCTGTCACTCTCAAAGTAAAAATGTTCTTCTTCATATTCAGGTGGAAGTTCCTGTGTTGCAGTTTGTGCCCATTGCCCCTTGTCCTGTCACTGGGCACCACTGAAAAGAACCTGGTCTCACCAATCCTCTTGGCACTCGCCCTTAAGATATTTGTAGACATTCATAAGATCCCTGCTCAGTCTTCTCCAGGTGAAACAGACCGAGCTCTCTCTCTCAATGTTTCCTCATAAGAGAGGTGCTCCAGTCCCCTGATTGTCTTTGTGGCATCCTTCTAATCCCTCTCCAGCAGTTCCCTGTCTCTCTCAAACTGGGTAGCCCAGAACTGGACACAGCACTCCAGATGTGGCCTCACCAGGACAGAGTGGAAGGGAAGGATCATCTCCCTCAACCTGCTGGCCACCATCCTCCTAATGCCCCCCAGGATCGCACTGGCCTTCCTGGCCACCAGGGCACACTGCTGGCCCATGGGCACCTTGCTGCCCACCAGCACTCCCAGGTCCTTCTCCACAGAGCTGCCTTCCAGCAGGTCACCCCCAGCCTGTGCTGGTGCCTGGGGCTGTCCCTCCCCAGGGGCAGGACCCTGCACTTGCCTTTGCTGAACTCCATGAGGTCTCTCTCCACCCAGCTCTCCTGTCCAGGTCTCACTGAATGGCAGTGCAGCCTCTGGTGCATCAGCTGCTCCTCCCAGTTCTGTATAAGTCATAAACTTGCTGAGGGTAAACTCTGTCCCTTCATCCAGGCCATGGATGGATACAGGTCAGTATTTTCTAAATGTTGAAAGTCTGCTTTAGATTATACTTTATAACAATCATATTTTCCTATAGTTTTCATTTCAGTTCTTACCAATTAAGCACATCTCATGTCCACTTAGCAAGAGACTATTTTTCCCCATTATCATGTGTTTTAATTACAAACAGCTTTAGAAGTATGTGACAAACGAAAGTTAATGTATTTTAAGTCTTTACTCTTCAGTGAATAAAACCCAAATGTAAATATTTACAGAATTTTTCACTAGCTATAGATACAATTATGCTATAGATAAAAAACAAATACTGAAGTTATAAAAAATGGGCATCAGTCATATTATGCTTTAAGTAGACAGATTCCACAGATTCATTAAACTGAGGTGTCTTCCTGTGAAATCAGAAATAATCTCCATGTTCCAAGTAAAGGGATCAAAATTATGTCAAATGCAGCTCATCCCAAAAGGAGGTCGAAGGTGCCATAACAGACCCTTTATTCTGTGACAGACACTCTTTAAATTGTACAAATCGGCTCATGTTGCAAAATATTGCATTTAATAGCCTTCATTATTAAAAAAAAAACAAAAAAAAAAACAAACAAAAAAACCAACCACTACCATGACTTTAAAACTATTTCAGTTTTGTTTTTTAAAACATTTTCTCTTCCACCACTAAACCAGCAAGATGTATATGTATTTAGCATTCCAGAATTTTTTCAAGTAAGTTTTTTAACTAACTTTGGGACCCAATGATTTTTAGATCACCACATCATCATCTGTTCCATATTTTAGATCAGTTTCTGTTCTGTTTTGTTCTGCTCTGTTCTATTGAACAGCTCTGTTTATCCATGTATCCATGCTTCCAAAGGCAATAAAAACTCCCATGACCTCTCCAGATAGTTATACTTTTAATCATTCTGCTGCCAAAATAATTTGAGTGCACGTTAATAATTATTTGTTAGATTGAAAGTACAAATGGGGAAATACAAATTTCCATAAGGAAAAATAAGGAGGTTTGGTTTTCATTCTCTCTCTCATTAGCCTACATGTAATCACAAAACAAAACCAGACAGCTGCATAGGTGTTATATTTACTCTCTTTTGCAAAGTATTTAGTGGTAATTTTAGCATTACGTGACTGATAGAATCTAGTTCTTGTGCTTCAAATGACATAAATTGTCAGAGGCAATCAGCTTCTTATTCCCACTTGTCGCTTTCACCAAGATTAATACTCAGCTCTCTACAAGCCACAACCTGACAGAACTGTAACTTTCCCTACTCCTGCAGGCACTGGCCTGACTGCCTGAGCCAGCACTGGTTTAGATCCTAGTTTCTCCCTAATCGGTTTTTCATTTGCAGGCTGCTTTCTTTCATTGCAGCCCATCAGATGGGCACCAGCACCTCTACACAGTCACATGAAAAGCACCATAGCTGCTGGCACAGGAGGCATAGGAGTGTGAGGAGAAGCAGGAGACCCATGGAGAGGGGAGGGACATTGTTGAGGCCAGGGCTGGAAGGCACTTTTGGAAGAAGGCACTCCATGAAGTAGGGACAATGTATGTCCTGAAGTGATGAAGCCCAGGGACAACCGGCCCTGGTCAGGGACGTGCCCAGAAATGGACTGTGGCCTATGAGGACCCATGCTGGAGCTGGGCCACCCCACAGGCTCCACACAGAGTAGAACAGAGAATACAAGTATGAAGGAAGGGGAAGTCAAAGGCAAGAGCAAGAGGCATGGAGTGTAAGGAAGAAGCCATGTCATGCTGACCCCACATCCGCCATTCCTTCACTTCAGGGCCAGACTAGCCTGGGGGAAAGCAAGGGGAGTACAAACAAGGGAGGGATTGAGACATGTTACACTGAAGCTAGTTTAAGGAAGGGGCAGAAAACATATTTTCTTAAGATGTTTTTGGAGGGCTTTTTTGTTGTGTGTGTGTTTGGGTTTGGTTTTTTTTTTAAACTGTTTGCCTTTTTTGTTTTTCACGATCTGAAGCAGCAATAAAAGTTAATTAGGAGTTAAATTGTCCAAGTCAAGAATGTTTTGTCCATGACAACCTTTTAAGAAACCTTAGGACATCTTCCAACCTCAGTTAGCAGCCAGAAGTTCCCTTATTTACTGAGTGGAGACTGAAAACCGTATTTAGCTGTTTAGCCTGCATTAATGTGCTTGTATCTCAAAATTTATTTCAAGTTTCCAGGCTGTCCATGTTTGCTGGATAAAATTGACTGCATTGAACTTCTGCATGCACACTCCAAGTCCTTTGTCTGTCTTCTTACAACAGCTTCTTCTTCTTTCTTCCACCTTAAAGTATCATGTCCCTCAGGAGGGAAAAAAACAAGATCCAAGTTTCATATTTACACAGAATATCCTTTCTAAAGCTTTCTAGACACAATTCAGCCCAGAAAATCTCTTCATGTGAAAGGTGAAAAGATGCCTTCATCGGAACTGAAAATTTGGGAAGTCCATGTCATGAAGGACTCGCAAACGACAAAGAGCTTTATAAAGACTCAGAGTTACAGTCATTCATAGTAGTGACTACTAGCCACTTATTAGAGTTAATCATGTGGTGTATACACTTCATAAACTAAAATATTAGAGTTACCAGAAATATGGTATTTTATAGTCAAGGTCAGAGTTAGAACACTCTGAGGGTGTTGGTCAATGGCTTTTACCCAGGCTGGCATACTCTTAAATGCAAGGTCCTTCAGGGATCAAGCCCTGTGCTGTTCACCATCTTCATAGACAATCTGCATGATGGGGATGAAAACCAAGTTTGCTGATGACAACAAAGTAGGTGGTAAGGTCAAAATGTCGGAAGGGAGAGCCATCCTACAGAGAAGCCCAGGCAGGCTGGAAGAGTGGAAGTTAACAAAGCCAAGTGCAAGGTCCTGCACCTGGGGTGACATAGCCAAAGAGCCCAGGACAGGCTGGCATCTGTGCTGCTTCTGAGGCACCTCGCAGAAAGGGACCTGGGAGTCCCGGTGCACAACAAGCTGAACCTGAGTCAGCTGTGCGCTGCTACAGCAACACAGTCAAATTGGATCTTGGCTGCTGCTGCAGAAGCATTACTAGCATAGCCATGATCATCCCACCCTACTCAGTGCTTGTCAGGCTGCACCTGGAGTATTGTGTCCAGTTCTGGTCCCCACAGTTCAAAAAAGATGCAGGCAGACGGGAGAGGCTCCAAAGGAGGGCCACAAAGATGATCAAAAGGCTGGAGAACCTGCCTTATGAGGAAAGACTGAAGCAGGTAATGTCTCTTTGCCCTGGAGAAGACAAGCCTCCAGGGGACCTCATCGCAGCATCACCATATTTACAGAGCAGCTACAAAGGGAATACAGGCTCTCCCTTCTCAAAAAGCCACATGGAAAGAAGAAGGGGCAATGTACAACTTGCACTGGGAGAGGTTTTATCGTGATATATGGAAGTTTATTTTTTTTCTCCAGTGAGAACAATCTGTCTCTGGAACAACCTCCTCATGGATAGGTAGAGTTCTCATCAGTGGAGGTTTTCAAGATGCAATTGGAGAGAATGCTAGATAATCTCACCTAGGTGGTTTTTTTTTTTTTCCCCCACAAAAGGTTGGACCAGAAGTTTGTCTGAAGTCCCTTCTAGCCTATGTTGCTCTATGATTCTATGAAAACTCCTAAAATGGCTTCATAAACTGATGAGCTGTACCAGCAAAACAGGTACTGCTGGTTTTTCCTGTAACATCTGCATCTGTCAGTCTTTCTGAGAGACAAATCTGAATGACTCCCAAACTATGATACAGCTTGGCAAAGGGCAGTGCAAAGCACCTGGAGTCACACATTCTCCTTGACCTAGGAGCTTTTCATACAACACAGTTATGCTGACTTAATCGAAGACAACCTTGATCTTACTATTTATGACCCAATCTTTTCAGTGCCATGTAATCAGCTAGCCTGTGGATGCCTTTTCCTCTTTGCTGCTATCCCTTTTACCACTACACTGCAAATCTATGAACAAACAACACAGCAAACAGAATTTCAATTCAGTATCTCTTAAGGATTCATATGACAATATAAAGACCTAGAATATGCAGATCTGAAAGGTTTTTGTTTGTCTTGCTCTACCAGAATGGACACAGAGTAGCTAAAGGACAAATACAACCTCTAGTCTTTATTGGGCTTTATTCATAAACCCTGAAAATTTATTTAAGAATATTTCAATTAATGCTGTAAATAAAACTATGAACACTTAACTGAAGTAAACACTAAACACAGAAAATCTGTTGTTAAAATGTGGTTTTAAGATAATGAACATTAAATTAGGAACCCCTAGGGTTTCAGTGTTTACTTTTCATCACAAGTACTGCATAGTCTTTCTTTGAGCTTGATCAGCTTGGTCTGGGTATTTTTGCTTGTTACATTCAGATGGCATTGTCAGTCTTTTCCAGACCATATGATTTATTTGCTTTAGTAATATTTTACTAGGCACAAAAACTTAGTACTTGCTGGTATTTGAAGCAGACCATTTAATGCAACATGACAAAATTATAGCAAACATGAAATCAAGACCATTTTGGTGATGTATTTGAAACAATAATAATAATAACTTCCTAAGCTTTCTAAATAGGCACTACAAAGTTTTTCACTAAATAAAAATACCAAGCATTTGATAAAAATGACATGCCAGAAGGATAGGAATAAAAATCTGCATTTATTTGAGGAAGGAAATACTTTATAAAAAGAAAAAAGAAGAAGAAGAAGAAAAAGGGAGAGAGAAACAGTTAACATGGCAGTAAGTGAAGTAACGGCCAGCAGAGCCAGAAGCACCTTGTAAATAATAGATCTCTGAAACATTGATAGCTATTTAATAATCAATCTGGAAGCAAGTGACACTAAATAAATGAAAGCTGTTTAAAGAAGAATAATCAAGGCTTACGTACAATTGAACAAAATGTGGGATTTAGATGCATTTTCAGTTATTCAGCAGTCTTAATAAATGAAATGTAACATAATGAAATGGAAGGATTATGAATAAACACTGCTGCTATCAGACACTCAATAACAGCCCAAACAAAACCTTAAGTTGTAGGAAATTGAAAAGGATGGGAGAGGAAAAAAAACCAAACCATGGCCACCTGAAACAAGTACAAACAGAAAGATCTGCCTGATGGTTTATTCAGAGGACATCACTTTAGGCACCATACCATATTCAGGAAGGGGCAGGAAAACACCTATTTGAGAATTTTTTAACAAAAGCAAATACTGCAATGGAAAAAAAGAAAAACTTAAAAATGTCTGTAATTTTCTCATGGCTAGATGCAAAGGCTTTTGTTAGATGTGGGAAACACAGATCCAGATCTTTATTTGTACAGAAAGCAGAAGCAGATGGGGAGTCTCATCCAATCTACCTGAAGTCAAATTTGCAAGGAACTTTACAATGGATACCGTTGCCACCACCAAGGAAATCACTGACCATCCTGTTTGATAGATTTCATCCCCTTTGGGAGTGTTACTCCACTGCAAAAGATCTCAGTAATTTTTTATTATTTTTTTTAAAGCTATCTTGTCCCATATAAATGTGAGTATCTATGCACACAGGGACAAATGAGGTGAATAGGGAAGATTTGTTTTACATATCCCAGTTTAGATGAATAGGGTTTGGTGTGGGACAAAATCAGATGGCAGGCATTAGAAAACTATAGAAAAGTGACGTAGATGACTATTACTTTATGTGGAACAATATAAGAGATATACAGCCTTAATGACAAAGAAATTCATGTCAGGATGACATCATAGAAGAAGGGAGCAGTCTGTAGTCTCATTCCTATGAAAAGAACTCATTACCAAAATATGCTGAAACCTATGAACTGAAATGGTGGATACTGGTTTGTACAAGAGATGTTATTGCATGCCTCCTTAACATAAATGCAAGTAAAATATATAATTTTTAAAAGAGTGGTTTCAACCCTAACTTCAAGTAACCCATATAAATTTTGCAGTGTGGTATGTATTCCTACGCATTTTGTTTTCTAGCATTTATCTTAAAAAAAAAAATAAATTCTTAGGCTGTCTATAAACATAATAATATTCTGTAAACTGGTGTCTGCAGACTCCTAGAAGTCTGTGGGGTACTTCCAGTGCTGAGTTTTCCTTGGCAAAGGCTGTGAAAAAACCAATTGGCTACTTCTTTTACCTACACATTTCTACTGGTGTTGGTGGTGGATTTTAGTCAAACAAAATGCCTTCATTGTGGCTACAGGTATTTTTTGCCATGATTTCCATCCCTTCTGATTTTTCATTGCAAGGTTTTACAGATGTAAAGTATTTTATGAATTATTTTCTAAACTATGATTCTGCACCTTTTGCCAATAACTTAAAAAAGAGATGCTCTCCAGGGTGGGTGCTCCTCTTAAATATTTTTTACGTCAGTTGGAATTATGCACAGCTTAGATGATAGAATTGGAATTTTTTTATATTGATTACAGTATAGTACATAATTTGATAAGTTTATGGCTAAGTAAGTTAGCTTAACCACAGTTAGCTTTGTGCCAGAATAATTACACTGGGAAAAGAAAATGCAGCTGATACAGTGAGTTAGAAATAAAACAAACTAACGTGTTCAGGTATTAAGGTTGACTGTAAAAAAGAAAAGCGTGCAGATTTAAAACCTTAAGTTAAAAAATGCTAGAGGGGAAGGTGTATGTTTCCTGGTAAACTGCTTGGACAGGGATTATTATAATGCTTAATACATTTTGGTACTGTGCCATTCATCAGCTCTCATTTGGTATTCCCGATCTTGCGTGGTAAAGTTGTGAGAGTAACAAGGATGTCACTGCTATTTCACATAGTTAAATAAGGTTCCACCTCAGTTCACTGGGGTCAGTCACCACGTGGTGAACAACTTAGGTTCCTTTCATACTGGAATGTATTCAGGCCTGTGACCTGTCTTGTTACTGGCCTTGTAACGTACTAAGCCTCAGTACAGTGTTTAGATTGCTGAAATATAAACTGGAAACTGTGTAAGGCGAAGAACAAATTTTCTTAGTGTGATGTTTAGTAAAGAAATCACAGCTAGGGCTGGAACTCCAAGCATTACCACATAAAATTAAAAGAATCAATGTACAATACATGAAAAACAGTGCTAATCAGAGGAATTAATTGAATTAGAGATTTATGAATTTTGATGGATTGTGCTGTTCTAGCTGTGTGATTCCTCATGGAATGTGGATGGGATTTGTATGAAGAAAACTCGAGAAAACACTAGACGTACACGCACTGAAACAGAGATAACAGCTTCTTTCAACATAATCTTACTGATAGATAAATTCATTACTAAGCATGCTGGCAAATGTTTGGTCAAAGATACACTGAAAAATGTGGCTGATGTAGAACAGCTAACTTGAACAAAAAGAACAATTCCTCCTTTAATGTTTCCAAATCACTCTGATTACCAGGAAATAAAGATGAATTTCCATTTCTGTGTAGTTTATGAAATCTTTAGGTCGTCAGATCTCAGGTAAAGCTGTGACAAAGTTTCAATGTTAAGAGCTCATGTCAAGGTTGGAGAGACATTAAAAACCTTCTAAATCTAAGTAAGCATCATCATAACAGTTGAGGGATCATATTGCTTATATTTATACTGAACAAGAAAAATAAAACAAAATAACTAAAAAGGAAATCAGCTGGTGAGTATGCTTAGGCAAGTAGTGCTGTGTAATTTTAATGACAACTACATGACCAGTTCAAGTTCAGGCAATTCTGCTGAACAAATTGTTCATTTGTTACAGAAGGGGAAGCCAACCCTCTCAAAACTGATCCTGCTTCTTGTGATTTGGTGTTGGATACACACACCTGTATTGCTGTTTTTTGTATTTCCTTGTTTTCCTTAGCCATTGAATAATAACATATAGTAACAAAAGCTACTAAGCAATATAGTAATAAAATACATAGGTTTTGTTCAGATTGTATGTTGCAGTTGTTATAGGCTCTGCAACTTAATTAATGCAATGTTTTGTGACTCTCCTTTAGGGATCAACCTCCTGGTTTTTGCTGTTTTCCCTGTACATAATCCAGCTGGCATGTGTAAGTAGAATGCATCAGCAATAAAACTTAAAAAGGGAAAATGTAGTATTTATGCTAAGGATGGGCATAGAAAATACATCTTTCAGCTTCTTCTCATCTCAGATTTAAAATTCCCTCTTTCTTCTGCTCCATTCCACCAAACTCCCTCCTGCTTGTAATCTTTCACTCTTGGTAAACTCATTATCCACTCAAGTCCCACCTGACAGAAAGCAAAATTTGAGAAGACAGTTTTTTCTCTCAGTGACAACTCTTTCACCATTACTAGTACATACAGCAAGAGGGAAGGCATCCATGCAGTTCAGTAGCATAAACTTCTAACAAGCATAGGTAGGTAAACCATACACAGTTCACAGACATTCCAGTGAGTAATGAATGGAACATTGTTACAATCAGAACCATAATGTTTGTTTGTTCCCCTTCTGAAGATACCTGCAATGCACTCTCCAGTAAATACCAAAACTTTATGTGAACATCAAAGAATATTGACCCAGAATGAAATTTGTAGTTGAAATATTTGCACTGAAGAGGTGATTTTATAGGTCATTGAAACAGGAAACAGACACCCCATATTATACTTATATCCACTTTAAGGTGGTCTTCATAAGGTTAGCATTTAAACAAGTATTTAAATTATTGCAATGAAAAGTTTTTAACCTGTTTATAAGATAATTTTGCCCAATACAAAAAAAAACCAAACCAAAACAAAACCAAAACACCACAAAAAAACACCAAAAAACAACAAAAAAACCCCCAAAAATACCAAACAACTAAAACTCAAATCCAAAATAAGCATTTTTGCAGTAGCAATGTATTTGATCACAAGCAGCAAAGGAAGCTCCATTTTGTGAACCAGTTGCCTGCTCTAAATAGGTTGGGCAGACCTGGTCACAAGTCTTAGCAGGTGTTCCTTGCTGCTTGACTGAAAAATATAATATTCTCTGCCTGGACCTAAATGATAGCTGACTTCAAGACTATAGCAATCAAGCTAAACTTTCACATATATGCAATACTTACTAACGCCATTTAAAATATTCAGTGTCTAAGTCAATCCATCCTTGAATGTCTGCAGTTATTTGTAGGGCAGGCAAACATTCAGGTGTCAAGGTACCAGCAGCTAATTATAGATTACTTTAGCCGAAGCCAAAAACGAGTTCTTATTCTGCATTTTAAAGACTTTTATTTGGGGGAAGGGAAGAGCTTTCTACACATTTTTGAAGTGCTATCCGTTAGCAGTTTAAAGTGAAATGTAAAATATACTTTGCTCTCTCCCATTCTTTACCCTTCATCCTCAGTATTCTATGTTTAATGTTACTAGCAAAAGTAAGACAAACTAGAAAAGTAATTACATATTTAATATGAATGAAGAGCTGGGGAGAAGCTATGATAATAACAAAGTACAAAAGCAACAGGCTTTTCAGAAAGCTAATTATTTTGATAGATGAACTTGATATTTAGTTACAGAATGATGCATAAAAACTGCTTTCAATTTTTAGTATAGCTTCTCTCCCTACCCCTGAGTTGACGTTTACTAGCACAATCTTTCCCACACTCAGGTTGATGGATTAAATAGTGTTATTTATTACCATTTTAGCATAATCAGCAACCTCACCATTAAAGCAGACCTGCCTTTCCTCAAGGGAGTAATTTGTAATTTAGTCTAAACATACAGCTTTTTGTTCTGGACTTGAGATTATTGCTTATAACAAGACTGCCCCACTGGACTGTAATTCTGAATTTATTGTATGTCCTCAAGAAAAGAATTTCATTTCCTAAGGGTCACTGATGTTGCTGTTAAGCCACAACAGACAAGAAAAGAACAGCATTATCTGTTAAACAGACATGCTGAT
This sequence comes from Falco punctatus, assembly GCF_963210335.1. Lineage (NCBI taxonomy): Eukaryota > Metazoa > Chordata > Aves > Falconiformes > Falconidae > Falco > Falco punctatus. The sequence continues at coordinate 65,737,511 of NC_137586.1, forward strand.
TTGGATTGACGTCAATCTGTAGTTGTAAAATAAATTATTTACTTTATATCAGGTGGTTTTATTATGAAAGGAAAGGAGGCCAACAATGACAGGCACTGAACTGGATATAGAAAACTCCAAAGCTTCAAGGTACAACAGTATTTATACAAAGCTATTTGGAAGAAGTTATCTTTAATTCATTGTCCTGCACGTTGTTTGTATTAATAATTAAGGCCAAATAACTTCATCTCCAAGGCAAAAAGGGGAGTAGTATACATCAATATATTTTTAAATATTTGCTTGTCTGATGAAAGCTACAGTTTGTACAATTATTTCTGTAATGAGGGGAAAATGAATTAATACTGTGAAAGAGTTCTTCCATATACTGATCAAACTGACAAAAAAAGACCAAAGTCAAACCCCATGTATTTCAATTGAATGGGTTACCAGTTGTTAAGTTTCTAGTTTAAACTTGTATCCAGCAAGATGCAGGTCTGTAACTACAGACATGAATGGTGCCCCTGGTTTAACTGACTGAGAAAGCAAACCATTTCCAGATAAATAAAGATTACTCATGTGGCTGGAGAATGGCACAAGAGCATAATGATTATTTCTCCCCCTCATCTTCCTCTCCAAATTATAGCCTTGGACCCCAGCCTTGTACAGCTATAGTATTTTCCAGGTGAAGAATCAACCCTTTCTGCATATGTCAAAAACAGTAGAGAATCCAACATAGTATTTCCCATATATCAAAGGCTGACTTTCCTGAACTGTGAATCAGAAGATGCTCTGACTAAAATAAGCAATTATTTTAGGCAAAGTTTAGATGCCACGCCACTAAGTTAACAAAGTTGTAAGATAGCATAAGTTTCATATAACCCATACACAGAAACAAAATTCACATCTAAGTAGCATTTATCACTCTGTCACCCATAGACAACATCAACTTGAAGTAAAACAAAAGCCAATCATTCTGTTATCAAACGTGGCCACAGAAGTAAGAACAATGTCTGAGTGCTTTCTGACAGCTAGTTGTTTCCCTGAACACAGGTCCATTTTATCATCTGAGGCTGCTAGAATCTTTTGCTCCAGCTGGTGTTTAATACTGCCCTGTCTTTCCTTGCAGATTTTTTTTCGTCTGGACAGTGTTGGTTGTGGTCTTTCCACAGATGGTCTGTTTCAATGGAACAGCAAAACCATTACAAGTTTCCAGCAAGGCATACACCAGAATAATGGGTGTAAATTTAATATTACTATTAATTCTATTTTACTAATATTATTGTATATACATTTAATATTTTCTACAGGATGCCTCTGCAGCAATGTAAATAGTGAAAGTTGCCTCACCATATCATGCATCTAACCTCATTTTTATCTTCTGTATTCCTAGTGTATTAGCATAGTACTACTGAAGTCCTTAAATTAACAAATTAAGGCAAATCAAACAAGCACACATGATTCAGCAGTTTTATTAGAATATACTCAAGACTGAACTAATGACTTTACATTATAAATCTATCCCTCTAAAACATGGCACCTTCAGTATTGCTTTTTAATTGAAAGAAAATTCTGTCAGTATTGGTTTCTGCACTGTTTTGTTATCAACAAAGTATGAAATCAAGCTTAAATATACCACAACTACTTATTGTCAACTTGCAACCCAGAAGCTGCATGCAAATAAAATTCTGCCAATGGCTGAAAAAAGAGTATGGCTTTTGATAGCACTTGTCACTTGCAGAATACAGAAGTGTGCAAACATTAATTCTCATAATCGTTCTATGAGTTAGGTAAATATTATTTGACAGAGCTAAGATTCAATATCAAGATATCTTTCCTTAAAGTCATTTCCAAACACTTACATATTTTCCTGTCAATCTCTAGTACTGTTATGCAAGCCCTTATAAATAAATTTATTTCATGAGAAGGTAATGAACTCATGGAAGTTCTCTTGAACTCAACTTGAGAGTTGCTTATGGAAAATATACTTCAGAGATATCATGTCTTGACTTACTAAGTGTGTAATGAAGAGTTTTAAAGAATTGAAAGCAGTTTCAAGCAGGAATAGAGAACCAGCATGTTATCGTAACAAAACACTAAAGATGGTATTATTTTCTAATGTCTGTCTCCTGCTTTCCCCCACATCTGTGGTTTTTATTCCACCTCTTTGCTTCTTCTCCACTGGCCTCCCCTTTCCATTCTCATCTCATGCTTGTTTTGTGAATCGCCACTGAAGGCTGAAATAAATATATATTGCTGATTCAAAGACATTTCTCTGGGTCTGAAGTGTAAGTACTGCTAAAACAGTTTAAAGAGTGGAGGGGGAAAAAAAAAAGGAAAAAAAAAAAGGAAATCCAACCTTTATCTTCTCAGCCACAAACAGCTCCAAGATCAGTGTATTAAACAGAAACTAAAAGATATACATGAAATTCTGCATTTTTTTTTAATCCATTTGTACATTTGAAAGCTGATTTTTGTTGATTGTGCCATTTGTCGGTTTGCAGCATTTACAAAGATTCGAGGTAATTACTGTAGAAAGGAATTGATATAGCTGGCAATGATATAATGAGCGACACTTGAATTTTTCAGGGATATGAAGTGTGAGTTTAGTGGGTTTGAACATATTGACAGCCTTAAATAACAGAAGATAAATGGCCAAAAGAGAACACATGGAGCTATATGGATAATTTTCTTTTTTTTTTACTTACCAGTGTTGATTAGACCTGTACTGGAAAAAACAGTTTTCTCACCCATTTAGTCTTTGGCTTTCCAAAACTCTTTTAACAAGAGTAGCTGTAAAGGTTGTGCCGACATCCATTAATTCTGGAAAGAAATCTAGTGTGATTTTTCTCCTTTCTACAAACCAGTGAGGAATATAGCAAATGTTAGGATGTAATACATTCAGTCAAAATTAAACAATGAACTTCTAAATGCTTTTTGGTGATTTTCACTACTTTAATGGAAGCATTATTACTTCTTATAATTTTAGATGAATTTTTTTTTAACTTTGTAATTCCTAAATAGGCCTTAAAACAAAGCAAACACTCTGTTCACATAATTCTCATACAGCTTCTACATTCTTCTGCATATTTTATACAGGCAATGCAAAAATATGTGAAAAAAGCAAAAACTGGTTTATTTCTGTCCCCATATGGTAATCAATCTTTCGTTCATTGCATAAAAATAAAATGATTGAGAAGGAATGGAGGGAAAAAATATATTATACTCTATATGTACATACATAAATGCCAGAGTACATTCATAGGAAATGTGTGAAAAAAGAAGTAGCTTTTTACTGATGCCATTTAAAAACTCTTAGTGTAAGAAAGCCTGAAAAAAATAAAAAGAAAAGCGAAGTGAGCAAGAGAGTATTACCTGTCCCATATTTGAATGTGTATGTGTATACACACACATATACACACTAATAAGTTAAAATGCACTCAGAGGCCAATCTTTGGTCAATCATATACTAATTAGTAACAGCTCATGGCATCAAAACATGATCACTAATTCAAGCTGCCATGCATCTATGACAATAAGTAAAATTAATGTTGATATAAAAAAATCTATAATGGGATCAAGAAATGCCGTAAGTTTTACATCATCAAGACTAGATTTACTTTGCAAGAGGGAGCTACAGTTATATATCTGTAGCAATGAAAAAAAAAAAAATAGGAAAGTGATAATATAGTGGCAGCTTATACATTTATTGTAAAATAAAATTATACCCATCTTTCATCTAAAACTGTTGGTCAGTGATAGTGTTCAAAAAGAAAGGGCTTACAGCAAGTTCAAAATGGAAGTGAAATCCTACTCCCTTCACTTTACTATGCTGAGCAATAGGTTGTACGGGAAGAAATGGGTATGTAGCAGCAACAATAAAACGACTGAATGCAAAACTGTTCTACCATTAGCCTACAAACCTTTATAGAAAAAATCCAGTTAAACCTCCTTTTATAGAGGACAAGCTTGCTACATTACCTACCTCAAACTTAGCTGCTTTCTTTTTTCTTTGTTTGTTTGTTGTTTGTTCGGGTTTGGCTTTTTTAAAAATAAATCTGTGGCTTCAGATTACTAGCCATGTAGAGACTTCAAGGCATTAAAACCGGCAAGTGTGTTATGGAGGTCTGAAGAAACATTGCCCATTTTTTTATAAGAGGACAACAGGCAATAATTCAGAAGAATTTCTGAGTATAGAAAATTCAAGAATCAGTGGCATATTTTAAAGAATACAGAAAAAATAAAAAATACATAAGTCAATCAATTAGAAGCACAAAGCAAGATTTTTATTCTTCAGAATTGTAAACAGTCAAGTGCGATAGAAAAAAAACAGTTCTTTGAAAAAGTCAGATATTCAATAGATACTTAAAATATTATTTATTTTTTTATTTTAAAATAAGATTATGATCCTGCATTAAAAGAGAATGGGGACATATTTCCTTTACCAGGGAAGAGGATATTAATAAAGACAACAACAGAACTCTACTCTCGGCCCCTCCAGTCTAGCTATTTAAATGTATTTAACTAAGAAAAACACAGTACCTTGAAGGAGTACTAACATCGCATCCTTGTTTAGGAAGGGAAACATTGTAACTAACCCTATGCCCATTACTCTGTCATTTCCTGTGAAGCCTGGGCAAAAAGGCAGATGAAGGAAGGGTGACAGAAAGTTGTTACTGGGTTCTGCTGAGGGCTTAGTGCTTAAAGATGCTGCAAATTTCTACCCGCAAACATAGAAAACAAGTTTGCCATACAAATGTGATACCAGCCATTGGGATATGAAATACAAATGAGGCAAGATACTCTAATTAATTTACCTAGCATTTTCCAATATATCACTGTAAAACCCAGCTTTAAAGAAATTGCTAGTGTGAGAGCTGTTTGATAGTCAGTAAGAGGATTTCAGTATTTGAATTGGGGAATACAGCTCTCATGTGATTGCAAGGTGAAACAGCACTTCTCAGATAATTTTAAGAGTTCACGGTGTGTGAGCGTAACTCAGACATACCCAAACAAGTGTTTGACAACAGTGCCTCAGAACATGGGAAATAGCTATTTAGTTCTGCAAAAGAAACAACTCTGCATGTTTGTTGCAGCAGTGATATACTGGTTTTCAATTATGATTGAAATTCCCATGTTAAATTTGATTGTTGCTCTTTCTGATACAATTTCTCCATTGCAACAGTGATATATGTTAGAAGTTTCATAAGAAGACGAGCGTAAGTTTACTGACTGCAATTAGAAATAACCAGCCCTCAGAGAGTTAATTTCCATGCTTTTCCAGTGAGAGCTGTCTTTATTCCCAAGCACACAGCATATGCAAAAAGATAAGGCAGAAAAGCAGACAATCTTATATGTAATTTCATAGTATATATCCCCTCGCAGAGCAGTCACACTGCCTTACTGAGGGCTCAGCTCACTTCAAGCCAACACATGTGTGAATCACAGACCTTTTTCCTTGAACTCACCCTGTGCATTCCCATATTGTTGTATTTGCCAGCAATGGTATTCATGCACCCAATGAGCTAGATTTGAGGACTAATCTGGCTGAAAGGTTTCTTTTTTCTTTTATCAGCTTAGTTTCTGACCAAATCAATTTCCTATCAAGCTCGCCCAGCAGCTGCATGAGCTCCTTTCAGTGACAACATACAATTATGTCAGTATAAAGCAACTGTGGAACCTCAGAGGCCTAATCCCTCTGTATAACCAAACAAGAGTCACACCAATTAAGACCTGACCTCTTTCTAACAACTATGATATAAAGAGATAGCTTAGGCTTCTGAAATGGGTATACTCTTGTAGCCTACCTGAATGAGTCTCCCTTTTCATAGAAACATCTCTCACTCTCTTTTTTGGACTTAAGTGCTTGGCTTTAAAAAAGGTGAGCACTGGTCGCACCACTATTTCATCTAAAAGTGCATTTAAACTTATTAAAGAGAAATATTCCTTGCAGTTTATTCAGATGGCATCTTATTTTTGAATTAGAATGAGTCGACAGAAGTACAAAGTTTGCAGGTGTTCATTACCCTGTAAAAAACTGTAGAGTTTAAAATTATTTATTCAACAATGGATACTTTTTGGCATGAAGATGACTTTAAAAAAGGCCTTCTCTTGTTCACCAATTTTGTCAAAAAAGATGGTAAAGATTTTCCTCTTGTATCTTGTCTTTAGAAGACTAGAGTTAATCTAGTTCAATATTTTTTTTCCTCTGACAAAACACATAATCATTTCTTGTGCTGTTTCAAAGAGTTTTCAGATTATTTTATCAGTCTTCCTTTATATATAAAGATAATTCTCCCAGTGTTTCTCTTTTCCTTCCTTCAGTCTTTGCCTAATGGCCCTACAACTTCCTAGGAAGACTAGGTCTTCTAGATCTAACTCATTGTAGGGGACATTCCTGTACTCTTTTAGCTTTTCTATATCTTTCAGTTGTGGTGCCAAACCGCTTTCCCTATATAAACAGTGGTTTGGCATTACTCTGGCTTGCAAAAACCAGGAAAGACAAGTATCATAACACCTCTAAAATTAATTTTTTAAATTCACTTATAAGACATTTTAAAATAGGATATTTTTTTTAAGTAATTTGACCTTGAAGCAGCTCAATCTTACCAAAGGAATCCCTTTGCCAGACATCATTACTTTCACTTGGCACCTTTGAAAGATGAAAAAGCACCTTAAGTGCCTGAAAGGTATAATTACATCTTATGCCCAGCTTGTAGATCACTTCCTTGTATACACACCCAGGTCTGGGGACACAGCTATATGGCATTTATTCTGCTCTTTAACAGTTAATAGAAGTTAAGCTCAAGTAATTATTTTTGCAGATGTTATCTTCATGCACAGGAGAAGCATTTGAGACATAGGAGACAGATTACAACAGATTCCAGTCAAGGACATCTGTGTCGTAACAGCTAGCTAGTTTTCATGTTGCTATCCATGTCATTTTCCACCTCATCAAGGGAGGGTGTTAGCTGAGTACTGAATAGATCCCTGCTGGACTTGTAATGTTACTTTCATTTTTCATTCTCCGTTCAGAAGTTATGAATCCCTATCACAGAACTACTTTGAGCTCGGTTAACAGTTTCCTACTAGTAGAACCTTTCTTCTACCCTAAACTAATCTGATAACAGGTCTAAGAAACATGCAGATGTGTGCGTAGAAAACAATCTGCTTCAATCTGACATGAAAAAAATTCTGAAAAGAGAAATAAACTATTGTTAACTGTGCAAACAGCATTTTTCACTCACAGCAACGTTATCACTAGGGCAAAACTACTGTTAGGCTATACCCTGATTTCAGAGAGTAATTTAATCAGTCAGCCTTTATTTTAAAATTATTGTTAAATACTGAAATAAAACTTATTCAACTTTAAGTGCCAAAATTTATGAGACAAGACAAAACATGTTCTTTAGACAGGAAGAACTGAGATTATTTTTTTGCTAAGGTCAAAGAGTAGAGCAGAAATCAGAAGCTCAGTACTCAATTTTGCTCTAAGAGTACTTTCTCCTGTGTGTCAGGGTCAAAGGAGAATCTAAAAATAGGTTTTCTTTGAAAAAAAAACCCAACTGTAAAATACAAGTGCATTGGTTTTTAAATCATTCATAAACTAAATAAACCCTGACACCACAACACACCATGTCCTAAACTCATCTTCTACACCTGGGAAGTTCCATGTCTACCCAAAAGGCAGTTCCTCAAAACTGAGGTATGCTAGAGTACTAACATGAAATTTTAATTCTCTTCTGGAGTATGTTGCATCAGAGACCACAAATACCAATCTGAGCAGGTTCCTTGTGAAATACCTTGTAGGTAACAAGTAAATTCAGAGAACTGTTTTCAGTATGAGAAAACAACTGGTGTTTTCCATTTCCAACAGTATGCCTTGGATCACTCATATTTTCCTCTAGGGTCACATAGGGTATGAAATTAAATCTAGCTATGACTATTAGGAGATAATCTGGAAAGACCGTCCTTCCTAGGAGAACACAAACCCTCTATCTCCACCTAAACAATGGGGAAATGAATAAGACATCAAACAGTGGGTGCTTGTTATAGACCAAAGCCCTATTAAACTGCTGGACGTAAGTATACGAGTTCTCAGGCAGGAGATAAACAGCCCAAGAGAAGAGACTGGAAGTCATCCAGTTGTTTTGTCTCTTCACTACTCTGCAGTCCCTCTATAACCTCCCTAAGACATGATAGGCAAAATGTCAAATCATACCCCTGAATGTTAGCCACATATATCATAGAAGCAGAACCAATAATCAGCTGTTTCCTGAAGCTGAAAGAATAGATAGAAGCTATAAGCAGTAATAACACTGTAGACCCAATATTCCGAAAAAATGTCCCCCAACCACACCAGCTTTCAATAAAACTAGCATGTAGTACATTTGTTCTAAAGACAACATTCTTTGTGACACCTCAAATACTTCATACTTCTTAATTCTAATTTTTTTGTTAACTCTAGTATATGGTGTCTTATTTAGACACATTGGAAGATAATCCTTCAGTCTTTTAATCACAAAGATTCACTCACTTTAACACACTTCAGAGGTGAAAGTGTATCATAAAGTCTTAGCTGATCACTATTCACCTTATCCAGAGCTTTGAAAAGTCATACAGAAAGTGAATAGTTTCTGATTTACTGCAGAAAGCCACACATAAGCTGCCTTTTGAAGCAGCAGGAGGAAACACAGAGACTACTTGGATAAAAGGAAAGAACAAACTCAGTCTTTATTTCAGAAAAGAAGCTCTTGGAGACACGCATGTCCCCATGCACAGTGTATTGTCCCTTGGAGTCACACATTATTCATTCATTCTGTGAAAATAACTGGCATAGTTCATGTAACAAGAATCTGCTTCAAGGCCAGCATTCTTATTCCATTGTCATTTTCAGCCAAACAACACCTTATTCCACAGAAAGCCTTACTGCAGAAAATAAGAATACCCATTTACTGTGCAAAATGGGAGCCAGTACACTAGAATCTCTCATTTAATAGTCGTTTGACTTCCACATTCCTCTAATTTATACTGATTTCCTTTAGTAAATCTATGCATAAAATCAAAATCTAAGCAGAAAACCTGTATTTCTTCTGAATGTGCCATAAGTATTGCAGTTTAACTTCTATATTTAGATATGATTTGCAATACCAATGTAGATAGACAATGTCTACCATGTTTCTTTATAGGGTAGAAAGCAATATTATACAAAATCCATTCTATGAATAAAATCCCCTAAAGACTTACAGATTTGAACTTATTCCCAAAAGAACACTAAATTCAGCATTTATATTTTCAGGCTTTGATAAATGCATTTTCCTATTGAGCCAGTTTGTATGGCATTTACAGTTTGAAGCCATTTTATGGAAAACATAAGCCTATGCTATCATTATTCAGGAAGTTTCCCTATGGAAAGTCACATAGACAAAGCAAATGTGTAAATAAGCAAGAGTTATTTATCATGCAACTAAAAGAAAGTGAAAATAACAATTTTCAGATTTATATGAAAACCACAATACAGCTACAGCAGATAGGAAAACTGACAGCACATACACTGGGCAGCTCCTCTGTAAACATGATCTTTCAGGAAGTAAATATACATACATCAGATCATCTGAAATAATTGCCATGATTAACATACTTCTGCTTCCTTGAACAATCATTAATTTACATGAAAGCTTTGATGCACATAGAAACCTTCCTACTGTCTTCTCCGAAAAGGCATCAGTTTACATCGGCATTGCAAAAAATTGAGTTACATCATTTTAGAGGAGTATCAAATAAAATTTTAAACCCCTGATAAATACATACACAGTTTTTAACTTTTCCTTACAAAGTATTAATTTTTAGCATCCTTTGCAGTGAGGAGTTAGACTGACTTGTTTTCAAATCATAGTTCTATCACGGAAGCAACACTAATGAATAAATAATATTCATTCCACATTGAGAAACACAAGATATTTCTATTAAAAAAAAATAATATCCAAATTAGTTTCTTCATATGCATAAATAGCAGTAGGGATTACAAATAATTTGTCGCAAAACCACTTGCCAAGTAGGTAAAGTAGGCATGGTGGTGCTGAATCTCAGAAAACACATCAGGATTCTGGCATATTTTGAACTACACCCTGACACTGTAGAAAGAGTTCTTTAGGGATATATGCAATTTTTCAAACACAATTTTAGAGTTTCCATCACTAACAACAGTGATAATTTACTACAGAACCACTGAGTACATATGGCAGTTTGCAGTATCTCTACGAAACCAAGATATATGCATAATTAATACAAAAGTACTGTCTTCACTCTTAAGTATTGTAGTAATATTATTTGAGGTACTACATACTTTATTTACAACTCTCTCAAACCAGATATACTATAAGCAACAACTTTTTATTATCCTGTTAGGTTTCCAAGTTTAATCTGCTCCCTTCAGTTACACATCTTTCTCTCTTCCTGTTCCCACTAAACCCAGTGTCATTTAACAGCTGCCTGCATTTCATTTCCCTGCTTATGAAAACTAGTTTTGAAAGTTTAATTATTCATAGACATTAAGCTTGTATTTTTGTGATAAATGGGTTGTAATCTCAAAAGTCACCATTACTCTGGTGTCTATAAAAACAAACTGCGATCTGTCATTTGAGATTTCAACCCATCTTTGAACAGTGCTTTTTAACCCATATTTTTTCAAGAAAAAGAAGTGGAGAACATCCTTTTTTGGTAAAATACATTAGATATCTATGCAACACATTATTTATGTGTTTTTCAAAAGAGGAATCGCATTCTTATTTTCTCTGCACTGCAATTCAGCTGGCAACACAGCTTGCAATTTGCATATTTCAATGTGTGTCAGTGTGATGCCTGTTGAGACAACAGAGCTTGTGGTAACTAATGTGAAATTTATAAAGAAAGAAATTCAAAACTGGTTTAGGTACTATGTCTCTCTACTATTACCACTGCCAATGTTTTTTCAATTATATTTTTAAATAGATATCTTACTTTTTCATTACAAACAAATAAAAACTAGCAGAAACCAAGAAGCAAAATACTTAAAAAACCTCACTAAATATATATGAAATTGATTTAAACTGCTCTAAAGGTGCAAATTACACTCAAACCCCAAAACCAATCTCAAAGTAAACAGCCTTTTCCGCAATTATTGCCATGGAAGAATCACTTCAGTACTTGAAAATTCACCTAGCCTAAGACCTCTTTTCATGCACCTCCTTACTGTAGTCTCTCAGAGTAGGAGTGGAGAATATTTCTATCTCTTTAGTGACTCCAAACAGCACAGAACAAATAATTTGTCAATTTAAGCATATTGGATCCATGCTTAAAATTGCATAAATGTACTACAAGAAATTGTATGAGAATTCTTCTACTGCACAGATGTACCGCAAGAATAATTCTTAAAATAATCACAAAAGTAACAGCAAAAACTAACATAGGATGCCAGAAAGCAAATTCATATACCTCAAATAAATTAGTTTGATAACAAGAAACAGGCACATAAAATTATACATCAAATTGTAAAATATTTTACTGACAATGTCCTGTTTGATTGTAAGAAAGTGACAGAAATCACAAATGTAACATAAAACACAAACATTCTGCCCCCCACCCGCTTCCCCAGTTTCTGGACATTTCATGAAATTGAAGGCTTAGAAAACTGTTAAAATACTGTGTATTTCAGCACTCACACTTTCTTCAAACCCAGGGTCTTGCCTGTTGTGGCTTATATATTTTATATTTTGCATATTGCTTTATGTAGCACAACTCTGATTTTCTGATTACAGAAGTAAGTCAGAAAGCAGTCAGTCAGAAATCTCATACTTATGGAAGCTCATAGGCAAAGATTCTTGAGCATTATTTACTTTAAAAAGAATTCTTGTAAAGAATTTCAGCAATGTACACATTCTTTTAAAATATTGTTGTTTTAAAACAATACACAAGAGAAGCAGATAATTTTCACTTTTAACTAATATCAAATTTCAGTTAATCAAATAATTTAAAAAAAATCTTTAAAATATCTTCTGTCAAAGTTCAAGTTGTCAAGATAAATGTAGGCCCTGCTACCCGATCTGCTTTTTAGTTGACTAATAGAAAGGTAAGCTGCATATTCACTTTCTTAAGAATCCACTTTTTTTGCTTTTCTACTCTTTATCTATAACAGTCCATGACCATCATTGTCCGAAGTGAAAGTTTGATAGTATTTTAATCTGCAAGAACAGAAGCATCCTGATGACTTATGGGCAGAACTAAGCAGTGCTCACCAGCAGGGGTAGAATGAAAAGGCAACTCTCAAGTCCTTCTACATGGAACTCAGGTCTGCATGTTGTTTTCATATTATTTGCCAGTCTATTATTATTGTCAGAATATTGTTTTCATTCCCACTTCATCAGGTTTTTGGCCAACTTTAATGGTAATATTTCCCTTTATATTCCTATCCCCTTTATGGAACCTACTGCTGGGATATCACCTGTAGCAAACAGGATCACTAATCAAAACCAGGGAAAAAGCTGGAGGGAGGAGGTGCTCCTTGGAAACACAAACATTTCTTTATGCCTGCAGCTGAAACAACAAATATTGGGTCAACTGACTGCTCCAACTTCATTCAGTTAATCAGGTAGACACTTAACAGAAAAGTTTTTGAACTTTTAAGAGCAAAGAGAATATTAACAGAAGGAGAAGAGTGTAACCGCACTTGTATCAAACAACTAAAGACACCATCATGCCATGTGAACAGTCCTCAACTCTCTCAAACACTCAAGAGTACAACGCTTTGGAAGTATTGAAAAGAAACAAGCATTTTATTCTTAAGATGAGTTTGCTAATCATCACAAAAATTAGGAGAGTAGTGCAGTTAGCAGGCTCTGAAGGAAAAAAATCAACTCTTGCTGCAAGTAGGTAACTGCACATCTGTTAATACTAACTGGAAAGGGAACTGAACCCAAGAGACATTGCAGCATATTTCCTCATACAAAAATACTTGTCACCAGATACGCAATTTGTTCCCACCGAAACATCCTTTTCCATTATTATAATAATGGAATTATATTATAGGATTTCCTGCAAATTAATTTGGAAGTTGACATACAACAAATCTTCAGCCCTGAGAACAAAAGGATTCACGATAGTTTTTCCAGCCCTCCATTCAAACTGAAAATGATGCCAAAGAACTTGATGTTTTCAACACAGATGAATGTGCAGTGGCTTGCAAATGCCCACTCAGTAAAGTATGTGACTGTGCACAAGGTAAGATCATGATTTTATTAAAAATGTGGAACACATAAGGTTATTGCCTTATGTAACTTTGCATAAGAAAATTACTACAGGTCCTTTATCATGCAACAAGAAATTGTAGATCCTTTTATCAGTCCAGAGAAGATTTCTCTCTTTCATATCAGTGGTAGGGAAAAAAAGGGATACTCAAAAAAATCCCCAAAGGTGGCTGGCTAATAGAGCTTTGCTTTAGGGACAGGGAGAGGGAAAGTGGTATGCAATGGAACCATTTTTATTAGTTTACTAAAATGTTAGGTACTGATGAATTAGGGTTTCTTATTACAGATTGACTTTTTTCACCTACTATGAAAATTCAAGGAAAACACCTGCCTGTTGCTTTGTCCTAACTACTTGATCAGTTAGCAAACCATGAACTCACCATGTGGATATTTTTGCAGGCTGGGGTCAATACTGTAGGTTAGAGTATGTCAGTTCACACTGAAGCTTATTTGCTAAGTCATGTAGAAGCCTATTTTAAGCATATACTCCACTTCTCACACTGTAATTTGGGGCTGAGAAAACACTTCTCAAATAACACTGTAATTTTGATTGAAGCACTCAATTTGGAAGCATAGGCCAGAGATATTTCATATCAAAACTAATTTTATCACTTCATATAAAATTTCATTTGTTAATTTTGCTGACTATGCTGATTTGGTTTCATTCTTTTTTTTTTTCTCTTCCCCCTTGATAACTGTATAGAGGATGGCATCTTTTTGGTGTGGAATAGACTTTTGTTGGCAAGAGAAATAAATACCACATTCTGTTAACATTTCCCAGACTTTCCCCATTCCCTACATCTGCCTATTTGTTCATGATCTTTTTTTCCTCTCCACCACAGCAGAATGACAGAAGCAAATTCAAAGTTCCTTTAGGAGTGTATTCAATTGAAACCACAATAAGTGAGGAAGCATTTCTCCTCTAACACACTATTTTACACTATCTGTGTTGAGAGCGTCACTGCTCTTCCTGTGAGATGTGAGATGAGAAACACACTGCTTGGTGATTATAGTGCTAATCCCAACTGTGTGTTAGGAACCATTCAAAAAATGAAGTAAGAATGCAGATATACAAAATAAAATACCAATTCAACATTTATAATTCCACAGGGAACAAAAATACCCTAGCAGAACGGTGGAAGGAGGAGACTTGATGTTTCATCTGAACATTATAGTTTTTGTCCAGACACCAATTAAAACAAAACACTAATTCTCTTATTCATTGGTTACTAGTTCTGGTATTAAGATAACTCTCTCCTTACATTTTGTTAAACCCAGATGCTCAGAAAAACAACAGGAAAGGTTAATTTCAAATCACAATCTTACAATGAATAGTGAAATAGAATTTGCAGACTCTCCCATGGAAAGGCAAGGGCAGCCATCTGGCTTTAGGATGAGCACAGAAAGCCAAGCATACGGAATAGATGCATTAAGCACTGTCTATACACACCTGTTACATTTCAAAATCCAATGTATGACAAAAAAATCACCAATAAATGTACTTGTATGCACAAATTATCTATGATATCAGATTGTCCTATACAATTTGTCTGGGGTAGAAATTATTAATGGGAAAAAAAAAACAAACCCAAACATTCAAAACATGTCAACAAGTGTGGCAATAGAAAAGTGTGGCATCATTCTCTTCCAGAGTAACAAAAAAATTCTCAGGTTTTCAAAGTCATCTTTGATGACAGAAGTATAACAAGAAAGGACTGTCTAATACAGTGAAACCCTGAACAAGTCATGAAACATCTTTTCAAGAGTTTGAGATAACTGCTAAGACTATGTACACAAAAAAAAAGTACAATGTGTAAGTTTACATTGGCATTTTAGCTTAAGCATTATATAATCTTAACCTTCATATCTTTATCTCTACAATTAATGATTTGTGTTTAGTCAAGAGCCTTTGTGACAAGCGAAGAGAACCAAAATAGATAAAAGAACATTTTTTACTATATCAATCCAATAAAGAATTATTGTAAGCAATGGAGATGGCTAACAAATAACTGTTTCTATCTGTATATCAAGTACTGCATTTTAAAATAGGAAACTAATGAGAACATTTCTTCCTCTCTACTTTTCACCCCAAATAATCAAAGTGAAGTTTTCCTTACTTCCCATATTGGCAAAATGCTATTTTGACCAGTTTTCTGGTGTCAAAAACTGAAGAGTGACTTCTTATGGAAAGTATGTAAACATTCCAGTACAGATACATACGTTTACACTATCTCATTGTCTAAAGATATCTAATTGTTATCTAACATTATGTGAATTTTCTTAGCTTCATATACCTTTAAGATGTGGCCACCATCTAGTTCCCTTTTGTACAAGAGCAAACCCAGTAAGCAAAACACTGGTCTGTAACTAAACAGGATTAAAGAATAGAGACAGAGCTGTAATAGTCACATAAAATATGCCACAAAATAACATAAGAATTAAGAAAAGAGTTTGAATTCAATTAATAGCATTGTTCATAGTAAGAGCTGCATGCGTTGGCCAGATAATACTTAAAGGAAAAAAATTAAAAAGAAAATGAAGAAATCTCTATTTTTGAAGTTCAGTTGCCAAAAGAGAAAATTAAAAGTCATAAGTAATTGGAAGTACTCCAGGTAAAAGCAATGTGAAAAAGAACCACATCAATTAGCTAAGAAACTTAGAAATATGAGAGATAAGGTGTTGGTAGGTAGGACTTGGCGGCCGGAAGATGTCGCGCTGTACGAAAATATAGGGCCCTCCTCCAGATAGCCAATAGCTTTTAGCTTATGACGTAAGCAGACGGAAGTGACATTGTAAACCTAAGCTATATAAGGCCGCACCACTTATCAATACATGCCATTTGCCATCCACCACATTGGTGTCTGTGAGCTGATGGACCGCGTGGCCTGGGGTTGGCCGCCGTGCTGTTCCTGAACCAGGTCACCGCGCACCTGTGAAGGCAACAGTAAGGGTAATCTGATTTCCTATGATTGTTCTAGGTCTATTATTTAACCATTAATCCTAGTGTAGGAAGCACATATTATATAATTCTTGGTTTTTTCTTCTTTAGCTCAGTATATACATGTGTGGTGTCAAGGGGATAGTTGAAAAAATCTAAAAGTTCATTTGAAAAGTACTTTAACAAGACATGCCAATGTCTGGTTGGTGTGAATATAACTGCTAGGATTGAATTTTTTTATCGGATGTCAATAGAACCAATGTACACCATTGTTGAGGAAATGTCTGTCTCATTACTCATGCTATACCTGCATCTGGGGCAATTACATTTCCTCTCTATCCTACTCCAACTTAATCAGCATTTTAGATGACGGCTTTGGTGGCCATGCAACCTTTGCAATTTCCCGCTTCATGAGAAGCTGTGAAGCCTCAGAGCTGGATCCCAAAGCACAAAAGTAAATAATTACCCAATTTCCAATTAACCTTGTTGAACCAAGATAAAATAAAATATAGTGCAGGAAGAATCCTTTACCTTCTCTGATTGCACATGAATTCCAATGCTCTACTCAATGCTCTACTTCTATAACTATATGTCACATTTTTGTACAATAAAAGTCAATGTTCTTTATCTTGTCCATCTTGATAGTAGCAAAATAGTCACAAAGCTGGCAAAACAGAGAAAGACTTACTGACTTTCTTTTAAGGCATTTTATGTGAAGACCCAGAAAAGAATTTTAATTCACATTATTTTGGCTGCATTTAGATAAACTTAATCACATTTCATTAGCTTTGCCCTTCTGATTTGATTTCTAAAATAGTGTGGCCAGCAGTACTAAGGCAGTGATGACCCCCCTGCACTGGGCACTGGTGAGGCCGCACCTCGAATCCTGTGTTCGGGTTTGGGCCCCTGACTGCAAGAGGGACGTCGAGGTGCTGGAGCACATCCAGAGATGGGCAACGGAGCTGGTGAAGGGTCTGGAGCTCAAGTCTGATGAGGAGCCACTAAGGGAACTGGGGATGTTTAGTCTGGAGAGGAGGAGGCTGAGGGGACATCTTATTGCTTTCTATAACTCCCTGACAGGAGGCTGTAGGCAGGTGGGGGTCAGTTTCTTCTCCCAGATAACAAGCAATAGAACAAGAGAAAATGGCCTGAAGTTGCACAAGGGGAGGTTCAGATAGGATATTATGAAAAATTTATTCACTGAAAGGGTGGTCAAGCACTGAAACAGGCTACCCAGGGACCTAGTGGCATCACCATCCTTGGAAGT
Source organism: Falco punctatus (assembly GCF_963210335.1). NCBI lineage: Eukaryota > Metazoa > Chordata > Aves > Falconiformes > Falconidae > Falco > Falco punctatus. The sequence continues at coordinate 65,754,972 of NC_137586.1, forward strand.
GTTTAAACATGCATAGATGTGGTGCTTAGAGACATGGTTTAGTGATGGACTTTGCAGTCCTGGGTTAAAGGTTGGACTTGATAATCTTAAAGTCCTTTTCAAACCTATATGATTCTATGATTCTAAAAAAGTCTGTGGTTTTTCAGTCTTGCACCATGATCATGAATGGAAGTAATGACATTAACTTCAATACTTCACTAGTTTTTCAACTTATTTCATATATTTTTCCCTGATTTTTCAGTTTTACCCAAAGCCATGTCTATTAGCAGACAAAACTTATTTCCTTTTAATGAAAAAAAATTATATAAAGTTGTTAATCCCTGTACATATTTATCATCATCACTGATCTCAACCCTTAGTAAGCCTATGATCTGTGCTAAAAAGGACACTAAATAAGAGCATACTTACAAAACACACCAATCATTCTCGTTGCGCATAAAGCGACCTCATAGATTCCCCTGAAAGAGTCAGTAATGATGGTTCATTGACAACTGGTGACATTAAGTGTCATGGAAAAGCAGTAAAATATTGACTGATGGTCTCCTGGAAACCCTGACTTCCCCGTAAAATCTTATTTATAACTACAAACCATGTAATCCAAGGTCTTTATGTATGTGCTACCTATTATTCAAGGAGTAGAAATTCCTTTCATTGTAGAAATACTTCCTTCGCTTTAGCTTTCTGGTCTAACTTGGTATCTATTAGATACTACACTGCTGAGGAACTGTAGAGGAATTATAGATGACTGAAGCTGTGTTAATTAACATTGATAATATACAGCTGTGGGCTGGCTTCAGGGGCGGTGGTTTGAAGGGGTATGGAAGAGGAGCACTGGATGAAGAGAGACCTGGAAGAAGCAGAGGGAGGAAAGAGAGCACCCTGGATATAAGAGAGACAAGGAGAGGCCCTGGGAGAAGAAGAGGGGCTGGATGAGAAGAGGCTGGCTAGAAGAGGAGCCTGGAGAAGGAAAGACTCTGCATGCAGCAGAGGCAAGAAGCAGGGTGGACTGGCCTCTAGAGGGTGAAAAGACAGCCTGGACAGTAGATGAACTTTTGAAACCTTGTTGGGGATTGATGTCTGTGCTGGGGCAAGACGCAGGAACTAGTTATTGAAGTTAATCTGGTATGGGATAGTAAAATCTTTGTTGCAGCCCGCTAGTTTTGATAGTGCTGTGACACTACACCAAACAGCATGCACTGCAAAGTTTTACAGGCAGAAGACAACAAATCACAATCTGCATGTTAAAGCAACAATTCTGCTGGAAAGCACAATTTTGAAAGTATATTTGTTCTTGTATTGCTGCATAACTGAAGTGCTTGTCAATAGAAATACATAGCACTCAATTTGCTAAGGAAGTATCACTCTTAAGCAGTTGCTTAAAAGCCAGTGTATGACTGTCTTGCCAATTCCTAGTTTCTATCAGTTCAAATCACGTTAGCTTTGCAAGTTTTCTTCATTTCAATCAAGGGGGTTTACTGCTGGCATTAAACTGGTGTTTCCCTACCTACCCTGCTAGTTACCTGTAACACCAAGATTGCTAGCAATGTGGTCTCTACAAAGACAGTGATCAAAGCCACCTAACCCTGAAGCTGTTCTCCACCAAGGACTTTCAGACACATAGGTGGTATCATGAACTGCAACTAGTGGTGACCATCTGTCTGTAAGCCCCAAGTGAATTCAATGCAAACATGAACCTTTCTTTCTTCTTCTGAATAGGTATAAAGTACCACAGAAAGCACAACAGAATACCAATCATCTGGGTAACCTAACGGACAAGTTAGTAATAACAGTTTCTACATATTAGATGAGAAAGCATCAACAAGATATTTCCTCCTTCTTTCATTCCACAGCTGACTACACAACCAGAGTTTTCACTAAAACAGGTATTTTCTTCTCTGTGCTTATTGTCATCATCTTCAGTTATGCAAGCCAGACACAGAACACACATGCGAAGTGTGGCTGTTTACCACATACGGCAGAGAACAGGCAACAATTACATAACTCCACTAATATAAGTAATTGCATAGCATCAGAAATAAGGCCTTAATATTTAAATTTCAGAAAGTTTAAGAGGTTACGTAAGTCACTTTGGATCATGCTAAATAATGCTCAGAGTGAAGCAGTGGTTTCATCTGAGCAAAAGTAGGGAATCCCCATCTTCCACAGCTGATTACAAGCATTCCTTCTAGTGAGTATGTTAGAGCTACAGTATGAGCAGAAATTCAGAAATTTGTATTTCAGAAATAGTTCCATAGTGCCTGCAGGACTTTAAAAGAAGAGGTGGCTCTTAACACATATCTGCAGCTGTTTAAATGCAATAGTCTTACCATTCACCTCTTACACCAAAAAAGTTGGGGCACAGTACTTTTGGAAAATGTACTGTTAGCAGAACTGATACAACAAAGCATTTGGAAGTGATTCCTAAGGATTTACGTCCTTTGTCATTACAGTGTTGCCTTTTTCATTGCTATAAATCTATTTCTCCTATCATCTGATATTTCTCAGATATAAATGAGTTCAGACAAGACACATAAGGGCCTTATAAGAAAAAAAAAAAAAAGGAAATAAAGCCTTTCAATACATACCTTTTAGAAACGTATATATTACTTAAAATATAAGGTTTTGTTGGTCAATAACTAAGGACAAAACACAGGAGATAAACACATCATTATGGCATTAATTTCAATAAAATTTGTCTTTTGGTTATAAAAAGATTAAACTTGAAACTGTTAAACTAAGAGCAGAAACTTTTTTATCTGCTTCCTCTCACTTTTCAGGTTTTTTTTCCTTAATTATCCTAACTGTTCTGTTGTTTTGCCCATATGTCTGCTGAGATAGGTGAGAGTTAATATCTGGTTTAAAAACAAGGGGATAGTTAACATCATAATCTTTTACTTTTAACACATTGTCTTTCTACAGCAGCATACCTACTAGCAGTTATTGTGACAGGATCATTTCCCAGATATATTCTAACTCTTGTAAGTTTTCTTTATCACTAACACATATTAACTGAGCTCTAAAACAGAAATACCATGTGAAATGTAACATAAAAGCAAACAACCAAAAGTTCACAGTTAAATAAGAAACACGAATCCATTTCCTTATAGGTCTCTAATGTACTTCAAGTCATCTGCCTCTCTTGTCAAACAGGTTATTGGAGGACCTAGGAATAATCTATTGCTAGAGCCTTACTCCAATGTAATTCCTTCTGTATTTGTACCAAAAATTGTTTCAAGAAGTTATCCAGCTTGAGTTATCCACATGGATGCTATGCAGCTTCCTTGCACTGTATCACAAGGTAGTTACTCAGTTGAGCAATCCTTTATTGTATCATCCAAACTTAGTTTTGTTATTTTTCTAAAACTATTCACCTTTAATTACATTTCAAACAACTGACAAAAAAAATGACTTGTATATAACGAGCTCAAGTAATGCCACTTTTATTAGTTTAGGCAGCTTTCAAGTCAGTAAAGCTATTTACACATTAGTAACTGGACACGTAAAGAACATCAGCCCTTCTTCCAGTACTTGCACACACAGGCCAAGACCAGTTAAAGGCACAGCTCTGTATTAACTGTCTTGGAATCAGACTCAGGTGAGAAATTCTTCATTTTCAGCTATCTGCTTATTACAAGAATCCAAATCTTTGTGATTTAAAAGTAGGTATACATGCAAATGGAGCAAAGCTCTCTAAATAGCTTCAAAGAAAACTAACCAGAGTATAAATCTCAAGACCTTTTAGAGCATAATTGCAATATCTGGACTGATGCAGCTGAAGATGGAAAAACTTTCAAAGGAAACAGCTTATTCCTGTCCGCTTAGCTGGAACTGTCAAATTCACAGAGAGTCATAATATGAAATTTCATTAGTTCTCTTATCTAAGGAGAGAGAAGTACAGAAATTAAGGCTGGAACATATGACACCACAGAACCTATATATAATGAAGGAGGTTGCCTATTTGAAAGTATTTACTTCAGTCCCTACCTATTCAGTTTGTCACAATTACTTTAAGGCTAAATTACTCTTTTAAATTGCCCTATATGTTTCTTTCTAGTCACAAGAAGTCAAGATGTCCTGATTTAAAATACATGTAGTACCTAAGATGTTTTTGGATAACTATTGTCACTGGTTGCATAACTGCTATAAACTCAAAATTTTGAAGAAAAAAAAATTCTTAAAAGAAAAAGATATAGTCCATACCATATTTTGTACTAGTACTATATTCAAATATTTCCAAACTGGGCTGTGATACAGGGGTTTTTGGATGTAAGCTTAGACACGCAGAAGAATAAAGGTTATCATGTATTCTTTTAATTTAAAGATCTCTAGTCCAAGGTGTTTCTTAATCTGTTCTCAAGATTAAATTTATTCCACTATTATGCTACATGCTGTACTTGACCTTTTCTGTTTGTTAATATAATGTAAAAAAAAAAAAAAAAAAAAAAGTTTGATTAATTCCTGAAATTTTATTCTTGTTGATATACCTGATACTTATAATGTTTTACTTAAAGTTAGAGCATTCCGTGCTACTGAGTAGCAGCTATGTGAGCACCCTGGGAATTAGAGAGAACATGGTAACATTGAGTTCAACCGTAAAAGTGAGTTCATAATCAGTGTCAGAAAGTAAGGAAAGAAGAGGAGAATGAAAGGGAGAGGAGGAGGGGGAGGGGGAGGGGGAGGGGGAGGGGGAGGGGGAGGGGGAGGGGAGGAGGAGGGAGAGAAGGAGGAGGAGGAGAGGTGAGGAGAAGAAAAAGTTCTTATTTGTAGTGGGTAAAATCACAGACAGGCAATATGTACAGAACAAATTATAAGATCTTCAAATGAATTTAACAAGGAATGTAAATAATTGCACATGTTCAGAAAAAGACTGTAGGAGTTTCACGGAAAAAACCCAAACATGTTTCAGGATCAAATGCTAAGTAAAAAAAGTGTATACTTTGGAGTAATGAAAGCAAAACAAGAATATCAAAAGAATACATTATCTCTTTTCATAACTCCAGCATATGAATTCCCAAATAAATTATTTCTTTTAGTCTATTTGCTTTCTGATCAGTTTTAGAGAAAATAAAAGATACTGTAATGATCTGCTAGTTACACATTTGATTCAGAAAAAATGGGAACAGATGTGGCTTCTTGAAGCCAAGATTAATTGCACATACTGACATATAGCTTGAACCATATACACCATTTTGATGGCTTCTGGCCTGGTTTCAGCTGAGATAGAGTTAATTTTCTTCTTGGCGACTAGTGTGCTGCTGTGCTTTGGATTTGGTGTGGGAAGAGTGAGGTGAGCACTCTTTTTGGTTTCAAAGGCCTTGCCGGTTGGGGGGCTGGATGGGCACAGGAGCTGGGAGGGAACACAGCCAGGTCAGCTGACCTGAACTACCCAAAGGGATATTCTGCACCATGGGACCTCATGCTCACTACATAAAGGCAGGGGGGGTTGGCCAGGGCCAGCCGATCATTGCTCTGCAACTGGCTGGGCATCAGTCAGTGGGTGGCGAACACTTGCGTTGTGCACCACTTTTCTCCTTTCCCTTTGGATTTCATTCCCCTCCCCTTCTCTGTCTTCATTATAACTATTATTGTTATTATTATTGTTCTTTTGGTTTTTATATTATCTCAGTTGTTCTTATCTCAACCCTTGAGTTTTACATTCCTTTCCGACTCTCCTCCCCACCCTCCTAGGTGAGGGGAGAGCGAGCAAGCGGTTTTAATTTAATTAATAATTATATTTTATATTATATATAAAAATTATATTATATAAAAATTAATTTATATTATATGTGTAGTGTTAATGATTATATTTCTATAATTATATATAAATATATAATTTGATAATAAAATAACTTAATTACCAGCTGGGCTTAAACCATGACAGTTTCCACCTCCAAAAAGGAGGGGTAAAGATTAGAGATCAGACATACACTATCTGTTGTGCAGTACAATGCCTGGACAGATTTTGACTCAACTGAGGATGCAGATAGTTTTACACCAAAGGAGGTCCAATGACAGCCACCCCATTCCATCCCCTCCCTGGGGTCTCCACCCCTGTGAACAAGCTCTCTCCACCTTATTTCTGCCATCACTGTACTCATCTGACCCTGTGGGGAAGTTAGCCAAGGAGCTAAACTAGAAGAAATTTAACCCCATCAAAATCATGGACTTGTTCAATGCTGGTTTAGCTTCTTGAAATATCTTGATTGAGCACCACAAGCTGCAAGGAAAGCATTAGGAAAGTACTTAATCAGAAAGCTCCCTTCAGGGGAAGACAGCCCTTCCTTTAAGGTGGCATATGAACCTGTACCCTAAGCAGGACTGTTGATCAGGAGATTGCAACACATGTGGGATCGGTTAAGGAGTTTTGTAATTTATAACTCATCATCTCAAGGCAAAGCCCATGACTCACTGCAGTACGAGAGACGTATATCTTAGGTTAGAAGGAAGCAAGTTCTGTTACAATTAATCCTTTCATATGTAGGATTTATTTTTGAAATGTATTTTAAGTTAGAAAATAAAAACACACAACAGAGAAAAATTCTTATTCAAATTTTTTAGGTCAATTTGTAAGCAAACTTTTGTTATTCACAAAGACATTACAGTATCAACTTATTTCTTGTGTTTAACATGTGCATCCTTCATAAGGAGGGTGCTATTTCAGAGTGTGACCTACATAAAAAAACGAAGAAAAATGGTATAACCACTGTTGCTTTCCCCTCCTCCCCACTGCTATAGTAATACTAGATGGCAGGTTTCTGGTTAAAGTACCTTACATCAGTTCTGTTGCATTAGTTGGGTTGCCCTGTTGCATTTAGAGACTATAATGAGTCTATTTCTGGAAGCAATGATGTTTTAAAGAAAGCAAAACAATGAACCTCCAATGTAAGAAGGACATAAACCTGTTGGAGTGAGTCCAGAAGACAGCCTTCAGTCTGGAAGGCTAAGAGAGCTGATGTTGTTCTGCCTGGAGGAGAGACAGCCCCAGGGAGACCTTAGATTGACCTTTCAATACTTAAAGGAGGCTTATAATAAAGATGGAGACAGAACTTTTAGTAGGCCCTGTAGCCATAGAACAAGGAGTAGTGGTTTTAAACTAAGAGAGTATAGATTTAGAAAAGAATTCTTTACTATGAGGGTGACAAGACACTGGAACAGGTTGCCCAGAGAAATTGTGGATGCCCCATCCCTGGCAGTGTTCAAGGCCAGGGTGGATGAGGCTTTGAGCAACCTGCTCTAGTGGAAGATGTCCCTGCCCATGGCAGGGGAGGAACTAGATGATATTTAAGGTTCTTTCCAACCCAAACCATTCTATGATTCTGAGACTTCTACATGAGCTAATCAATAAGTTCAATTACAGTTTTAAACCTTCTTCATCTGAAGTTGGATCATCTCAAACAAATAAAATAAAAATTATGGAATACAAGGCAACAGCAGTTCCCCCAGTTTTTCTGCTTTTATTAATAATGAGGATATTTAAACATTTTTGATGGGGTTTTTTGAGCATTAGTGTCAGGTCAAACATTAAAATTTTGGGTTTAAGACAACAAAATCTGTTTCATATAATAATAAGATTAAAGACAGGATATTCACAGTGCTTTGATATTAACATCCAATAATTAATTGCACAACCTTATCACACAAATTGTAACAAACTTTAAATAATCTGTGACAATTTTTCTTTACATAGCTGAGGACTTCAAATCGGAATGAACTTGAATAAGGTTCATCGGATTCAAAACAACATTTAGCTCTGCTTTCTGCAGAAAAATGTTCTGTCAAGGGAGAAAAATTACAAAACCCACACAAAAGCAAAAGAGAAATCCACATCATTGCCAGTTATGTCTCCCATCAGTTTCAAGTCACTGCTGATTGTGAAAATGACAGCAAATACGACAGTGAGTGGCAGTACTGCAAATGATGAGAGGTAATGCAGTCTCTTAAGGGAGCCTTTCTCCCAAAAGTGCTAATTTTACATTTTGTTTTTTTATGTGAAGTGGCATCCAAATACACATACTTCCTGTGTGTTTTGCATTGAACAAAAGAGGAAAAAAAAACCCACAAGCCAAACACAGAAGTGAAGGACAAGTAGAGCCTTCTGCCATGAAATCTGAAGTGTAACACAGCACAGACCAATGGCAGGAATGATTTTTATACAGAGATCTGATGTTCCTCTGCAGTCTATTCTCCTTTTCCCCCATTAATCCCTCTCAACTATACGCTAATGAAGCCAGTGTCACTGGTTTTGTGAAGTATCATTTAAACCAGGGGTCCTCAAACTACGGCCCGCGGGCTGGATACCCCCCCCAGGGTCCTCAATCCGGCCCCTGGTATTTACAGAACCCCCACCCCGACCCCCGCCGGGGGCTGGAGTGGGAAACCAAGCAGCCGCAGATGGCTGCCTGCCACTGCATCCGCACCGGCCCCTGGTTAAACAGTTTGAGGACCCCTGATTTAAACTGTTTAAAGGAGCTCAACATAGAAAATGCATAATGTTCTTCCATCCCATCTGTATCTCTACAGTGTTTATTATATTTCTTATGTATTGCCTAAATTGGACTGTATATCTCTGTCAAAATGAAGACATTATTTGTTTTAAATTATGTCAAATGTTCTTTGGACATCATAACATAAATCATGCGTGGAAATAAGTGTTTGTTAGAAACGAATATAAATAACAAAGTTGTAGCTATCAGCAAAAAAATATTTAATCACATCTTATTCCCTCATTATCACAATGTTGGAGGTGGGGGGAGCCATTATACAATAGATTACTTAAGATATTTAAGATCAGAAAGAGATAAAGCAAGACCACACAAAAGAAGGATCTGAGTAGTTCAGGCACTTGATTGGTAGCAAGGGAGTTCTGAATTATCTGCTCCCAAAACTGTTTCTAAGCTTGTTTGCTCCTAAAATTAGTATAATGAGAGTTTCAATTAGGATAGAATCATAGAATCATTTAGGTTGGAAAAGACCTTTTAGGTCATAAAATTCAACCTTTAACCCAAGACTAACAAGTCCATTGCTAAACCATGCCCATAAGCACTGCATCTACCTGTTTTTTAAATAACTCCGGGGATAGTGGTTCCATCACCTCCTTGGGCAGCCTGATCCAATGTTTGACAACCCTTTTGGTGAAGAAATTTTTCATAATATCCAGTCTAAACCTCCCCTGGTGTAACATGAAGCCATTATCTCTTGTCATTTGTTATCTGGGAGAAGAGACCAACCCCCATCTGCCCACAATATTAGGTAGTTGTAGAGAGCAATAAGGTGCCCCTTGAGACTCCTCTAGACTAAACACCCCCAGTCCCCTCAGCCGCTCCTCATCAGACCTGTGCCCCAGCCCCTTCCACAGCCCCGCTGCCCGTCTCTGGACACGCTGCAGCCCCTCAATGTCCCCCTTGCAGAGAGGGGCCCAGACCTGAACACAGGGTTCGAGGGGCGGCCTCAGCAGTGCCCAGTGCAGGGGGACGGTCACTGCCCTGGTCCTGCTGGCCACACTGCTGGGGACACCAGCCAGGGTGCTGCTGGCCGCCTGGGCCCCCTGGGCACACTGCTGGCTCCTGTCCAGCCGGCCGTCACCCAGCACCCCCAGGCCCTTTCCCACCAGGCCCTTTCCAGCCGCTCTGCCCCAGCCTGTAGCGCTGCGTGGGGCTGGTGTGACCCAAGGGCAGGACCCGGCACTGAGCCCTGCTGAACCTCACACCACTGGCCTGGGCCCATCGCTCCAGCCTGCCCAGGTCCCTCTGCAGAGCCTTCCTGATAAACAAACCTGAGATAAATAATCCTGACAGCAGTTACTAAGGCAAATAAACTCTTCATCTCACCTAAATGTCCTCATTACCAGAGTAGAAAGTCAAGGAGAAACAACATAATTTTTAAATCCCTGGCACCAAAGTTTACCTTCATTAAACCTGAACCTACAATTCAATAGTTAGGAGTCATGGACTTGGAGAGGAGATCCATGCTCAGAATCACAGGAAGATGGAAACGTCCTTAGTCAGGGATCTGTGGCCTAGAGATGAATTACAGTGAAATTCTACTTTACTAGCTCATTCCAGGCTTAGGTAGGGGAAGTTTTTGTGCCATTGGAGCAAAACATGTAAACACTGGAATCTATACTTTGAATTTAAAATTTTTTAAGTTCAAAGTCTAGGGCATGTTGCTTAGGATTTTTATTTATTTCTTTTCTGAGAAAAAACTCTTTAGAAATAACCTTTATATATAAAACATCTTTTCCCTGTGGCTGTGCTTTATCTACTGTAGCAGAGCTAACTTGTTCAATATTCTTTTCATGAGAGGTGTTTACCTTTTTACATTTCAATGTAAACCTGTTTCTTGCACAGTTGTTGTTAATTGCTGTCCTGCTCTTTCACTGAGAAAGAGCACTCAGGTGTTCCTCAAAGCTCCTTAGAGCTACAGCCACTACCCTCCAAAGACAAAAAAAATCCATTTACATTACAGCCAAGACACATGCTCTTGCTATGCTGATAGCCTCTTGCTGTATTTCAGAGCACACCAGCATGTTCCCAACTAAGTAGTATCAAAGGATGTTAACATCTACAGAATGCCTCATCAGAGCCTGTCATAGCAGATCTCTTCTCGTCCCTATGAGATTTTAAGAAAGTTATCCAAAAAAGAAGCACTGAAGCCCAGCAGCTTGCTTGCTCAGTGGTTGCCCTCACTTAAAACAGGATAGATAGTCTATTTGTCCATTTAACTCCAAACAAAGGAAGGAAACAGACCAAGACTTTCATCTTCCCTGACCCCTACCCCAATGAACCTCCATTAAACTTCCTTCCTATTTCTTATCTTTGCTGCCTGCATGTTGGTACAACCTTCTCCCTGCTGTACTCCTCACACCAGCCTGCCTCTCCATAAGGTACCTGGCCACAGGCAGCTAACTCTGCGCAAAGGGAAGGGTTAGGTGCCAGGTACTGCTTACTAGTAACTGCCACGTGGGTCATGGGTGCTTTCTGTCTTACTGTGGGGAGCCTTACTTCTTTTGCTGTCTTCTCAATACTCATAATGATGCAAGCATATACAAATACTGCAAGTCCTCAGTTGTATGCACACCTTAATATCTTCTTGCTACATAATTATTGCTAGATTTGAAAGTTTCTTCACCTATATATCAGTGGATCACAATACCCTCTAGCTGTTAAAACAGAGACCACAGAAAGCCATTAATGCCTTTATGATATTGTTAGGGCATAGCCATCAATACAATAAAGGAAAAAACAGCAAAGAAAAAAGCTCAGAGAAAAGATTTCAATAGCAACGAAGGATGATAATGATGAACAACAAGAATTAATTGTACTAGAAATCTGGAGTGAAGAAAACCATAGAAAACATAAAGTCTTAAAAGCAACTTTTTTATACTCAGAATATTTTGTAGTCTGAATAGTTTGATTACCATTGATTTATTATATGTAACTTTATTCTGAATATACAGTTGACACATAATGTTATAGAGCCCTGTATCTTCTCATTCATGGATTTCTAATACTATTTAGACCATAATTAAGGGAATATTTGGCAGCAGACCAATAAAAGTTTTAAAGCATGATGCTACATACTTTTTCCTGTACTTTGTAGTCAGTGGCATCGATCCAAATGAACTGTATTAAAAATGTAATAGCCAATAATATATTCACGTTTAAACAAGATTTACTAAATCATGTTTGTGTTGATTATAATTAAAATATAAGATCTTTAATTCCAACAATTTTTCTACATACTAGGTGTATGTGGTAAGATGTATACAATTAAGTGGTTTTTTTCCAGCTTCTTCCATGAGTCTGTGATCCTAGTCTGTAGAGTGCTATATTAAATGATAAAACAGCTGTTTTTCTTGAGCCTCACTTCTATCTTTTGGTAGACTTTTTGATATTAAAAGTTACAAGAAATATCTGAATTCTTAAATGTAATAGCAGAACAATCCACAAAACTATGCAATTTTTTTTAAAAAAAGTACTTGGGTTTATATCTTTGCTTTGTTTTGCTTTTGTTTGCTTTGCTTCTTTTTTCTTTTGTTTTAAGTTTTAGAATGATTGTTAGTGATGCCAAACATCCATTGACTCTGTTCACTTTACAGCACAAATGTTGGTGGTACCACCTCCTATTGGAAGCTAATTAGTTTTGTTTCAAACTTGCTTTCACCAATTTCAGGGCACCCGTAGAGTGAAAGGAAGCTTTGGACTGTGCCTGGCACATAGAAAAGCAGTGGACAAGGGCATTTTATTCATGTTCAAAGAGGACAACAGCATCCCTGTAAAATTTCTTAAAGAGCTTCATGTTATCTGAATAGTGAATAAATTGAAAAGATCCCAATTTGAGAAAGATATGCTGTCATTTCAAATAGATGAGTTTGGAAATCAGTCAGGTAAGTGAAGAAATCATTTCATCTTCTTGTACATCTTATTATGCCATTCATAGCTAATGTTTCAAATCACAGACATGGTTCATGGTTGAAGCATGTGGTGTGTGAAAGAAAAAGGGAGAAGGAGCAAAGATTTAAAAACTAGAATTTCTCTTTTTGATAATTCACATCATGTTAATTTTTGTCCTTTGTGAATTCGAACATGATTCTATTACTAAAGGGAAAAACTTAATGCAATGAATCTAGTGAAGCTCCAAACTTGCATACAAACATTTTTGGTGGAAAGAACAGACACATGACATTCCTTTCACTGTCCCTCCTGAAGGTGAACTGTAATGTGCCTTCTATTTTTATTTCCAGTCTCAGAGTTTGCCCTTCAGATTTTCTTGACTATTCACCCTTTCTTTCATCTGAAATATACATAATCCTCTGTTTTGTCTCAGGAAAAGAAATAAAGAAGATGGGTATCACCTATATTATTTTAAAGTCCTCATTCCTGAGAAAGCATATAATAGTGTTTTTTGGGAAGGGGTTTTGTGTAAACAAGAATGAAAAAATGAAACAAGATTATCTATCAAATGAGTTACCATAATTCCTTTCTTCCCATGTTAGCATGAGAATTTCAGATAGTGCATTTGATGACACAGAACTAAGTGCAAGAGACCATTTTGCCTGTAGTCCAACAGGACCTCAACCATCTTGATAGGATTCAATCAAGAAGGCAAGCTGGGATGTTTCATACATATGCATATATAGCTAACAGGTGAAAACTTAATTTCCAAGGTCCTTAAGTTAATAAAGATTTTCATATTTTGTTATCCATTTTCCAATGTAGCTTTTGGAACTATGCTGCCAAGATTGAATGATGATACAATAAGGTGCAGGTCTTATCCAGAGTGTGATTCACTAACCTTGCCATCGGGAACATCAAAGAATAGGATTTCAGCTGATTCTAGGAATTCATCTGGATACAGTTTGCATTGATGCACATGGCAGTTTCATAGATTTTCAGATTTAAATGCACAGGGTTTAGTCATTCCTGGAGCTTGGGATGCAGCAGAAACTGGTGTGGAAAGCCCCATTATTACTGGCTGCTGGGCAGGTTAAGTGCAGCATTACTTGCTAGTTCCTAGCTGCTTCCACTGTAGTAAATCCACTGGCCATAAAGACTGAGAGGTTGTCTAAATTGTGTTTTCTGGAAACTACTCAACAACATGTTCTCTTATGAACAGCAAAAGCTGCCTAATAAAAAATTATATGCTGGTCTGGGGGCTGGAAGTTATCCCCGTTTTTTCCAGTTTACATGAGGAATTGATTCTGTATGACACACTCAACAATATTTTTTGGAAGCAGTCAGGGTAAGTTGGTTCCATTGTTGTCACTGGCAGTATCAGACAGAGGCAGTAGATTATCAAATATACAAAGCTTACCTGGAGAACTGGAAATTCTCCTTGGATAGACTTGGTTTCAAGACAAATCAGAGAGGAAAGGGGTGTGCCTTACTCATAATCTTCCTTAGACATTTGCTGTTGGCTAATGTCTGAAACAGGATACTAACTAGCTGGACCCTTCCCATCTTCTCTCAAGTCACAGTTTGATTGGCTGAGATACGCATTTCTCTCTATTATATGCACCAGGACATCTCTAGAAACTTGGAATCAGAATGATTACCTTCTATAAAAATGGCAGAATGGAAGCCAGCAGTAGTGGTAGGAGCTTTTTGTCAATTTAGTTTCAATTTTAATAAGATTTGAATTCATTCCTTTATATTAACCACGGAATCTCATACCAGTATCTCAGCTGGAGCCTAATTTATATCTGATTTCTGTTCTTCATAGTTGTCCACGTCATTTTTCTTACTAAAATTTTTTGTTTTCCCTCTTCCTCTGGCAGGAAGCATTCTGCATAGCCTTCAGTCAACAAACTGGACTCACAAGACACCTGAGAAAATCCTGAAGGAACTGAATACAGTCACTGAAGTTGAAGGGTGTATACTACAGCAATAGGAATGCCGTGGCATGATTTGGAGTCAAGTGATGTCACTAGTGCATTCCTTCTGGCAGTCAGTGCCAGCTGCCTGACTTCCTAATTATATATTTAGGGATATTTTTTTTTTGTAAGTATTGTTTTAGAACTGAGAGAAAATACAGAAAGTCATGTCAATCCTACGCACCTCACTTAATTCTCATCTTGTCTTTTGTGATGCTGTTTAGGCTGTTGGTATGTTCCTCTGCCAGAAAGGAATGTGTTTCCAGAACTTTTAGGAAATTTAGCAACTGACAACAGCCAGTCTACAAAAAGGAAGCTGAAATAGAAAATTAAGATATAAACCATGCATAAGAGCAAAGGTATTCATGGTCAATAACAATAATCATCCTTTATCAGAAAACTGTCTGGTATTAGTCAGAGGAAGCCAGAAGATACGGTTCAGAGGTATGACGTGTATACAACTGGGCTGTAAATGCCCTACATAATGGCTGTGCAACATCAGCCAGCTAGCCAAAATTGATTTTTAACTGGAGAGAAAATGGTAATAGACTGCTGCATCAAAAACTGTGCACAAAAACTGACATGCAGTATTAACACTGGGAGGTGAACTGGGAGACCTCTAGCTCTGAAGAGAGCAGGCAGATACCTCCTCTATACGGATCCAGATTTCACCCCAGTTTTTAGTCATTCTTAAACATGTGTGTAAAAAACCTAGAGAAACAAACTAAGTTTACAGTAATATGACACTTTGCTCCTAGAAATAAAACACGATTAAAGGAAATATAGCTAGTCTGAAATTAAAAATAGTAGTCTGTCACCCTTTTGTACATCAGTGTCCATCTTATTCATCCACTGTGCTTGTAGTCAAGACTCTAGATACATAATATATATGAACATATTCATTAGGCAGTTTTCATTCTCATAGGAAATAAAATCTTAAAATAAAGTAGCAATAGTATTCTTGAAATAAATTATATCTATTGAGAGAGTAGTATTGCAGTCTCTGAAGATCTCCAAACTAATTTACAGTGCTTGTCTGGTTATCAGGGTTTAACTGATACACTTTTTCTTCTATAATAAAAGCTGTCTTTCTACTGTGGATCTAGTTTAGGTGTTTTATAGTTAGTCTTATTTATCTGTTTTCTCTCGCTAAAAAACTCACCCAGAAACCAGCTGCTCTAATCCACTCATTGCTTGGGATTGTGATGTGATAATCCTCTCTAGGTGTTACAATACAGAGGATGTTGCAGCAGATACTCAGTAGTTAATTTGTTATCATATTTTATTCACAATTAATTGCTAATTCCTTGTTGAACATTGAAAGTTAACTGTGCATGTTATTTCTGGACATCTACACTTTGTCTTAAAATCATCACAGTTGTAATACAATAACTGGACTTGTGATGATATTTGAGAACACTGAATCAGCTTTCAGTCCTATCTTCAGGCACTGAGATATGTACCTAAAAAACCCCCCTTGGGATAAATGAGTTTTCAGAAGACACTGTTTCCTTCAAGTAACTTCAAGATAATTTTATAGTCATCTGTAATTCAGAACTTTATCTGGTTGACCAAAGTTATTTTCCTTTCTTTTTCCAACAAAATTAATTCCTTTTTCTGACTTCAACCAAAAGCTTACCTAAATTAAAATGTCTTGAGAGATTAAGTTAAAAAAATTGCTTCTTTCTCTGCCAAAACAGGCAACAACTCCTACTCACCGATTTACTGTTATCTTTGTTGATTTTTGTCCCAGAAGATGTTTTCTGGCTTGTCACTCATCGGGAAGTATCAAATGAGCTTCCTTATTAAAAATACAGATTGAAAAAAATATTAAAATTTAATATAATTTATTTTTAAAATAAATTTTAAAAATCCAACCTATGTTAAGAACAAACCAAGATTAAGAACACAGAAAATATTATATATATAAATTAAATATATATATGTATGAGTTATTGAAGTAAATGATGTGATGAGGTTTTGCATCCATATCTGTTGATGCATACTTTTGTAGAAAAGAAAAAACAGTACAAAACCAGCAGAATAGTGGTCAGATATGGATTATAATAGTAATAGTAATGGATTAAAAGTCTTTTGAAGAAGGATAAAGGATTGTGATATTCATATTGTCATTGCATAGATTGCATGCTGAATAATACTGCGATTTTGATGCTTATGAAGAAGGGAAACCTTGCCATCTTCAAAAAGCAGGTGGTCACATTTGAGATATATTGTTCTGAGTTACATTACAGTATCACAATTCAGTTGTACAGACTGAAATTTATATGTGAATATTAAAATATTTATTGTATAATATTAGAATATCAAACAAATATTTATTGTACTTATTTGGATTATAATTCAGTTTATAACAATGCTTTACTTATTGCTCTTAAGCAACGAAGTTTAAAAAACCTGAAAATATTATTTTTGAACAAGACAAAACCAATGATGGGATCAAAGAAATAATTTACCCCTTTGCATCATGTACTCTGAGTCCCTCCTTTCTGAGGTGTCCAACATAAAAAAGATGTCACAAATCCAGATCGGAAGTGAGGTCAGAGGGGTAAAGCAAAATGAATGGACCTGTAAATTTCACGCTGGCACACTGAGCTACATTGTTTATTTATTGAGAGAGAGACTAGGAAAGTGCAGGACTCAATATATAAACTTCATGAAGCACAGACTCTATAAGCAATTTTCACTTATTTTACAGAGGTTTTTTAGCAGTCTTACTTCATTGACCCTGTTTCTACTGGATTAAAATGTGTAAATGCACCATTTAAGTAAGATTTCTGAATAATAAGGTAGACTTTTATTTTGAATGATGTTTTGTGATCAAATCCTATCAAGCTTTTAAATATATTTTTCACAAAGTACATCAAGCTGTACATAATCCTCTCAGGAAATCTCATGTGCTAGATTTTTTTTAATGCTTCAATGTACTGTGAAACAATAATTTAAGAATTGCTTTTGTGCTCTTGTGCATTACATAGCTTACTATAGAAACAAGTTATGCAGACCTTCAATCTTCATCAAGAAAGAATAACCACTTTTCATGGAAATAATTTAGAATTTATTCTTTCTAGGTTGCATTTCTATAATATTTAGAAGCCCCAGAAACCCCAGTATTGGCTTTACATATGTCTCAAGTAGGCAGCTCTGTGTAAAAGTATCCCTTGGAGAATCCTGAGCTCTCCAGTCCAAAAGCTCTCCACCCTCCACAGCATTGTCTCTCCTTCCCCCACATATTTATTGCCCTATTCCTTCTTGTTTTCACCACATTGGGGAAAAAAAATAATAACAATCTGTACTAGCTCTTCCTAGTCTTTTTGTTCTGTTTCATTACAGGTCTTTTTTCAACTGAAAATGTTTACCAAACTTCACTTGAATTTGCACCTTTTCTCAGTAGCCTTCTCAGTTTAGTTTTCAGAAGTCAGACCAAGTTGTCATGAAAAAAGAAATAAAAAGAATAAAAAAGAAAAAAAAAACAACCTCTAGCTTTAATTTTGAATGAAAGACCTGAGTAAACTGGACGAATGACAGTTTTTAATTTGTTCTTTAATTAATGACCTTGCCTTTTTTCTTTTTTCCTTTCCCCCCCCCCCCCCCCCCTTTTTTTTTGCGGAGGGGTTGGGGGGAAGTTTTCTGTCTAGAAACTAAGCACTGGTGTTAGGCAGGAGATTTCTAGAGGAACACATCATCATTCTTTTCAGCATGAAATAATATGTATCAGACAAATCAAGTAACAGCCAACATACATCCTGGGCTATGGCCATTATCTGTTTCTCCACTGCATTGCAAGCAGTGCAAACCTGATACTGAGCTGTGTTGGCAGAATAGGCACTTCCTATTCTAAAGTTTTCTTTCCTATTCAGATCCCAGTTAGAAGAAAATCACCACTAAACTCAGACACAAGATCCTATAGATTTTGCAGTGTCTGCTAACAGGAAGTTTTAATCCAGGCCCAGCATACATTTCCTTATGGAGAGTTAATGAACAAAAACTCATGAAACAGGATTTCTGATGAACCTCTGTTGCAACTACAAGTAAATCAATTCACACCTTGTGGGAATTAAATATTATCCAGGTTCAGAGCTTGGTGCATAGGATAAATCCACTATTGTTTTGGTTTGCTCAAGTACTACAAGGAAAAGCACTATGGAAAAGATCATAAATAAATAACTTTGTTCTGTAATGGTGCAGCAGCTGATTCTGTTATAGCAATTGCATATGCACCCTTTAGAATTTATTCACCAATTTTTAACAGCATTTTAATTGACTGTTAGGAACTTTCACCCTTATTTTCCCTTATTATATTCTCTTGCAATATTGCCAGATTTGTTTAAGGCAGGGTTTTTTACCAGCATCCAACCAATATGGTACTCATCATGTGTCTGGTAAATAGTGTTTCTGTTCTGAAACATTCATAACACTAAAGCTCTATCAGTACTTAATGATACAGGAAAAAAAAATCCAGAGTCAGTAGTTCAAAAGAGATTGCAACTTCCCCTCCTTGATATGAAGAATAATAATGCAATAATGAAGGTATCACTGAAAATTCATTTCCTGTCTCCATATCTGCTCAGGAGATAGGTACTGACTTTATGAACTACTAAGAATTAAGGTAGCAACTTTCAAGTCTTCCTGGAAGAAATGTGGCAGCCTGCAACCAACGCCAACTCTCCCAGCCTTTCAAGACCTTAGTATCTTGCAAGTAAACTCACGGTGCACACTTCCAGAAGGCAGGGGACACAAAATTTCATACTTTTTTTCCAGGATCTCCAAGAAGTCTGACTTCACCAATCAGTTGCAAGGTTATGAAACCTTCAGCCCATCTCCCCTCCTAACCCAGGGATACCAACTCATCTGCCTCATAGTTCCTTTTCCTTTTCAGAATAGCATTTTTTGGTTATTTACTATAAATGTTCTAAAGGAAACTTAGATATATTTTTTTTTTTTACTTTTGAAGCATTTTTTCTCTAATGGAGTTTTCTGAAGAATGGAAACTAAAGTTTTCGTTAAAATTTATTCTTTTGTATTTTGGCAGGAAAATACATTTATTCTTAAAGTGCAAGCTATAGACCCCTTTGGTTTTACTGTTCTTGTGAAATAAGTAAAAGATTTCATTTGCTATGTTATGCTAGGCTTTACCCTATAAAACTTTGATATGACTATGTAAACTATACTTTTGCAGAATTTAACAGCATTTATTTTTAGAAAGATAGATTAAGCATAACTTCAGTTGGAAATAAACTGTTCCATTGTTCAGCTCTGTAACTGGTTATATATATCCTGAAAATCTATCTATCTATCTAAATATATTATGTTCTAATTTTTATGTGTGTATATATATATATATATATATATATATATATACACACACATACAGGGTTTGCTATAGTTCTCTAAAACTCTCTATATATAAATAACTATAGTTTATGTTGTTTCATACTACTGCCATTCATGTAAGACACTGCAGGAATCAGGGCACTTCATAGCATGTAACCTTAATCTAGATGCCCAGCTGAAGGTTTAATTTTTACACATTTCAATAGAATAAGCATAGGTTGTGCTTCCTCAGTGACTTCTATGTCAGAAACACAAATATCTAGCAGGCACAAATACAACTTTTATCATGGAAATGGTTTAATGTAACTTTGTTTAAAAGTTATATTTTTTTAAGAAGGAGTTTAGGTTACTTCCAGATCTTGAACAGTGCCTTTAACTTCAGATATGGTCACATATTTCTTAAATATTCAGACCAAACACTTTATATATTAAAATGAAGAAACACCTTGACATTTTTCCTCGTTCTTGTACTGGAACGAGATTTCAGAAAATAATCTGACAAAGATAATTTTCATGTAATGTTAAATGTTTCAAAAGGTGAGATGAAATAAATGATTTGAGCACAGTCGTCAACTTTTCCTTTTTCTGTCTCTTTAAATTTGGAGATGTAGCTGCAGAAATCATGTCTTTAAAGAAGGTTGTCATCAGTGTTGTTTATACAGATGAGGATAGTAGCTACTGTGCGTTCAGTACAATGACTTCAACTTCACATTTTTTACATACCCCGATATTATTTTTAAGTTGCCCAATTTTTCCTTCTTTCCTCCCAGAAAGTCATAGTGTGGACATTTGGGTACAGAGAAATTCTTCCTAAGAGCTTCCTGCAACAATGCATAAGTAACTATTTGTAAGTTCTTATTTTGGAGGCAGAATTTCTTTTCCTAGAATGTGCTTCTTTAGTGAACATTCTGGCATATATCTGAGGTAATTTTGAAATGACAGTTCATAAAGGGAACCACAAAACATACCTGTTCCTGCTGCCTCCTTACCACACACCTTTCTAGTACTTCCACATTCCAAGACTTTTTTTCTTTAGGTTATATAAAAGGAATTTTGTGTATGCAGTTTCATGAAAAAGAGAGAGGGGTGATAAAACTTCTCCAAACTACTTCCAATAGTTTTCCTGCTTATTTGTATGAACATTTTCAAATCATAAACTAACTTAACAAAAAATATCAACATGATTCAATAGTAGGGTATTTAGTTGATATTTCTACTTTCCTTATGTATTGAGTGGTGAGCATCTTTAGGCTAAATGTTCTGTTTATCCTCCAGGGGCTTGATCTGCTCATTTATATTTTAGTATTACTACTTTTATGCTGAAATCTTACCAGTTTTGTAGTGGAGACAGAATTTATGCAAGTTTCCCTAATTGTTGCCTGCAGTGCTTTCAAACAGATATGAAAAGGTCTATGGAGCATTTACTAAAAGACAGAAATTAAATTATAATTTTTGAACTGTAGTATCTCTGCAATTTTCAATCTTAATCTCAATTTTTTGGGAAGAACAAAGTTCATTGAAGTATGCTTGTGAGGTTAAGTACAAAAAAAGTCTGGTGGTAGGTCACAATATAAAAAATCTAACTTTTTTTTTTTTTTTTTGCTCATGCTTCCACCTCCCCTCTCTTCTGTGAGAATCTGCAAGATAATAAGCCATAGCCTTACACCATGGGCTACAACTAGAGTACCCATTTGAGTAGTAAATATGGTGAAGCACACTTTGAAGAAAATGCGGTGAGTCACATATCTTGTATTTATTAGGAATGTAAATGTTCCCTTGAGAGACAAAAGGGGGTTTTGTGTATCATTGTGTGAACCTGACATGTAAATTACTTAAATGTTTGTTTGATTTTTTTTAAGGCATTTATAGTACCAGCTCTAATGTAATGATTTTAACAGTGTACGATGTCTCATAGTGAAACAGATAGAGCTGAATTATTTGTTGTAACTAATTTCTCAACCAAAAGCAGTACACAACTAATTTGAGTCTCTAAACTATTTTTCATACTAAATTTATCTGCATTTTTTTCAGCAGCTAATAATTGATTAAAAATCTTAACTTGTGTTATTCTGTTACTTGATTGGGTAACATCTGTTTAATACATATTTGGGATTTTTATATTCAGTTGAGTAGTCTTATAACTTCATTTTAAACAGCTTTTGTAAAAAATGGTGGCATGTGTGCACTGTATGTATCTGCAGGAGTCTAACTCCATGTCTTTGCTTCCTACAAATTATTTTCAAATCTGTTACTCAATTTCTGTCCTCTTTTATACAGCTGTAAATTCAAAGACATTGTGTTCCAACAATTTCCATGAAAGCTAACAACCGGGTAGAATGAAATCTAAATTAAATCTACAGAACGGTTCAAAAATAATTTTAAGTAGTCTTAACCAGAAATTAGTATTAGTTATATAAAATAGCTGATCCAAAATGAGAGCAAAGTTACTAGTTATGTGAGTTTTACAAGTTCTGCAACTTGTTACAGAAATTGCATAATATTTCTTTTTATTAAATCAGAGAACTTTCTAGCATACAGACTTTCAAGACTGAAATGTCAGATTCAGAAACTCTTGTGAAGAGTATGTTAAGAAAGAGAGCTGACCAAAAAAATCCCACCAACTAAAACCTATATAAAAATATTATCCAACCTTTAATTACATAATTGTTTCAGTCTGAGAGAGGAACACCATTTGTAATCATCTACCACAGGTGATATGAAATTACAAGGAAGTGACTCCAAGTGACCCTCAGATTTTATTTTATTTTTTAAAGAGAAAAATATGTTTTCCAGTTTGTAAGATAATCATAAGATAGCAAAATTTTATTTACAATTTACAGTAATTTGTTTGGCTACAGTTTTTGTGCTGTAAAATGTTACATCTTTATGTTTGAGACACAAAAAAGGTCTATGAGCTTCATAACTTCAGTAACAGAAAAAACAATATGAACTTCTGTTTTGACTGGAGAAAGTGATGACACCTTGGGATGCTTTGCACATGAGAATGCATTCATCATAAATACTGAATTAGCAGATAGGAAAACTGTTTTTCCTTCTGTATCAGATGTGTGATGGGATTTATTTATGAAGTCACAAAAAAAGAGGTTCAGAGTAGAAAGATATAAGAACCAGTAACAGAAAATTGTTGTGGGTGATTTCAACAATCATTTTTACTCTAAGGTGCAAATCTGGTAAAGATTAAATGTTAAAACTACACTGTCATATATTATTATATATCTTATTTTAAAAAATGCCAGACAAATGAAGTCCTTGAACTAATACTCTCTAGTCAGAAGGAAATATATCTGACAGAATTTGAGGGTAAATAATCACCATTTTCATCAGCCTTGGGGAAAAACACAAAAGGAAAGCTGGAAGTACCGTTCAAAACTTAGAATCTGTAGCCCCATCTATTGGCAGACCTGAGAATGTTTCTTACTAATATGTAATAAGCACATACAGCTAAAATAAGAGAGAAATCCGGTATTTGGGCCCTGGTGAATGGCTGACCATACTGGTAAAGTTCAGTCCTTATGGTACTGCCTCATTAGAGTGTTCACTGGGAGCTGAATCTCTAGAGCAAGTGGGGAGAAGAAACAAATGATGCTAGTATTGAATGTACACTAAACATTCTTGCATAGAGCAGAAGAAAGCTAAACCACACAGATCCATACCTATCGTTCTAGTAGGAAATACAGAATAAAGGACCAGGATCACGAACCACCAGGGAAGTTCTAGTGATTTAGAAAGCTCTTGAATAATACAGAGCGTAGAGGCTGGTGGCAGTAACCACATACTGGCAGCCTTCTCAGTTTCACCCAAGTAGAAGTTGTTTCTCTGTCCTGGCAGAATAAGAGTAAGAGACTGTTTTAAAATAAATCAGAATTTAAAACTTGTCTCTAGAAATCATAACACACTGTGGGAAAAAGGTGGGAATGGAATAAGATTCTGCTTATGTGGCATTCTGTCCCTATTCTATGTACCACTTTTGACAGTATCTATAATTCATGTGTTTTTTTGAGGTTTGTTCAGCACCTTATAGAACCAACCCCAGTATGCCAAAATCTCTTGGGAGATGTTGGCATTGTGACACAGATTGTTCACTTAGGTTAGCATGCTTCAGTGACATTGAGAAAGTAGCCTGCATCTTGTGACCTGCTGTCCCTTCTGTTTCTTTTTTAAGACACTGAATTTGATGTATAAATAAGATGGAAAACAAAACAAAACAAAACAAAACAAAAACCTAAAACCCCAAACAAGTAAGGCTGTGTCTTTTCAGGGAATGTCAGCTGAGAAGTGAGACTACTTGTGTGCAAGTCTCTGATCCAAATAATATCTCATTTCTGTTTACAAAGTGGAATAGTATCCAGAATAGAACAGTGGTAACAAAATAGACTGAGTAATTCATCCCAAAATACCACCTAGTCTGATGATAGCAGTCCTGGTTTTTGAGTGGATTTAGATGTGGGGTAAATACAGGTCCTGTACACCAAACAGCTGCCTTAATCCACAGGCAAAGTAGTTCCTTCTCCTTGAACATTTTTCTGACTAATGCCTAAACCTGGCCTGTCATTCCCCTTTTCCTTTTACTTAATTTTCCTGGGTTTGCATTTTGAAAAATATTCTAACTAGAAGTTAAATATTTTATTTAGAATAATTGAGAATTTCACTTGCATCAAGGGAGAATTCTTAAAACCCTTATTTTCTGCAAAAGAAATGAAGACTGATTTGTGAGAGTTTGGACTGAAAAAAAACTTCCCTCCACCCCTAAATTTTCAGTTCAGCCCTGATTATTCTCACAGGTCATTCAAAGAAGCTGTCTCAAAATGATCTGAGTCATTAAACACTGTCTGCATAGGATCGTCTAGATGAAAAAAGAGTCTGGATCAGGACATTAACCTGACTATGGTGAAAGAACTATGAAGTGAGTCCACAAAACTGATGACTTCTCCAGTAAGAAAAGCCATTTGTAGAATACATTGTGAAGAGCAGCTACTTTTAATTCTCTTGTCTGTTACATTACCATCACAAATGGTAATGCTGCCCTACATCCTTTAACCTTGTTGCTGTTAAAAAGTACTGCACCCAAACATTTGGTTTGACCTTTCTGCTCTGCCTTACTTGAAGCAGGACTGCATAAAAATGGAACAAAATGGAAAAATGCTTGATTAGGGTTCCAGCTTGTTCATGTATTGTAATGACATTTACAGTTATTGTAATATACTTGCTTCTTTTGAGAAAATCTAACATTTTAAAATAGGAAAATCAAACTGACTAGAGCAATGAGGAGAAAAAATGAAATAGAGCTAAAACCAAAGTGTACAGTGAAATGTCATGCCCTGCAGGCAAAGTCTATTCAGAATCATAATTTTGTTAGAAAAAATGAGAATGAGAAAGTTTAATGGCAATAGCAGTAGACTGAATGTGTGAATGTGCATACTCACAATCAAGAAAAAAGTCAGAAGTTGCATAAAGTTAGTAACTGAACACCCATATACACAATGATTCTTATTTCCAGATTTATCACATAGAATTTGTTTATTAAGCAAGTTCTCGAGAGAATAACAAGTAAAGATACATACACAGAATAATCATGCACACACAGATGATTCCAGTGGGTAAGGAACCACATCATGAATAGAAGCATTTGACTTCAAAGAAAAATGCCTTGAACATAGTGCATATGAACTGACATATTTTATGCACTGAGGAAAACTGACAGAGTAAGTCTTATTCCTTAATATATTTAAAGAAATATTGTTTAAAATATGATTTGCAATGATACCATTTCCAGAACAATCAATTTTTCTTTTTGAAAATTCTGCTGTATTGAAAAAAATTAAGTGGGTGTGGATTTAGAAGACTGCAGGTTATGCCAGCAATGCAAAAGGTGGTAGTTTGCTTCACACAAGCAAGATACTATGAAAACATGGCTCAAAGTAAAAACAAACATAATGTGTAATCTTTTTGTAGTAAGTTTTTGTTACTTAAAAAAGCCCCACTTTTTATTTCATATAATCAGTGTACTTAAAAATATAGAAAAACATATTAGGGGGAAAAAAAACAAAACCAAAACAAAACCAAACACTCAAAACTATTTAAAACCAAAAAAGCTTCCTACTATATATATCAAATCTTCCTTGCAAGTATCATAAAGAACAAAAGAGGCTGGGGTTTTTATATTGTTTGGGTTTCAGTGTTTGTTTTTCTTTTAATTTGACCAAATGAAGTTCACTTGATTAACCTGAGTTAAGTGTATGTACTGGTTGGAAAAAGAAATAAAAGGGCAAATGGTTTCCCAAATATAGCAGCTTGAGATCCAAAAGACTTTTAATCCTCCCAGTTTACTCAATACTGCCTTCTTCTTCACCATAAATACTTTAACCATGCTCCTTTAAGACTCTTCAGCACAAATGGAAAAAGATGTGTATGTGGAAGAATGTATATCTCTAGGATGCTCTTTCAGGTGAACATTCTTAGAAGTTTTCATTTGTTATACGAAATGATGGAGTGGTGTTTTGTGACACAGATTCTAGATAGTGTCTTAGATTTTTATGCAGAAGGATTCTGGGACAGAACCTAAAATTTAGGGTCTTTTTTCAAGAAACAAAACATAAGTTAAGGAAACAGCAGAAACAGTAAAAATGTTTTTGAGGGAAGGCATGTGTATCAAGTTACTGGCATTAGCTGATGCTAATAGCTTCTAGCTCAGAGCAGTATGTTTTCTTAAGTCATTCATGCACACCTTTCTCTGCCTTCCTGAAAGTGATATTAAATGTAGCATTGTCAATGCATTAATGCATTTAGGAGCATGCCACTGTCACGATATTTAATATTTGTAGCAATCAAATCACCTTTGTTACCATCTGTCATTACCAGTTTTGATTTTCCTTTTCTACACCTACAGCTGAATTTACTTTTCAGTTGGGTTCATTTACTCTGCATATTTTCTTTAAGTTTGTATGGCTCTGGCCCTAGGACCACTTTCCTCAATAAGAACTTAGACTTATATCTGATTTGTTTTCAACCCCAGAATAGATATTCCCTTTTCTGAGGCTTTTATTTCCTTCAGAATTCCAGAATTGGAGAATTGGAGTTCATTATTGCCCAGCAGAAAGCTAGGTTTTCTGTCTGGGTATATTAAAAACAATTAGATTTTTCTCTGCAAATACTGCATTGTGTTTTCAGATATCTCATTCATCTTTGCACCAGAATCCCATTTATGGGTAGTAAGAGACATATTATTTTCAATGTGATATTTCAGTCTCTAGCTGTTGGATTCATTTATCTATCTGAACATTAGTCTATCTGTAAACCTTATTTACAGTACCAATGTCTTTATCTAAGCAAGTTCCCTCAGGCTACCTATAAACACCCCTTGTCACTAATGTAAACTGAAGAGAGCTTGTAGGGCGATATTCATCTCACCATAAGGCAGAAGTGTAAAATCACATGAACTATTGCTGAAAATGGCTACTTCTCTGTATTTACTATAGGGAACTTTTAAGGTGAGTAGCATAGAATTACTTTAGCTACTTGAAGTCAGGCTTGATTTTTTTTTTTTTTTTTTTTTTTTTTTAAATAACAACAAACCACAAACAAAGTCTTTAATCTTGATTTTTGCAAAATAGCAGATCTGTCCACACATTGGACTTGGTTTTGGTTTGTGTTTTCTTCTGTGACAGTGAAGTGTTTTATACCACATCTTTAAAACAATTCAGCAGACTTCTCTGTGGACTCCCATTTTTTGCCCATTTAATTTTCTTGGCAGATTTGTGTAGATTTGTGGTTGGGCAAATGAGCTTGCCTTATTATTCTCTTGCTTTTCTTCTACCATTTCCAGTGTGTCCAGTTTCTGTTCCAGAGCCACATACCTTGCCTTTGTGCTCTCTCATCCCAGAATTCTCCAAATACTGCTTTCTTAGCTTTGGGATTCAACTCTGATACTCCATTACAGATTTACAAGCACTGTACAACTACATTTCTGGCTCACAAGTTTCAAACATGCTGCAAAACCTTCAGATTTTTGTTCGTTTTGTGTTTGTTTGGGGTTTTGTGTTTGGAGGTTTTTTTAATGTTAATACTAACATCTGAAAGCCATAAAGTTCTTGTGCAAGGGTAGAAGAGTTTTTCTTCCTGTATTATAAAACTTTTGTCTGCTAGGTGGCTTCTCTTCTTTGGTCACCTAAAAGACATACATAATATCTTCAGCTGCTGACCTAGACGTCTTCAGAACAATGATTCATTTCAGGATGCGTGAGAAAGACAAGAAGAGGTGTCTTTTGCCTGATCCTTCCAATGTCTTTTTATTTTAAAGATAGATTCTTCTCACTGCTCAAGATAGAATAAACATGTATGTGTAATCTAATGTAATGTGTAATGTAAATTGATGTTAAGTACTCTTTCAATAATTATGAATCCCTACATCTCTTATACCTGTGTCTTTCACAGTGTTTTCTGTTTCATTTTCCATTTTGATCATCTTTCCTTATTAATACCATTAAATGTTCCCACTTTGGATATTTAACTTTTTTCTGCCATATTTTTAGATATAGAATTATTTAAAGATTAGTCCTTATTAATGCTTCAAGCACTGTGAAGCAATATGAGTCTTCTCTAGTAAAGCTAGACTTTTTAGGTTGGGTTATAAGAGGTAGAGTCATTTCGCATGCCCTGCAATTCAGTTTGAAGATACATTGCTTTAGAAAGTAATATATCAAAAACCTTAACAGGACTGACATTTCAAACTCTTCAGAAATAGTAAAAGAAATGGACCTGTTGGAACAAGTCCAGAAGAGGGCCACAAAGGTCATCAGAGGGCTGGAGCACTTCCCCTGTGAAGACAAGCTGAAAGAGTAGGGGTTGTTCAGCCTGGAGAAGAGAAGGCTCCCGGGAGATCTTACTGCAACCATCCAGTACCTAAAGGGCACCTACAAGAAACCTGAAGAGGAACTTTTTATAAGGGCATGTAGTGATAGGAAAAGGGGTAATGGTTTTGAACTGAAAGAGGGCAGATGTTAGGAAGTTAGGAAGAAATTCTTCACTGTGAGGGTGGTGAGACACTGGAACAGGTTGCCCAGAGCAGCTGTGTGTGCCCCATCCCTGGAAGTGTTCAAGGCCAGGCTGGATGGGGCTTTGAACAAACAACTTGGTCTAGTGGAAGGTATCCCTGACCATGGCGGGGGGTGGGGGGGTGGGGGGGTGGGTGTGGGTGTGGGTGGTGTGTGGAAATAGATGATATTTGAAGGTCCCTTCCAACTCAGACCGTTCTATGATTCTATTAATCCACTGTAAGTGTTCCCCACTGTGTATAAAACTACAGTCAATTTATTTTCACTTGGGAAAAAGCGCCACTGCATTTGTTGTGATGAGAAATGAGCAGATTCATAATGTGAGATCAAACATGAGTATCCAAAATTTGCAGATTTGGGTATTTCTTAATAGTCTAGAAAAATATGTAATATTGTTATTTATCAATTGAACTAAGATATGTAAGCTCAGTAAATAACAGTATAAAATAAACCTTAGAAAGTGAAGCTTCTCTTAGGAATCTGTTGCCTGAAGAGTCTAATTATGAAAAAATTATTTTCAGGTCAGATAAATTTTATTTTAGACATTTATTACTTTACGACTTAAGACATCTTAATTTTTTAATTGAAATTGTGGAAGATGTAATTACATTAAACCAGGATATTTTCTTTTTTCTTCCTCATTGTTCATTCTTTCTTTTGAAGTTCCCCTCTTTCTTTGATTAAAACTGTATGAAAGCTTGGTAAAAAAGAATAATTTGGATATTTTCATGTCCACCCTAAAAAGTTACAACCAATGAGTAAGAGTTCACATTGACACAGAAAAAGAGTGCATAGAAGAGGCATACAACCTACCAACTCTTTGACATGTGATTTTCTGATCTCCTGGAACATGGAAACAATGCATGTATAAGATCAAAAGAATTTCAAAATTGCATGCTATTTTGTGGTCCAGCTGTTACGAAGATGACTTCAGATTTCAGACTGTCTATGCCTTGCTCCCTCAAAGTGTGCATTTTCATAAACTGTCTGAATATAGCAAAATATAAGCTTAAATACTGAGTTTGTAATGTGAATGAAAGTTCTCTTTGAGCACTTTAAATTATTTTTTCCTACTTTTTCACATTGTAATTTTTTTGTTTATTAGAGACTAAATTAAATAACCTCTCTCTGGAAATTCTGGTGAAACCTTTTACTATGAATCGAGCTTGGCCATTACCAGGAATAAAAAGTTTATGCATGTCTGGAGATATTGCCCAGTATTTCATGATATACTACTCACTCATTTTTTTCTATAAAACTTTTTAAATGATTTTATCCTGTAAGTTCTGGATGCATTAATTCATTATACTCTCAAATTGCATGGCTGGTAAATGCTTTTTATTAGTTATTGCTTGCATGTCTAAATTGCACACTTGTTCCCTGTCAGGAACATAGCA
The DNA here is from genome assembly GCF_963210335.1 of Falco punctatus. Classification (NCBI taxonomy): domain Eukaryota; kingdom Metazoa; phylum Chordata; class Aves; order Falconiformes; family Falconidae; genus Falco; species Falco punctatus. Next base: position 65,785,163 of record NC_137586.1, read on the forward strand.
GTTTGTAACAATAGCGTGCTTAAATAAAAGAACTCCCAAAGGAAAAGCATAGTCATTGAATGAAATCAGTTCACAGAAAGAAATGCTTCACCCTCTTGTTTCAAGAAGCTGAGATTGATAGTATTATTATAACTACAGGTCATCTTTTCTAAAGGAGTAGTTGCAAAGCTAATGAGCTAGAATCCCAGAGACAAATTAGTTTGAGGTAGACTTTCTTTGCCTCTTTCAAAGTTTATGAATGTGATATAAATTACCTATTTTATTAAAACAAGAAAATAAAAATCATACAAATATGGCATTACAGTGGTGAAAATTTGTGAATGAAATTCTAGGTACAATTTTAGGCCAGGTCCCAAGCCCCTTCTTTGTTCCCTTAGTTATCCAAGATACCCAACTTCTCCAAGCAAACCTACTAAATTTAATTCGAAATCTCACCAGCCCTAGCTGACATGTTGAGCTGGCTGTCAGCTCTCACCCTCAGTAATACATGAATTGATTTTTCAGGAAGCAGTTGCCTTGAAAATCCACCACTTCTGATGCACCAAAGTCGCTTGAACTGCAAAGAAAGCCAAGAAAAAGAAATGAATAAATAAATGCTTATCAAATAAGTCCTAAAACACTGCTTCAAGAGAAATAATGCATACAACACTATTTCATCCTTTCCAAAGCTGTTAACATGCCAAACTTTGCTATTTTAGTCATACAGTAATGACAGACTGACTAATAGTTACATTTGTAAGTGTATGAGTCGATTTTAAATTTGGAGTGAATGTCAAAAAAAAAAATAAATAAATACCCAAATGTTGAATAAACCAACCAAGGCACTATTTCTTCTACTTCAGCTCAATGCTACCCTTACAATCATGACAAATAGCTGGTGGGCAGGCACATGAAATAGTAAAAAAAATTTGTGGATTTTCTGAATATAGAAATAGGTGCTTGGCTATGTCATTGACACCAAGAAAACAATATATTTAAATTGATTCTTAGTATACATTGGTCTTTTGTAATATTTCCTCCTGTATTCTACGAATATCTCTGAAATAGTTTCATGTTCCAATAAAGAAGAAACCCTTATGACGGTGGCCGGGTACTCCTCTGTTCAACATCCCAGGTCAGTACAGCAAAAGGAATCACTGGCTTCTGTTTACCCAGTGAAGAACAGCCAATAGATGCCCTCCTGGGCCCTTCAAGCTCCAGACATAAATGAGTACTGGAAATTTAAAATAGCACACTTTGAAATAAAACTTGTTCATTACCTACTAGACTTAGAATTGTTTTACAGTAGCTAGAAGCATCTGCTTCAAGAAAAGATCAAAAGTTAGGTCTAGGAAAAGTAGTGTAAAGAGATATTTTCTTTTACACATCCATTTTTTAGTCTGTTCTTTTATGTCTAATTCTTATTTAAACTGCATGACTTCACTTGATACATTGTTTATACACACAGAATTGCTCCCCCAGCACTCATTCATGCATCTGCCATAGCTTAGTTCCTATAATCAGTCAGTGTCAACATGTGCCAACACTTTTATAACAACTAACATTACTGAGAATAAAGGAAGAAACAGGCATAACTGAAACCCATGTTGTTGGATTATTCATTATGGCTATACATACTTTGTGGAGAAGTGTAAAAAAACCACAATTGCACTATCCTAGTTTATGAAAGCAGCATAACCACCTTGCCCAGATTCATGTATTTGCTTCGCCACATGCCACTGTTATTTCTGTAGGTGCATCTGTCCTCCAGCCAGAAACTAAGCCCCACACTCACCCCATCTGCTGGTGGATGGGAAAGAGAACTGGAAGGGTAAAAGTGAGAATACTTGTGGGTTGAGATAAAGACAGTTTAATAAGGAAAGCAAAAGCCATGTGGGCAAGCACAGCAAAATAAGGAATTAATACACTATTTCCCATTGTCAGGCAGGTGTTCCGCCATCTCCAGGAAAGCAGGGCTCCATCACGTATAACAGTTACTTGGGAAAACAAATGCCATGACTCCAAATGTCCCCCAATTTATATACTCGGCATGATGTCCTGTGGTGTGGAATATCCCTTTGGCTAGTTCAGGTCACCTGTCCTGGCTATGTCCCCTCCCAGTTCCCCATGCTCCCCCAGCCCTCTCACTGGCAGGGCCTGAGACACTGAAAAGTCCTTGACTGAGTATAAACATCACCCAGCAACAACTAAAACCATCAGCGTGCTGTCAACATTGTTCGCACACCAAATCCAAAGCACAGCACTGCACCAGCTACTAAGAATTAACTCTATCCCAGCTGAAACCAGGATAATTATAAAGTGACAGCACAAGATTTATAAACTGGTTAATGCAGGTGGTGGTTTTTTGCCACCTCTTTGGACTCTTCTACTTCCAGTGTAGGTTGGATTATTCCATGACAAATGGTAGGATTGTGCATCCACCCCCAAGGCCAGTCAGTTCAAGGTGTACTGGACACCCCTCCATGTGAAAGCAAAGAGTGGCCTGCAGTCAGCTTCCAACAGAATTGAGAAAAACACATTTCCAGTATCAATTGCAGCATACCAGTTTTCTGTCTTCATATTGGAGCTCTGGCATGTCTGGTACGGCAGCACTCAGCTGTGGCAAGACATCCTTCAGTCCCCAATAGTCCACTGTAAACCTCTATCCTCCATCAGACTTTTGCACTGGCCATATGGGACTAGCAAAGGGTGAATAAGTCTTGCTAATCATTTCTTAGCTCTCCAGTTGATGAATCAGGTCACAGATGGGAACCAGAGAGTCTTGGTTGGTGTGACCCATGGTAGTAATGGGCACCTGCTGTTCTCCAACCCACAGCAAGCCCACCATGGAGGGATCCTCCAAGAGATCAGGCAAGGTAGTTGTTTAATCTTCTCTGTATTCATGGTGGCTCTGCCAAAAGCCTGTTGATACAGTTTTGGGTCCTTGAAGTACCCCCTCCCGAGGTAGTCTATGCCAAAGACACATGGGGCCTCTAGGTCTCACAATAGGCCTTTTTTCTTCTGAGTTCACATCAGCTTCCAACAGAAACAACTTCTGGGATCCCCCTGTCACTCCAGAAATGCAGATGAGTTCCATGCCTTTATACCCTGATGGCACTGGCGTACCCTGTGCACCAGTGTCTAACAAAGCCTTTTACATCTGTGGATCTGATATGCCAGCCCATGGAACCCACACAGTTTAGTATGTCCATTCATCTCTTTTCTCCACCCGGTCAGAGAGACTCTATCCTGTTCAGGGTATTCACTGTCTACACGGCCAGACCAGCAGTCTCTTCACCAGAACCAAGGGATGTGATCTTAGTGGTTCTTCTTCTGCATCTGGGGGATCACTGATTGCCTTTTTACACTTCAGCAACAATTAAACTGGCAGCCTTCTTAGCATTTGTCTTCCCCTCAGTTTGCATACATACATGGGCTTCCAGCTTAAAGGTGGGCTTATCATCCCACTTCCTAATGCCCTCCTCCTGATCATGCAGGAGGAACCAGAAAGTTTCATGCAGAGTGTGCCTGGGGGTCCCTTTCCCTCTCACCAGGACTCCATGGGGCACCCCCATCAGCCAAGGTGCTGTCCCAGGGAACAAGGAGGAAGAGAGTTTTTCTTCAAAATTCAGAGCCAGGAGATGCCTTCTCCACAGCTGGCATATCAAAATCTGGGCAGCACATTGTTGTCAAGCTGCTTGGAAGCTGATGATGGTGCATTTTGGACCATCTACCTCTACATGGCCCGAATACACCAGCTGCCAACCAAATCTTTGGAGATCTTGTTGTTTTCTAGGTCACCATAGATGACTTTTAGCACCACTAATTATCCCAGATACTGGATGCCTTTCTCAGTGATAGTTCACTTCCCTTGGTAATTCACAAGATCTTCCTTGAATGGGTTATCTTGCCTTCATGTTTGACAGGAGCTGCCTCCAAAGACTGTAAATTGCTACCTCACTAAATTCATTGTCAATTTTCTGGCCCCTGGGAAAGGATCCCAACTGCTGGGCTTCCTCACATTCTAATTTCTGACTCTTGGCCCCACTACCCCAGCACCAGAGCAGCCAGGCAGCAATATGCTCACCTGGCTGACAGCTGTAATCTGTGTGTCTTGAAGTTCTTTCACGGTCAGGAATTGGGTAGTTTCCCCCTCTTGGGTCTTTTCTTTCACTTCTGCCTCCCTTTTCTTTGCTGAATGACTGGCTTCCTGATCAGATTCTTCCCCTTCCTCCTCCCTTACTAAACGATTATATGGACCCATCAATCTCCACATCCACTGCTTCTTTTTCACTAGTAGGGTGATTACTGTATTTGGGTTTGGGTCCCTGTCTCAACTGTCATGTTCTTAGATGTAATTTGGATTCCCCATCTCAGTCATGGCATCCTCAGAGTTGGTCTGGGTCCTTGTCTTAACCACACTGTTCTGATAGTTAATCACTGATAGTTAAGCACTGATAACCACAGTGCTAGAAGCTGCTGCATTTTTATTGGGGTAGGCAAGGCACCCTTCTGTCAGGAGGTGTATAAATTCAGTTGTGTTACTTGCCTGTTTAGGTATAAAATCCCAGGCTATGTGAGGTGACTAGTGCCCTAAGCACCTACCCAAATACTTCCACACACCTGCCACCCAGGGACTGGTCACCTCAGGGCATGAGTCGTCTCCTTTTACACCAGGATGACACCAGGTTCCCCAAACCTGATAATAAGCTGATAGTGTTAGTAGTACAGCTCACATAAGAGTGAACAAGGATCTTGGGAGCCTGCACTACAAACCGACCTACATCCATTCTAGATGAGAAGAGGGAGGTGTATTCTCTCACCCTCTCCACAACACAGCTACCCCAGCACAGCAAGGGCATCAATGCCAGGGCGAAGCGCATAGCCGTTGTTTGTATTAACATGTTTACGAGCCCAGCAAAATAAAGAGCTGAGCAGTACAGCAGATAAACTCTGTGATCTGCACAAAAGCCTGCCAGTTAGTAACTACTATAGCTATAGCATGCTCAAGTGAAAACTGTCATTATCTCAAGCCTCATATTGGGTGCCAAAAAAGGACCGTGTTGGGCTGATCTTTGCAGGCTACCAGCTGCCCACCAAGCCGCTCTCTCACTACCCCTCCTCAGCAGAACAGATGGGAGAAAATGAGATAAAAACCATGAGGGTCAAGATAAAGGCAGCTTAATGAATGAAAGCAAAGGTTGTGCATGGAAGTAAAGCAACAAGATTATTCTCTGCTTCCTATCAGCAGGTGATGTCCAGCCAATTCCTGGGAAGCAGGATCCCAGTATGTATAGTGATCGCTTCAGAAGATAATTGCCTTAAAAAAAATTAAATGGCTTCCTCCCCCCTTTTCTCTTAGGTTTTGTTTATAAACTTGACACCATACAGTATGGAATATCCCTTTGGTCATGTTCGGTCAGCTGTCCTGGCTACAACCCCTCCCAATCGCTTGCCCTCGCCCAGCCTCCTGGCCTTTGCTGGATTGGAGAGACAGAACTGATGCTGTGCAGGCACTGTTCAGCAGCTGCCAAACATTGTGTTACTAACACCACTGTTGCTACAAAGCAGAGCACTACAAGAGCTGCTATGGGGAAAGTTAACTGCACCCCATCCAGACGCAATACACTTTTAAAATATAGGGCTCCTGTGGGTTGACATCTCTTCAGATGAGGTCTACAAGCTGATCTGCTTGTAAAGCTTCTCATCACATGACAAGTGTTGCAGCCCTGACAACATCGCTGACCATCACTTCAGTTATTAGTGTCTTTCCTATGCTGGAGACACAAAAGTGCACACAGTATCTAGAAATGATTAATTTCTTCCCATTTAGTTGTTTCACTACTTTTTTTCTAAATCCAGTGTCTTTTTCAACAGCTATTATATCTATATTTTCACAGTCATTATGATAAATAAGTAGAAAAACAGTGCCTTTCAATTCTATTCCTATGTACCTAGTCATAGAATCATAGAATCATTTAGGCTGGAAAAGACCTTTAAGATCACCAAGAACATTTCCAACTTTACCTTTTTTTTTTTTTTTTTTTTTTTCCTACCCAAGTGCACCAACTGTTTAACCTTGCCAATTACATAAATGATTCACTAGTCTTTAGGATAAAAGTTGGCTGGCAGTTATCCTGGTCAGCTTGCATCTTCTGAATTATAACAAAGCATGAATTTTCACCTAAACTTCATGGATTTCCTCAGTGTTCCAGGATTAGAGAAAGTTAATTGCAGACTTTGTCAGCTCTCTTTCAGAGGTCATTTATTGAGATTTTCTGTTGGTAGAAAATGCTTAACATCCTTCTTATTTAATAGAAATGTTCAAATTACTTTTTAATCCTCATGGCAGTATGAGTAACTCCAAATATAGGACATGAATAGTTATTGAATAATTTTAAAAAAATTCTTTTCAATTTTGTCATCTTTATAAAAGCATGTGTAAGCCATTATTATGGCATACATATGGTATGATTAATTTTTTACCACAATATAACTTAAAATAGCCTTTATAGCAGCACCTACAGTCAGCTGTTCTTTGATGTCTTTACAATAGCTGACGAAATATCTCAACAACATGACTTTTTACAACATCACTATATATTTTTGCCTTTCTTCCCCCCCCCCCCCCCCCCCCTCCCCCCCCAAGTAGTTAGATATACTTTTTCTGACTTCAGGAAAATTATTCGCGAACCAGAATAAGGTTCTGGACATAGTTCTTTCCTCTTATGCTTTGCTGAGTCAGGGCTACCTGTCTACATGAAAAATTGAAGATTTCCCAGTTTTCATCTGTAATTTTCTATTTTTCTTTCACTGATGACAAATCCTATTCAAGTTTTCATGTAATTTTATTAATTTATTATTTGAATAAATTCTCATGTAATATCAAATATGTGTTTTCCTTTGTGTATATGTAGTTCCACTCATTCTTTGCCCATCTTGAACTTAAAGGAATCATGATTTTTAATCCCTAAGCAACAAGCAACTTTCAGTTTGGTGAATAAATAATATTTCTGCATTGTTATAACTGTTAAGATGCTACTGCATACAGTAACTTCTTGTTAGATATTATGTAGAAACTTTTAGCTTCTTTAATAATTATTTCCTAATGTCTACGTGAAAGCTTCATGTTTCTTTTTCAGCTGCAATTTCTTGTAACAAAGTTTTCTTAAAATGCTAAAGAGCAGGTCTGGAATTAAATATTAAATCAATATTCTAACTGACAAAATGCTTTAAATGAAGCACTTGACATTGCTGCCACTCACTTGAACACACTCATCAGGATCCTTCGATACTAAAATTTATCAACACAGTTAAAATTAAGAAGTTTCTAACATGACTGCATTATTACTGTCTGTAGTCACCTTATTCTATCCAAATGGACATATGAGCAGATACTCTAATACCTGAGTGAGATTCAATCAACTTGTAAAATTGTCAGTTATACCACATTTATTCTCAATGATGAAAACACCCAATGCCTCTTGCTAACATACTCCAGGCATTGGACAAGAACAAGAAAACAAGTTTTTCTGTTAAACTCTCCTACCATCAGCTTGATAGGTTTGCAACACCCTAAATGTGTTAATCATGTAAAGCTAAGTTATGTGTATATATATATATATATTATTTTTTTTTTTTACACTTCTAGACACACATACATGCACACATCTGCTTAAAACTTGTTGGTGATTTAACACATTCTTTAATGCTAGTATTGTCCCTTCCTCCCTCCACCTGTGAGGATGCCAATTCTCATAGCATAATGAATTCCAGTGTTCTATAAACCCCATTTCTCAGTGTGACTCAAACTGTGCCATCAATTTTCCCCATATTTACTGCTTTCTTCCTTTTGCTGACAAAAATAGCTGTTATAAAATCATCTAGACTTTTGACTTCTTCTATGCCCTTACAAGTAACATTTTGAAATGTCCCATAATGTGTGTATCTAATGATGTGTACTGTGACCAATGTGGATTTCTCAGATAGTGCAAGACAGTTTATTGTCCTCACTGTGAGGAGACAAACACATGATTAGTTTTGTGACTGTAAATTGCCAGATTCTCTAGACAATTTTTTCTGATTACATAGTGGCCATTGACATTTAGTTACCTTATTAGCATGGCTAAAGAAAAGAAATAGTCAACAAAACAGTTTGCAATTATATTACACATATTTACTTGTTGGCATTAATACCTATATTTCATTAAAAGGAATAAAAGCACTGAAACTACAATTATTTCCCCAAAGAATATGCTTTATATATATTTTAATAATGGAGGAAAAGGAAAGGATTCAGGTAGATCCTAGTCTGTCAGTTCAAAGTCTTGCCAGTTTAAAACACTATTTGAGGGGGATAGGAACTATTCTTGACTTAGTGACTTTCATACAAGCAAGTCAGTAGCAGCAGTAGTAACATTTTTAGTCATAATAGTGGAATCGAGTCAGGAGTACCTTGCAGTACTGGTTGGAAGAGGGTGCCACTCTTACTATAGTCCAATATGACAAGAATAGCACTGAGAAAACTTACACAGGTCTGCCTTTTTCTGCTTTTTGAAATTAAAATAATTACACACACACACACACACAAAGAAGACAGAATAAAATAAACAAACAAACAAAAATCCCCACAACTAACAAAATCAAGCAAAAAAACCCCAAACTAACCAACCCATATGACCCCTAAACAAACGAACCCCAAAACCAAACAAAAAATCCACAACCTATATTATTTTAAATTATTCAATAATTCAGGGGTATGGATTTTTCTAGAGAAATGCAACAAGTAAGTGCTGAAGTAGTCTGTAGCCATGGCTTTTCACAGAAGGAAATAAGCAGGAGATCAGCTGAGGAGGATTTGGCATAGGTGCTAGAGGTGTTACAAGATTTTTGAGAAAGAGGCTACTGAAAGTCAATGGTGTTGCTGGGGTGAAACTAACACTTCAGCTCTGTCAGTTCTTGCTTTGTTACTTACTTTTTGGCTTTAAATCTAAAGCCTGACAAAATAAACTGTCAATCAAATGGTTACTCCTGATCCTTCATCTTAATTCATTGCTTCAAAATTTGAAGTACTACTCTATCGTTCTTGTAAAATAGACTCAAACCATGAAATCCCAATTTCCTCTATGACGTTTCTTTCACCATCCAGTCACTGCCCGGATTAAATAATAACAAAGACAACAGCAATAATAATAATAATACCATAGAACTAAGAAGTAAAAAATGAGGTTTCTTGACAAGAGAAACTTGACACAGTTAACAGACAATTTACACACACACACACCCCCCTTTAAACCATTGGGTTTGAAATACTGTCTAATCCTCAGTTAATGTATTCTAGATAGCTCACTTGCCCCCTTAATGTAAACTGATTTCTTTTAATACAGAGGTAGTGATACAAGCAGAAAAGAATAGAAAAAATATAAAATACATTGGTGACCTTGTTCTGTCAAAAAATAATAAAACAATAATTTAATGTAATACAATATTACATTTGCTTCCAAACATAAATGTGGAATAAGGGTGAAATTCATGAGGACTATGTTGACACCTGCACCTGTTTATTCTGATAACCACTAATTAGCTATGGAAGAATTTCCCCCCTTAATAAGCAGAATTACATAGTTTTGTGAAGCCATTGTCATATTTTTCCATTTATTTCTTCTTTCAGAAGTGCATGAGATATGAATAATAGTTATATTACCCACTGCTGAAGCAGGCAGTATTTCCATGAGGACAGAGAATGTCCTACGTTTAATGCATACTCATTTCCTTGCTGCAATATGCTTTATTGGTAACTTGAATAGCAAATCTGTTTAATCTTCAAGCTGTTGAAGGTTTTCTTTTTAGACGTTCCTTTGTTCTTCCCCATAAATGCAAAAGTTTAAGGGACAAAGCAAAGCATCATTTTGTAGCTGGAGCAAAGGGTAGAACCTTCTGCTATTTATTAAGTAGCAGAGGTGAACTGAAAAATAAGAGACAGGTGTTGTGAGCTTACTGGTAAGTTTTGTTTTACTTGAAATAACATACTGAGTTAAAAAGCCATATCCTTAATGTTTTCATTGCTTGAGACTTCAAGTCGATCCTGCTCTTGAAAATTACTCCCTGGAAAAAAACACTCTGAATCGTTATTTTCAGTTAGGTAAAAGAAACTAATCAGACAGTTGAGAAGAGACTGTTGGTGAAAAATTACCCTTTTCACTTGTACTGTGGATTCTAGGCAACATAGTCTAACACTTTTCTTTCTTTCTGTGGAACAAAACAAAACAAAACAAAACAAAGGAAAAAAAAACCAACAAAAAACCCCCCACAAAACTAGTGGAAACCCTCTGCAAACTCTATCAGATCCTTCATTATTGCTCATGATAAGCAGTATCGCATTTTATAAGCACTGAACCTCATTTGAATGTAATGTCAGAGATAAGTTATTCCATGTGACTAAGAAACCCTCTAGCGATTTAGCCTGCATTACTCCCTTACCGCACTCTGCTCCTATCAGACATGCTGATGCTGTTTATACTGAGTAAAGGAAGGGAAAGGGTTCTTCAGTTTGACTAATAGGTCTTTATATCTGTACTTTTAAAAAAACAGGTAATAGATGAAGTGCCCAAAAATAAACCTTAATCTAAAGAAAATAGTATACAATAGAGCTGAGGAGTTAGGATTAAAGAGGTTGATTTATGGCATGAAATCTTTTTGCTGTTCTTAGATTAATAGAATCATAGAACAGTCTGAGTTGGAAGGGACCTTCAAATATCATCTATTTCCACGCACCACCACCCCCCCACCCCCCGCCATGGTCAGGGATACCTTCCACTAGACCAAGTTGTTTGTTCAAAGCCCCATCCAGCCTGGCCTTGAACACTTCCAGGGATGGGGCACACACAGCTGCTCTGGGCAACCTGTTCCAGTGTCTCACCACCCTCACAGTGAAGAATTTCTTCCTAACTTCCTAACATCTGCCCTCTTTCAGTTCAAAACCATTACCCCTTTTCCTATCACTACATGCCCTTATAAAAAGTTCCTCTCCAGGTTTCTTGTAGGTGCCCTTTAGGTACTGGATGGTTGCAGTAAGATCTCCCGGGAGCCTTCTCTTCTCCAGACTGAACAACCCCTACTCTTTCAGCTTGTCTTCACAGGGGAAGTGCTCCAGCCCTCTGATGACCTTTGTGGCCCTCCTCTGGACTTGTTACAATACATCCACATCCTCCTTTTGTTGGGGGCCCCAGAGTGGAATGCAGTGCTCAAGTGAGGTCTCACAGGAGCAGTGTAGAGGGGGAGAATCACCTCCCTTGACTTGCTGGCCATGTTTCTTTTGATGCAGCCCAGGATATGGTTGGCTTTCTGTGCTGCAAGCACACATTGCCAGATAATATTGAGCTTCTTGTCCATGAACACCCCAGCATCTTTCTCCTCAGGGTTGCTCTGAATCCATTCTCCACCCAGCCTGTATTTGTGCTTGGGATTGCTCCGATCCACATGCAGGATCTTGCGCTTGGCTTTGCTGAACTCCAGGAGGTTGCGCTGGCTCACCACTCAAGCATGTCAAGGTCCCTCTGGATGGCATCCCTTACTCCAGCGTGTCAACCACACCATACAGCTTGACGTCATCCACAGACTTGCTGAGGGTGCACTCAGTCCCAGTGTCCATGTTGCTGACAAAGATGTTGAACAGCGTTGATCCCAATATCACCTCCTCAGGAATGCCACTTAACACTGGTCTCCACAATTACTTCATAACAAGATACAAAATCACAACCTCATTTTTCCGGTTCTTTCCTTCACTGTTTTTCACAAAGAAGAAATGAGAGGTGCTTTGCAGTATTTCACAAGCAGCACACTGCTGTTTGAAAGCAGTGATTTTGAAACTGTACTTCATATTTATTGTAACAACAGATTAATAGAGGAAGTTAGATGATTCATAATACTGAAACCTCCACCGTGTAGTATCCATAGGTAATAGAATTGCAGGGTCATAAAAATGCTCCTTGGGACTTTGGGATGTTATCTAGTCCAATATCCCACCCAAACGAGAGTAATATACAACAAATCAAATAAGCCATAGTTTTGTAGAGATGATTGAAGATGCCACAGCCTCTCTGGGTTGCCTGGTCCAGCACTGTACTTACTTCTAAGATGATGCTGTCCATAAATTTTCTGGGAGTGTCTTCTGCCTCACAACCCAGGTCATCATTGAAGATACTGAACAATACAGGCTCTATCATGGACCTCTGGGGTGCTCCCACTTGCAGCTGCCTGCCAACCAGTTAAGTAATTACTGAGCCAATAATAACCCTTTGAGGCTAGTAGGCAAGCTACATTTCAACCTACCAACAGTCCATTCCTCCAGCCTCTAATTCCTCAATTTTCAAATGAGAATGTTGTGTAAAATAGCGTCAAAACTCTGGCTGAAATTATGTTACATCTGTTGTCCTCCACATACATAACCAGTCACAGAAGACTGGGCTGGTCCAATGTGGTCTTTGTAAAGCCTTGCTGATTGTTCCTTATTGTGCTGTTGTCCTTTGCATGTCTGAAGAAAAATTACAAGGGAACGTACAGTGTGATCCTCCTGTGGTCTGAATGACAAGTGCACAGCCTCCAAGTGTGCTGCAATGATTCCTGCTTTGGTTGCTTGTCATTGTCTTAATTGTGTTCAAAGTTATTTTTCTAAATAGAAGTCTGATTTTTTAAAGCAGATTATGGTGAGATTAACAGAAGATACTGAATCAGACAGTGTATAAGGGAAAGCAAGAAGATTTGCAGGAAGCATTTGAGATTCACCTGCAATAGAACAAACAACAAGCATGAAGATCCCAGTCTCTTAACATGTTACCAAAGACTAATGAATTTGCCACAGATTGCATTCTGTATTGATTATTCTAGTAGTTATCATTTCTCATAGTAACTTTGCAATATTTTCAAATAGAATTAATAAAACCTGTCTCTTAATTTTAAGTCTTCCTTTTATAAGTTCAGCCTGACAGCTGGAGAAAACTTTTGAAGTTACAGGAAGAACCTAAGACAGTCATGTTGTGGTTGTTTTTCGGAGTATAGAAATATAAAGAAAAATAAAAATGCATTTAATTTCAGGGAATTTGTCATACCTTGAACTTCAGTATTGACTTTAGTTGTTTGTAATAATAAAAACTATAATCTCCTTATTAACTAACAAGGATTTTTCTACGATCCTCTAACTTCACCAGAATGATGGAACTCCTTTTACATTGTAGAGTTCTGACCCATGATAACTGCATCACACTCACAAAATATTAGAACAAAATCTTGACAAAAATGAAGAGAAGTGTTATTAAAATTCTTTGTCTTAAATGGTAGTTTCAGACATTTTCCATTTTTAAGCAGCAAAATTACTGAAAGTCATCCTGAGAGTAATGTAAGGCATAACAGCGATTTTATAGAAGGCAGTTATGAAGAAGCCACCTGAGGCTGAAAAACTAGTGGAACTGGGGAAAAAAAAAACCCAGAATACTTTCTTACTGGCAAAACTGCAAAATTTTATGTGTCCATTAAAACAGAGGAAAGTCCCTTCACAGTTAAAAAATATTTAACAAACACTTGCCTGCCTAAAAATGATCAAAGAAAAAACACCTTTAAGCATTTCTCACATCAAATTTATGCCTGTATAGAATTTATTCATAATAAAAAGAATTTCTAGGCCACAGAGACTGATTTCTTGTGATCACTTATAAAAACTTTAAGGATTTTTGCTATTTGAATTAAAAACACTGAAATCATAGCAACTGAGAAAAAATGCTCTTGAGTACAAACACTGACTCCTATATTCAATTTAATACTTGAGCCACTCAATGGGTAACAAGATTTTGAAAAGAAATCTTTGACCACCAATTTATTCTGAAGCTCTGCTGTACAAAGTAGGCAAGTCATTGCTTTTCAGTATGTCATTCTAGAGACCGGAAAAAAGATCAAATCTTCGTAACATGACTAAAAAATTATTTTTACCATGTGGAGAGCTGTCATGGAATGAAAACTTGACACACACAAACAGTAGAGAATATTATGTACAACTATTAAAGATAAAGCTTAATTTAAAAAAAAAAATACACTCCAGATTTTATAAAGCTCTAATTAGCAAATGAAGACAAAAAGACAACACAAAACTTTTCCTACAGCATTATTGAACATTGAAGATTTTCTATCAGTTCATATGAGAAGATGAAATATGTAATTGTTATGTTATTTGTTCACAGTCCACAGTCAATTGAACACTTGGGTTCGAAAAGAAGTTTTTACCGAATAATATAATTCTGTCTTATCATAATAAGCAAAAGGTGAGGAACAGCAGGATTTTTAAATCTACATGTCTCCTAAGTTTTTATTTGCTGATCACGAAAGAAATAATTTGGAGTGATCAGCAAAATAGAAACCCATCTTTTTACTTTTTCAACATATTAATAGATGTTTGCCTACAATGCTTTACGAGCAAATAATTTTTTTTTCTAAAAAAACTATTTCCAATTTCTTCCAGAACACCATTCCTGCTGAAGATACTGAAAATTAACCAAACTTTGCAGCATTTATAAACCAAGAGTAGAATCATGCTGTGCTTGGAGTGGTTTCTAAAGGCCTTAAAACCTTCAACTGAAAATGACACAGACACAGGATTAGTGTGTCATTCTGAACAGGAACTTGAGAAAACATTGTTTGAAGCTAGAACATGAGTTAAGGGAAGTAAAGAGATTGCCAGGATGAGGTCTCCACCATGAAGAGAACACTCACAACTAGATCAGGTGTTACAAAAACTGTTTATCATGGTTATGAGATTAATTACACAGGCTATACAAATATTTCAGAGAAATGTCTGAAATATCAGATGAAGATTTACAAAGTTAAACTAGAAAAAAAATCAACTGCAAAAACATTTCAGGAAACAAATCAAATTATGAAAAGCAGGAAACAGAGGTTCTAGAAATGGCAATGTATTTATATAAGCTGTCTTTTAGCTGAAATTGTCCACACTTGTCATTACTGTGTCAGTTAAGGTAAAATGCAATTACATCTCACACTCTCCCTCAAGCTTTCTCATATCTCTGAATTAAAAGTAGAGTACTTAGAATAACCCAAAATTCTCCAGGCTTGCAGAGGATAGTTTACACTGCAAGAGGAATCCAAGGTTTTTCTAAGGACCCAAAGCAGCCAAAAGGGTATGCTTCTGTCAAGAAGTAAAAAAAAACAACCAAAAAACCCCCCAAAAAAACCCACCAAAATTTTTACACATGGTGTTATTCCAGAAATGTTACAGGACACAATGGAAGTAAGTTTAATGGAATATGAACTAAGTATGACCAGAGAAAACAGCTGGTTTTCTCTGCATGTCATAATGAACATGCAGCTTAGAAGAGCTCATTCAACTAAATGATACATCTTTCCATCTTAAGATTTTTCTCATGAAAAACTATAAAGGAAAACAGAATATAAAGATTGTTTCTGCAAAAAATTACAATGGAAAAAATTATGCTACTACATAGGCACACCTTGAGTATTATTTTCCTCCTTCCTAACTCTGAAGAAAAAAAACCACCTTCCTACTTCTGAAGAAAAAAAAAAAATACCAAATCAGCATTATGTTTACATTTTGATTTTGCCCTGCACCAGCCACTGGTGAGACTGAACCTCAAATCCTGTGTTCAGGTTTAGGCCTCTCAATACAAGACAGACATTGAGGTGCTGGAGCGTGTCTGAAGAAAAGCAGCAAAACTGATGAAGGGTCTAGAGAATAAGTCCTATGAGGAACATCTGAGGGAACTGGGGTTGTTTAGTCTGGAGAAAAGGAGGCTCAGGGGAGGCCTTATAGGTGTTGGTCTCTTCTCTCAGATAACTAGGGACAGGACAAGAGGAAATAGCCTCAGGTTGTGCCAGATAGAGGTTAGTTTGGGTTTTAGGAAAAAAAGTTTTCACTGAAAGGGTTGTTGAGCACTGGAACAGTCTACTCGGGGAAGCAATTGTGTCATCATCCTTGGAGGTATTTAAAAGATGTGTAGCTGTGGCAGTTAGGGACTTGGTAGTGTTAAGTGAATGGTTGGGCTCGATGATTTTAAAGTTCTTTTCCAACCTAAAGGATTCTAGGATTCTATGAAAGAAGCCCTTAATAACTGACAGATTACAACACAAACTAATGGGGGTTTCATTATTCATTGTGATCCGTGTGGCCTGGGAGCAGCCTTGTGTTAAAGGTCCTGGTGGACAACAAGGTGAACATGAGTCAGCAGTGCGCTGCAGCTCTTGTGCAGCAAAGGCAGATCAGATCTTGGGCTGCATCTGCAGAAGCATTACTAGCAGAGATGGAAATGTGATTATCCCACTCAGCACTTGTCAGGCTGCACCTGGAGTACTGTGTCCAGTTCTGGTCCCCACAGTTCAAAAAAGACATGGGCAGACTGGAGAGGGTCCAAAGGAGGGACACAGATATGATCAAATGAAAGGAATTCTAGCAAAACATTTAATAACTGCAATGTTTAAACATCTTGATTAGAAGTGAAGTGCAACCAGTGTAAGTCAAAATGTCTCCATTGTTTCAAGAAATTAAAAAATGGGGTTCCAGACTTCACCGAACACTGATCTCCTAATCAGTAGGCCTGCTTCAGGGTTGGGTTTAATTTTGAATGTGATAGTGGGCTTGACATGGACATAGCAAGTCTCCCTGTTTTCTGTGAACAAATTATCACGTTAAGCATAAGGTCAGTGCAAACATCAATTCCAAGGTGAGAGCAAAGTTCCAAGCAATACATCACCATCCACATTATTTTTCTTTTGTTGGTGTGTGTAATTCTGGTCTTCAAGTTTTGATTAGAAGTAGGAAATATTTGGTAAGATTAGGGGCCATAATATAATAATTAGCTCAGACTCTTCAAATGCAAGGATGGTATCTGAAATCTTGACTGAATTCCACCTTTTTCTGTCACCTACTACAACTAAGTAAAAATTGTTGATTGCTCATGTATAAAAGAAAAATGGAAATCCTATTTATCTTTATTATCTCTATCAGCTACTAACGAAAATATAAGTAAATTCATGTAAAAAGAAAGCTAATTGTTGCATAAACCATAAGTTATGTGCTTATGTATCATATCTTGATGTATGACGTATTTTGTGACCCATGTCTTCTCCCTTGACAGCTACAGCTGTTGCTGGAAAGAGAAAGAACTCAGAATTGATTGGAGACATATCAGTTGTTTTAATAAAATGTAATAAATTATAAGGGATGTTTCAGTATTCTTACTAATAACATGGCTATTATTTAACTTTTATAAAATTTATTTTGCTGCATTACTGACCTTCTCCTTACTGTCCAGTCATGTGAGCCCATGTGGAATTTGAAACCTAACAGGAATAATTGTCTTTGAACTTTACATTGTTTGACTTTTGTTCTGCTATTGCTTTCATATTTTCCCTCTCCTTTCATCTGCATATTCACAAGCTCCCATTTTCTCTCTCTCTCAACTTTCTGACTGTTTTTGTTCATGTCACACTAACAAGCTTTCTGGTTTTCTGCTAGATGATTGCAGGAACAAGGAAATAATTTCCTGCTTCTTTATGCACTTCATGCATTGGTAAAGGAATTTTCATCTATAGTCAGAATAGCAGAAATGGATACTGCTTCTTCCTTGTAATTTGACAACCACATATATTGAAATCTATAACATGGAGAATTCCTTCCTGATCTAAAAAATACTGTGTTTATCAGAGTGGTAGTGATGTGGGGGTTTATAAGGATAATACAACTTGTAAAATAGGATAGGGTAAAATTCTCAAATATCTTCTGCATGAAGCCACTTCAAAGCAATTATAAACAAATTCAGTTTCAAAAAGATTGCAAAGCAAAAATTACTGAACTGTGCTACTCGAGTTAGGAGTAAAGAAGTGTGGTGGTTGGTGGGGCTTAATAATAGATAGTTTCACTAAATAATAATAGTTTTTACTTTCCATAGGTATATTTTGTATAAGAAGAAAGAAAAACAGCAATTTGCCACCTCAGACTACCTCTGATCATAATTTTATGGTTTTATTTATATTGCTAATATAAAATATTATTTTATATGTACTATGTTCTTATGCATTTATGACATATAACCATATTTGTACTACAAGTGGAATTCTTTTAATTACTTGAATGAATAGCTTTTTCACATTGCTTAGTTTCAGAATTACTTTGAGATCTTTATGAAGATATATAATATATTTTAACCTAGAAAAATACATGAGATATATTCCAGGCAAATTTCATCATACACTCATTGCCACTTACATAGTGGTTGTGGAGTTCTGAATAATCGTACCTGATTTTTTGCTGCATTTGTGCTTATGCAGGGTTCATACTCAGACAAAGGTAGTTCAATAACTCCTCCTTACCATTTTTTTTTCCATTGGTACACAGAATCCACACAAACAAAGGTTATTCAGAAGTTGTAAAGCATCAGGCAGTGTTCATTGTATTGCATGAGAATGCCTGAATCAACTTCATTGGGTTTTTAATCAAGTTTTATTTACTTTTCATTGTGATATAGACATCAGTATCTACCATACGTCAGAAGAACAGATGATTAATTTTTTTCACTACTAACTAGTCTTTGATCAGCGTGGCACAGTACACTAGCAGCAAGAGAGTGAAAGAGGTATTTGTTTCACATAAAACTAGTGAGCTAAATGTTACCCCTGCCAAATTTAAGTAAATAAAACTCCTGGCTGTGCTGGTTTTGGCTGCGACAGTAAATTTTCTTCACAGAAAATTCACTTCATAGTAGCTGGTATGAGGCTATGTATGTTTTATGTTAGAAACAGGGTTGATAATTTAGGAATGTTTTAGCTAATGCTGAGCAGCGCTTGCACAGAGCCAAGGCCTTTTCTGCCTCTCATTTCACCCCACCAGCAAGTGAGCTGGGGATGCACAAGAAGTTAGGAAAGGACACAATTGGGACAGCTGACCCCAACTGACCAAAGGGATATTCCATATCATAGGACATCATGCTCAGCATATAAATCTGGGGGAAGAGGAGGGAGGCCGGGGGGTGGGCGGTGGGGTGGGGGGGGTGTAGCTTCTGAGTGGTGCTGTTTGTTGTCTTCTCAAGTAACCATTGTGCATGGTGGAGCCCTGCTTTCCTGAGGATGGCTGAACACTTGCTTGCCCATGGGAAGAGGTGAATGAATTACTTGGTTTGCTTTGCTTGCATGTGTAATTTGTTTTACTGATTAAACTGTCTTTATCGCAACCCATGAGTTTGCCAGCTGGGTTTATGCCACGACACTACTTCTACAGCCAGATTGTTAACTTTGTAAAGAATAATGCTACTGGGAAATACATAAGTAAATAGATGAATAAGTAAAGGCGGGCAATCAAGTACAGGGTTTTTAATTTTTTTATGAGATCTGAGGATTATGCTTCTAAGGATTCTTTGAGAAAAATAATGAAATAAAAATTGGCAGCCATTGTTGCCCTTGCTGCTTTGCATCAGCCATGTCAAAATGCAATGAAACCTTGTTTAATATGGATTTTGTCACCTTTTGTAGAATGCCCCCATCATTTTCTGTGTGTTGTGGTAATTTGCCTGGGAACTTCTGTCCCTTCCATCAGCCATTTCTGTATTTGCCAATTCACATTTATTTTTTCACTTGTATGCTTGCAATTGTTGCAAGTTGACCAAAGATGTCAGATTCCATGGGGCAGCTGCATTTCCACACAAAAGCTTTGTGAGCTTTTAAACTTCAGAATCGCTCTTTATAATTCCTTTTCACATAACACAAACTCAAAGCAGAATAAGATGAAGGAAACAATGTCCCCAGGCAGACAAGACATTATAGTGTTTATTAGTGTAAATCTTATGAAAGAATGTATTACATTCTAATGGTGGTGAAAATTAAGCTAGCCTCAACAGTTTTTTCAAGGGAGTCAGAATAAGTTAACAGCTACACCCCTGTTCTAACTGCCCTCCTTGCTTCCTTTTCATTTTCTTTGAATCCAAAATATACCTTGATACATGAGTATTTGTGTCTCACAATTTGTTTGGTATGTCTTTGATAAAAAACAACTTTGTTTCTCTCTACAAACAAATGTTCTGAACAAGAAGATCTACATCAGTTGGTACAAATTTCCAGTCAACAGATCTAACATATCAGTGTGGTTTTATGTGTGTCTGGAGCATAATAAAATCAAATTATGTCACTTCTGCTTTTTAGATATCTCCTCTCAAAAAGCTGCAGGCATGAGGTTTCTAAAGCATAATCAGTACTTAACACCCAGCTGTGAAACTTGTTTGTTTACCTATCTCCTCCACAAATACACAGTCAGGTCCTTAACAGGCATCTTGAACACCCAGTGCAGTTTGATAACAGAAGTCCAGCTACCCCAAGTTTGATATCTACAGGTTCTGAGGTATTTCGATGAGTTCAGTACCATAAACAAATCTTTGCCCTCATTTTGCTCTGGGTGAACTCCCTAGGGATGTTAAGAGTCCAGGGACTGTTGATCAGCCTATTGAGCATAGCACCGTACACAAAAGAGAGAAAATAAAAATAAAAACAAATTAAACAATAACAACAACAATTAAAAAAACACCAAACAAAACCAAATCAAATTAGAGAGCTATCAAAAGACTATCTTGAAATAAATTTGCATTAATTCGTTCTTGATAAATATTCAGGTTCATACCTGCTTTTTATCTTGAGGAGGAGAAAAAGAAAGGTGTTGCTAACTTTCAGTCTTTTTATTCAACCATGTCAATGAAATATAGGAAGAGCTTGCTTCTTGTATTTTCTTAGGATACTTTTAGTCAGTATAATTTTTAATTAGTTCCAGCTGCACATTTCTTACCAAGAAAAGTAGGAAAGATGGCATCTTAGATAACCGGTCATAGGAAGATATTTTGAATACTTAGACACAGCTGATATTCAACATACAGTATGCTTTGAAATTAATAAATATGAAGTCTTCTTACTCTGTGCTATTCTTATGCAATGACTTTCAGGGTACATTGCACTTTAAATAATAAGGTTTGTGTGCATAAATCCTGAATTTCTTTGAAACTTGCCTCTAAGGAACTGTTGGCCTTTTCCATGTAGCTCTGCAAGTGTAAAAGACTAGAGTCAGCCTCAGGGCCTCTCTGAATAAATAGCTTTTATTCAGCCTCTGGGATTGTAGAATGGAATAGGTGTTCTACTGAAATGCAAACAGCAGTGGCCCACTTCTCTTTACTTCATTTTGAAAACACTAATTCATTTGATCCGATTGGCATTGGGAGTCTTGATTTCCCCTATGTGGTTCACTTAATATGTTTTTCTGTTAAGCTTCTTATGATGGGAGCATTCGACCTGTTTTCTCCAAGAGGATAAACACAGCAAGATTAATCAGAACACAGATATCACCAGGGCTCTTTGCTGACTCAGCAGCTGAGATGTCTGCACAGCTCTGTGACTTAACTCTGAGACCCATGCCTTTTTCCCTTCTCTGCTCAAGCCTTTCCACATTTACATGTACTGGATTCATTATAATTGCAACCTTACCCTGCAAGGAACCTTACCCCTAGTGAAATCACATAGTAATAAGAGGAAGGTTCATACATATTCTCCATTGCACTTATTTACTGAAGTTTTCCTATCTATGAATTAAGCAACACAAACTGCACCCTATGAAGCTATTTTCATTTCTTGTTTTTTACTTTTACTTATATTAATGTTGGAGTTTCTATGTCTGCTACGAACCTAATGAAACTCAGTGTTCTGTATTTTACTGTCTCTGGTCTGGTGAGTGAACTGTAATGTGTTAATTTTTATTTTGCTAGATAAATAGTACTGTGCAGAACTGATCAGTTCACAAACTTTTTCTCATTATTGTTATAATGTGCTATAGAGTCTCACACTGAAACAAGGGGGATTTCTTCTGCCTTTTCTGCAGTCTGAAGAATGGCCTTTTTTTACCTTATCAAAAAGATGAATATCCAGAAAAGCTTATGCCATATTTTAGGAGATTAAGCAAAGATTCTGAATTAATGTGTTAAATCTATTGAAAATATTATGTTCTCTTACCTTTTACAAAAAGCTAATTCACAATAAATGGACTGGAATGCACTAGATTGTCTCTTAGGAAGCCCTGCTTTTTAACTGTCCCTGAAAATACAAGCAGTTCCTTTCCTTCCTATCTCCCTAAAACAGAATGTGTAAAAATACATGCAGCAGTGGTATGTTTGAAGACAAGTCTTTGCCAATTTATTTCTATGAGTTTCTGACTTGTGTGAATGAACAAGAAGACTAAAGAGCAGAATGCAGGCTGTCTGACTTTTAACTAGACTCAATTTATGCCTCATACCGATGACCAACATATAAAATAATACAATTGCTTGAGTTATTTTTTGAAAGAAGAACGTCACACCCAAAGCAGTTTTGCAAGTTCACAATAAGGGATGGTATATGTGCATAAGAAATTTCTGTACAACTATTAAGGTTTCTTCAGAGCTTCTTTTCCTTCCCTTTGAAGTACAATCTTCCTAGTAAACTTCCAGAATTACCTACTGTAGGCCAACAACTGACTTTCCCAACTCACTATAAAGAGGAAAGGGGATCCATTTAAAGCTTTTACATATTTCTAACCACTTCACAAGAACAAAAGTTTTACAGAATAACAAAAAGGCCAAGGTTTAAGTTTATAGAATTTTCAATTCTACTGCTGATACTTTTGAAGATTTATTAGTGCCATGAATGGATGTTCCCAAGATTCTTCCTTGTGTAACACAACTTCTTTGAGAAGGGACTTTTAGACTCTGCAGGATGAATGTATAGCGTAGCTGTCAAGTATAGGGAAAAAATATCAAAAGACATATATGCAGTGGCAAACTGAGCTTTAGATATTACCTTTATAATTAAACTAGCCTCAGTTTAGTGTCCACAAACTGAGGAGGACACAAACTCGGGAGGGGAGGGGAGGGGAGGGGAGAAAAGGAAAAAAGGGGAAAAAGGAAAAAAGGAAAAAAGAAAAGTCAAGCATTGTTATAATTCTGGAATTACAAGTGGCTAGCATAAAGCAAAAACTATGTACCATCTCTAGAGTATGCAATGTCCCTAATTGTGTTAGAAGATCCTATACATGCACAAATTGTCAAGATAAGCTACTTGAAAATGTATGTCTGTACATCAGGCTCTGAAGTAGTGCAAGAAAAAAAAAAAAAGAAAAAAATACAAAATATTAGGGAATTTTTAGTGCACCATCTCCTAGGCACTGTTATGTCAGTGTGAAATCCTCACTGTAAGTACGCATTACAGCATAAGCAAAGTGGAATATTACAGTGTAATGGTTTTGCAGATGTGTTGGTTTGATCCTGATTTTTTGAAGTCTTACAATACACTGTGATTTAAATATTTCAGTGAAAATCAGTCACGTTGAAGACTGGAGAATATGGGCCTTAATACTTACAATACTCCACCGCCCCACCCCCACCCTCCCCCCTTTTTTTTTCTCATTGTTTTGGGAACATACAGACCTAAAATTAAATCCCTTTCTGCCATACAGGGTTATGAAGAGGCCATCAAAGTGTGAATTTAATACAGTTCAGCTGTTCACAGATAATAAGGTAATGGAATAGACAAAGTGAGCACATGCCCTTACAAGGAGCGCACAGAAAATGTGCAGAGGAGTCCTCGTATGCCATACCCAAGACTTACGTATATGTGTGTGAGAGTGAGAGAGAGGAAAGGAAATAACAGACAGAAAAAGAGGCCTAGGCTCATCTTTCCCTTCATAACATGAATCATTAACACTAGGTAATTCAGTGACTCAATTCCTGCTCTATATTCTCTAGAACTATAAAAACTTTTTTTATTTTTTTTTTTATTTTTTTCAAAACTAGCAGTTTTCAGTGCTAATTGTCTTCAGATAAATGCTTGGGAGAAGACTTACCAGCAAAGAAAATATAATGGCCAAATATTAAGGTTAGTTTTTCAGCTTAGTTGAATTGCACTCCGGGATTATTTTTTTTTTCTTCAATTTGCTGATAATTCTGTAGCAGAAATGGGTGGAAATAAAAGGAGCTTGCTGTACTGTTAGGTGTGCAGAGCTTCGAACGACGTATTATACCAAGTTTCATCTATCTTTACCTGCTGTTCAGACAGGATTTGAAGAGATTGCGCGTCTTAACAAACTCAGAAAATACTCCTGTGGTCTGATTTCTTTCAGATGGCTGTTATTTAATGCCAAAGAAATCTTCTTAAATTTAAGTTAATTTACAGACATGCACACTGTAATCCATTGCTCTCAGAGTATTTTAGTATACCTAAAGAATAAGAGATATGACACAAACCACTAATTTTCTTGAGATGCAGCAGAATAACACCTCTGTGTAAGGCCTATCATCATAAATATTATTTTATTTAAGTGTCTTCATTGAATACCTTTGAATTAATATTTTGTGACTTTGTGCACTTACTTTGCACAAAGCAGTCTCCCATGCTAGCAAAGAGTTCAGTGTGAGCAAAGATGAAACCATTACGGGAATTACCCTTTTCATTTACCTGGATAAAACTGTCCCAGGTTGTTACATGAACATGAGTATGTGAAAATCATTCTGTTTTCTCAGGTTCAACTTATGAAAGTTTTACTTACCTTAGTAACTTTTTAGAAGTTAAAAGGCAATATCATATTCTTATCACCATGTCACAGAATGCTAGACTAGATGAGCTGTTTAAGGTGGCTTGTTCATTTCAGGACGACCTTTTTAGATAGATTGGTTGACATTGCAATTATATTGTAATAGATTTTCTGAATGACTATCAAAAAACATGTCAGACACTCTCCCAGTAAATTGTCATGAGTAATATGGTTAACAGTGCTGAAAGGTCTACAGACATATATGACAGTGCTGAGATTAATGTTAAGTTTTCTTAGATACCGTGATGATTTACAGTGATATTGACCCTAGAACAACAACAAAAAAGAAGTTTCAGGGGTTATAGTGGTGGAATATGAGGGACAAGAGATATTTTTTTTAGAATTAACATTAGCTTCTTTTGGTTTTAGTGTTTTTTTCCCCCATGGTGTGCTTTTGGCATACTCTTTTCTGGGAGTTGATCCATCAAACAAGTAATTTTATTTATTTAATTAATTATCATATAATTTATTCAGTCATGAGAGAAATCAGCTGTGTTTTCTACTCCATTGTTCTGACTACACAAAATTTAGTCCTTTACAACATTGATGGTGGCCAGAAAAAATTATAAACAAGGATGAAGACTAAAGCCACAGTGCTGAGTGTCACGGATTTGATTGAAACAGCTTAATCCCCTTGCAGTTCATTAATTAAGTTGTTAAATAAACCTTGATACAGAAAACTGTTTCAATCAAATCTGTAGATGATTTTAAACTGAGCAGACTTATAAATATAATGGGGAATAAAAATACCAAAACAAAACAGAACAAAAAAAACCCCCAACAACAACAAAAAACCAAACACCAACTCAAACAAAGGAAAACCCACTAAACAACCAACCTGGAAGAAATTAGCAGAAAGAGAAACCACAGGCAGAAGGTCAGAAAAGTGTTAGGATGTAAAAGGGAAAACAGCTTTCTAGGCCATCAGAGTCAGTCCTCTAATACTGAATTTTTACACAGAATCTACTTAGTAAGTTTTATCCATTATCTTGCTATACTAGAATACCGTCCCAGGCTGTTAGAGCTTTTTATACATCACATTCTTTTATTCTGGAACATTACAACTGATGGTTAATAAGAGGAACATGGAAAAGGATTCTCTGAAGGAAGTGTTTAGACAAAATATTAGATAAATGTTTGTAGAAACATGAAATCAAAGGAGCATAATGTAACTTAAACCCCAAACTGATATTCCATATAGTTCTCTTTAATAAGTTGTCACTGTTTAACCTGTCATATTAATGTGAGAATCTGAATAGTTTGGTACATGCCAAATAGAAAGGAGTGAAGAGCAATAGGTATGAGAAAAGCTCACCTAAAAGCTATTTAAGACACTAATCTCTCAGCATGAAACCAAGAAAGCATCAACCTGGATAGAACCAGATAGCTTGGGAATGAGCTGAAACGTAGTTCAAGGATGAACAGTCAGAAAGAAGCTTGCACACAAAAAACAGCCAGGATAAATAATACTACTAAGATAATGTTCAAGAATTAAAATATGTGAAAACAAAAATTGCAAGTTCAGTTTCAACTTTAGCTTCTTCAGTATATGTATATAACCTGTAACATACACCGTAATAATCTTTGCAATTGAGCTTTTTAAAAATTCTGATTATATGTAAATGTTTTGCTTGATCTGAAATGAATATAATTGAACAAATCTAAGTCAATCAGAAATGCATTTTAGAATTATTGTTGGGCTTGGTTTGACTGATGACCTGAAAACTTAGTTGTTCGCAAAATCCAAGAAAATTGTTCAGTCTATCCACCTACCCAAAGAATTGCTTTTAGTTTGGCACAGTGCAGTTTTCTACTAGAGTAGCTCTCCATTTTCTATGTGTGATAAAACTTAGATTTGTTTCCAGAAAAGCTGAATACACAGCTGCCTTCAATATTTTTAATGCCAAGAAGATTTTTTTTTCCTACCTCTGCTTTTTCATCCACAAGCACAACACATCTGTGCAACTCTGTTAAGAAGTGTTGCATATTTAAGTTGCTAAGCAAAACCACATGTATTTCCCAAGGTGTTAAAATGGAGATATTTCTGCAATAATAACTTCAGCTTGTGGTCCCAGGTTGCAAAACCAATCAGTTTTGCCACTCCTGTATTTCTTGAAGATATGAATCTGAAGATATAATGGGTTTCTTAAAATAAATAGAAATGTTGTTCCTAAAAATATAAGTGATTTTCTTTCACGCATGGTATTTTAAACAAATGAAGTCCAGTAGATTTCACACCTTTGGTTACTCTGTAGTATCACATACTTATGAATAAGGGAATAAAAGTTCACATAGGCATGTGGTTTCCTACATGCTATTTTCTAATCAGTTACACTGCTGGATTGTAATTCCCCTCTCACTACGAAAAGTGAAGAAAGAAGCAGGCTTCTGAGAAAGTTTACATACCAAAAATGCCAGCAGCTATGAAATCTGCCAGCATCATCCACTGAAGTCAGCTCTCCGAAACACCATGCCAGTGTCTAGCTAGTCACAGCCCACGGAAAGTAAGACATGAAGAAAGACAAATCTGGCTGTACTTGTAACTCAGGCAACCCAAAGGGATTCCAAACAGCTGGCTAGCAAACAGTTGTAGATTACGGACCCCCAGAAAGGTAACCCCTCACTCTTAGCACCGAGGAAGGCCTTTTTCTCCCCATCATAACACGGCACAGCTGTGTGCCACCACCACCAGGGCCAAAGGGGCCCTGTGGGGATGGGATGGTGGACTGCAGGTTGTGGTACTCAGGCTGACCTGTGTCCTCGCAAATAGAAAACTGAGGATGCACTGGGGCCCAGATAGTGTTGTCTGATTGCTGCTTGCTGGCTTGTGCTGTCTACAGCATCACTCACCATCTGGTTGACAATCCCTGTTTACCCCTGTTTGGCACTAACAACTGAAGCCTGACTTTAAAAGATGCTTAACTCCTGTATCAAAAGCAAAAAAATGTGCTTCGAGTTTTAAAAGAAATTAAACGTTATTTGCTGGAGAGTATTGGGTGAGTATTGGCTAGTTCAATGATGAAACCAAAGCTGGAGTCTTTGGAAAACATTGTAATCCATTACTGAGCTGTTGGGTTTTTGTTGTTGGTTGTTTTGTTGTTTTGTTTTGTTTTTGTTTTTTTTTTTAATGAAAGTCCACTTTGCATCATAACAGCAAGTTGTATTATGTTTTTCTTTTTATCTTTTAAAATGCTTTGCAAAACTTCTAACACAAGCTTTTCTGTCAGTTCAGCGTTTAACTGTTTTGAAAATGAATCAGCCTTTGATTTATTTAATATTAATCTAAGCCTGTGTTGTAACCATAAATTGTGTAAACCTTCAATGGATTTATTCATAATATATGCTTAGACACACTTTACCATCTCTTCAGACTAAATATTAACATTTTAAATAATACTGAGATATAAAACTGTTGGAAACCAAACATAGGGAAAGCGCTGACAAGGATTTGCTGAGACAGGAGTATGTTAAATAAATAAAGAGCAAAGTGTGTGAGAGAAGCATTATGTGTCACAATACCAGCTGGGAAAGAAGGGAAAACTAATTCAGTGCTGATAAAAGTAAAGGGCTAGAACTGATGATATGTGCAATGATAAATATGAGAACACAGCTAGTCTTCACCAGAAGAAAGCTGGTGGGGTCGCAAGTGAGTTGTGGGGGGTCATGGGAGGAGACTGCCTCTGCTACTCTTCTAATCACACAGTGAGCTAAAATAACCAGCCCAACAGAGAATGTTTCATTTTCTTTCTTGCTTGCCAAGTTACTTCCCTGCTCTTTTGGGGACAGGAATCAGATTATTATGTGATCAGGTTAGTTCCACAGAGAGGGTAAAGTAAGGTGGGCAGGTAGGAGAGAAGGAAACAGGTCACACATCTTTCATTTGAGAAAAGCTGCTAATTTAGCACAAGTCATCTTACAAAAATATACCCTCAGGGATTTGCTCTGAAAACCTCTCAATAGAAGAGCCAGTCTACTCCTGACATGCCTTGACCAAGGAAGGGCAGGATTTGCACAAACATACTTGTGCTTGAATTTTAAAAATTGCAGAATTTTATATTTTGCAGGGTTTTTTTTTCTGGTAGTAGTAAGACAGTCTTCTGAAGACAATCTGTGACAGGAAAATATAGAAGTAGCTACTATGCAGTGTTCTGTGAGCATTTTTGTCCTTTAAGTGGAACATAGCTACTTGTTTATGTTACCAAAGATTGCTGCAAATAAAAATACACCAATATTAAAGACCTTGTAAATAGCACCACTTCTTTTAACATTAATATAGTACTTACTAGAAGCTAGGCAAACTGGTTCAGAATATTTTAATAACAGGTTCACACCTGAAACCAAAACCTATGTGATAGCCAGATACATGCAGTGGTCTCTGAAGAGGCATCTTCTACTATCAGCCTTTTCAAACCTCAGAGTTCATTCTGGACTAGCTTTACTTAAGGCATTCTCACACTAGCCTTTCGAAAGTAAGTCACACAGCTTGGGTTTACTTTGACTAAAAATTCAATCAAATCCAACAGTGTCTTTGACTCAGTGGAGCACAGATCTGGGTCAGAGAGGTCAGCGGGGTTCTGCTGGCTGCTATGACCAGAGGTCAAGCTGCTATAGGGACAAAGGCAAAACCCCGGTTGCTGGAAAAGTGGAAATGATGGATATAACTCATGTGGAACAAGGTGAAAGGTAGAGCTGAAAAGATTATTTTAGATAATTTTCCAGGACTTATTTAAAATACTTTGTAATTTACTGAATTTGATGAATGGTTTAAAGCATTGTTTTCATGTTCCCAGTTAACTTGGGATTGTAAATATGTCACAGAACAAGGATAAACAAATATTTTTTCTAATTATAACCATTTTTGTTCACTGTAATTTTGCAGTAAATGGTTGTCATGTGAAAGTAGTTCTTCCATTTGAAGAAGACAGTTCTTCCTATATATCTGAGTTTCCTTCTTGTCTATTTTTAAGTACTGAAATAGAATTTAAAGGAATTATATTCCCAATTTGATTAGTTAAGATTATGAAACAACCTCTACTGAAATGGTAAAAATGCCTTACAGACTTTTGTAGAAGGCAGACATTTTTAAACAGTTCATTGAAAGCAAAAGCTTGTGAATTCTGAAGCTAAACTTTTTTCCAAAGCTTTCTAAGTAGACAAAGCTTTGCATTTCTTTGCTAATTTCTGTCAGAGTTCATAAACTTGATAATTTCTTAAGAGCTGCATGGTTTGTTCAAGACCTGTGAATACTCCACAAAATGAAGTATTCTGCTCAGAACCGACAAATGTTAATAAGAAATCAATAAAAAATTGACATGAAAATTTCAGATGTATCTATTGAAAAATTTAGCTGTATATTTTGAAATGTTGTTCCTCTTCCCTGGTTCATTTTTTACCCTCTTCCCTGGTCCCAGTTTTTTTACCTTACTCTGCTTGTAACGGTATCAGTAAGTAAAACTGCCATGTGTTAGTGATATCATCTCCTAATAATCCAAAAAACAATCAATCCCAGGAATCTCTCTGCCGAAAAGGTAGGATGACCCATCTGAGATTGTTCCTTCCAGACTCCCAAGTATACACCTTTGAAGTGACAGACCTGCGTTTCAGTTTCTCCTTAAGAAAGCAATCCATGACCCTCCTCCAGGACTGTTCTCATTCATGTATCTGGATTATTTTTACTCAGCTTTTAGCTGTAACCCATTGCAGTCCCCACAGAAGCGGCATTTTCAAAAGTTTTCCCTGAAAATGCTGTGAGTGACCATTGGAAAGTGGAGGCACATGAATGACTTTTAAAAACAAAAAGCGTGAGTATCTGCCAAAAGGTGCACAGTCCTCCAAGAAAAGATTTTAAACAAGTGAGTTTTATACACAAGCTATTTTACCTATGCTTGTTGGTTTATTCCATTCTTTATGCAAACATGCATTGGCATTTATGCCCATGACTATTTTGCAAGCCATGTGATGGACCACTTGCTGCAGAATCAGTACTTGATCTTGCAGAATCCCAAACTAGCATATCCACACAGATCAAACCAATGCCATGTCAGATCAGATCTAGATTCAGCAAATGCACATTAACTCAAGAATTACATCTGAACTAACAATCCCCAAGTCTCAACAGGGTTCCAGAACTGTAACATCTCTGCACCATGTCTAAAGTCAACCTAGATTACACCTGACAGCTTGGTGCTTCTGCTTTATGTTGCCGTGTACTTTCCAGGCTATGGTTAGTACAGGTGAGGTCCATACCCCCCACAAGTGCTCACTGACATTGTGTTGCCAGTTTGTCTAGACTTCATAAATCTTCTTCCCATATTCTAGTTTAGAGGACTGTTTCTGCTCAGTAAAACATAACCTCTTTTTTTTTTTTTTTTTTTTCCCCATGACTTGCCTGTGTATTTCCTTTAATGAAGGAGTAGCTGAGCAGCAAACAACCCACCAAACTGAATATGCATACAGAAGCAGGCATCATGTTTGCTAAAATAAAACTGGTATTCCCTTGTCTGTCATCACACAAATTTACCATTGTCATTATCATCCCTTCCCATTGATCAAATTAATCCACATTTATGATAAAGAGCCCTCACCAGAGGCATTTTTTCAATTTTTCCACCTTTCTCACTGAGGGAAGCTGATGCAGACGTCAGTCACGGCAGAAGGACATGAACTACCCACGTAACAGAATGTATCAGTCATTTGAAAAACAATGATGTTGGCCTCCTAAGGCAGCAGCATTCCTGGCAGGTAATGGTGCATAATGACTTGCCAGTTGTGGCTGTTCAGGGTAGGCAATTCTTAGTAAGCTGAAGCTCAGCTGCATTTTGAGAGACAAAACTCTCCGTTAAACACTGCGGAGAAATGCATTTCTGTATTTACATTGTACTACCCGTACTACTGCAAGCAACACTTGGCGATGTAATGTTTTCTTCTGGCCACCTATTTCATACCGCACCATCTTATCTTCTCACAGACCACTAAAAGATACAAAGCATTACTTTCAGATGCTGAGTTAGTTCATAACATTGATCAAAAGATTTTTGGTTAAATTTAGTTTTGGCAGCAAATTAACTTAGGCACAAATTTCCTCTAGAACACCATTGGGATCTAATTTGATACATCTAGTGACACTCTGACATCAATACCTGGGAAACATTTCTGGTATCTGGCACATTTTCCTAGAGCTGCAAAGACTCTGAGATGGTGAAGGGCTCCTCAATTCATTGGTATTGCAATATGACTATTAAATGCCTTTGAATAGTTAATACAACATAAAGATGTGACAAGACAGCATTCATCATCTTCCTTTTCCTCTCCTCCCTTGGAGCTAACTCTGTTCTCTGCAACCCTGAATCTTGCATTGGTTGCTACTTGAAATGTAGGGGCTGTATGACCCTGTTTGTTTGGTCAGAATGCTTTTCTTATGCCTCATACATTGATGTTACTTATCACGCGAAAAGCTCTTGCAGAATGTGGTGTATTTTGGTTTGCTACA
The DNA here is from genome assembly GCF_963210335.1 of Falco punctatus. Lineage (NCBI taxonomy): Eukaryota > Metazoa > Chordata > Aves > Falconiformes > Falconidae > Falco > Falco punctatus. The sequence goes on from NC_137586.1 coordinate 65,817,295, forward strand.
CGACTCTAACTCACTTGTAATTCAGAGAATATAGCCCATTCTGTTAGGGATTATGTATCTATGTTTCAATCAGATAAATGTAGCCTGCAAGTTCAACATGATTTATGGAAAGTTGTGTTTATAATGAATAGTCCTGCTAGGGAAAAATAGATTAAATTTTGCCCTAAGTTACGCAAAATTCCATCAGTTTATCTTGGTGGTTCTCAGTGCTAGTCCAAGCATAATTTAGGATAATTTGGGGCATGATCCTTTGTATAATTCAATATCTCTGTACTGGTCTCAAATCACCATTTACAAATGCTCATTACATTAAAATATACTTCAGATAAAGGAAAATTACCATATAAATAACATCCAGTCCTCATCCCTCTTCCCATTTCCTATCTACCTTGGCTTTTTCTTATTATATTTACATACAATACAGACTACGAAACTTAAATACAATTTATTACTATTTTTATGTGAACTGATTTTATGCAATTTGGTTAAAAATAATAGAAATAGGTAATGAAATAGGCTGGTAAGGACGTTCTCACTGAATAGTCAAGTCTGCCTTCTTTTCCATCTGAGCACTGCAGTATTTTGATATGAAAGTCTAAAAAAGCGTACAATAGCATCACATAATTTTGGCAATTGTTTTGTTTGCTTAAGGGACAAAAGAGTTTGATTTGTGTGCCAGGATTTTCTTTGCTTTCTCTATTAATGTTGAACCTAGTGACTTCGGTGAACAAAAAGTCTGGATCCTGTAATTAATTAGGAAATGTGGCATAGGTTAATTTGTATTGACAATACCTTACTGGTATTCTGCCAGCTTAATTTCTTTTGGGATACATTGTTTGAACCATAGCCACACTGCAATCTTCACAATTTGAGATGCTAGGAAACAGGTTGATTCCTAAGTAAAGAAACCAGCAATGAGTAGTTCCCAAAGGATTACTGTCCTTTCTCTTCTTACCACCACCTCCTTCCCTACCTGCCTAGCAAGGTGGCTGCAGCACACACTGTGTCTCAGCTGCATCCCAGGACTGAGCGGAGCCATACCTTTAGGCAACAACGCAGATGTCACATTTCTCTCTCTACAGGCCTTGGAAACTTCACATCATCGAGCCCGTTGCCTTATTTCAGATTTGGCTGATGGTTTCCCAGAGTTTAAAAAGTGACATACGGAGGCACATAACACAATTTCACAGGCCTTGTTTCCTCAGAGAACTAGGCAGGAAACCAAATGAAGAGCATGAGATTCAACTAAAATAAAATAACCTGTGGAATCATAGAATCTGTATGGGAAAGCTGAATCACTGGAGACAGACTTTAAACAATAGATGAAGAACATGAACAATATGTGTGATTTTCTCTCAAGTTTTCAATAATAATAAAAAAGCCTAAAACTATACTCACTTAAACCTACACAGATTAGCATGTCATTTAGAGGTCCAGCCAGACCTGTATTTTTCTGAATTACTGCTAGTTGCTTTTTAATCTATGGCATTTTATGCAGAGATTTAACAGATGGTTTGGATTTTATCTAAGCTGTTGTGGCTGGCTGCTACATTGAATACAACCCAAAACCTGCAATAAACACATCTGGATTAAAAAGATCAAACATTAAGTAAAATAATCTGAACTAATGCCTGTTCTGCTTGGGTTTGTTGAGAAGCATAAAAATAATGGGCACGAAGGGCCTTTGATTAAAGTCAGGACCAGCTACCTGATTTCCCTGTGACATCTGAAAACCAAGCTTCTCTTTCCTTTACCCTCTCCTCCTCTATGCCACATCCTCTCCCCTCCTGGCCTATAACATATGATCTAGTACAATAAGACAGCTGTTCAGAGGTCTCAATATGATGAAAATAATTTTACTGATTTACAGGCAATATGCTTGATTTTAATCAAAACAGACACAAAGGCATTGCTTTAAATTCATTCCTGCTAAACATTAAATTCCAGAATGATATGTTTTAGGTTGTGTTAACACATAGAACAGTCTCAAAAGCAATATCCTTCACTGAAATACACTTACTAATAAACACAAAGGAAAACCAAATTTTCCTTCTAGCTCTTAATGTTTTTTTTTAAAAACCTGTGGTATCATTATGAGGTTCACTATTTTAACAGAAAGAACTAAAACAGCTAACTTCCAACAATTTGGATTAGTCTTCTTATAAGTACATGAAGTTGTACTGAGCCTTGTCCTCAAAGCACCAGAACATTGGGCAAAACTGAATTTAGGTGCAGTGTTCTGACTTCGTGCCGTAAGGAATAACGGCATTCTACAGATACTAGAACTTTGGCATGTTCATTGCTCCAGGAGACATAGTGACCACACAGAATCCAAAGAAACCAAACTGTTTGGGCTTAAAATATACTGTGCTTAGTGCTCAGTGGTGAAAAGTCTGAAAAGCTGCAGTCATAAAAGTCTGAAAAGCAGCTAAGCTGCTGCATATTGACATTCAAAGTAAGCTAGCAGAGGTAACTGAGCTGCAGAAGTTCCTTGCTCCCAAGAATAACAGTTGATGTTATATCTGGGGAAATCTCTACTTTAACAACTACAGAATTAGAAGTCAATAAGAACTCTTCCCAAAGCATTCTTGTAACATGACAGGAATAGCATGTATCAGGATGAATCATTCATCCCTTTAGCAAGTCTGATGGCTACTACATAGCAAACCAGCTGATTTATTTCTTTAAGCATTTTGCCAATAACTTCTTCTGAAGTTTCTGTACTGAAGGAGAAAAGAAGCCTTTTATTAAATACTTTAATTTTGGTGGAATATACCATTTCATAAAGACACACCAAAATGGATGTGTTGAATATTTGTTTTTCAACAAGAAAGAAAATGTTCATGTACTATAAATATGGTAGTGGTGAACAGTAAAACCTTCTTTTGACAGTTCAGATCCCAAAAGGGAGACTACTTGATGGACACTCCTTTTCCTATTTGCATCTTTAAAGCAGCTAAGCAATTTTTAACATGAAAAGGGATATTAAACAAGTATTCTACATTGCTTAAGCTATCTTAAAATGCAGTTCAGCAGCTGAAATCCAGGAAGCATGCCAGCATCTTATAATGAGATAACATTGCACAAAACACCAGAAAATACCCTATGGATCACTTCTTTGAGATGATATTTCAAAAACAGTACACTGGCTGAAAACACAGGCTGATTTTTATGCTCTCACACCATACCAACTGCCTCTGCCTCTTTCCTTATTACAGTGATAATACAAAGTATCTTGGCTGCAGTCTGAGATGACAAATTTTATTATAGCTCCATTGTACACTTACTGCAAAGCCACCAGTACTTTACGCTTTCTTTTTTTTTTTTTTTTTTCTCTGTAGAGGTATATGATTTTTCAGTTCTATTAATAATCTGTTAGAGAAATTAAGGGCTCAAAGCCAAAGAAAAGATAACCATTGTTATTACACCAAAAGATTTACTTATGAACATAATGGGTTTTAAACATGAAATACACACTTTTTAACAGAAAGATGATGATGTCCTAGGTTAGTGGAGTAGTGCATTTAAGAAATACATTGTAACTGCATGCAATATAATTTCAATATTAACAGCACTGTCAGGCTGCTTAAAAACACTTAATTAAAAAAAAAAAAAAAAAAGAAAAACATAAAGCCATTCTTTAAACAATCTGCAAGGCATGCATTTGACTGAGGCAAGAGATGGATGAACCTTTTAGAGCTCTTTGTTAACAGCTGCCTGTGGCTTACAGGTAGTACAGATTCTTCTCTGTAGTAGTCTTTTCATACTGACTCTGTTCAGTATAGGTGCAGTATGTTTGATATCCACCGACATCAAAATATCACTGACATTCAGGTCAATGAGTCCATTTTGATTACAGTCCTTTTGCTTTGTGTAGCCAGCAAGAAAAACACTTATCTGGGATTTATGCTGTTGAGGACTGTTGAAGGCACTTGTAATAATCTGTCAAAATAGAATATGCATTTCTTCAGCCATCAGGATGGTGCATTATTTGGAGCTATAGTGGAGTGATTTCTGCTTCCAAATCTCCCAACGACTGTGGAAATGTCACTGATCCAAAAGTGCAAATGTTCTTTCCTCTTACATTCAACCTAGGCATGGATTTCTAGATGTGCATTACTGCCAGGATACATTAGTTTTTAAAAAAGCAAAATCAGAGGGTGACTTTGAAAGTCTTCCAGAGACAAAACCAGATTCACAAGTTAGCCAACATTCATTCAAGTGAACAGACAGGCAAGAAGTCGTTTCTACATAGGCTGCAAATTAAATTCCCAGCTTGACTCATATGTGGTAGGTATAGTACACGTGTAACTGCAGCTAGCATGAAGCTGTTATCTTGATAAGCTGAGCAAAATTCATTCCTGATTAAAAGCTTTTCACTAGATAAAGCTCAGCAATAACCCATGGCTCAAATTTTATTACGTTAGAGACATCTTTTACCCAACAGGACCTGGAAAAATAGAAGGCTTTTCCTTACAAAGAATGATTAAATAGAATAAAAAAGAATGGAGGAAAAGAATTATTTTCTTGGTGGGTAATTTGTAAATATGCAAAAATTCTGGGTTCTTACAATAAAGTGAATTCGCAAAATAACTGACAGCAACAATTACGTACTTTACACTTGTCAAAACCTACACCAGAGAAGGATTTCGGTATTTTAATCCACATTCTAATATGACTTAATGAAATTAGTCTTGACAAAATTAGTCTCCAAATATTTTCATGTAGCATGAGGTTATTTTGACAGTAGTCTGACAACAAGCTCTGGAAGTGTGAGAATTTGTTCTTGTTTACATCAAAAGCCTGATATTCAAGAAATTAGAGCAAAGGGTTCTGTCATGTTTAAACTGCTACCTGTGAATGCAAATTTATATGGTTTCTTGAAGATGATGCATATAGAGTGACACGCTACTTAGTGGTGCTACATTGCTGGAAGGCTTTTGTGCACCTTTGGGACAGCCAAAGTCAAATGACTTTTACAGCTGTGATAAAATATTGAGCACTTTTTAAAGAATAAAGTAAAGGAACATTCAATGATATAAATACAACTGAGCTAAAGCCAGAAGAGTTTTTCTTTGACCCAGTATTTCCTTATCCTCTTTTTATATATGGGTACTCAAGATGCAGAATTTATCTTACTTAAACTTCCATAATTAAGACAGATGGAATCAGTACTTCCTGAATAGCCATCTTCTGTGTTGCAGGATGGTTTAAAATGCTGTTGTTGGGATTTTTTGCAGGTTAGGAGAGTAGTAGCAATCAGTGCAAGTGTCTTACAAAATCTGTGATGCTGATTGCTATTCTTCTGATACTCCTTTCTCTCATTTGGCATGTAAAAAACCAGAGATAATAAACACAATAATAATAAAATCTGGCATTCACCTGTCATTGTAGGAAAGCTGAATATGAGAAAGAAATTAGTACTGATTTATTTCCAAACAATAATGGCACAACTGTCTTCTTAAATAAAATTCAATGTATTTGCCTTCAGTATATATGTAGTCCTACTGAGCTGAAACCAGCAGTCTAGTTCCTATATGGTATATACATTGTGAAATCAGATGTATATATTAAGACTCAATGCCAAATTAAACTAAGCAATAATTATTAAGTTAGAAAAAGAACCTAAGCCTGTAAACAAATACTGGGGTCTCAAAGAGCTTTTCAAAAAGAAATAAATATGATGATATCATCAGGGTTTTATTCTGGTAGAACTGACATTCAAGAAAAGTTCTGTTTGTGCAGACAGGCTTGCCTTGCCGTTTTACCTCTTCATTAGCATTCTAAATGAAATTTATTAATTTAATTGCTTTTCCCACTTGGCCATATATTAGTGCTGCCTAAGGTCATCTTCCTATTCTGTTCCTGGATGCTGTTATTGCTTTTCCATTTATATAAGCACCTCCATGCATTGAGTCAAAGCCTTTGTATCCAGAGTATTTGAAGCCATGAAAAAATTCATATTTGGCTTCATTTTAGACTTATTTTTTTCTTTTAGATCTGCCCTAAATGAAGGCTGTTAGCAAAATGATGCACTCACCAAAGTTACTCCAAACCAAAATAAAAGTCATACTTTATTCCGTGACTGCTTAATGATAGCACTGACCCTTTGTAATTACCCCTTAGAGTACTTATTTCAATAAGGGAAGTTGGACCAAGGGAAGCAGAGATGTAAGAGTTATTTGCGTGTATTCTTTGAGACTCCCATATTCTGGACAGTCAGGTCATTCTACTGCCAGGTACTTATAATAACCAGCTCATTGCAGGTTTGTATGATACACATATGCTTTATAAGCAGACCTGTCTTCAGGACAGTGAACTACTGCGACATAAATAAGGACGATTTCAAAAATGTAACCAAAATTTAACGCACTAGAGACACCCAAAGAACTGTTTAATATAAAATTCTGCCTCCTGGAGCAGGTGTTGCTGGGCAGGAAATTATTCTCAATTGGTCTCTTCTTTCAAAAAGATTTGTTTTGTACAAAGTGAGCTGTCTCAAAGATGTTCCACCTCCTAAGAAATAATAATAATAAAAAAATAATAAAATAATAATTAAAAAAATCCCTGCTGCCTGGTCAGTTTTCTCAGAAGGCAAGGAAAAATGTTGAAACAAAGTTTTCTACATCCTGGACATAGCCATAGAAGTTGCGTATATTCTTTGCAAGAAATACTATCTCTTTAGTTAGAATCATAGAACCATAGAATCATTTAGGTTGGAAAAGACCTTTGATATCATCAGGCCCAACTGTTAATCCAGGACTGCCAAGTTCATCACTCAACCATCTCATTAAGCAGTTAACCTGTGCATTTTTTAAATACCTCCAGGGATGGTGATTCCACCACCTCCCTGGGCAGCCTGTTCCAATGCTTCAACAATCTTTCAGTGAAGAAATATTTTCTGAGTATTCAATCTAAACATCCCCTGGAGCAACTTGAGGCCATTCCCTCTTTTTCTAGTTGCTTGTTACCTGGGAGAACAGACTGACCCTCACCTGCCTACAGCCTCCTGACAGGGAGTTACAGAGAGAGATAAGGTCTCCCCTCGGCCTCCTCCCCTCCAGACCAAACACCCCCAGTTCCCTCAGCCGCTCCTCATCAGACCTGTGCCCCAGCCCCTTCCCCAGCCCCGCTGCCCGTCTCTGGACACGCTGCAGCCCCTCAATGTCCCTCTTGCAGAGAGGGGCCCAGACCTGAACACAGGGTTCGAGGGGTGGCCTCAGCAGTGCCCAGTGCAGGGGGACGGTCACTGCCCTGGTCCTGCTGGCCACACTGCTGGGGACACCAGCCAGGGTGCTGCTGGCCGCCTGGGCCCCCTGGGCACACTGCTGGCTCCTGCCCAGCCGGCCGTCACCCAGCACCCCCAGGCCCTTTCCCACCAGGCCCTTTCCAGCCGCTCTGCCCCAGCCTGTAGCGCTGCGTGGGGCTGGTGTGACCCACGGGCAGGACCCGGCACTGAGCCCTGCTGACCCTCACACCACTGGCCTGGGCCCATCGCTCCAGCCTGCCCAGGTCCCTCTGCAGAGCCTCCTGCCCTCAGGCAGGTCAGCACTCCTGCCCAAGTTCATATCATCTACGCACTCACTGAGGGTGCACTTGATCCCCTTGTCTAGATCATCAATAAGGATAATAAACAGAACTCGTCCCAGCACTGAACTGGGACCATCACTTGTGGCCGGCAGCCAGCTGGATGTAACCCCTTTTACTACTACTCTTTGGGCTCAGCCACCCAGCCAACCTTTTATCCAGCATAAAGCACATCTGCCCAGGCCCTGAGCAGCCCGTTTCTCCAGGAGAATGCTGTGGGAGATGGTGTCAAAGGCTTTACAAAGGTCCACATAGACAACATCCACAGCCTTTCCCTCATGCACTGAGCAGGTCACCTTGTCACAGAAGGACAGCAGGTTAAATAAGCAGGACCTGCCCTTCATAAACCCCTGCTGGCTGGGCCTTATCTGCTAGTTTTCCTGCATGTGCAGCATGATGGCACTCAAGATGATCTGCTCTAGAACCTTCCCTGGCACCAAGGCCAGACTGACAGGCTTGTAGTTTCTCTGGATCCTCTTTCCAAACCTTCCTGCGGGTGGGCGTCACATTGGCTGACCTCTAGTCTTCTGGGACCTCTCCAGTCCTTACAAGAAAGGCGTCTTCAGGAAAGTGTCCCTATTTTCAGGAAAATGTTTGGGCACTGACAAGAGACTCCATCCACCCGTATGTTGTACTTGCAGGGCCCACCCTTGGCAAATAATCTGGATAACACCACCTTAATTGTTAAGACAAGAACGTTAGCATAGTGTGCACGTGAATTGAATACATAAACTGAACATGTTAAATGGCAGGTAACTGTCAGCTGAATTAAACAGTAAGGAAGGAATTAGAGACTTTAGATGTGAAGAAGGAATCAGCCTGAAAAGACATATAAGAGTAGTAAGAATGTATATAACCATTGGGAGAGACCTTGGAGTGGAAATCGCAGCAATCAAAACTCCATATGTACCTAGACTTCATATACTGTCACACTTATACAAGGCGTTCTCCAGAGTGGAGTATTTCTATTAGATTACACCTCATTGTGTATTCTGGCTTCTGTCAATTCATTTTGAAGCAGCCACCTTCTATATCATGTATTCATCCATAAAGATACACATTATTCCTCAGACTCCACCAGAGAGGTTTATTTCTATGTCGATGGAAGACCCTAGTTACTATATGTGTAATTTTCAATAATGTCCTCATATTTATCATTCTGAAATGTTGTTAAATAATTTGCCTTTGCCTAAAGCTTTGTTTGTCCCAAATGATTTATGGGTTTCTCTGAAGTTCTTGAATTCTGGTATGTGCGACATAGGAAAACATGTTCTGGACAAACTGGATACGGATTTAGAGGCACAGAAATCTTTTGTATATGGAATAATAGATCTCATTGTGGATTTGAATTTCTGTTACCCTCTGAAAAGTTACTGAAAGTCCTGTTTAAGACATGTCCTTTCTGTATTTGTAATTGCCAGATATCAGAAAGTTACACTTTCTGGACCGATTCTTGACCTTTAAAATTCAGTTTCTGGTTTTAGTCCAGATGCTGCAGGAATTATGTTAGTCATGTTTAATTGTTAAAAGAACAATATTTGTCCATATAGAGTCTCTCTCGTTTTCTATTTTTTTTTTTTGTTCTTTCTTCTTTTATATTTTTAACATAATCAGACCATTCTTTGAATATCTGGCCAGAATCAACCATATTGTCTCTGCAGGAGATGAAATGAGTAGTAGTGACATTCCTGTAGTGATACCAATATTGTATGAGGCAGGTACTCCAGAGGATCATTCCTTACAAAGAGTAATATGAAAACTAGTGCACTTGCAGTAAACCAGATGCTTTGCAGCTACTTCTTAGAAGATCCAAAGTAACTTTTATTTTGGGAAGACGCAAATCAATGGTAGTTTTAAAGAAGGATCTAAGAGAATGTGCTGTTACTTTGGGACTCAGCTGCCATTATTCTCCTGGGCTTATTGAAGGCTCAGGGGAGACCTCTGCCCACAGTTTAGAAACTAGGGTTGTGAAAGTCTGTGGGGAAAAAAAAAGGCAGAGGTGTGTGATCTTCCAAGGAACTCTAAACTCAGCAGACACTATTCTTTCCATTGGATCCTAAGGCATCCAGTAATTTAGGGGCCTGGTAACATAGCTATTCACTAGTAGATAATAGCACAGACTTCCAAGCAGCAGAACACTGATCTGGGGAAAAATAACTTGATTAAAGGCCTGTCAAGCAAATAACTTGTCAGTCTCTGTGCTGGCTTTAAAGGATGTTTCAGTACCTACATAAGACCTAGCATTTTTTCATTTACACTGGAAGTGAAATTTTCTTTATCTGTTCAAAAAATAAATATCATATGTTTATTTTATTTGGCACTTACAATAACTTAACAGTGCTTGTGCAGTGCTAAAAAATGTCTGAGTGATTTGCATATGTCATTAGCTCACTAACCCCATTCCTCCAAAAAGCATTCTTACCAAAGAAATAACTATTATGGATTCCAAGGACTAATTACCAAGGGATTCAGTGCTCCACAGTTATAATAAGACTCAACTCTAACTGATATTGAACATATTCTGTCTTCAGCTGATCATGATTTATATACAAGCACTCGCTGAGAAGTATTTATTTCTGGAACTGCAGTCTCATGAAGACTTAATAAACAACCTTAGCAGCATTCCTAGATTGGATATTGGAAATGGACAAAAAAAAATTTCTTATATATTCTAAAGGAAAGTCATCCTAAATTTTGCACTCTACAATATTATTGATTCATTAATGTTGCCTGAGGAATACTCCTTTCTGCGGTGTGTACCATGTCTAATACTTGATTCCAATACTTGTTGTCATTCTATTCTTCAGCAAGATATTAAACAAAATGAATTGCCCTTGGCAAGATGACAATGAAGATAAACATCAAAACTGCTTCAACCAAAACTAAAACCAAAAGTATCTAAACATGCAAGTTCTGTGTCTGCAATCTTTGTGGCTCCAAACAATATGTTATCTAAAAATTTCAAATATCACAGTTGTACTTTTTTGCAACATCTACTCCAGTACAAAATATGTTCATTTAAATATACATTTATATAAAAAGATTAAATAGCAGTGTAACAAAAACTGGCATGATATTATCTTGGTGGCCAGCTTTTAATAGGGAAGTAGATGATTCAAAATGGTTGAGCAAGTAAAACTTATTTTGGTTTAAAAGAGAAAATAAAATGAAAAATGGATAAATGCAAAAAAAAAATTAAAAAATACTAATGATAAAAAAAATCTGAGCTCTGATTTATACCAAAGCAAAAATAACAGACAAGACTTCATGTGAATAAAACTGGCCACTCACATTAGCTGATGTAAGTGATCTTTGTACCTGAGAACCTAAGATTTCAGCAAAATAAAACACTTTCAATATATTTGTACCAGAACATTAAAGGAGATTCCAGATATCAGAATAAATAGTAGTTTAAAAAAGCATTATATTTAAATCCCTAATAGTTAAAATGACAATTACAGCAACAACAATATTAATATTATTATTATCATTAATAATAATAATAATAATGACACCACCACCACCATCCCACACATCCCTCCGGTAAAAAAAATGTTTCTATGAAGACAAAGCTGTACATGAAGACACAGCAGGAGACCAGCAGGTGATGTCTATAGTCTTTATCCTTCTATATCTATGTAATAAGTACACTTTTATCAAAGACATGAGCCCAGAGGCTACAAGAACAGAATGTATTACCTCTGCAGTTCATGCATTTGAAACTGCCTATGTTCTTTTTGTTTCTGCCTGGAGCCCCAATCTTTCTGTCCTTAGAGACATCATTAAATTGCATTTCCTGTTTCAATCAAAATTAAAATATTATCCCTCAAGCATTATACCAATGCCCATTTCATACTAATGGGGCTTTGAAAAAATTTAAGACATCCTTTTGCTTAGAAATATTCATAAATTACATGTTCTGAATAAATACATCTGTGTGTGTCTCTGCTTTGTCAGTACGGTCCCCCTAGAAGAAAAATTAACTAGTTGCTAGGGTAAGTTCTAGAAAGAAGACCTATTAAATATTAGTGCAGAAAAGCAGAGATGGTAAGCTAGCAGTATTTGTTGGAATCTAATGGATACAAGAAGCATAAAGTTACTATCTTCTGTTTATCTGGTTAAAGTAAACTTCCTTTTAGCATCAGTGTGGTTTCTGATCACAGCAAGTATGATGGGACAATTACAATAAATTATTTTTTTCCACTATGTCTTACAGAAGTCCTGGTAAAATCTGGTTTTTCTTAAATCACCTTTACTGTTTATGCCCAGTGAATATAGCCATACATTAATGAACTATTTTTAAATGTGACCATGAATATTGGTCAAAACTTATTTCAGTGATCTCCCTGAATAAAGAAGGATTCATCTTATGTAGCTTCAGTTAACTTAAGGTTAAATGTCTAATCTAAATCAGCTTCCCACCTGCTTGTGCTTCATGCCAGTGGAAGGAGGTTTATCCAGAATGTACTTCTAATTCTCATGTATCTCAATTAATGAGAAAGAAATATTATTTGTTCTCAGCCCTTTCCCCACTCACCTCACTGAAAACCTTCCAGGAAGTAATGGTCCTGGTTCTTCTTTAATTCAGAAATTACCCTACAAGTAAGTTGCCAAACAGACATTAATTACAGCATGTGCTGTTGACTAAGACAAAAAAATAGTGGTGAGGAGAGAAGGTCTCATTTTCATTTAAGTAAATTATTTTGCATTATGCTGTCAACAAAAAGCAGAATGAAAGTGAGAACAAATTCTCTTTATACCTGTGGCAGGACATACGTATTTTCACTCTGCTATATACCTAGTTTAACTGGAAGTCGTAACTGAGTCTCAAGCAATTTCATTTTCTTCTGCCCTTCATAATGATTTTGTCCACACAGATGACCATCTACTCTCATATGCAGATGGGCTGAGCACAAATGAATTAGAAGCGCATTCAGATAATGTGTTCAAAGGGGTTCTGTGCTTGCCTATATGACAGACTTTTTTGGTCTCAAATGTTCATTCAGCAAAACAGGCAATGCTCAATGTTTGCAAATTTCACATTCTTTCAAGCTTTTCTACAGTGTTCTGATTACAACTTTTATATATTTTATAAAATATGACAACCAAAGATTTTCTGCTTGAGTCATCCCTCTGTGTCAGGTAGTCTCTTTGGTAATACGTGTGCAGTAATGAGCACAACATGGCTCTCTTAAAACCTGACAAGTACATCAATAGTATAACTTTCACATTTACTTTTGGGTTCTCACCCACCTTTACTTGTTACTTGCTCCCAGTTGCTTACTAAGTTAGTAATATTTACATTCCCAGCCTCATATCCCATTTATAAAAAAGATCATCTAGGTCACTCTCCTGCCTCTGTGCTTGAACAGCTGTGCATAAATCTTTCCTGTCAGATTACTATATGCTTCAAGACCTCTGAAGATGAAGACTGTGAGACATATTCCAATGCTTTTCTGTCCTGAGCTTTCTCCTGATAACCAGATTGAACAAGTCTTCATGCCATTTGGCAATTACTTCTTGTTATCTTCAGTTTCACAGAGCTGCTGCTTATAGTAAACTGAACTGGTTGTCTTCACAAAGTACGTGGTTAAAGACTGCTGAGGGAATGCAGGCAGTAAAGAAGAAGCAGAGGAGATGTGCATTTTGTAAAGGAGATCCTTGAATGAGTAGAGACCTGGTGTGAAACCAAGGAGGTGTCTGTGGACATTCTCCAGATCTAGGTCAAAGAGGGCGCAACCCTGATGATGTTGTGAGGGATCTCTGTTACAGCCCACCTAAGATGACATCTTTGAGGCTGCCTACAGACAATCAACAGGAATCCCCTGAGCACAACCACTGGTCCATATGGATGATTTTGACCACCTGGACATCTGCTGAATAGGCAACATAATTTTTAAAGTCACTTGAGAAGTGTCTAGAGGGCACTGTTTACGATTTCCTAATGCAAATGCCAGAAAGGCCAGCCAAGGAATTACTCTATTTAATCTGCTGCTTAGTGAGGAAGAAATGGCTGTGACTGTGATCACAGATGGCAGTTAGTGTTGCAGTGACTGGGAGAAAACAGACTGAGATTTGGAGAAAGGCTGAAAAGGTAAACTGTGGATAGTAGAATACTGCTGGGTTAATCCCCTTGGAATCTCTTCAAAGGGGCACCCAGAATAGCCAGCTGACTTTTAAAGAAAACAGTTGTAGCTCAGGAGCAAACCATCCCTTTATGCAGAAAACACGGGAATTTAAACCAAAGGCCAGAGCTAGGCAGAGAACATCTTAAAGAAATGCCAGAAGAAATCATGCAGGAAGTGAAAGCAAGGACAAGAAATAAAGGAAGACTATGAAGGCATTATTCCTCCTTAAGGATAAAAATCACAAAGACCAAACCCTGATTAGGACTAAAATTTTAGGGACATAAAAGGTATCAAGAAGGGTTGTTACAAGTATGCTAGTATCAGAAGGACGTTCAGTAAAAATAAGTGCTACTGAATGGGAAAGACAATTTACTGACAGAAGACATGGAAAAACCTGAATTATTTAATGCCGGCTTCACCTCAGTCTTTGCAAGCAAAGTCTACTTTTTAACTTCTGCATGTATCAGCCTGGTTTTAGAAAGAGGCAGATAGGAGATCAACAAGTTAGGGACAACTTAAAGAAGCTGGACTGAAGTACACTAGATCAAATTCACCTGAAGGTGTTGAAGGACCTGGCTGAGGTGAGCATAAGGCTACTATCATCTATTAAACCCACAGTAATCAAGAAAGGTCCTTAATAACAGAAAAAGGCAAATATTACATTCACCTTAAGAAGAAAGGGAGATCAGGAGAACTCTATAACCAGGCAGCCTCACCTTAGATACTGGAAAGATCACAGATGGCATTCATTTGGAATTCAATTCCAAACACATGGAGGACAAGGCACTGACCAGGATCAGTACACACAGATTTACCAATGTCAAGTCATGCTGCACCAGCCTTAATGACTTCCATGATGACACATGGGATCACTTCTAATGTTCGTTCTTCAGGGATCTGGATGATGACACAGAATGCAAACCTGACAAATTCGTGGATGTTTTGTTGAGAGGAGTGACTGACATAATGAATGGTGAAAATTCAAGCCAGCAGGATCTTTGGAAATTTATGGATTGTGCTGAAAGAAGCCTCGGAAAGTATAACAGGCAGAAGGGCCAAGCTCTGCATCTGGGTGGAATAGCTATGGCTGATGACGGTTGACTAGCTGAGGTGCAGCCAGGCTGAAAGGGCTTGAGGGTGATAGTTGACTATGACACCAACAACATGCTTTTGCTCTGAGCAAGACAAATTTTGCAGAATGCTCAGCAAAGGACTACAATGGGCCTAAAGCACGTGACTGGCATGGAGAGGCCGAGTGAGTGGAGTTGTTTTTAGTCTGGCAAAGTTAAAGCTAAGGGCCATACTTGAAGTACAGTTGCAAAAATAGCAAAGCTCTTTGCAGCAATAGCAGACCATATAAAAGGAATTAAACTAAGAACAGTGGCCTTGAAGTGCGAGCTGGGCAGATCAGGTCGTACATGTGGTAAAATTTCTTCACAGTGCAGGACTACACCAGGATATCCATAGAAAGTGTGGACACCATCAGAGAAGGTTATGAAGACAAAGCTTTTGTTGATCACCTCCAAAGGGAAGCTGGGAAAGATTATCCAGAAATCCCTTCTAATCAGCATTTTTATCAGTCCATGGATTCTGTGTGGACATAGCTACCCTAAATAGAGCAGTTTTAGACTATGAATGCAGAGTGATATATGTTTTATATTTTACCATTTATTAACTCACAGTTTGCAGGCCTCAAATACTGGGAGCCTAATACTCTGTGCAACATTTCCTGCTACTTTTCTCTATGTCATGATTTAGTTCTTTTAGCTATGGGTCTTATAAAGCATCTTCAGTTCATCTGTGACTGCATCTTTCCAAAACAAACAGAATTTTCCTACCTTTTTTCTTTTTACTTTTTATGAAGATCTCCCTTTTACTGCTCTACATTTTATCATTCTGTGTTTACTCTCCTTTCTGCTTACAATAAAAAAAGATGCAAAAATTTTAAATCTTCATTAGAATCTTGTTTCAAAGTGAGCTGAGATCCTGTATACTGTCAAGAAAGAAAAAATTTTGCAAACTAGAAACAGATTAGTTATATAGTGTTGATTTCATTCAGTTCAATTCATTCCATTCAAAACATCATATTGTTAGTTCAAATGGAACAAAGCCATAACCAGGCATATGGAAACACTTCTCATCCATTCCCAAGATATTCTAAATTAACTTTTTCTTAGAAAAGTCTGTTTAAATAGTCTACAGCAAAGGCAGTGCCTTAAGTTAGGTTTTCCACAGAAATAAAGAGTATTTACTTTTCCATAAGATAAAATCAGTCCAAGCTACATTAAACTAAGTCTGTTAACACAAGACCAATCGGCAATATATGCTTCTCAAAGAAAAGAACAAGGCGTATGATCAACAGTCAAAAAAATCCCAACAGATGAATCAAGTTATTTTTATAATGTCACAGATGACAACTGTAGTTTGAAAACAGTGGAATGAACAAACCGGAGGCCTCTGTTAGCAATATGAAAGCAGATAGCCTTACAGAAGAACTGGAAAAGAAGCAAGCATTTTTTCTAAGAATAGAAAAATGAAAAGCAGTTTTAGAACAAAATGTATTGTCTTATTTCAGCAATACCTACTCAAGATTCTTGTATGATATGCACAAGAATAGTCAGTATTTTTCTCTCTATAAAAAATCTTATAACTATTTTTGCACAACCTATTAATTATTGCAAAATCTCAATAAATGGAAACAAATACTAGGCCAAATCAAATAAATCCTGCTACATCCCACATTACATACAGAATTCGGTTGATTTTAAAATCTTACCAGGTTTAGCCATTCAAAACTAGTTGCAAAAGTTTTAAATTCCATTCTTCTGGTAAGTTTCATTTTATTTGTGAATAACTAACAAAATAAAGTGTCTAAAGAAAGTTTTCACTATAAATAATAGAGATCTGCCATATGCCCAACTGCTGTCAGTTTGGTGTAAGCATATAAAAACTCTCTAGTTATTCAAATGCAGGCAATTCAAAGGGAGTTTGTCCAGTCAAGGTGGGTCTCACTGTAAGTTCCTCATTCTGATAATTCAGATGGTTTCCATTCACAGCTTATAATGCAACTGCATTTATCAGTACAGTATATTTATTTGACTGATAAAATTAAGGAAATAAATAACACACACACACTTACTTTAAAGAAACATAATTTGTGATAATCAATAGATTGTAAGTTATGTTAATAAGGGAACATTTTATTTTGTAAAGCACATGTCTCTGCTTGCCATCATTCTTCTTAATTACTACATATTGCCTATTTAAACCTCAGTACCAGTATCAATGCAACAGGTTAATGAACCAATACATAGGTGAATGTTTAATCATGACATAACATTCAGAATACCTCCCTTACCTGTCTTAAGACTTCTTTTTTTGTTGTGCTTTCCATACTAATGCTTGATAGTTTTGTCAGTTTGTTTGGACTAATACCAGTGTGTTTATAAAATACAGAGTAAACATTACAAAACCAGAATTTCCTAACAAAGGGTTTCAGCTTATGTAAATGGCATACAATAATAAAAAATGTGCATGTAGAAATCCATCTTCATGACACCGATGGGTCATGGTTGAGCCAAAAATGGGATCATTTCATTTAGTAGCCCTCAATAACTATTTTTGCTTTGCTTCTCACAGTCTCTCTTGAGTCCCATAAACTTTCAGCATATGCAATGTATTAAGTGAAAGAATTCCACACATTTTCCCCACATTGCTTTTTTGTAGGTTTTGAGCTTGGAAACAGCTAGCTTTGATTTTCCATACTACTGCACACGTGATGCCAATCATTATCAGTCTCTATTGTATTTCCCTTTCACACCTCTCTTTTGAGCAGAATCACTGCCTGCTGCCACTCCTCAGACAGAATCTAGTCCTGCCACTTGTTTACCTTTGTCATTCATTGTTTCAAGCTTTCCCAGTTTAATTACATCCTTTTTTTTTTTTTTTTTTTTTTTTACAGATGAGCATCAGAACTGTCACAGTATTTGAAAAGTTAAATATCATAGCCTGCCACACATCTATGAACCGATAAAATGATATTAACTTACTTTCTCTATTGCTTTCCAAGTAACTGTTAACTGCATACTTGCATTTTTGTGACCTCATAAGCACAGGACTGGGATTTTTATAGAAATATTTAACAGCTAAATATCAAGGCAAATGAAACATGAAATAAAAATTGTTTTTCATATAGATCAGTTTCCATTTATCTTCACTGAATTTCATCTGCCATTTTAATAACTGGTCATTCAGGCAAATCACATTTAATACCTTTAATAACTTAGTAAGATCAGCAAATATACCATATAACTACTGACTACTTTTCCAAGATATTCATATGTTCACATATATTGTGAGAAGCATGGATCCCAGTATATGTCCCACGAAACTTCACTTGTGGCCTCTTTCTATTGTGAAAACTGACCAGAAAAAAGTCACTCTTTTCTCCTATATTTTAACATTTTTCTTCTGAATGCAGGAATTTCCTGGCTAGCCAGCCACACTATTTCTTCTGTGTTTCCTCTTAGCCAGCTGCACTGTTTCCTGCAGTGTTTGGTGACATTCATGCTGTTAAATACCTTCTAGTTTCTTTTTAAAAAAGTATTACGGTAGTTTCAACTGAGCAGACCAGTACTGACTTAATGGTCTATACTCCTCTTTCAACCTCCCTCAAATTCACTTTAAAATTGGAAACATACTTGCAATCTCCCATCTCAAAAGCTATCAAAATAGTTTTAAACAATTTCACACCACAGTTCCCATTTCGACTATTTCACCCCTGAGTGCCTTTAAAAATCTTAGGCGTATGCCATCTGATCTTGGTATTTTCTTCATTTGGTTTTGTACCACCTCATACTAATAAAGTATGATTTCAGAGGAGTTCCCTCACAGAGAAAAACTCATGTATTAGAATCTACCCAACCCCTTTTACAGCAAAAGCAGAATTAAAATGTTAAGCAATTTGTGTACCTATAACTTCAAAGTGCTTCTGTTTTCCTTGATTATCTTTTGGCACTACAGACTCTCTGCCAGACTTCCTGCTGCTGCTATTCTCAAAATAGAATTTAACTCTTACATTTCTAGAAACTATTTCAGTTGACAAATCTCTTATTTAGCTTGAAATCTGATTTGTCGCAGGGGATTTCTTTTTTTTTTTTTTTTTTTTTTTTAATTTTTATTTAGTCTTAAGAAATTTACAGTCCTTACATTCTCTTTAAAAACGTTCAACTGTCTGAAGGATGTCTCCCTGCCCTCAGCAGCCTCTGGTACACTGCCTCTTAGCCATGTGGGTTCCCTTTTCCTCTTTCTCTAGTCTTTCTGGGTAAGCAGCATGTATTTTCTCTCTGCCTTCAGTACAATATCTTAAATAGCTTCTGTGCCATCTGCCATGACTTAACTCTCCTAGTGATTCCTTCCAGATTCTTCCTTACAGGGGTCCTTGTTTATAATTGCCCCTTCTGAAGTTGAGCACAACTGTGGGGAGATTTCTTGGCTTCTGCAGCCCTGGAAGTGCATTGAAATCTGGAGAGATATTAAGCTGAAATATTTTGAACCATTTGCACCTGGCTTTTGCTTCTTTTCTCATCGGATCTTCAACTATCCCATCTGAAAATCAGCCCTCTAAGGAAACATACCGTGATGTATGTGTCACTCTGTTCAATCTAACTTTCTCTGTAAAACTCACTTTTGTCTTTCCAACTCAATCCCAGTTTTCCCCCAGTAAGTGTACCATCTCAAACCACACGCTCAACTCCACCCATTACCTTTTCTTCACTGTTTAGCCAGACCCTTGTGATCTCAATTTGTGTCAACCCTTCTTTACAGTCTCCTGTATTCACAAGGTCTCCTTGGTTCCTCTTACGAATTAACCCTCTTTTTATGCTGTTTTTGCAGTTATATGTGAAAATATTCTATTTCATCTGATCCATTAACCAGGGAAGGTCACTGCAGAAATCATAGTCTGCTGTACCAGTGCTGTTGAACATCCACTGTGAACGCTTGCTGATTAAACCAGTCTTAAACCCACGATCGGGTAACAGTACTTAAAATCAGCCAACATAAACTGACCTTTCCCTCATGGCTACCCCATCATTTATCATAGCATCATAGAATAGTTTCTGTTGGAATGGACCTTTAAGGGTCAGCGAGTCCACCCCCCACTATAAACAGAGACATCTGCAAATAGATCAGGTTGATCAAAGCCCCATCCAACCTGAACCTGAATGGTTCTAGGGATGGAGCATCTATCACCTCTCTGGGAAACCTGTTCCAGCGTTTCACCACCCTCATTATGAAAAATTTCATCCTTATATCTAGTCTGAATCTACCCTCCTGTACTTTAAAGCCATTACCCCTTGTCCTGTTGCTAAAGACCCTACAAAACGTCTGTCCTTATCTTTCTTATAAGTCCCTTTTAAGTATTGAAAGGCTGCAATAAGATCTACCCAGAGCCAGCTCTTCTCCAGGCTGAACCACAACTCTCTCTGCCTTTTGACACAGGAGAGCAGTTCCATCCTTCCGACCATTTTTGTGGCCCTCCTCTGCACCTGATCCAACAGTTCCACACCTTTCCTGTCCTGAGGACTCCAGAGCTGGCTGCAGTACTCCAGGTGGGATCTTACCAGCATAGCATAGAGGGGCAGAAACACCTCCCTCAACCTGCTGGCCACACTTCTTTTGATGCAGCCCAGGATACAGTTGGCTTTCTGGGCTGCAAACACACATTGTCAGCTCATGCCCTGCTTTTCATCCACCAGCACCCCCATGTCCTTCTCCACAAAGCTGCTCTAAATCCTTTCACCCCCCCCAGCTTGTGCTTTGATGGACCTCATGACATTCATATTGGCCCACTTCTTGAGCTTGTTCAGGTCCCTCTGGATGGCATCCCATCCCTCAGGGTCATGTCAACTCCACTGCTCAGCTCGGTGTCATCTGCAAAACTTGCTGGGAGTGCTCTTGATCCCACCATCTGTCATTGATGAAGATATCAAGCAGCACTGGTCCCAGCACAGACCCCTGAGGGACAC
Source organism: Falco punctatus (assembly GCF_963210335.1). Taxonomy (NCBI): domain Eukaryota; kingdom Metazoa; phylum Chordata; class Aves; order Falconiformes; family Falconidae; genus Falco; species Falco punctatus. Next base: position 65,838,038 of record NC_137586.1, read on the forward strand.
CACTTGTCAGTTATCTCCAGCTGAACATCAAGCTGTTGACTACTACTCTCTGGATGTGACCATCCAGCCAATTCCTTATCCACTGAATCGTCTATCCATCTAATCTATACCTCTCCAATTTAGAGGAAAAGACTTTGGGAGGGACACCATATCAAAGGTCTTACAAAAGTCCAGACAGACAATAGCCACAGGTCCACTGATTTAGTCACTCCACCACAGAAGGCCACTAGGTTGGCCAGGCAAGACGTGCCCTTGCTAAGGTATGCTGGCTGTCTCAAATCACCTTTCTGTCCTTCATGTGCCTTAGTATAGCTTCTAGGAGGATGTTTCATGGTCTTCCCAGGCACAGAGGTGAGGCTGACAAGCTGATAGTTTCCAGGGTCTTCCTGGGATTTAGATCATGTTAAGCCTACAGTTTCTTTCCCAACATCCTTTACATGCTTTAATTTATTGCCCTAGAAGCTCCTGTCTCCTTTCCCTCACTCACAGACACCTGGAGGGTCCATGTCCCCTGATGACTCCTCACTGCTGGCTAGCAGATGGCCCTGATACTGGATGATACCTGCTACCTCACAGTTGGCAGGCACATTCCTGTACACCTGTCTCCTTATGGGCTCTGGTTCTGCCCAATGCCTGAGTAACAGCCTCCCAACTTCAGCAGGAGCCCCAGGGTAGGGCCATGGTTGCCATCCTCCCATCTCTCCCCAGGCAACACCCTTCCACACCAAAACTGTCATGGTTATCTTGAAGACATCTTGTGGACTTTATTTACATCATTGGAGAGCCTTGCTACAGACCAAGCACATAAAAAGGATCTGTCACTTGGGGATATTCATGCCATGTTACACTTGGGGTGATTATCAGGAGAGGGACAATTCTATCACATCCTGGTGATGAGTAGATTTTTGCAATCTTTTGCAAAATAGCTATTTCATATATCTGTGTTTTTCTCATGAATGATGGTGGTCCTTGTCTTTAAAAAAAATCAAGTGCTGAAAGTACGTCTTGTAGACACATCCAGAACTGCCACCTTTTTGTTTTGCACACTTCATCATTCCAAGCGTATTGCTTGCTTCAGATTGCTTTTCAGGTGCCAGATAATGAAACACTGCACTATTCTAGAACCACCTGTGGGGGTATTTCTTATATATGCAACATCCACAGATCTACAATAAGACCCATCAGTCACCACTATGTCATCTTAGTTTAAAAAGTTCTGCTGACCTTGTCAAGATATTTAGCATAAGACATGAAAAAACTCACAAAATTTTTGTTGTTTAATGAGATAATCTAATTGTCTCCTCTGGTTTTAAACTTTATGAAAACATATTTCAGTGCTAATTATTCGCCACAAAGTTCTCAGATTCCAGTAGCTTTATAATCTGTGTTGAAGTGTTATGTCAGAGGAATATCTGCATAGTGTACAGACATCAGCTCAATTTATATCACAATATTGAATACTTACCTAAGGATTTAATTATTTACATCTAGAAAACCCAAGAAATTTAGATTTACCCCACTGTCACTGGCAGTAGAATAAGACATGATATATGTGTGTGTACATGCACTGAAATTTACTTTGCAGCATGAAACCCCAGCTAATACAGAGCTGTAAACAACAGCATGTGATTGATGAGAACCATGATTTGCAGTGTCCTCTTCTAACTACATTTGTCATTTAAATTAGGCCTAGTATCTGTTTATTATTTTTACATTACACATTGTGTAAAACCACTCCTGGGAGCAGATCATTATTTTTCATTTCCACTGTATTTTTCTGAAGAAAATTGTGCTTTGTTTCAGGTGTTTTTTGTACAAGAAAAATTTCACACATAAGTTGATCTGGAACTCAGCATAGCAGAAAAGTATTTGCAAGTAGTAACAAATTATTTCACCAGATTTTTATTGGGCAATTTTCAAATATAGATGAATGCATTCTGTTCACAAAAATAAGAGCTTTTCCAAATATTATTATTAGATAATAATGGAAGTGCTCAAACGATCACTGAAACTTTCTTATTGTTTTGATAATGTTGTTCCTTCAAACAACTCTGAATGGTAATCTCAAAGAGTAAGCTCTCTAATATTAAAATACAGGTTATCCAAAGAGGGAGCAAAACCAAGCCCATGCAAGTTGTGTGTCCAAATATGTTATTCTAATGACAGTGAAATGAAATCACAGTTAAAAGACTGTAAGCCAACCATAAGCTAAAATGTGTGGGAACAAAACCACAGCCATCATTCTTTAACAAATACAAAGCTTTCATTAATCCACCAATGGAAATTGATCACTTACTTTTTTTAGAAAGAGTCAAACCAGAAGATGATCCCAAGGTTTGCCAAATGAGAGAATTTAACATTCACTTAGTTATTTAATTTTGTAATTTCCTGACAAACTGTAAATGCTATTCATGGCTTCAGAGTCACAAGCAAAGACAGAGCTCAGGTCTTTCTCCAAAAACTACAATAACATGAGCATCTTTTGCAGTAACAGGACTTGTGGCACTTACTTCAGCAGAGCTGGCATTTCATTCATCAGCAGGTAAAGGTGTGCATGTGTGCACACACACAAACACACACGCATAGACCAGTTAGTACATTAGAGCAGAGCAACACGTTTTAAGGTATCTGCCCTTTACAAAGTTAACCTACAGATTAAAAAAAGGCTTGGATTTTCCATTTTTTGTTGTTGAAATATCATTCTTCTGTTAGTGAGCACTTAATAGATTCCATAAAGCAATGAAAATCAAGAAAAAATACTCAGCTAAATCAGATACATGTGACTGGATTTAAGATGAATGTTTTAAGTGAACTGGGAATCACATGCTTTACTTTTAGAATTACACACAGGCTAATGGACTAAGAAAAAAGGAAAAAATATATTTTTATTCAAAACAGCTCTAGCATTGAAATGTTCAATAACTCGATAACAAAACACTGCAGCAGATGGATAACAACTGTTCTTAACTAAACTGTAGATTGTTCTAAGGAACTTCTTACTCTCTATCTTCTCAAATTGTTTGTGATCAAATAGTATCAACTTCATGGCCTTTTCAGTATGCTAAAACAAAACAAAACAACAAACAAAATTCCATAATAGACATACACACACCAAAAAAACCCCAACCCCAAACCCCAAAAAACTAAACTAGTTTTTGAGTAAAATGAGACAGCTGAAAAAAGGTCTCTGGATAATTTGGGAAACCACCATTTTTAGACTACATTCCTTTCACTCTTAAACATCCAAATCCTCACTTGCTAAAACTCACTGGTAATAAAAAATCTGTTCCATTATATATTTAGATTTCTTCGTGTGGATATTAAAATAAACTATGTTCTGAAATTAAGAGTTAAAATACCTCCTCTTGTTTTCCATACATATTTGCCTGTATAAATATACTTCATGATTTTACAAATTACAGTATTTATATTAAAGCTTTTGGTCAGCAAATCATTACAGCTTAATACGAACAAACAGTTCCTGTGTTTTGGTTCTGTCTTTAAATCTTTTTCAGAGATAATGAAAACCAGCCAAAATGAGTGACTGCAAATAATATAAACAACACATTTATTTAGAAAAATAAACTGAAAATGCTGATTTTTTGTTAGATTTCTCCATGAAGTATAGACAAATGGCTAGAAAAATTGTATGTCAAATACATATTACAAATGACTTCTTCAACGGTAACTGGGACTATAACATAAATGTTCAATAGGAACATTTTTTGATGTGTAATTCAATAGACTAAACTTCTTGGCTGCTAATATGTTAAAAAATGGATGCTATTAAAAAAGATTATATCCCCTTTTTAAACACACCTTATCATGTTGATGCTTTTTCATATATATACATATATGTATATGTATGTATATGTATGTATTTATTTAAACCTTAGAAAAGACCATAGTCCTTTCTGTGAAGAGATCCCCATAGTGAAAGAAAGCGCAAATGTTTTTCTTCAGTTCTAACTTTTTAATTCCTTTTGGAGCCCCAGCAAAATATAGCTTGTTGTGGTCAAAAATCTCCTGGGGCCATCTGTGCAAATGGTGGCGCACATCATTACCCTGAATGGAAGCGACAGTGCAAATACTAGAAGTGCATTGAGATGCAATCTCTAACAGCTGAATTTCTTCAAAGTTGGGTGGAGGACAAGAGACAGCATCCTTTTAAGCAATTTAACATCACCGATGCCCTGTTCCTGTATGGCTTTGAATATGTACAAGAGATGAGAGGTCTTCTTTCCCCACAAACAGTAACATTCCTCTGTTACAGTAAATGCATTCATTTTCTGCTATCACATAAGTGCTTCATTTCTCCTTTTGGCTACATATTGAAATATTTTTGGATGCTGGCTGGACCCATGAAAAACTCATTGTTTGTTACTCTGGTTGGTCAGCACAGAACTCAAGTGTCAGGCTTGGAGACTGCAGTTTCTGCAATGGGGCAAGACATTTAGTCCTTCTTATTATTTCCCACTAAATGGAATTTAAGGCTGTGGCTTTTGCGAGGACTCAGCGTGTAGCTGTCAGATCTGAGAAAGTTGATTCAATGCAGATTACACTTGTGATTGTGCTCTGACTTGAAGGGTTTTTCCATTCTCCACTGAGGGTCAGGCTCCTGGTTACTTCTCAGATCTGGCCTGCAAGAAGTCACAATGACGAATCTGATATGCAAGAATTTAACTGACGTGCCTCCAGATATAGATATTCCTTCAAGCCTGAAGTTGCTGTTAAAAAGAAAAGAAGACAAGGACAAAGTTATGAAAACGTTACTTTTAAGTGCACAACGATAATAGTAAACAAAATTTTGAATGATTTTTCATGTAAGCACGAGTTTGAAGAGTTACGGTGTTTTGAAACTTGACCCTTTACAGCTGTATTTTATTATTAGTAAGTGTCTTGGCTTTCTGCTGGGGTAAACGGGTTTCACTTCAATGGTGTCTTTGGAATCACATTATATTACACCATCTCAGAAACTGATTGCCACTATCCTAGGTCTTGGAGTATATGGGGATCTTGAAATCATGACTTTTAAAATATTTTTTTAAAAATTATTCTTTCTACGAAGATTACCTTTAACTACCTAACATAACAATTCAGTTTAACAATATGCCTTAGGGCATGAAATGAAAGGAGATCTTAATAAAAAGCTGTACATTACGCATTTGAAAAAACTGTCTAAGAATTCAAGTCTAATCTAACTTGAGAATCTGGATTCTAATCCCTGTTCTCAAAATAAATATAAAGTGAATTCAGCAGAATTTTCTCATCTGATGCACAAGTTTCCTAATCACTAAAATACTATATAAAATTCTGATTTGGGTCTTTCACATTCCCCTTTGTGAAACTGCTTTAATTTATACAAAACAATAAAACAGCCCTATAACCAGGAAAGAAAGTAATGCTCCAATCTAGTGCTAAGGTTCACTGATTCACTAAATTTCCTAACTTTATTTATTAGACAAGATAAAGCAGCATCAAAAAGAGAGACCTTGAGATACTGATCTGTTGGTAGCTAGGGCACTAACCTGGTTCAAATAATTAAATTAACACCTTCTGAGGAAAAGAATGAGAACTTCCTTTTTCAACGTTGGTGACTTACACCCAGAGTTACATACTGCAAGAAGGAATAAAATTACTCCCTTGCCATTACTTTTATGAATCTAGCCTTTCAATCACATTTCCTCTTATTTCATATTGACTGGACTATTTCAATTTGATAGAGATTGTCAAGAGATAGGACAGAATTTCACTTTAGCAGGGGAAAAAAAGAATCTGAGGTTGGTGTGCTGTAAACCCTTTGTATTTTTTTTCCCCACAAGTAAAACAAAATTTCTATTATTAAGGGAAACTTAATTAACATTCAGGATTATAACAGTGGCATAAAAGTCTAGCAAACATGGTATAATAAATTTATGATAAAATTGGCCTGGAAGGAATTTTTTTTTTCCTAGTCAACTATTTAGGGTTTGGCTCACATTATTAATAAGAAAGATGAAAATTGTAAACATCTGTTACCAACTTATTTTTTAACTGAGGATGGTATTCATATCAATATAAACACACAGGCCTTTTTCAGCTGTCACACTTTCTGGCTTCAATTACATTTGGGCTAGTGATTCATGTACGTCAAGACCTCATAAAAATCACTATAGAAAAGACAGTATTGCCCTTGAATAAGCTTTATGCTTATGAAACAAGATGAATACAGTAGAACAAATATATATGTAATAATAACAATAATAGCAATAATAATAACACCAAATAATAACAAATAATACTGCAATAATAATAAAAAACAATGAAAGCAATAATAATAACAACAACAACAATAATAATAATTATACTAAAAATGATAGGAAATAATACAAGTAATATTTGTACTCTGTCAGGAAACAGTTGTTCTTCAAACTTATTCTGAATACAGTACAACAAAATACTAAGCAGCTGTAGGCATGAAAAGTAATGTAACTTTTTTCTTTTCCTCTGGGTTGCAATTCATAAACATATTCAATATTATGCTCACAAAACCAGTAAGTGGTATATCAGGTATAGCTGGATTCTTTTAGTACCTCTAATTCGGTTGTCGGCCCACACAGTTTGATTCATTCCCAGTTATGCAATCACATGACATCCACCTTCATTTCATCAACATTCCACCAATGAAAAGCCCACTTTTGTTTCTTTATGATATCTCAGCTAAAAAGCACAAACTGCACCATTGTGAAAAATGTGACACATCTCTCACATTAATAATTTGTTCAAATTAGAAGATTATGGTTAAGCTTGCTCAGTGAAAAATTCAGAAGGTGGCAATGCCTGCATTAAAAACAGAAGCAGCAGTTCCTTTTACCATTTAAAAAAAATATAATTACAAATCATTACTGTATACATGAAGTGAGGCACTGAGAGAAAACAGGCCAGTCATTGAAAAAAACCCTGTATCTACTAATTACAGATCCCTATCCTGAACTGCCTAGTTCCTATTTCCCTAGTATTTACTACTTTGACAGAGAAGCTTTACATTCAGATCAGTACATTTAATTCATCACTATAAAATCCCTTCATTACACCATACCTTGTCAATATCCTCAGAGTGAAAAAAAGCTGACTTTACTAGGGAGCTAAAGTTCAAACAATTTACAGGAGACCATCTTGCTCATTCACATCCCTTCTCCTCCCTGTCATTACTGCAGCAGCATCTTTGCATCATTCTCCTCCTTCTACAGCATCAGTATTTAGTTCCAAAAAGCAGAGATGCAGAGAAACCAATGCTTTTGTTTCCCCATTCAAAATCAGATAACTATGCCCCTATAATAAAAAAAATGAATGTTCTCTGTCAGTATTACCTGAAAAATACCTACAGGGAAACCACAGACTGTTTCCTTCCATTTGTCACAGCTCTCTTAAGAACTGCAAGTGAGTCCAGTTAAATCTACCATGCAACCCTTCTCCTCATCATGGCCACGACCCCAGTGTCATTGCACAGACTGTTATGCAGAACACTGTGGTTGGAAATTATTAAGGGAAAGGCTACCAAAGTGAACCACTGTTTCACCCCAGGCCTATGGGATGGCTATGCATGTGCTGGCTAGCATAAACTGAATAGTGATTTACAGGTTTGGTACAAAACAGGGAAATGACAGAAGAGGACATTTATGCAGGCTGAATAAGCAATAAATTTTGATTTAAAGACACTTAGATACAGAGATACTCAGGTTCCACTTATAGTATTTAAAGAAAAAATGCAGTTTGATTCTATAGTGGACATCAAGCGCATTATACAGAAGATGTTTATCAACTTTGAACTGATGAGTGTAGTGGTGACTGCCAATGACCACAGAAAAGGATGCTTTAAATGTAACTACCTATGCTGGGTCTACTGCCTTTTATCAAGAAAAAGGAGACAACAACTAGGAAATGCACTTCACGTTAAATTGAGAGAGATTTACCTAATTAATACTAAGCTATATAATTTCCACATCATTTTAAGAGTTTGATAAAAGCACCTGAAAGACTAGTCTAATTAAAATCCCCATTATTTGGGCTATTTTAGCACAAACAGCATAATTTGGACATATATTACCTGTATTAAATACACTTGCAGTCAGAGCACATGCCAAGCTAGTAGTTGTACTCATGTATTTAAGAGTGTAACAAATGTCCCTACAAAAAAAAAAAAAAAAAAATCACATAGTAATAAATCCTTATAAACATAGTGCACAGATTTTCCAGGTATCATCTAAATAGCAATGACATCTGTTTAAGTTACTCAGACCTGAAAGATACAGAAATATTAGATTCAGATAGAGACTATTTTACCTTTATTACCTTAGGTTTTTTTAATCCTTTCAGATGAGATGCATTACTATGCTCGTTCCTTCAACAGACAAAATTACTAAAAGGGAAGGAAATGCTACTTAGAGGTTATTTTTGCTTGTTTCTATTGTCCAAGAAATCCCCATCATGACCTTTGGGTTTGTTTTGGGTTTTTTGGTAGTGTTTTGTGGTGTTTGGTGGTTTTTTTTTTGGTATAAATTTAAATAACGGATTTTTGAAGATGCCAACTTCATTCAGAGCCAGAATATTTCAGATAAAATTTTATGTGTTGTTTGATTGAAGGAATTATGCTGAATGCAAACCCCAATGTTCTTACCAAGCATTTTATTTCTCCAACATTTTAACTACATAAGCCAATGTTAGCATTTTTGTGTCCTGTGACACAGCAATGTTGAGACATCTTTCTCTGTTAAAACTAAAACAACCAAATATAAATAATACAGAATGTTAACAAATGCACCACCATTCTTTGTAATTCTTCCTATTTTTTCTTATTTTTATTTACTTTTTTATTTTTACTTACTTATGTGTGATTGTTTAATCCTAGTGTTTCAGTCTGTAAATATTTCTTTTGCCAATGAGCAAACAAGAATTCCCAGTTGCTTATTGGAAGTTTTTCTTTTTCTTGCAAAGCTTTGAAAAAGATTGTAAATAGCAGGAAAATCAGAGTGTCTAAATTTATACATCTTCAAATATGGTGACAATAGGCATTGGCTTCTATAGTAGTTTACTCTTACCTTGCTAACCTCTCCTAACAACACTTCCCTAATTTTCATTATCAAGTCCCACATTGTTCGAGCTTTGGTATCTCTAGAGACTTCACAAAACCAAGTTCTATATCTAGTTCCATAAAGATAATCCTAAATAGAAATATGAAAATTATGTCAAGAGAGTGTATTATGGCAGCATTTATTAAATATACTTTTCCAATTGATCTCATACTGCTTAAATAATGTATTTGTAGAAGTTCACTGTCTTCGTGTGTTCGCACAACAAAATGAAGCCCATCAGAATATGGCTCTGAGAGCTACTCTAGAACAAATTTTTTATAATGAAAAATTAATGGTAACAGAACCCTGTGCAATGAATGTCAGCAGCATCATGCATGTCAATATATGAAACTTCTAAAATTTTCTGTTTGTTACATATGAACTGCTCGCAAAATGGCTGTGGTGTTTGTCTCAGTAATGTCCCAAACAGTTCAGATTTGAGAGAAGCAATATGTCAGATGGACAATATGAAAAAAAGTCTTTTTTGTTGATACCACTAGTTTCCAACACAGCTGAAATCTAGGCAAGCAAAGTTACCAAGTTCTGACACCATGGAAGTCAATAGGCTACATTAGGGGTTGCCACAGTGAAAACCAAAAATGTCAAAACTCTGACTAGAGACATGATAGAAGGGGAAAGAATGGCCCTGGAAAAAATTCTGGTGATGTATCCCAGGAAAATCTGGCAGCCTTGTTCACTAGTCAAAGGCACCTTGTCTGCTAAGATAAGTATACATAAATTTAACTAGAGAAGCAAGATCTTCCTTGCCATGTACAGAAAGGATATATAAATAAGTGTTTTTAAAATTCATCAGGCATATTTTTGGCTGAGACAATACAATCCTGTTCACCATTTTGAACCTTAAAAAGACTTTTTATCAGGTTCTTTTTTCTTGACATGACTTTCTTTTTACTTCCCTTTTTGTCCACCCATTCCTTAGGTGTTGGAAAACTGTTTTGGATGTCTTAAAGCATGTCTTAAGATAGAATTGATTATGCCAAGTGTAAATACATTCCTAGGAAGCCCATTTCTTTTTTCCTTAGTTTTTGGATATGTTTTGATACATCTTTCATGAGAAAAGTACTGATGAAGTATTTCTGGCAGGTTGTTTATTCTTCATTTTCTCTCTGGGGTACGTGTTTACTAGCTCCAAGAAAAGCCATATTTTAAAAAAAAACTAGCTTTGGATGACATTTTTTCTTGTATTTGACTAACATGCACAGAAAAAGCAATAAATGATCAAGAAGAGAAAATGTGCTTTTTTTTGTGTGCTAGAGTATGATATAAAATTCAAGCTATCTTTCATTCCAAAGGAATATGGCATGTGTCTTCCTAATTTTCATTTACAGTGAGGCTTCTGATGTAGAGTTGCTTAAAAAGCTAGGCCAAGTATATTTAAAAGACTGCTTATCAATGGCTGTAATAGAATATATATATATATGTAAATATGCATTATTTACATCTCTTATGTATGTGTGTACATATAGTGTACATATATCTATTCATTCCCTCTTTCTTCTTCTGAGCTGGATTAGCTACAGGACAGATCTTGGACGATACCCACAAAGCTGCAGCCAGTTAGCCATTTGCAAAATCGCATCCAAAGCCACTGTTACAAGGGGCCACTGCAGTTGCACCAACAGCCACAGCTGAGCACCGAGTGTGAAAACTGGATCTGTCTACACAGAAGTAGTAGTCACACTTCAGCTTAGTTACTTATATCCTTAGAAGAGATATGCTAGTGATACTATGGAAATGAATTTTATGTACTGACAGCCACTCTGATGTCCGCTGATTGTTCCTGAACAGTGGATATGAATTGTTTAGCTATAAGGTCTTTCGATACAGAAAGTATTTGCATATTACTTTATGACAGATTACAGAAATATTTTATACCAAGTGTTCAGTGGACAATAACTAAACTATACAGCTAGCCTTGCATATGAGACATTTAACTATATAGAAGGAAATCTCTGTCCACTTTCTGCTTTGGCTGCAGATTTCCTTTCCAATCCATGTTATACTTTTTAATCGACATGTTACAAGTTTACAGCATTTTATTTAATTCTGTCGCTTTCACTCTCGACAGATTTCTGCTACATCTTTTCAGAATGTGAATACCCTGAAACACTGAACCTACAATAACAAACACTAAATCAAGAGTTTTGATGCTTGTTGAGGGCTCTCTATACTCTTGAAACAACAGAAACAAACAAACAAACCACACATTGCTAGTGGCAAGCAAAATCTTGCTTCTTGCAGTATCCTTTAGCTGATTATCAGAGGGGTAGGAAGGCATGGCTAGCTAAACCTGAGGCATACTGCTGCTTCCCCATGTTGAGGGTCTGTATCTGAGATATGCAAAGATCTTCTGGATCTTCTATAGTGATCCAGAAAACTATATGGTCCAGGGAACTCACCTATTCATTCTCACTGCATTTTTAGGGTTTGAAAGTAGGTTTTTAACATAAAAGCTAGATAATATCTGATATTATTTTAGTCTTTCTGCCTTTATTTTTGCCCTCATTTTCTTGCTGAGTCAAAGCAAACTTCATTAATTAGCTTGAATGCACACAGATGTCAAATGGAGGTAGAGCAAAGATTAGGAAAAGAAAGATGCAAGACAGCCAAGTCCCTAACAGAAATAATTTTCTGTTTCTAATAATTAGTGAAAAAATAGCTAGTAACACACCTGGGGAGTTGGTTATAAAGTTTATCTATCTAGTTTAACACAGGAAATGCTATAGCAAGCAAATAATGACACAAAAATACTAACAATGAAGCAGCTTTGCATTTGCAATGAGTTGCCAAAGAATGTTGCATCCAGTACCTAGTGCTGGCAAGTTCCCTGTGAATGCCATACCTATTACTCACTGCTTAATCTAAGAACCTTGTTATTAGTGCCTTCTTACGTTCTAGTTCTTGGCAGCAAGTAAAAGAGATGGAAGGCCTGATAGGTTAGAAAACACACCACCACCCCATACTCCATATGTGTCAGTGTTTTTTCTGTAAAAATTCAAATTTCCTGTGGTTTACTTTTAAATCAGTCTATTCCTGAAGCTATGTAACAGAAAACAGGATGATAATACAAATCCCTGTGAACCTACACTCACTGAATAAAAATAATTTCTTTCAGCATATGGCATAATCTACATGCCACAGGAAAAAACCTTTCAGGAGTCATTGAAAGGGACATTAGTCTCAGGACAAGTGAAAAGTTCACACAGAACAGTTAAATGCTTTAAATGACTTGCATCCACTATTATTATAGAAATGTTTATGCTTCAATTTTTAGAGTTTAGAGGGTTTTGTATAATTACATGTCTTAAAGTGACATGTGAATGGTTTGAAAATCATTCTTCCCAGAGTATATCTTCCAGCTGACAGGTGTAACCTTTTCTTTCTGCCTGGAGCTAGGAAAGATGGATGATAAGTGAGCTGGAAGCCCTCCACTTGCTTATTAAAAAAAACCCAAAACAACAGTGTATGAGTGAAAGAAGCCACGTAGGAGACAATGTAACTATGGGGTTTTTTGTTTGTTTGTTTGCTTGTTTTTTGACATTTACTGGTCTTTCATCTATTTAAAATTACTCAAGCAAGCCAGCAGCCTTGTAGGATTAGGCCTACTTTGCAAAGCCAAAAGGACGTAAAGGACATGAGAAAATATCTGTAAATACTTTGGTGCAGCCTTTCTGCAGTTTGCCTGTTGAGGGATGAAATAATTTATGATTCTAGCTGACAACATGCTGATTGTTAACAAATGCTTTACAGGATTTACTTCTTCCTTTATCATTTGGCACAAATATTTTGCCACACAAGAAACAAAATCAATTTCCCTGCCAGTAGAGATTACTGAAGCTACATTTTCCTGTTCTCTATAAACATGCCAACGTGACTAAAGGCTTGGAATGATTCACTACTATTCTGACTAGTCAACATACTCAAATTCAATTTGTTTCTTTACAAAAGAAGAGGGTTTTCTGTGATGCTTCTGGACACCAGGAGGTTCTGTCTGTGTAGCTAGGAATTTTTAGCTGCTAGAAATGATTGAGTAGCTCACAGCTGAATCTTGGGCAGAAGCCTACAAGTGCAAGAGGGGCCCTGAGGCCATGCAGCAATGGAAGAGTGTTTACTACAAGTCTCCACACTTCAGCAGCCCACTGGGAGACTTCCTCATCACCAGCTGCAGTCCTTTTCCATAACAATGCACAATAGAAAGGGCTGCATCTACTGCTTCAGACTTCATGCACTGCGAAAGAAAAATACTGAAACTTCTACACATTCATTTACCAAGACTTAACTAGCTACTTTCCTGAGCTCTAATGAAATCATGGTATCAGGAAGAAATTGAATGGAAACAGCAAAAAGTATTCTAAAAACGTAACTGAATATATTCTTAGAATGGAAGGTGAAAAAAAATCCCTATAGCTAAGCATCAGTAAATTACCTAGCATCTTCATATGCCTTGTACTTTCAGCAACAATATGCATGAAAGAGAACAACCTGACATGGCATTTACATTTAAGATGTATGAAAGAATCTCCTTATGAAAAGCACAATGTATTTTTTTCTGGGAATGTTCAAATGTTATTAATGTAAACCTTGGTAAAGAGCCCTGATTTGTGAAGTAGTACATTACTAGAATGTACTTGCATTCTAGATTATAAAAATGGATACAAAAAGCTAAAACTCTTGCAAATAGAAAATGGTTCAATGCAAACTTTCATTTTAAATGACGTCAGCTTCTGTTTCAACAGCTTCTTCAAATACCTCTGCATAGAACAAGAGATGTTCCTGTGCATCCTCTTTCAAAACCTACTTATGCTCTACTGAAACTTATCTGCGGCTCCAAACATAAGCCACATGCAACTGATGTTTAAAAGGCAGAAATATTACTATCGATCTTTTTCATAGGCATTCAGAATGATGCCTTTTAATTTATTTTCAGTAATCCTAAAAATGAGCTTCCAGAATTCTGCTATTTTGGTGTGACATAACACTGGATTTGAAACAAACATATTGAGATATCTGTGGAAAAAGGCAAAGAAAACAAAGATCAACGTTTCAGCTTCTCATCTTACAGATCTGCCACGGGTCACGTCACTTCTGTAGCCTGTGTAACCATTTTAAGCTGAATGCTAAGAAGTCTAGACCTGAATGAGATTATTTTTTGACAAATTTAGACATCATGTTTTTCTCCTTTCAGCTCTAACAAAGTATAATGTTATATACAGCTGGATGGGACAGTCAAACACAAGCTCAGCAACAAATCTTACCTCAACTTAGCCTTTATGGATAATCTTACCTCTCTGTTAGCACAGGCATCCCTATCAAAATCTACACATGTGAAAAATGTAGTAAAGAACTACTTCAAGTGCACAGGGAGCAGCATGTGGTGAGCTCCAGCAGGAAGAGGGGATGATTACACAGGCAACAATTTATCCCAGTTTCAGGCCTCTTTCCTTTTTATAAGAAAAATTCAAAGCCATAAAACATCTCTGCCTTAGCCCTTTCATAATGTCCATAAAATATGCTGAAAAGCTTGGCTCACCATGAACACAAAATCCGACGTTGGGTTTTTTTTTGGTTTTGGGTGTTTTTTTTTGTTATTTTTTTTTTCCCAGTACTAACATTTGCAAAACTCCAGACCTTTGTCAATGTGGAGTAGCTTGCTGACTGAAAATCACTGGCCATCCCTGCTTCAACACAAGCATCCATGCTCATCTGGCTTTGGAGTGATTTGTTTAACAAAAAAGATATTCAGGCCAACAAAAGCAGCTCAGAATTAAAATACAACCAATTAAAGTCTCCTGTTAATGCTATTCAGGAAAAGGTTACTAGCAAAATGTGCAATCCAGTGCTTTGCACAGTCCTCAAATATAGCGTTTGTCTGGCCAATAAAATACCACAAAGTATTGGGCCAGCAATTTTGTGAGCTGTTCACCAAAGAGGTTAGTCATTTTGACAGTCTGCCTTGAAACTGAAAACAAGAATAAAAACACAGAATCTATTTATCTAAATCCATTAGTCAGATATGTAAGAAAGCCTGATGCAAAATCCTGATTCCAATCGGAACAGTGGCACATCCTCTGGACCTGTGGACTGGAATTATGTTTGAAGTGCTGAATCTACTGTGTGCCTGCTGAGTTGGCTAAGTTCCTCTCCGATGTTGTTTTCCAAGCCACAGTTCAAACTAAGGGAGTTTGCTGCTCTTCACATAAGTCACAGATGGTCCTCTGCATATTTGAAACATCTCTTCAAGCATTTCCACCTCTGCATGGGACAGAAGGCCAAAATCACTGTTAATTCTTTTTCAAGTAGGATGGACTTTCTATCTGTCATGATATACGTCAAAGACACTTGACTTTGTTTTCGGTAAACAATGCATCCAGAAACAGCTTGTTTTTGCTGAATTAGTCAAAACTGTTAGAAGAAAATACTTAATCTTGAACAAATATGCCCAAATCTTATAAAGTCTATGGTTACAGTTAAAGTTATATCCATAAATTTCAGATTTTCTGAATTTATTCTGTACACCATTGTTCTTTAACTCCTACCCTATAGTATCTTCATTTTCAGTTTCAGGTGTTTGAAACCAAGTACATGCTCTCTTCCACATCATCCCCATGCCTAACAGAAAGCTATGTTTGCTGCATTGACCTTGCATGGGAAGGTGATTTCCTCTCTTGAAGTCATGGGAAATCATCACTGTTTTGATGCTTCTGCAAATACTCTGATGGGTATCCATGTGTCCCCAGTGACTTCTCCAGTGTCCCTCTTTCCTTGGTCTTTTCCAACCTAAACAACTTTATGATGCTATGATTCCATGGAATGGACGGTGTAAGAGTGAGTAGAAATACAAGAAATAAAACTGAAAAAGACATGAGGTCCAAGAAGCTCTGTGGGCTATCTGTCCGAGTCTGAAGGAATCTGGAGGACAATATACTGCAACCTATTTATGAGAAAGATTAATAAATAAATAAATAGCCCACACAAGTAGATAATTTTTGATTTCTCAAAATTATATTATTTTCCTGTGTTCCTTCTTTCCTTTTAAAACTAAAATGTCCAAAAAGGACTGCTGTTTGTTTAGACAGGCAATAACGCCTATCTAAGGCACTGACCGGTATCAGCAGTTCTAAAGACCAACTTACTTAAGGTGGAGCTACTTTTAGGAAAAGGAGAATTGCTGAACACATATGACACTTCTGTATCAAATATGACAATGGAACAAACTAAAATGTACTTGGTGAAAAGCAGCAATATGGTCACTACAACAAAGGTAGATAAAGGAATTTACTCAGTTGCCCTGATGGTGCAGTAACACAGATATAAGAACACAAAAAATGCAATACCATAAAATGTAAGTAAATTTAAGTACTGAAAATGTAAAATTCATTTTTGATCAACTTTCTTGAAATTTTTTGTAGAGATCAGACACAACTTTAGACATCGGTGAGCATAGCCTGGTAAAGACCGCATGTACCTTGTGTTAAGCATTGTGTGACAAAGCAGTACACTGAGAAGCAAAAAGAGGGAAGGAAAGCCTGTTCAATCCGTAATTTGGATAATACCTTTGCAAGCAGTTGAAAATCAACTCTGCTCCAGTCATAATGCCCCCCCTTTTGTTTTGGTGGGGTTTGGGATTGTTGGGGTTTTTTTCTTTGTTTGCTTGTTTGTTTTTGGTTTGGGTTGTTTTTTTTTGTTTGTTTGTTTTTTTTGTTTTTGTGCAAAGATTTGAGCTTTGGACAGCATAATAGAGAGGTGAAGTACTCATTGGAAATTCTTTGCTGACTAAAATAACAATGAAAAATAAAATGCCTTTGTATTTCACTTGTCAACCCTACAAGTGAAGCTGGAACTTTGGTCTGATGAAACTTTCTTCTACAGTTAATTGAAAAATGTATTAATGCTTAATATCACTTATCCTTTTTCATGTTATCTAAAAGCCTCCTAACTCTTAATGCCTAAAAAAGCTTCTAATCAAGAGCAGTACAAAAACTTCTCAGTGAAGAAAACTGTAACAGCTTGCCTTTATTTCCAATACTTATATTTCATAGCCACAAACATGTCCTGGGATAATAAAGCGAATCAACCATACCAATGATTAGAAGTACATGCTTACTGCTTAGAAAGAAGTACTTAACTTTCAAAATACACTTAGACAAAAAAATAAAGGCATCAACCTGTAAGCATCACTGAAAGTAAAGATATTAAATTTACCTTTGTAAACTGTTTTAACTATGTCATAGCGATTTTCTCATAGGAAAAACAGGAAGAAATGTAACAAGCTGTTATCATGTGGGTATATAACTCACTGCACTAATCACAACTGCAAGTCAGCAATCAGCTGAAAACTCATTGATGATGGAACAAAACCTTCATGTACCATGTCAATAATGGACAAATGACAAGCTGACAGCTCAATTCTGAAGAGCCTTTTTCCACACCACCAGCCTCCATTATGAGTGAAGCCTTACCACTCCTCCCACCAACACGGAGCATGTGCTGAACAGTAAATTGCTAGCTGCACCTTCCTGCAATCCTCTATCAAAAATCTCAGTGTAAGTGCAATCTTATTTTACTTTAAGAACCAAATTCTAGACTGTTTCAGGTAATGTCTAATCATGTTTCAGCAGAGACCAGGTGAGAAGACACTCAGCTGCCTTTGTTGCTGCAATGAGTATCAGGCAACTGAGTCATTAACAGAATAAAGCTTTTCTTAAAGGGATGGGGAGATAAAAGGGAGGGAGTTAAGAAGAGACAAAAGACTTCACCTCCTGTTTGTGGGTTGAGAAAAGTCAGTTTCTGGTGTGGGACTTGAGAAGGAAGGACAAGAGGACAGAATTCAGTGAGGTTTTTGCTTGCCACTTTGGTATTTGCATATGTTGGGAAAGGGGGGAAAGCTGGCAAAAAGTGTGACCTGGCTGGTGCCATGCTTGCAGAAGCAGCAGCTCAGAGCCTGAGGAGCCCTGATGGGGAGCTGTGGGTGATGGGGAGGCTTTAGATGTGATGCCCAAAATAGGGCGTGCCCTTGGCCGTGCATCCATAACTGCTGGACAAACAGAAGAGAGTATGTGTTTGTGGAGGCTGCAGAAGAGTTCAATCCGTCCTTCAGGCATAAGATGCAGTAGATGAAAAAAGGATACTCTGTCCTCTCATTGTATGCTTATTGCTTTTCCAAAACACAACCACCTTGCCAACACTCACTCACTTCCCAGCACCCACTGACTCCTCTCTTGCAGCACCTTCCTCTACCAAAATCTCAAAGGAGCTACAGGTACAGCCATGAGCAGCTGAAGCCATGCTGCTCTGTACAGAAACACAGAGCACTCTTCAACACAGGGAAGCTTCAAGTTCAAAACGCCTCAGGCAGAAGCAGCAGCTCAATTTGGATTTTTCTTATCTCTAGCAACAGAGGGCAAGAGAAGCGCAGTCTACAAACACCATCTCCTTCTCCAGCAATTTGTAAATCTACCACATCTGTCCCACGCTTTATTTATAAGTGAATGAAAAACAACTGGATTTGTGTTAGCTAGAATATCTAAATGCTAAAAGGAATGGCAGGTTTCAGTTTTTCATTTTGGCCACACAAATACACAGTACACACTTTACTTTCAGTGTGAGTCAAAATACACTGGCTTTCCTTCCAGAATGACAATTAAACAGGATGAATACAAATTAAACCTTTGGGCCCTGTTGCTTGAAATCATGCAGCCTAGTGGCCACCTCAGATGGTGATGATAGTGGAAAAGTAAAATTGCCACTTTTCCTTTTCTTTTTGATGACTTGGACTCTTAAGACCAGTACTGCGTTAGCTACATTTCTCATGTTTCTAATGGTAATAGAAATACAGCATTAGAGCTACGGATAGCAACTCAAAAAGCAAACATATCTTGCGTGTGGGCTGAAGTCAAACTGTACAGTAGTTTAAAAAGGTAATTACTTTGTATGCAAGGATCTTATACAGTTGAGATAAGAGGTGAATAATTATTGCAATATATCATCCTCCCTCCTTTACCCAATGAATAGCTCCAATAAACAGGAAAGTTTAAGAAAGTGCAAACCGATTAAGAGTTAGCTGAACACTTTATTAACTGATAAGAATGCATCAGCAATAACTAAACTGTGGTTTGTGTTTTAGTGGTTTTAATTGAAATACAAGTCTTCTGCTGCTCAGATAGAAAATCAATAAATCTATGTGTAGAACCGATTAGTAATAATTTTATTTTATTGCAGCTGTCAAATAGTAGCAATACAAAAATTAAGTGGGATGATGGTGTCTTGGATTTTTTTTTCCCCTCTAAAAAATAGGCAATCAGAAAAAAAGTGACATAAAAGCTTCTGGAGGAGGATCAATATGATTTTGATCTTGACCAAGACAATACCACGAAGTTCTCCTTCAGAAAATTCCAAGATTAAACAGATAAGGAAACTTGGTTTAATAGGATTTTGAAATAATGGCCCATTAACTGAGATGAAATTAGAAGGAATATCCAATGTGGATATTAGAAGGAATATCCAAGTATGTTACCCCTATTAAGTTGAATGTAATTCCTAATGTTGGATCAGTACACTAAGGATGATTAACAGTATTTAAATTTCTCATTTAATTTTTCAGCAATTATGTATTTAGAAGTCCCCTAAGGTGACAGATTTTTAGTAAACTTGAAATCTAGCTTATATTCAGAAATCACACTTATTCATACAAATATTGGCTACCCTTCAGTACTTACAAAAATACCTAGTTAATTATAAAAACTATTTCCAAACAAAAATCAACTGAAATAATCATCACTTGATTTAATGGTCTTAGAATAGAATTTTCATTTCATTTCTTCTGTGATATTTTAGTAGTGCTAAATTGATGGGTTTTGATGGAAGATACAAAAGTAAAATATGTATTAATCATATAAATTAATCTTTCTTATCGCTGAATTAGTTATGCTCCATGTGGTGTATTTCAGGTTCACTTGCACCTTTCACATGGACTGTAATACAGCAACTGCGTGAAAGGCCACTGCACCTGTCTTTTGTTTGTTCCACTCTATTACTTATGGTCGTGCCTCATGCTAGGTGGACACTACCCACCTACATAAGCCCTGCACCTTGGCTGGCAGTATAGCCTGGACCACAAGCAGGATATCTACATCAGCAAACCCCCAAAATACATCTAAGTTGTGCACATAACCCCATGGCAGAGACAGTGATGACTTTCTTAGTAGACACACAAGTGTGTGTGCCTACCCACCACGGCTGGGTACACACACCGCGGCTGGCTAGGGTATGGCACTCCTGCCTCAGCAGCATCCTGTATCCCCCCTGACCAATGAGTCTCAGCTCCTGTGAGGGCATGCAGACGCACAGCCAGGGCGGAGCATTTCAGCTATAGCAGATGCTTTTACTCGGGAGAATGATCATCTGAAAAATCCCCAGCATATGACAATGAGTAGCAACTTGTCATTTTGTTTCTTCTGATTTTTGATTTTCTGATTCTGATTACCAAAATACTTTCATCAAGGCATTATTTAATGGAGGTGAAATACATTGTTGCCACATGATGCTTCCTATTTTGCTTTGTGAAAAATTCAGATTTTCTCTCCATGGGAATGTATATTGATACTCTTAAAACACTGCCAACCTGTTGATCTTTTCTGCTGCTGTTCCATGACTACTTCAAGGGACCAAAAGGCACTCATATATTTCTGATCTTTTCCTAAAGAAAGTGATTCAGACACTGTTATAAAACATCCATGCACAGATAGGCCTACAAGATTTTTTTCACCTCTATTCTCTTCATATCCCTGAATTTTAATACTTCCATAAGCATTTATGATCCTAACATTGGAATGACTTACTCTAAACCTAGGTATTTATGACTATTGATATATAATACCTGTGAACCTTGTCACACATGAGGGAGGTCATAACCTCAGAACATACTATGCAGTTGTACAAACTGTAAATTTATGCAATGCTAAAAAAATACTAAATTTATTCCAGCAAATGGAAATTTTCCTTTTTATTTTGCTAGTTATCTGGGTTTCTAGCACTTCTAATATTCACTCAACTGTCCTCCCTTCAATTTCTTAATCATACTAATTGTTTTTCTACATGCCTGCTCAGTCCTATGCTCTTACACTGTTCAGTGCCCATTAACTGTTCCAACAGTTTCAGAAGGAAGAGCATGCTCCCTAACTATTACATACACATACCTTCTTCCTACAGATCTACTTACTACTAATGATTTACAAAATCAAAATGTTCACCAGTTACACAGCCAACAATTCACTTTCTCTATTTCTGTCATATCCCTCCTCTTGCTAATAGACTCTCAAGGATATTTGAAAATCCCATTTAGACTCCCCAATAGCTTCCTCCTATAGCTCCTGAGGAATTTTGTGGTCAATAATGACCCTGTGTGGGGTCAGCAGCTGATTTGCACTCAGAAACTTGTTTTATTTAAGCATGTAAGATCTACTACAGATGCTGAAAACACTAGTTTCCTATAGCACAATCATTACAATAGAATGAACTTCATGGCTCAATTCTATCTCAAAGCAATAACAGAATCATGGAAGAAAATTAGTGGAATATTCTGTTCTCTTCTTTTACAAAATGCAAGCCCTGCTGAAATTTAAGTAACTAAACCAAAAATACTAATATTTACAAGTAACATTCCTGTAGATTATGGATTTTATATATATTTCACACTTGTAATAATATTTGGAAATATAATTTCAATGGTTTGGGCTTCTTCCTTTTGAATTCTGGGACTTGCACAGAAATCTGTTTCTTTTCTGAAGTGCAACATTCATTGGCTGTAATAACACAATTCTGCCTTGGTGTCAGATGGCATAGCATTAATTATTACAGAAAATACATAAAACAGTGATACTCAAATCCCAATGAATGGAAGAGTTACCCATTAATTCTAAGAAGGTTATAGCAAGGAAAAGTTGAGCACAGAAAGTAAGATGAGATTTTAATGACTAAAAGTCATTAACCACTTTATGGTGTATTTCAAACTCAGAAAGCCATCACATTTTGTACCCATTGCACAAATTAAAAGGAGGGCCAGAAATTGCTAAATAACATATTTAAGAATCTATTTGTATAATACCTACATGCAAAGAACTGCAAAGGATTGAAATAGATGCTCTGAAATTCAACCCAGGGTTTAGTTAAGGAAGGCTTATGTTACATCAAATTTCAGTGTTTTAAACGTACCTTCTATAGCCTCAACTAACCTACTGAGCAAGTTGCACAGTACTTTCAAGAGGTTTCAAGAGGCTTTTCTTTATCTACTTTATCTACTTCATTTTTACCTACTACTTCATTCCAATAAAACCTGTTGAATGCACAACGTGCACAACTAACAATGATATTTATGCCTTTGAAAGATAATATGAAGATAATGAAGACTTTTCATAACAAATACTAAAATGACTGTATTTGCTTAAACCTTCTACTTGGATTGAATATCAAAAGAGCCACCTAGTCACCTTGAAACTTTCCAGTTATTGTATTTCTTTGTAGACACTATGCTTTTTACTTTACTGATGAGATTTCTGTAAAAGATAAATTTCAACTGGTTGAAGTGCCAGCAACATCTGAAGATAAGAATTTGTGGATCACACAAGGTTTGTACTATCAGAAAGAACACACAGAAATACTAACATGTCTGTAGTCTTCTGTAAATCTTATTATTTGTGACCATTAGCATACCAACAGCAAAAATTTTGTTTTCTTATATTTGACACTCAATCATTCACAGTTTCATAATAGGCAATTTCTTTACAGATTTCTTTTAAAATTATACAATTATGATCATCGTCACAGGGCTGAAATTGGTTTGCACTTACCCCAGATACCTACATTTTATACAGCTGATGCCACACTACACATTACACCATGCCTCTGCTTTAAAGATGTTCTGGGCTACGAACCACATGTTTCTCTGCATTAGAGACACATGGAGGAGAGGTAGTGTTTCACAGGTAACTAACCCTCAGCTGAAAAGAAATATTTTATTTTAAACTATTTTCTTAGTAATTAAAATTCTGGAAGTTTTTTCTCTCACAGCCTTATCCATAAGAACTTAGAAATGGGTGGTTTTGAAGTTCACCTCTGCTATAGAATTAATTCACTCCTGTGACCAGACTTGTTCTTAAATTCCCCCTCATTAACACCCCAAACTACTGCTTATACTGTTTCCTACCTGACCTGGCTAACTCCCAAGGGAAGAAAAGCCTATGTGCTATTGCCATCCCTAACAGTGATCCTGTAATGAGAAAACCACTATATCATTTACACACTAATGGTCATGTGTTTTCCCACCAATTCCCCAAATCTCAGAAAGGCAGAAATGTCATCTTTCTTACTACACCTTATTCTGAAGGAAACTGCAAGATCAGCTTCTTGCTCAGGAACCCAGCATACAGCCTCAGAGGCTTCCGGGACCCACAGAGGTGCATGCAGCAGCCATACAAATGTTGCACAATATTTTCACAGATATTTCTAAGTATTTCAAGGCAAAATTCTCAGTTATCTTGCCAACATACCTTGTGGTGAGAAATTTTGGGTACCTTTTAGACTTTAAGCAGGGAAGAGCTGCAGGACTGGTCCCAGCAGTGCTCATTTATCCCACCTCCTTGTGGTGGTGCCACATAGGCAGCACTTGAGCCTTTGCCGGTAGACCCTCTGAGAGCAGACAGGATTTGTAAAGAAAATGAAGCTATCGTTTGGATATGACAGCAATTGAAAGTAGTGATGCTTATGTGAGTACCACATTTCCCAAAACCCAGCCTTCTGTTCCAGTAAGCTAGGACAGGAAAAAGATGCAATAAGGTGACCAGAATAGAGCTATTACCATTAAATCATATGCATGATACCAGAATTGTACGTAATATTACTACCAAGGTACAAAAAAGAATGCTTTTTTCACAGCAAAGTGAAATCTCTGCACATTCAAAAGCATACAGCAAAGCTGTTTTGCTGAGGTGGGGGAATTTATAACTGTTGGGAAACTGAAACATGTAAGAAGACAAACAGAGAAAAAGTCTGGTTGGACCAAATTGTATTTTGATTTGCATAAGTCTTTAGGACTGAATTTATACTGATTTAAATATATAAATGCAGGTGTAAGCCAATCAAAACAATTTTCAGGGAATCTGAAGTTAATATCCAGAACAAGAATCTTTATTGCTGAATACTTGTAAAGAAAGCAAACTGTTTACACGTTCTCAAAAAATCCCAAGACACAAGATAATATATAAAAATAAAATGTCACATCATTACTTTAGTTTTGCTTTTACAGGCGGGTATGAAGATATCAGACCACTGAAAGTATAATCTCTGCAACACGTTCCATGCAAAGTAATTTCACCTAGACTATGCCAAATATTCAAGAAAAATCAATCATTTCCAGTAAAACTGAGCAGAAAGGAACATTGCTGTCAAAGTGAAGAACGGAAAAAGAAAAAGGAAACATTTAATTTGAGTTTTGTTCCTAGAAATATCTGAAGTTTTCCAAAGGTTATTAGGATTTCAGGTAGTGATGTGATACAAAACCACCAGTTTAGCTTAGAAGTGTTGTTTGAGGTTCATGTAGTCCTATCTAACATGCCACAAGTTAAACCTCATGGCACAGAAGCCCAGAAGACAACACAAGTACAAAATTCAAACTTACCAGCTTGAAACGCCCATGTTTAGTTACTACTGAATCCCAGAGATGCTTTTGCTTAATAAAAGCTGCAGCTTCTGAACTTACATATTTAGGGTTTTGTAGATGTGCAAAAGTACTTTGTAGGGCTAAGCCATTGTTGTCACGGTTGACTGGGATTCAGAAACAAGCATTCCTGGACTTATTTTCCCTTAACATAGGGAACATAGATTTTCCTAGTAAAAACTGACCAGATCAGGTCCGCTCAAAATGAAGTAGTTGCCATTTTTTCCTTTTGAAACACATCCTAAGAAGGCAAACAGAGAAGACAGGGAAGGGAGAGAAGAGGGAAGGAAGAAATTAAACCAGATTTAAAATATTTAAATATCCCTCTAGTAGTGAAAAAAGCAATGCTCACTTCCATCCTATGACTGAATTTTAATCCTAGACTTATATTTAGGAGACAATCATGATTCCTAATTACAAATTACTCTTAGTATGGGATTCCTCCCATTGCTTTTGCTGAAACTATGCAACTTTTGCAGAAAATAATGAATCATTGAGCAAGAGAGAGCATGACTGCAGTTACTGAGTCACTAACAGGTGATGGGAGGATTCTGAAGAAACAGAATTATATACAAAGAAACCCATTTTATACTAAAACAAGACCTGCTCCATCCTCATTTATACCCTAACACTGTTCCACCCAAAAGGATTTTGACAGCTACCCTAGGGCGCTAAGCAGAGAAATTATAAGCTAAAATGCTCTCAGGACTTGAAATGGGATGCAGTTTTCAGGTGGGTCTGCCAGCACCTTCCTTAAAATGAATATGCTTCAAACACCAAAAGGTCTTTCAATTTTTAATGTTAGGTTGCCGTAGGTCCCCTGGAATAAGGTAACATTTGGAAAAGATAATTCTGATCTGTTGTGTGAGAGTGGAAAGAAATAAAAATGGTTTTGAACAAATCTCTCTTTGGCCAGGCTGTCCTATCAGGCTTGCTCTATATTCAGCATTTTTTTGGTGGCTTCTTACAAGTCAATAATCTTCAAAACCCCACTTTTTTGTAAGTATCTTCCTTGGAGTCTGCCAGTGCAACAGTGCTAAATGTTCTCTGCCCGTTCCAAAATTTCCACCCAACATGCCCAAACATCTTGCTCTGCAGCATCATTTGCCCTTCTCCCAGGAGAAGGGTTTCCCGCCCCCCCCCCCCAAAAAAAAAAAAAAAACCACAAAACCAAAAAGAAAAAAAAGGGCAAAGAGAACAGTTACACCAGCTGTCACACAGACACGTAAGATGTCCTAACACAGTCACTGCAATTTACCCCATGAAAGTAAACAGGGCAAAACAGCAGTCTCATAACAGAGTCATGCCCAAATCATCCATATCTTTGCCTCCTAAGTTTGTATTCTTCTTGACTGCTTTGACTGGTAATTTTTTGAGCACTGCAAAACACAAGGAAGATTAGTATTTCTTGTAAATGCTTGACTTTCTGGTATGTAGTGATATAAGACAGCAAGTAACACTTCCTTGTTAGATACTCTTCCAGGATCTACTGACCACTAAAAAATAACTAAATAGATAGATAGACAGATAGATAAAAGAAACATATGCCTATGGATGGGAGCAATAGAAAATGCCAGACAATCTTTTCTGCAGGTGTTTCTCTGGATAAGTTTTCCAGCTGACTGAACCCCTGAAGAAAGAATCTAGATTAAGGAAGAAATCAGAAACTAGGTCTCATGTAATCTGGGAGTAGGTCTCTTCTCCCAGACAACTAGCAACAGGATAAGAGGAAATGGCCTCAAGTTACACCAGGGGAGGTAGGTATAGGCTGGATATTAGGAAAAATTTCTTCACTGAAAGGGGTGCCAAGCATTGGACCAGGCTGCCCAGGGAGATGGTGCAATCACCATCCTTGCAGGTATTTGAAAGACATGTAGATGCCGTGCTTAGGGACATGCTTTAGTGCTGGACTTGGCAGTGCTGGGTTAGCAGTTGGACTCCATGATCATAAAGGTCTTTTCCCACCTATGCAATTGTATGGTTTTACAATTCAATCAAGTTACTGCAGTAAGAGACTTGGGATGCAATTGAGTGCTGAGATATCACATCATTTCCACCTATTTGTGTTCATCTGTACGTGTAAAGAGCCTGAGCTGCTGTCTATAGTAATTTAATCACTACAATTCACAACCTTTCATCTAGCCTGAACATTTTATGAGCTGGTTTTGGGATTATCTTATGCACTTGTGATTTTCTCTCTCTCAGGCAAATGAGAATGTAAAGCAAATGAATACTTGCATGAAAAATTATCCTGCAAGACCTGCTGTTACTTTAGAAATTACAGTAATTTTGAAAAGAACATGCTGCATTACTGGGTTGTTTTATTGCCAGTGATAGTCAAGATAACAATGCCTGCTGGCGCTACTGGAATGCAGTGGTATATTTGCAAAGTAATTCTAAGGGTCCAACAGTTCTGAAAAACATTGAGTTGCTATTGAAACAAGTGGACTCAGAAGTGACTAACTGACATCTAACCTTGTGTGTTCCACAAGTTTCCAATATAGGCAAGTCAAAGGTGGGTTTGGTTTTGGTTAGTTTGTGTTTATGTGTGGGCTTCTGGTGTTTTTGTTTGTTTTGGGGTTTTTTTTTGCATGGGGGCAGGTAGATAGACACATGATATTTCGCTCAAACCTTATACAGTAATATGACAGAATTATACTTTATGCAACTTTTATATAACCCAGAAAAAAATCTTTTTTTTTTTTGAACAAGTTACTTTCTACATAGTACCCATCTCTCAAAAATCACACTGAGTCACTAACTCAGCATGCTACTAAAGTAATTCAATGATCCTGAGCATTTACAGACAGTACACTGGCAATATCAATGAATACTGGAGCAACAGAAGGCACGTTTGTATGCTTCTGTGTTAAGGAATGGAAAGAAAGGCATGATTATGCTCAAGGACATTACTATGTGCTAACTCAAGGAAGCAAATGAATGTTAAAGTATAATACTGCTGGTAGAGTCATTAAGTAAAACTAATGAAAATTTGGGTGGTTATACTCTGCTCCAACTACAGACATACAGTGAGATATAGTAGAAATGATAGAGCAAAGTGGTGTTTTCATTTCAATTCACCAAGCAAGAAAATTAAGTATGTATTTGGTGGTGGTAAGACTGAATCAACTGTGGAAAGCATTCAGTGAACAGCCTCAAGGGACACACTCATACTCAGAGCAGATATCCTTAAAGCAGGAAAAAGAATGGTGCTAAACATGACTTCAGACAATGCTCAGTGTTAACACGGAGACTGAAACAGTCTGCAAATTTATGAGGGAAATTCAGACTCACAGAAAAATACACTTCATGTTCTTGTCACTTTTCAACCAGTTCAAGAAATGTAAGACCAAACCATCCAGAACCACTGCGTACCTGAAAGAATTCTGATATAACTTTCTCCAGACTGCTAATTCTGAAATGGCCTATGGCATATAAATGCATCAATATCTATCTTTCACGGTACATTAATCTCTGAGCAAAACCAGGCTGAATACATGGTTTAGAAAATATATATTAAGAATCTCAAACACATCTTCTGGAGAGAGTTTAATGATTAATCTACACATTTTTATTTTATCTGTCCATTAGTGAAACTCCACATGTTGATGAATGCTGAAATAGGCAGCAAACTTCTAAGCCAGTTTCTTCAGATCATTTTAGTTACCTCCAAACAGTTCGTTGAGATAACAAAATCAGAGAAAAAACGGAAGCTGGAAGGAATAGGTGGAGTCCATTCCAAAGCAGAGCAGACCTTACAGTTAGGCCAGATTGCTCTGGGCCTTCTCCCAAAGAAATCTGAACATTTCCAAGGATGGATACAACACGGTACTCTGAGCATCTGCCTTCAGTGCTTACCTGCTCTCAGCATAAGAAATATCCATACATACCTCTGGTTTTGAGTACCTCAAATTTTAGAAGTGTTCAAGCTGAGGTTGGATGAGGCTTTTGAGCAACCTGGTCTAGTGGAAGGTGTCGCTGCCCATGGCAGGGGGGTTGGAACCAGATGATCTTTATGGTCCCTTCCAACCCACACCATTCTATGATTCTATGATTTCATGATACTTGGATATCATTAAGTTAGTAGTTATAAAATAATTAATCTAAAAAGGAATCTGAAACTAAGACTCTGTATGTCCACTGTCTTCTGGAAAGGGATTTTAAACATAGCATTATAGGATTTCTATATTTACTGTTTCTTTGAAGGTCACCACAGCACACATGCCTACAATCCACCAAGCAGTTAAGTTTTTCTGTATGTGAACTTCCTGTTTTCTTGTAAAAAAATAGTTTTCTAGAGTAATATGATATCAGTGTCATTTGCTGCTCAAAGATATGTAATAAGAGGACGTCTTTTCAGAATTGAGTATTATTATTATTATTCACAACAGAATTCTTAATTTATTGCTATGAAAAAATGCTAAAGGCTCTTATGACTTGCTTATTTTCTTCTGCTTTTAAAAAAAATTCTACTCTTCAACTCTCCAAAACAAAATCTCTATGATACTAAGTAGCCTGCATATTTGGTTCCTTCATTGTCTATGCTAAAATGTTTGCATGATTCTTGACTGAACTTATGCTGTACCTGCAAGTACATATCGGTGAAATACAAAATTTTAGTCTTTGCTTTTAATCATGCCTGGTTTCCACCCACATTCCATGGTTTCTCAACTCACAGGTCACTATGATATTTTGCTGTTCTTTCCCCTTTACTTAAATTTTCTCTCTCCTCAAATTATAAATTTCAACATAATTTGGGTTTGCAAGGTGGTGGGTAAACTCAAGGAGCAGTAATC
Organism: Falco punctatus; assembly: GCF_963210335.1. Lineage (NCBI taxonomy): Eukaryota > Metazoa > Chordata > Aves > Falconiformes > Falconidae > Falco > Falco punctatus. The sequence goes on from NC_137586.1 coordinate 65,867,674, forward strand.
TTTACAAGAATAAACATCTAACATAATGCAAATGTTTTCTTTACAATATTATTTTCTAGAAAATTAAATCTCATTTGCAGTAGAAACAGATCTTTGCAGAATTCACATCAGAATAGAAGAAGAAAAATTGTTTATAGCAAGATTCCTTTGGAGATGTTAATAAATTGTAAAAAGATAAATATGCAAATCTGTGAAATGAAAAATTATTCCTGGGTCTTAAAAGCAAGTATATGACACACAATGGATTCTAGATATGGTAGCAAGTCTACTTTCAGGCTGTCTTTGTGAAATAAAGGTATCAAGTGGACTTATATCTCTGAAATGTATACATATCTTCCATTATTGCTATATGCCTTTCTAAACTGATCAGTGTTCTGAGAAGACACTTCAGTGTATTTTTCAAAATACATCCGTATCCCTGAAATTTTTCAGAGGATACAGGAATTTCATAAAATAAAATACCTAAGAAATATCTACCAGTCTGCATTACAAAGCAATAACTGTTATATGGTATCTCCTTTACCGTTGCTTTTTATATGGTAAGAAAATATTAAAAAAAAACAAACCAAAAACACAGTAAAATACGCAGAGAAATTATGATTATGAAGAATAAATCCTACCGATGGAAGGGAACTGTTGCAATGCGAAATAGTACAAGCTTTGTTAATTCACAAATCTGCATGAGGCTTAGATCAGCAATACATTGCTCTCAACCCTGGAGAACTGCATATCGAACAAAAATAATTACGGTACAGAACTGCCTATGTGAATCACTGCAAATCTACTTCAGAAGAGTAGTTTGATAAAGCAGTATAATAAAGTTTATGAATTTATAAAAAATGTCTTAACCTTTGCAGGTGGGCTGGAACAGAGACTACATTTTATTAATTTTTCCTTGGCATTAATTTAGAAATGTCTGTGGCATAAGCCTATGTACATGATCACTACAAATCTCTGTATACTCACACCTGAAAAGTCTGGCTTGATTCTGGAGAACAGCCTCTTACAGACTTGCCAGACATACTTTGTCAGGAAAGAGCAACAGGGCACCTTATGCAACTGCTGTCAGAGGCCAGACCCTAGGAGGAGCTCTCCTCCACTTCCCAGACTCTGCGGTGGAATAGAGATGTGCAACACCCTTCCGTGATCCTACAAGATGCTTGTAAATCCCCATGTTTCAAACTTAGAAATTACACTGCAGGCTTGAAGAGTTTTCTTTAAACAGGAAAAGCTGACTTACACTGACATCTCTGTTTAGGAAGTCTTTCTGTTTAAATGGACAAAGGAGTTGAAATTTTATTATGCAGATTTCAAATGTGTATTTTCAAATATTTTGAAATATGTAGCATTTGAATTTAGCTAGTTTCAATAAGCAATTAATCAGTTAAGTAATTTAAAACCTTTGTCATCCCATTCCTCAACTACACAATTTAACCCCCTTTCCTAGTTACTACATAAGCTGTTCCAGACGGAGCCAATAACATGAATGCCTTCACTTTCAAAAGATAATTGAATATAATAAAAATTCTTAGGAAGCAATGTTTTCTATAACTGTGCACAGGGCTAAGATTTCTGTCACAAAAAGAGCAGAATAAACAGTTTATTTAGGTTATCCTGTGAATTAACTTTTTTAAAGACACTACTATCTAGATTATTTTTTAAATTAACATTTTTTTTTTATTTTTGTGAGTGTACATCTAACTAATGTCATTCGCATTCATCTCAACTCTAGAAATGTAATTTTACATTATTTTGCCTGATTGAATGTGACATTTTACTTAACAGCAGCATTTCAGATAGGATTCATTGTTGTTCTTAGAGATGGCAGAGGAAACAAACAGTTTTATGTTAAGCCTTCAAAATTTCAGAAAAAGCAGGCATAAAAAAATATTTAAATGCAATGTCCTTTTAAACCAGTCCAGATGAACAACTGACCCTGAAGAAAATTGCAGCAATTGATCTTCAAGATCTCAAAGAGACTTTCCCATTGTATTATAAGATTGCTAGAGAACTTAAATTGTGGGAAACTTGAGTATAGGTATAATGGACCAAACCCACTGTTTGTACAAATGCTTATGCTTATACTGGTGAAATTTGCATGGTTCTGCCAGTGCTGAATTTGGCAACAGGTTTACAATCAAGAGGTTGCCTACAAGAGGAACTACAGCTATGAACTATTTAAAATATAAAGGCAACAGGCTGAAATTTAGTGCTAACTGCAGTGGAAAGGAATTTTACAGTGAACAACAGTCATTAAGCAGTCTGTTCACTTGTGAAGTGAAGGGTGTGGTTATAAAATAGCAGGGCGCAGCTATCTGCGGCTTCAAACCTTGAACAACACTTAACTGCAGAGCAGAGTGAATATGAAATATTATTCTGGTGCAGACTAGCACATGGATTTGAAGTTGCAATTATTATAGAATCAAACTATATTTTTAGTATGATTCTTACTGGGTCAATTGCAATTCCACTTTCCTGGACATTTAACTGAAACATGCAATATTTTAGGAAAAAAAACATATGAAACTATGGATTCATTTATCAGCCACCAACTTGGCCCACTGCTTTTATACATTATGTAACAATTTTCAGCAAAAAAACTCAAAACAAAACAAATTCCCTTCAATCAATTAGATTAAAACCAACAAAAAGATCCCCAACAACACCACCCCCCCCAAGCCAAATAATAATATTATCGCTGTAATATTTTCAACTGTTTTATCACCAGGTTTCAACTACAATTAAAATGTAGAATCTGTCACTCCCAATGAGTATTTGCACTTTGCAACCATAAATACAAAGCACCAAGGGAAGCATTAACACTTCACATTCCTTTCTTTTAAGCGTTAATTTGGTTTGGGGAAACCAAATAAACCAATGAATGGTAACCCAAGAATAAATTTCCAGAATAAAAGTTTCCCTTTCTGAAAAGCCGGAATTATATTTCTGTTATCTTTGAACGAAACAATGGTAACAGGAGGGTTCTATATTGGATGAAATTGGATATATCCAGTCAAAATATACCATAAAGGATTTTATGTAGAAAATGCTCCTCCTTTTTAAACGTCCTGATTTCAAAGATGAGATAAATTGATACAATTTTTTAAACAGTCAAACCATAAAGGGATGAAATAGCAACTGAAAATGAACTATTCAAAGACATCAGGCCCTTTAGAAGTTTCATAGGTGAAGAGGACCAAGTGAGGACCACCTCCCTGAGGTGAGTGGGACCCGTTTTCTACAGTATCATCAGAGATAGGACATCGACTTGGGAAGGGACACAGTTGATGCACACACATTTAATACCTGGCATTTTTGGCTTTATTTCCTCTGAAAGCAGAAAAAGCAGTAGGATTTTACTCCCAGCATATTCATTACTTTGAAAAATTCAAATCATACATGGTGTTTCACTGAATGCTGTCATTTGTGTTGTTTTAATGATCAAAATGCAATTTTCCTTGTCTAATGTAAAACAGAAATATTAGTTTAACAAAATTACATTTTTGGTTTCAAATGGGGCAAGTCTAACCAGCTAAAGCAGGGAAGTAGCTCCTGCTTAGTTTATATAATGTTCTCCTACTACCAAAGAGTTACTTGAAGTACCATGAAATTGTTCAACTTTCGACTTACTATGGATTTGTGCTCCTAACCTAGAGGCAGATAGATCTGTCACTACGTACGAACCTCAGAACCATATGATATTTTTATGTAAGTAGTCATTGTCACTTGAATCAATATCCCATCATGAAGCTTCTGTCGGTATAGAAAATACCTGACATTTTTGTGAGCGCTTATCTTTTTATTAGATTATTACAAATGGTTTAAATGCCAAAAGATTTGGATACACTAAACATTGTTTTCCACCCAATCAGAAACATTATCTAGGAAAAAACATTTCACACGCTTTCACCATAGGCAGCTGGGCACATAGCCTCAAATACATATGAATGTCTCAGTCCCGTTTCGGATAACCTGGGTCATCATGAAATAGTAATGATTTACCCAGAATGGCCCAAAATTGAAAGACAGATAATAATTTCATCAAAACAAACAAACAATCAAACAAAATTTCTATTTGGTGGCCAGTTTGTGATTTGTATTTGGTGACAAATAATCAAGGGTTATTTGAAACAATGGCATTCCATATACTGTTCTCCCTGCAAAAAGGGAAAACATTGCTAGAAATGGAGGAATATCAGTTACAGAAGGTATACTTTATCTGAAGGCTAGCATGAAAGAAAGCACCCAAAGCGATGTGAAAAAGAGAAGTAACTGGACAAATAAGTCTCTACATCCTACTATTAGACTCTCAAAATACTATGGCATTTGAACTGATCTAAGGTTACTTAATTGGCTTTAGGAGGTGTCTGGAAATACTGGTATAAAATTTATCCGTTCTTCAGAAACTGCTATGTATCACTGCAGTATCTGAACACATGGTGCATGGCTTCTAACTCAAAGCCCCATCATTTGTCTTTTGAAGTACGTATATGTACATATACTTTACATGTATTCATATGTAGGCCAAACCCCACTATTTCCACATATGTAATTCCCTAAGCAATACAACATGTCTTACGCATACACACATGCATGTATTTTACAGATGCAGGGGCTCAGGAAGGCACATATTTCATGGCTAATGTCTCCCACAAAAGGAGATGAGGACGCCCCGAAGCAGCTCCCTTCCCCTGTGGTTTTTCACACTTTGAAAATCCCTGTGGGACATTCCATACTGCCAAGTCCAGCCTTTTTGCACATACTAAGGACACACAATCTGGACTCCTATTTGTGCCATTCATCTGAGGGCCATCTGATGAACTGTGTCAGCAAATATTGGTATGAGATACATTATTTACTGTACATCATTGGTTAGTCCCATTTTGAAGTAATCCTGTAACAACTTTCCCAGCATCACAGGCTTACTTTCACTTAGTACGCTGTGTAAGCAGTGACCTTCCCTGAAGTTCTGTGGCCACACTCTTTGTCATGCTGCAGCTATGAAAAGTGCCTATGAAACAACTTCCACAATCTTAATAACCTGGTACATGTCATAAGAAATCACTGTGAAGTGGGCCCATGTGAACTTCACGAGGTTCAACAAGGCCAAATGAAAGATCCTGCACCTGGCTTGGGGCAACCCTTGGTATTACTAAAGGCTGGGGATGAAGGGATTGAGAGACACCCTTTGGAGAAGGACATGGGAGTACTGGTGGATGAAAAGCAGGGCATGAGCTGACGATGTGTGTTTGCAGCCCAGAAAGCCAACTGTATCCTGGGCTGCATCAAAAGAAGTGTGGCCAGCAGGTTGAGGGAGGTGTTTCTGCCCCTCTATGCTATGCTGGTAAGATCCCACCTGGAGTACTGCAGCCAGCTCTGGAGTCCTCAGGACAGGAAAGGTGTGGAACTGTTGGATCAGGTCCAGAGGAGGGCCACAAAAATGGTCGGAAGGATGGAACTGCTCTCCTATGTCAAAAGGCAGAGAGAGTTGTGGTTCAGCCTGGAGAAGAGCTGGCTCTGGGTAGATCTTATTGCAGCCTTTCAATACTTAAAAGGGACTTATAAGAAAGATGAGGACAGACGTTTTGTAGGGTCTTTAGCAACAGGACAAGGGGTAATGGCTTTAAAGTACAGGAGGGTAGATTCAGACTAGATATAAAGATGAAATTTTTCACAGTGAGGGTGGTGAAACACTGGAACAGGTTTCCCAGAGAGGTGATAGATGCTCCATCCCTAGAACCATTCAGGTTCAGGTTGGATGGGGCTTTAATCAACCTGATCTATTTGAAGATGTCTCTGTTTATAGCAGGGGGGTTAAACTAGCTGACCCTTAAAGGTCCCCTCCAACCCAAACCACTTCTATGGTTCTATGATTCTATAATTTGACTGATACAGAAACAAAGATTTTAAGAAAAAAGTATAAAACATTTTCAGTATTGCCAATTTACACCTCAATGTGGCAGTGAAAAAAAATAATTGTTAGGAACAACAGACTTCACCTGCACAGCTGGATTTTATCTGAAACGGCTACTGAGAGATGTCAATCTCTGTCTCCCTCTGTCTCTTTCTCCCCCTCTGTTCTTGTCCCCTTGTGTTTTTCACCAACTGCTTTGCCCAGTAGCTACTTCATAGATGCATGATTCTAAAAATTCTTTCTGACATCTGTTTCCAATTCATCTTTTTTCATGCCCTTTTCAAGCTCCATATCCTATCATCAGTACAGTGGGCCCAATTCACCCCTGATGTGACTAATGTAGCCACTGGCTCTAGGGGTGGTTTTAGTCTTGTCTGTTCAGAGGGTTAATTTCTGTCTAAGCTATTTAAAATGACATTTCAATGCAATTCCCTCTTAACTGTCATGTTCTGTAAGATGCATCTGTACTTCCACAATTTCCACTTACTCCCAGGACCACCTCTATGGCTTTTACAAAATGCTGACTATTTCATGCTGAACCTCTTTTATCTGAAATCCCAGCAATTCTCTTAGGTTTCCTGTGGTTATGTTAGTCAGAAAAGTTCAAAAGAAAAACTTCCTGTCCAGCCACAAGGCTGTCCAGGCATTACACGCATAATAAAAAAAGATGTAACATACACATGAAGATGTGGAACTAAAGCAATGTTCCCTGCCCATTTCTTACGCATTGAATAGAAAAACAACAAATGTTAAATACTTTGTCATCTCATGCCAACTGGCCTTCAGGAAATATATTTTGTGAAACACTTAGATATTACCTGTAAAACTAATCTAAGCTGGGATGTTAGACAGTGGTGGAGCAGTCAGAGTATTTTATCGGTGGGCTTGCTGTTCTTGCATCCTTCTTTCACCCTTTCTTCTTCACCTCTACTTCCCATTTCACTGTGGTCCTTCCTTCCATTGCTTCTTAATCTTGCCTATTTATCCTCCCCAAACCTCTCGACTTTTCAGCCTGAAATGCCATGGCATGGCTCTGACAATGGTCATTTGGCCAGCGTAATGCCTCTTTCTTCCACACTGTTTCTGTGCCACAAATTAAGGTTTGGACTTTTGGAGTGGGGACTAGAAGACAGCTTCCTGCTGTTCTGTGAAGTACTTTTTGCCAGCAGCAGCCCCTCAACAAATGTAGCCCCCAGCAATGCCCCAGGTCTGGACAATTGATGTTTAATTAGCTCTGATAGGTATTGAAGAGACTCAAATCTTAACTGCTCAAGAAAATGTTAAGTCTTAATAGGGGCAAGAAATGCCAGCATAAGCTTGCAGTTGCCACTGCAACACTGTTACGTACAGATATGTGCACACAGAAATGCCTATCAATGTGTTTAAATTTTCATGTTTGAAGCAGTAGCAAGCTCTTCCATTCAAGTTGGAGCTTTGGCTTTTATAAATAAATTATTAAAGCAGCATTCTAAAATAATGTGCCAGGACAGAAAGCTCATATTTTGAAACCTTGATCAAAGCAGCATTTTTTCCTAGTTTTTCCTAATATTTTGTTAGTTACATTTAAATATTCCCTTGCATATAAACACAGGCATACCTATTATGTTGGCAGAAAGAAAACACTTTTAAAATTTCAACACTATGCCAGAATACTTGCTACTGAACATGTTGAAAAAGCTTCTAATGTAAAATGAATGTGGCACCTGTACAGTTTGGGTGGGTGGCCAAAAAACTCTCTGGCAGTAAGCAAAAATTATGAAAAGTGAGTAGGCAAAAATTCTTATTTTTTGATAACTTCAGCCACTTTAAGCTTTTGGGTTTAGAAAGGCATGAATAAATAATGAGAAATGGCCAAAAAGTTCTCCAAAGAAAAGAGGCCAAAGAAACTTTTCACTGTTGTACATCACACAAAACAGATGGTAAGTAATAAACAAGTTACAGCAGTAAATTGGATCCAAACCAAGAAACTAAGTAGTAAAGTGAACGACCAAATCCCATGTGCCTGTGGCAGAGGAGCTTCTCTGTTCACCCAGTAGCTGCATTTCTGTTTTTCAGTTCCTCCTTGGGAAACAGTGCAGGGAACACATGCTTCTCACCATCCCCCTCCCCTGCACTCCTCATCATCATCCTTTTGCAGCAAACTGCTGCTTGCTTTTAGGTGGATCCAATTTGCCCAGGAAGGAATTCTCTAGGACTTATGCTGCCATTTACTAGCAGTCTCCAAAAAAAACCAAAAAACAAAACAAAACAAAAACCACCAAAAAAACCCACCCAAAACCAAACAAAAAAACCCCCAAAAACCAGAGAGAGAAAAAATAAGAAAGCAGCTATGAGGAAGACTATATTCGCTATTAATCTCTCCACCCAGAACCATACAGCAACAATAAAGTACTGTTTAGGAACTTGGTTTGTACTGTGGTACCTCCTCCATCAAATAGCAACTACACTTGGCTGCAACCAAAATTCATGTGTTTCATTTGCTTATATTCAGCACAATTTGTGAAGTTCCTTTGCAGAGATAAAAAGTCCCAGACTGCTTGCTTACCTTATCTATCACCCGTGATGGTCAGCCAGCCCTATGCTGAAAAATTTTAAAGCAAATGTGACCTCAGATTCCTTATTTTGAAAGGGAAGAGGCAGCTCTAGTTTTGAAAGGCCTTTGTTATTGCACCAAAAATTCAAGATTATACAGGTTATAATTTCATAATCAAGCCATGCATATAGAGGAAGTTTCCTGAAAAACTATTTCCTGTGCTCTGCATTCCTTGTACTTAGCCCTTTTAATAGAAAATAAATTGAAAAGCACAACCATGTTAAATTAAAACATGAAGAAAATGCTTTGATTTTGCTCATGTATTAGCCTTTGAAAACAGATGCAGTATAAACTGGTTCTCTGATAACCAGAGAATGACTGTTGGTATTACAGTTTGATTTTAATAATTTCTCCCTAATTCCTGGAAGCATACAGGACTTAAAAAAAGTCAGAAGTGGTCTAACAAAAATATTCAGCATGATATCTAAACTGCCATAATACGACATAGTTTACATTTTGAGCATTATGAGTACATATGAGGTTTCACTCATGTCTCTATTTTGTATCAGTTTTTTATTAACTAACATTCAGCTTCTATTTCTTCAAAAAGACTCAGAAAGCCTCTTTTACCTTAGATTCAGTGGTTGTGAAAAAACAGTACGTAGTGCAAAAGTAGTGAGAGCTAGGCATAGGATCCACTGTGGTGTGGTGGGCTGACCCTGGCTGGACATCAGGTGCCCAACAAGCTGCTCTATGACTCCTCCTCCTCAACAGGAAACCAGGCAGATATGACGAAAAGTTAGCGGGTCGAGATAAGGACAGGGAGATCACCCGGCAGTTACTGCCATTGGCAAAACAGACTCAGCTTTGGGAAATTAACTTATTGCCAATCCAAACTAGAGTAGGATAACAGGAAAGAAGGACAATATATTATCACAGAAGTGTTACCAACATCAGTGACAGGCTTAGCTTTGGCTAGCAGTGGATCAACCTTGGGGGCAGCTCAAAATGTTTCTGTCCAACATGGGGGCAGCTGCTGGCATCTTTGCACAGAAGCCACCCCTGCAGTGCCGCTCACCTTCCCCCTGCCCCTGCCCCCCGCCAAAAGCTTGCCACATGTGGTTATTCCACCTATGTAAATTTGGGACCCAAGGAGCAACCCAATTTTCCTAGACCAAGTCTGTGTACCAACTATGCCAAATCACTACCCAGCAAAAGCAAAGAGTGCAGCAGTGCCCCTCCTCTGCCTCCTGTTCCCATGCACCGATTCCTATGCAATGAAAATACAGGATTTGTAGGTCACAGTTGACCATGCATGGTCTTATCAACACAGCTGGGAGACCATCTTCTTCCACACCCAAACCCACAGGTTTGTTAGACAAGGGATAAGACCAATTACAAGTAAAGGCATTCAGATCATATCTACAGTTCATAGTTTTTGCAGTCAATATAGACTGGAAATATAGAGTGCCACATGGTTGGTTTATCAACAAGGCAATTTCCTATTAAACAGAAAACCAGTGCAATACCTTCCTACTCACAGGACTTTGTTTTTATCTTGTGTCCTAGATTCCTATGGCACGATGATAAAGCTCTTTGCTTTGTATTTCAGACATTTAAAGCTTCCACACATAGATCAAATCTTCCTTGAAAACGCACTATACAAAACACAGTTGCTGAAAGCTCATGAAGTATTCAATTGAACATGACTTAGAAGTTTCATCGCGTATCTGAGAAAGAAATAATTAATCTCCTACATGTATGGTTAATGAGTGATAGCAAAACAAACTTGTTAAAAGAGATACTAGCATATACAAATGCTTTTCTAATAGTTTTCCTGCCTCAGCCTGTGAATTCAGACTATAAGACCACCACTGAAGCTTGTTGTGTTGGCAGTCTTCTTTCTAGAAATCAATGAGTCAGTTGTAATTTATTTACAACCTTATTTCTCGTTCCACTGGCCTTAAAAGAAGTGACTGAACAGCATGTCTTTGTAGAGCTGGAGCTCAGTATCATGAAAAAGAAGAGGCAGAAAATGAACAAAGCATGTAAAATGAATTAATACTACAAAATTTACATGTTGAGCCTTAAGGTTATATTATGTTTTGCTTACCATATTTACTGTTCTATGTCAATTTTTCCCTTGTTTAATGCTTCTTCTGCCTCAGCCACGCAATTCAGGCTCTAGCGAACAGCAGTTTTAGTAGACTTACTCTCAAGTGTGAATGTGATCATAATTGACCTCATATTATACCTAATTATAAACTACTTAGAAAAGTCTTTCATTTTCTGTACTTTTGCACTGAGCACTGGCATAACTGGCCTGTAAACCACTGTGACAAATTCAAACCTAAATGACAATAAACCAATATGTAAACACATGCATTTTAAGATCCATAACAGTATGAAGTTAATGTTAACTAAAGGCCTTCAGGTGAAGGCACTGAATTCTTACTCTTCTAACATGAGCTTCTGATCTCTTCCTGACACTAAGACACAGTATCCTTTTCATGCACACACATAACATTTTACTCATCATATGGTAATAAAAGATTTTTTCTAATTAGAACAATGCTTTGTAATATCATAAGAAAAAGATTGTTTCAGTATTTATGATTGCTTTCCAAGTCTTGGAAAAACACAAGTTCAAATAGTTTTCCAATAGCACAGCTAGTCTCCAAGTAGTGTATAACGACAAGTCTGCAAGTTAGACATACTATTGAAATAGTACTCATGTATTTAAAACCCGGGTCAAAACAGAAAAAAGAAAAAAAAAAAAAAGATTAAAATCATCAGTCCTCTAAATTCAGGATCATATTCAGTTGTTTATATAGGTTTCAAGTATATAAATTACAAATTATGAACCATCATAGCTGTATAATTTCATTTACCATTCAGGAGGAGTGCTTACTGAACATTTTTAAAGAAATCTGTCACAGACTGATGTACTTCAATTTGTCAGTAAAATATTATGACTGAGGTTGCAAAAATTATTAATAAATATATAATTCAAATGGATTTATTATGAACATTATGAAATATGAAAATAAACGTGTAATCAAATTTGGCTTATTGGCCTACACAAGCTTTGCCACAGACTTGTAACTATTGCTATCAGTTACTGCCTCAACGCAGGCAAAAACACAAACCATTCCACAAAGCTGTTGGAGGAGTCTCACAGATTTTTTTGTGAATCATGATTTTTTTTGTCAAAAAACATGAGAGCACTGAATCTTTATCAGCTAAGACTTTTGTCCAACCTGTTCTGTAATTATTGATATTATCTATATTTATAAAAATTTCAGTGAATTTATTTTTCTGTTGATTGCTACTTTCATTTTTTTGTAGCTCAGTTTTTCACTATTATTTCTATTGTCAAGAGTTTTTCAGGAGGAAATAACGTGATAATTACTGATATATTTAAAAATGACTTAACATGCTGTTTTATACATCATAAAGAAACCAAAAATATCACGGATATTTTTTCCCTCTCTCTTCCCCTCCTTCCCTCTGCCCTCCACCCCTGCCTCCCCCAACCCCGTCCGCCCTGGCCCCTGCCCCCCCCCCCCCCCCCCCCCAGTTGGTTTAGATGAAAAGAACCCAAAAAGAAAGATCACACAAATCAAAAATACACAACTTCCTCCTTCTATTTCATAGCACAAAAAGAAAAAAAAATGCCCTAGCAAGTCCCTAGCAGAAAAAAGCTTAAGTATTAACTTATTAATGTAAATATAAGAGGTGTTATTTCTGTTGCTAAAAATCCATTTGTATTTTATGCATATCTGCAGGGATTATGTTTTAGAAAATAAGCATCCGTGAGAAGCTCTTCCTTATGTATTCATTACTTTACTGGTATTATGACAACTTACTGCTTAAATATGCTATAAATTTCTTAGCAGTAGCATGCTAACTCACCTTAATTATTTTGAAAAGACATATTTTACTGGAAGGATTACTGAAATCACATCAAAACACAACTCAAATTCCTATTTTGGTTATATTTTCTCCTCTCTACTGGTGAAGCCAAACCACCTATTCGAAATACATCACCATATGTATATATACAAAAACATTTGTCCCGTATCCCTACATGCGTTTTAGATACAAGTCCAATGGTAAAATCAGTTTAATGGTAAAATCAAATAGAAGCACACAGGCTTAGATGTTTTTATTTAAAGTATTCATTAGGTCTTTGCTTAGCTTCATGTGGTCATAAACTAAGTGCTGAAAAGCAAAGACATGCAAGCATTAGGTGTCACAAAAAAGAAACAAAAACCCCCACTGTCTCTTCTTTCATACTGTCTCAGGGACTGACTCACAAATTTGAAGGATAAACAAACATTTTTTCAGACAGCTTGGGTCACCCATCTGGTTTACTATTTCACTGCAAAACTGTCTGCAATTGTAGGAATGATACAAGAATGAGTAGCAAAGGCAGGTTAGAATGATTTTCCAAAAAAGTGCAGGATTAAGTGTACAAAGTCACATCAGCACTGGAGCCGGAAGAGCATTTGTCTATGGCTGCATCCAGAGACCAATTCTGAGGCTGATTCCTACATAGTCCGGCTGCCAAAGGATTTGTCACTGCCATTCTGCTGTAGATTTTACATACAGATACAGAAAAATGGTTTGTTTTGAAACCATAATTCTAAAAGCTAGAGAGGCACTTTCATATATATCCATAAAAGGCATATAAGCCCTTCATTTCAAGTCACCGTACATGTAGAAGCAATTCATTAACACTCTACACAATTTGTATTGAGTTGTGCCTGTTTATAAAAAACAAAGTTTGACATTTTAATTTTCCATTGCTTTTGGCATGCTTGGCTCCTTTTTTTCATCTCTCTTCTTTGTCAAGTACAAAACTGCACCTGCCAGAAACATCGGAAACGTGTATTTTTCATCTGTCCTTTGATGAAAGGTGTATCAGTTGCTTTAATGGCTAACAGGCAGCGTTAGGGCAAATTACTTTGCCCTCCTGCTTACCACTCTAGATCTTCCAAGTGATTTGCTCAGACTTAGTGTTCTCTTTTTGAAGACACACCCAATTTTAATATAAAGACTTCATAATGTGGATTACTGACTACTTTTCCAAGGAAGTTCCTCCAGTAGCTACACACCCACCTCACCGTGAAGGATTTTTTTAGTTTATTTCTAGCCTGATTTTATTAACTTATGCAACAGTACCTTGTGTTTATACTATATTAAGGGGTCCCCTGTGTCAGTAACGAATAAGCTTGTTAAGGTAAAGCAACTCTTGCAGGATTTAAAAGTGTGAGATAACTTCTGCTAAACATTGTTTTTCCTGGATTTTTAATTTGCATTATCTTTCTTGATAGATTGAGTATAAAGAAAGGACATTTTTCAGTAACAGCCTAACTATATCTCAGCACTCTTAAGACACAGGTTGTGGTGAGTTGATCCTGGCTGGATGCCAGGTGCCCACCAAAGCTGCTCTGTCACTCCCCTCCTCAACTGTGAAATATAACAGAAGGCTTGTGGGTCAAGAAAAGGACAGGGAGAGATCACTTAACAATTACCATCATGGGCAAAACAGACTTGATGATGCAACTAATTCATTGCCAATCAAATCAGAGTAGAACAATGAGAAATAGAAACTACATCTTAAAACACCTTTGACCCTACCTCTCCCTTCTTCCCTGGGCTCGAATTCACTCCTGATTGCCTCTGCTTCCTCCCCACCTGCAGCACAGGGGGACAGGAAACAGCAGTTATGGTCAGTTCATCACACATTGTCTCTGCTGCTGCTTCCTCCTCAGGGGGAGGACTCCTCACACTCTTCCGTAGCTCCAGCGTGGGGTCCCACCCATGAGAGACAGCTCTCCATGTACTTCTCCAGTGTGAGTCCTTCTTGCAGGCTATGGTTTTTCACACACTGCTCCAGTGTTGTTCCCTTCCAAGGGCTGCAGTCCTTTAGGAACAGAGTGTTCCAGCATGTGTCTCCCACAAAGGGTCACAAGTTCTGCCAAAAAGCCTGCTCCAGCCTGGGCTCCTCTCTCCATGGGGCCACAGGTCCTGCCAGGAGCCTGCTCCAGCACGGGCTGTCCATGGGCGCACAGCTGTGGGCCACCCTGGGCTGAGGGGCACAGGCTGCCTCTCCATGGGCTTCACCACGGGCTGGGGGGAATCTCTGCTGCGGCCCCTGGAGCCCCCCCTGCCCCTCCTGCGGCGCTGGCCTGGGGGGCTGCAGGGCTGTTCCACTCACACTCCCTCACTCCTCTTGTCCTAATGCAATCATACAGGTTTGGGTTTTTTTCCACCTTCTTAAATAAATTATCACAGAGGTCCCAGCGGCATGGATGGGCTCAGCCGTGGCAAGCAGCAGGTCCACCTGTGGAGCCAGCTGCCATTGGCTCTATCTGACACGGGAAGATTCTAGAGCTTCTCACAGAAGCCACCCCTGTAGTCCCCTGCTACCAAAACCTTTCCACACAAACCCAATACACTGCTTTTGCTGTTCAACTTGCTCATCAAGGCTGGTCTGCTTCAGCACAGAGACGCTAAAGCAAGCAACGTTAACTCAGGCGTTGCTGTACTTTATGCCAAAATCCAATTATCTATAGACTGAATCCTCTTTCACTCTCAAGCAGAAGACCTCTGTGCTAAATACTTTCTTTGAATTGGAGAGATAACGTTACACAGAAAATTTGTGATTTGCAAAATGTTTAGTAACTGTCTGCTGTAATAGCCACTCACCATACATTTTTCATAGAATCACAGAATTCCTCAAGTTGGAAGTGACCCTTAAGAATAAAGTCCAACTCCCTGCTCCTCACAGGACTACCTAAAACTAAATTGTATGACGAAAAGCATCATCCAGACAATCCATGAACTTCCCTGGGGATCCTTTTCCAGTGACTGACCAACATCTCAGTGAAGAACCTTTTCCCATTTTCCTAGTAACACATATTTTTGCTCCAAAGTGTGCAGGTTTTTTAACATGATAGCTAAAACATTCTGTCCTGGTGTCAGCTGGGCTAGAGTTAATTTTCTCCTCATTAGCTAGTACCATGTGGTGTTCTGGATTTAGTATGAGAATAATGTTGACAACATACTGAGGTTTTAGATGTTGCTAAGTAGTGTTTACTCTAAATCAAGGACTTTTCAAGTTTCTCATGTTCTGCCAGTGAGCAGGTGCACAAGAAGCTGGGAGGGAGCAGAGCCAAAACAGCTGATGCAAACTAACCAAAGGGCTATTCCATACCATACAATGTAATGCTTAGCACATAAATAGGGGAGAGCTGGCTGAAGGGGCTGCCCATCACTGCTCGGGGACTGACTGGGCATCAGTCAGTGGGTGGTGAGCAATCGTATTGTGCATAACTTATTTTATGTACTTTTCTCCCCCTGGGTTTTATTCTGCTCTCTCCTCCTCTCTTCATTACAGTTGTTATTATATTTTATTTCAATTATTAAATTGTTCTTATCTCATGTATTTTACCTTTTTTCCAGTTCTTCTCCTCATCCACTGGGGGCAGGGGTGGGAGTCAGCATGTGGCTGCATGTTACTTAGTTGCCAGCTGGGGTTAAACCATGACACATTCTTATGTTTATTTTAAACTATTAACTTTGGTATTCTGATGGCTGTAATTCATTCACAAATTTCTCCTAGAAAGATGTGCTCTAAACTAGTAAAGACAGTAAAAGATTGGAGATATTCACTTAGTGGAAGAAGTATTTGTTGACCTAACTCAACAATTAAACTACCAGCTACCATATTACCACTATACAAAGACATCATTGTGGGTGTACCACGACTCATGTAAGATGGTACCAGCATATCTTTGGGTGATCCTCTAAAAAACCCTGAAAAGGAACTATTCCCACCTGTTCAGGGACAGGAGCCAGGGCAACATTTATACTATGCCCACAGAAGCTCGTTTCTTCAGGCCTCTGCCTGATCCTCCCTACACTCTACTGTTTCTTTCAGAGTTCTTAATCACAGTTTAACTGCCTCTCCTGTCACCACATATCAAGTAAGATAGCTGATGCTACTAAATACTTCCAGCAGCATCTAACCAAACCCCTGCTTTCTGAACTGTTAGAATTATACATTCCATCCCTAGGGACACGCATAGGCCAAGGGGACAGACTGTAGAATCATAGAATAGTTTGGGTTAGAAGGGACCATTAAAAGCCAGCTAGTCCAGCCCTCCTGCTATAAGCAGGGACATCTTCAACTAGACTAAGTTGCTCAAAGCTCCATCCAACCTGAACATAAATGTTTCTAGGGATGGAGCATCTATTACCTCTCTGGGAAACCTGTTCCATTATTTCACCCCCCTCATTGTAAAAAAATCTCTTCCTTATATCTAGTCTGAATTTACCCTCCTTTAGTTGCTACAGGCCCCACTAAAAAGTCTGTCCCCATCCTCCTTATAAGCCCCCTTTAAGTATTGAAAGGCTGCAGTAAGGGCTCCCAAGAGCCTGCTCTTCTCCAGGCTGAACCACAACTGTCTGCCTTTTGACATAGGAGAGCAGTTCCATCCTTCTGACCATTTTTGTGGCCCTCCTCTGGACCTGATCCAACAGTTCCACACCTTTCCTGTCCTGAGGACTCCAGAGCTGGCTGCAGTACTCCAGGTGGGATCTTACCAGCATAGCATAGAGGGGCAGAAACACCTCCCTCAACCTGCTGGCCACACTTCTTTTGATGCAGCCCAGGATACAGTTGGCTTTCTGGGCTGCAAACACACATTGTCAGCTCATGCCCTGCTTTTCATCCACCAGCACCCCCATGTCCTTCTCCACAAAGCTGCTCTAAATCCTTTCACCCCCCCCAGCTTGTGCTTTGATGGACCTCATGACATTCATATTGGCCCACTTCTTGAGCTTGTTCAGGTCCCTCTGGATGGCATCCCATCCCTCAGGCATGTCAACTCCACTGCTCAGCTCGGTGTCATCTGCAAAACTTGCTGGGAGTGCTCTTGATCCCACCATCTGTCATTGATGAAGATATCAAGCAGCACTGGTCCCAGCACAGACCCCTGAGGGACACCACTTGTCAGTTATCTCCAGCTGAACATCAAGCTGTTGACTACTACTCTCTGGATGTGACCATCCAGCCAATTCCTTTATCCACTGAATAGTCCATCCATCAAATCCATATTAGAGAAAAAAATGTTGGGGACTGTGTCAAAGGCCTTACGGAAGTCCAGATAGATGACATCTGTAGCTCTTCCCCTGTCCACTGGTTTAGTCACTCCACTTTAGAAGGCCACTAGGTTGGTCAGGCAAGGCTTGCCCTTCCTGAAGCTATCCTGGCTGTCTCAAATCATGTCTGTCCTTCATGTGTCTTAGCATAGCTTCTAGGAGGATATGTTTTACAGTCTTCCCTGGCACAGAGGTGAGGCTGACAGGTCAGTGGTTCCCAGGATTTTTCCTTTCTAGTCTTATTTTAAAAATAGATGCAATGTTTTCTTTTTTCCAGGCCCAGGGACTTCATCTGACTGCAATAACTTTTTAAATATTATAAACAGTGGCTTGGCAACTACATCAACTGATTCCCTCAGGACTCTGGGATGCATCTAATCGGGTCCCATGTATTTAGGTATGTTCAGGTTCCTTAGGTGGTCTCGAACCTGATTTTCTCCTACAGTGGGAGGGACTTAGTTTCTCCAATCCTTGCCCTGAGGTCCATCCACCCAAAAGGTGTGGGAAGAAAGACTGAGTGAAGCCTGATGCAAAAATGTTGTTGAGTACCTCAGCTTTCTTGTCTGTTGTTACAATTTTGCCAGCCATGTTCATGAGGGGAGGTACACTTTCTCTGACCTTACCTTTTCGGCTGACCTGCCTATAGAAGCCCTTATTATTTTTTGCATCCCTGGCCAATTTCAGCTGCAGCTCCACCTTGGCCTTCCTGAACCCATCCCTACACAACCAGACAATGTCCCTATACTCTTCTCAGCATACCTGTCCCTGCTTCCACTGCCTGTACATTTTCTTCTTGCCTTTTCGTTTGACTAGCACGTCTTGACTCAGCCATGCCAGTCTCTTGTTTCTGTCCTGATTTCTTACATTGGGGATCAAGAGATGTTACGCTCTACAGAAAGAGACATTAAAAATCTGCCATCTCTGTTCTGCTGCCTTGTCCCTGTGGGCAGTTTCCCGGGGGTCCCATCAACTAACTCCTTGAACAACTAAAGGTTTACTTTCCTTAAATTCAGGGTCCTGACTTTACCCATATCCCTCAGGATTGTGAGCTCCATGACCACATGATTGCTGCAGCCCAGGCTGCCTCCAGTCTTGACATCACCTATTAGCTCACTTGCAGTGGTGACCAACAGGTTCAGTAATGCATCCCCTCTGTCAGGGCTGTCTACTACCTGGCTTAAGCATATTCTTGATGCACTTCAGGAGTCTGGTGGATTACCTACAGCTTCCATGCTACTTTTCCAGCAGATGTTGGGGTGGTTGAAATCCACCATCAGGATGAATGCCTGTGAGTGCGATGCTTCCTGCAGCTGGAGTAAGATGACTTCACCAACAGGCTCCCCTTGACTGGGCAGCCTGTAGCAAACACCAGCCACAAGGTTCCATTTGTTGCCTCAGTCTCTAATTCTTTCAACCTGCTCATGGCTGTTCTTCAGAGACAGCTCTTCACAATCTATCCAGTTCTTGACATAGGTGGCAACCCCTTCATCCTTCCTTCCTTGCCTGTCCCTTCTGAACAGTTTGTAGATACAGACAGCCACACTCCAGTCATAGCTTTCTAGCAGCAGAGGCTTTCAGATCCTCCTGTTTGGTGCCAATGCTGTGTGCATTGGTGTAAAGGCACTTTAGCTGGGCCATGTCACCTTTCTAGAGGAACACACCTTAGTTCCTTCAAGGTATTTTACCAGTGTTCCCTGCTGGCATCTATTACCTCACAAGCCCTTGCCTCATCACTGTAACGCTTTAAGTGTGCTCCAGTGTACCCAGCAAGCCACAGACCAACAGCCTGAGGGCCCTCACTAGCATCCAGTCCATCTAACCTTGGCATGCCATCCCATGGCTTGTCATGGGTGAGCCTGATATTATCCCTTCAACTCCCCCTTCAAGTCTAGTTTAAAACTCTGTCAATCAGCCCTGATAGCTCAGGAGCAAAGACCCTCTTCCCCCTTTGAGAAAGATGAATCCCATCCAACGCCAGTAGGCCTAGTACTGTGTAGACTATCCCATTATCAAAACCCCCCAAATTCTGGCAGTGACACCAGCCATGGAGCCACATACTAATTGACTGAGTCTGTCTGTTTCTTCCAATAACACTGCCTGTGACTGGAATGACAGAATGTACTATGAAGTAGGCCTACAGGAAGACCAGGGTTAACAATGGACTCCTAAGAAGTCTTGTTCCTTCTATGAGAAGCTTGGTTGTGTCCAAGCTGAGACATAAAAACAGCAGATAGATGGGATTCAGCAGTGCCTGGGATGCTTTTCCCAGGCCTTCCACTTCCACTGGGGAAGAACAGGCATTGCCTGGTGCACCTGGCAATGGCAACCTGAACCAGACACCCAGAAACACAGACTAATTGAACCGGTATGTCACCAGGACTGCATGTCTGCACCAGACCACGGCTGTACAGCTGCAAAGCTGCCTGGCAGAAGCACATCAACTATAAACGATTACAGAGCAACAGTCAAATACATAATACTTATCGCAATGGAAAAACACGGGGAAGTCAAGACATACTATCCACTTTCAGCTCCTCTGTCTAGTTCTGTTGCACAAAGTTGATTGAGTACGTATGTTAACCTCTACCATATATCTTGCAGTAAAACACAAACTTTTTGTATTTTTAACACTTTACCGTTCTGAAGCTAAAATAAACTGTGTATTTGGGCCAGTCAGTAAAGTGTTTTTATGTTGCTTTTACTTTCTCTTCCCACTTTTGGCACCTATTCAGCAGCATTCAGTAATCTGTTTGTCCTCCAAACCACTTGTTTTTGCCTCAGTTTCAATGAAAACTGAGATTTAAAATCATTGTATACATAACTAAATGTGAGAAGTCTAATTTATTTCTTTAGTATCTTTCTATTTTGTTAGGTCCCTCTAAATTAAAAATGTACTTTATCAGAGGACCCAACTCTATACAGTTCATCCAGTTTTAATACTTTCTTGTTCCTAAGTCAGCTAGTATAAAATTAGCTTGATGGCGTCAGATATTTCCTGAATCTGGACTAGTAAATTCTCTGGAGGCAGAGATGTCATTACCCATTTCTATCAGGAGTCTTACACACTTAGAGGTTAAAATCTGGACAAGTGGAAACCTTGCTGAATGAAAGAAACTCTGTATTTTTTCCTTGCATTTTAAAATAGCAAAATTAGGATATTTTAAATACCTGGTTCCTAGTTTCCATTCAAGGGAAGATCTAAGCACATTTAAGCCCTATCCATGAATATATTTTAAGAGATGTTTGTTGATCATGTATTTGGACATTTAGAGTATGCAAAACTTGCTTTCCTAAATGTTACTGCCTGGCATGAACCACACATTGAATATTATAGCTCTTTGGAAACAGATGAAAAAAATAAGGGTTTGATTTCCAACACAGAAAGAAACTTGCAATTCCAGATTTGTACACAATGACCTGTTAACATCCATTGAGGAAATAAAGGGTGATATGAGAGCAGCAAGCAATCCTACACTCCACTTAGGAAACACACAGGACAGTTCTTACATTTGCAGCTGTCATTCTTGTCCATGACATATGCTGCCTGAGAGACCTGACTGCACATAAGCTAGGAGTATTTGTATTGGTAGAGAATGACAGCATTTTGATGGAAGTTTTATTTCACTTCAGAACAATAAAGAGTTATTTAAAATCATGGCAACAAATATACAATTAGAATTATTTGATGAAAGAAGTGTTTCAGTCTTTTGATAGATTTATGATATATAAAACCAGACCTCCCGAGCTACCAATACTTTGGTGGGAAGTTGAGAGCCTCAGGGAAACTCAGCCTTTTTAGTCTTCAGGCTAAAATCAGAGTCTAGAAGGCCAGGCCAGTTCTGACAAGAAACTACATAGGTTTGTGATGCTTTTGATGTTGCTCAAAGAGATGATGAAAAATGCCTACTCTCTTCTCTGCTCCAATATTGAAGCATGAAGGATGGTGTCAGAATCTTTATTCTGAATATTTAGGATGAAAAGCACTGATCATAATGCTGTGACAGACACAGCCCTTCAATCTGTGAAATACAACACCTTCAGTTTAAGACAACCACAGAGACCTTAGTTACAATCATCTGCTTAAAAATAAACTCAGTGATAGCATGGGGCATCAAACTGGCTGTCCAGTATGAGTCAATGCATGCTAAGCCAGGAAAGGTAATTTTTTTTCTCTCCTGTTCCGTTCCTAGCACTGACTGTTGATGACTGGCATGTTTCCAGTCAAAAGTGAACTGAAAGTATCTGAACATCCTTTATAAGTGTTTTCATTGTCACATGTAATAACATTTGTTAATATTGATCCACATTAAATAAAGCTAAACACTTAGAAGCAAACTTTATCCCACCCTTCTGCTATTGTGCATTTGTGGAGAAAGAAAGTGAGGATAGGGAAGAAGGTAATGAAGGGTACAAAAAGCCAGACTTTCAAACTACTCAAATACTAAGTAATTCTGGTAGAATTAAACCCTAGGCTGAGCAAATTGTGTGGTTTGCCTTCTCTGTAGTGCACTGAGGCACCACCTTCCTTACTATACTGACCTGCAGACGTATCTTGCTATGCAAGGCATACTGAGATACAATGTCCTTCATAACTGATTTAGCATCAGGTCTAGATATGCTGCAGTGCTAGGAACACAGTCCCTCCAGGAAGATGTTTGTCATTGCCTCCCAGCACTCCTCCTGCACAGCGCAGCTATGCGTCAGACATTCTTTCGTCCTGTATCTAAAGGACAATTCCCAGAGATACTGAAGTCTTACTAAACCACTAGAATCTCCCTTTTTTCTGTCCCACAGGACAGGATTTAAAGCACTTAACCACACTTTTCCTTATTTACTATATATTATTAAATCTCATGTTTTCTATGCATCCATTAACAGGTCCTACATTCATACATTCGCTCATCCATCCATACAGTCTACATTAATACAGCTAGTAAAAGAAATCCCCTCTACCGCTACTTACAAAAGTTCTGTTGAACACCACTTAGCTTTCTATATTATTTCTCTACCTTCACTTCTAGCACAGGAACCTACTTTCAATGAGGCTATCACCCTTATTTTTCAGTTATATCCTGAATAGCAAAAGTTACTTTTATTTCTTTATGTAGTCAGTGAGCTAAAAAGAGAGAAGCATTACAAATACTTTTCTGTCTAGGTAATGTAGTAGAAGTTAAGGTATCAGCAGACATATTTATGAACACTCTTCAAAACCTCTGTTCTTTAAAACTTCTGGAGTAAATGGAGGCAGTTTTCAAATACAGGTCTATTTTGCTGTTTCCTGCATGGACAGAATGGTCTGGCTTTATTATTTCTGATACTGCTTGTGCTATGCCCACTACTCCCACTGTGCTATTTGAAAAGCATATGCATGCCCCATGCTTTAAACAAATAAAAAACCATAACCCTCTGTTACAGATACAGAAAGGCCCATACTGTCTTGTAACCAAAATAAAAGAAGGAAAGCAAGCAAAACAAAAATCACTTATCTGGTCATTTTTTGGTACTGATGCAGCTGGACTGGTTTAACCACACAGTCTGACGAAGTTGATCCACACAGATATGGATAAACTTAGAAGTTGTCACCAGCCCATTTCCTTCATACATTTCATCAGTACAGACAGATGTACTGCTGTCCAATGCAAATGAAGTGCCTTTTCATCTGTAACAATTACTATGTAGTAGCATAAGTGCCTTTCTTCCTATATTTTTTGTTATACACTATTGATAAATTACTGCTATAGTTTTCTCATAAGCGTACATACATGATCTTATGTGAATCAGTGAGGTTTCTCTTTTGTTTTCTATTATCTTCAATGAATTAGTATTTCTTAATACAAAATATTTGCAAATCTAACATTTACAAAAGCAGATGTCACTGCGGAATCTTTTTTATAAACAAGGAAGAAACTGGAACATACAAACAAACAGCTTTTTATGTAGCATCACAAAGATTCTGCAATCAATCCTTTTGCAGTGGGTGTGAGGACAGTACACTGGCTTTGGTTCAAAAAGTCAGCTTCCACTGGTGTTGACTGTAGTTCATCTTAATGACTGCTAAACACAATGTTTTGTCTCACATGGGTTTGAAGACCAAAATTAACATTATAAAGTTGAAACATAATCATGTTGAAATTGTGAAACTGCAATTGTGAAACAGTCATCCGTCAAAATTAAAGTATGTTAGTGACTCCTTGGTGACAGAAGATAACGTAATTTGTAGCTCCAGTACACAATCATCACTGTATAGGCAAAAAAATGAAAATTAAAGCATTATGTAGGGATTAGAGATTTTTACAAAACGATATTATCATCGTCTTCTGGGTTTCACATACAAATTTATCCAGGAAGGAGACCAGCATGCATTAATAACTTTTACTTAGCAAAGTCAACATTGAACTGGGAAGGAAATAAAAACTTCTGTGAAAAATTCTGCCACTGACAGGCTTTTTTCTTGCCCTCTTATCTTAAAGTGATTCAACATTAAGTTTAAAATAATGGTAATAATGCTACTTAAAAGAAAAAGAAACTCTGAGATGAAAGTAGTCACTGAATACACAACATATTTGTTTAAAGCTCCTTTCCCCCCACCCCCCATAATTTACCTGTTACCTTTCCCTTCTTATGTACATTTTTTGCCACATTATTGCATGCAAGATTGCAAAACAAGTCAGTCAAAAGATCAGGCAAACAACATGAAGGGACAGATCTCCGATCAGAAAGCTCTTATAAAAATATAATTTATTATTATTATAAATTATTATTATTATTCCTAGTTTACAACCAACAGTGAGGCAGACTGCTCAGATCCTTAGAGTCTTAGTATATAGATCAAATATTTCAGGATGATGAAAAAAACTCTTCTCTTGAGGAGAAGCTACAGCAACTTCTGGAGCTCTGCTCTTTATCTTCCCCAAGCAAGGCAGCAGAATGGTCCTGGTCTTACTCACCGTCTGAAGCACTGCTGTTGGCTGGCTATTGGGTGCAATTTACATTCTACTTCTTTTACTGGATCAGACCCAAGTTTTTTCTCATCTATCTCTAAACCACATTTTCATACCATAAAAGATACATAGTCCTGCAATAACTAAAACAGTCCTGCAAGATACAGAAGGTTCTAGTTCCTCTTGGCCATACTTGTAGAAGAGGTTCTCAACTTATTTTTATAACCTGACAGGAGACCGATTATATTAATAAGAAAACTCTCCCTCAACATTTCCAAAGATTCAGCATCACAAAGACTGGGTAAACTAAATACAGCTGTGGCCCCACCTGCCTGCACCACTGAAATGCACCAGCCCAGCTGATGGGTACAGTGCATGATGCAGTTTCTTAACAAAAGCCTCCAACAACGTAGCAACATGGGAACTTTGCCATGCATGAACAAACATGAAAAAACAGAGAAGTAGCACACTTGCACAGGCTGACCAAAGCACGGGCTGCTCTCTTGCACCAGGATACCCAGTCAAGTCCACTTATCTCAGCAGCTCCAGTGCGAGCTAGCAGGAGAGGTCTTTGAACAACTTGAGGCAGTCAGATGTCAAATTGTTTAAGATCAGAAATGCAAGTGCTCCCCAGAGTTATACCAAGATGTTCTACTACAGATAACTTGGCAAAATTATGACTGATGAAGAGACTTGGGCTCTTGGGCTCTTCTCCACCACAAAACAGGACAGTTAGAGAAAACCCCTGATAATTTTTTTCATTTAAAAGCCATCAGCAAACAAAGATGAGGCTGAACTGCAGTTTGTATGCACTGTGCTGCAGCACGCTGAGCCAGTAACACCAGTGCTGCTGCTACTGCTTCCATTATGAACTGCATGGTCTGTGCTAACAGATTCAGAAACGCTAGGCTGCAGAGTGTAGCTGTTGCATGCTATATATCACATATCGCCCTGCAAAATACAAAGTGGTTATTCAATAGATGCCAAGTATTTTTCAGATTAAGCATTCTAAATATTGCGCTTACAATGGTTTACCATAGACATTTGATCTACTGCATGCCTTTGCACATACCTCACTTACATACCTTACTGCCGCTTTAAGCATGATGCTTTCATTATTGTTACTAGTTTGAACAGCAGATAGGTATTTTGCTTCTACACACACACACACACGCATACCCCTGAAAAAGCACGGCTCACAGAATATACACAAACCATGAATGAGAAACACTGCCTCTGTAAAAATATGCACCCAATACTCATGCCTACTTTAAGAGTAAATCAGTCAAGTGATGTAGCAACCATAGCATGATGTTATCTCCACATGTAAAATTACTGTTTGTGGTATCATTGAAAGGAAAGCCATAATTAGAACATGGAAGTAAAGAGATCTCAGCAGGTCCAGAGAGCATACACAACCCTCTCTGGTAATTAGAGAATTCATATTGCACTCTGTTTACTTCAAAACCAGTAATCAGCTTATGTGAAGGAAGTTAACAAGAGTTGTAATCTACTGCACTTACTTCACATAACATTTTAAGTAAAATATTGAATTAATAATAAAAAAGGAGGAGGAAGATTTGGAATCTTCCTGTTCCTATGAACAATGGATGATGTGATGAAAGGTGTAACAACTCCAGAAGACAAGACAGAAGGATGACTTTTACTAGGTGATAAAAAGACCCATTATCTTTTTGAAGTTTCTTACCTTATGTCCTTAAAAAGGACTCTTACGGGATGTTACTCTCCTTGTGTTCATTTCCTACAAAGCATCCAATTCCTAAGCTTGTGCCCTTCATTAAATTGAAAGAAACCACCTTCTCCTTCTACATTTGAGAAGTCTAGATTTGGACAATTCAGACTTTAAAATACCTCTGGGGAATTAAAACTGAAATGATGGCAAATGTTGAGTTAAAGCTCTGAGTACTGTTACTGGACTTCCAGTTTTTCAGGTATTAACATCTTTGCAAAAGACTAAATACAATCAGAAATACACTACACTTATATTTCAAAGGCAGACAACTCCTGTCCTGTTCTGGTTAGTTGATGATGTTTTCCTCAGTAAGGTGTGAAACGTGCTGTGTTATAGGTGTTCAGAAAAGCTTCACTGAGGCTGCGTTCCTAATATAAATGTAAAAAACACTGCTGGCTGAATACAGTATTGCAGTCTTTCTTATGCCATTTTTATTAGAATTTTCCAGACAGTGCTCCAAAGCTTAAAGTTAATTGTTTCCCATGCATTGCAGATTTCCCTGTTTTAAATTGAGTTTTATTCTTGTCATGCTAATAATGTGAATTATTTTTACAACAAGGTTATAAAAATACCTTCTAATCGGACACAGGCCAGAGACATTCTCATTAAAACAGGAGAATTGATTCACTGTTCATAGTATGATTTAACAGAGACCCTGGAACACTTTGGTGCATTAAAGAAAGCCTGAGTTAGCAAACTTTGCAGAAGAACAATGCAGTTCCTTCACATTTGGCAACTGGCTTTCTGGCCAAAAGCAGCATTGCATTTGAAAAGCTGCATCTTTTGTTTTTATACCACAGCACCTTTTCACCCATGAAAATGCACAAAGAAGGGCAGAAGTTTGTGAAAGGGTGATCAGGAGGCATGGGGAAAAAGACAAGAGTGTGTCTCTGAAAGAGAAGACAAAGTGTGAGACGCAAGATGTTGGATACCAAAACTGAACATGAAATGCTGAAAATCAGATGCCACTTAGAACTTTCCAGAGCTGAGAATTGTAAACTTAACACTGCAATGAAACTGAAATTCACATGTATATCAGTACACAGCCACAGAGTACAGCATCTACTCTGGAGGTACTAACATGTTCATGAGACACCAGCAAGCCCAGAGACCGAATCCAGAGGAGAAATACTGTGCTCTGCTCTCAGAGATGAGTTTATATCGGAAAAATTGAGCCAAGTGAAGTAAGACATGTACAGAAGACCCTCTCCCCTAAAATTATTTTGTGTAATTTCCTTTAATTTAAGATTAAACACAAATATTTCCTATAAAATACGCAGTTTGATTTGCATTATCCCATATTTTCTTGTATGCAGTAGCTTTTTTAATAAGGAAAAAAAATAAACTAGCTTATAACAGTTGGTATATGATCTCCGCAGCAGCAATAAAGTCAAAGAGACAGCAAAAGTTTTCTTTTCAAAAGAAAAAATGTAGATATGCAGTGTGGATATGTCCACACATTGTCCCGGTGACTTTAAATGTTAATTTCAATGTGTGAGCAAGGGAGGTGCTGTGGAGTCCCAGGTCTGAGCAGAATCCACCTGACAGAAACTCCATTCCAGCAGCAAAGATCTTGTATGTGTGCCGAATGAGTTACTGCCTCCTGCTGCAAGTGCTAGGACTTCACTTGGCAACTGATAACATGAGGTTAAGTATACTCAAACAATACAAAATGTAAAGTGCATCATGAAAAGCACATCAGTAAAACATGATTAAACATTTAGAACTACTTTCTTGTTTTGCCACTTTTATGCAGGGAATACAACACAAAGCCTTAGACCCTGTATGTGTATTTGCAAAAAACACAATCTTTGTTTACTGCACAGTTTTTCAAAGGGCAGCTATCTGTTAGAATTTTTGTTATGATTATTCTTATTATTTCACTAAATTAAATACTAAAAATGTACCATACTGTATATACAGGGAAACAACTTGAAGATTCGTTTTCAGTTTAATAGCTATTATTGCATGTAAATGGAAATTTAAATTAAGAATCTGTTTCGTCTAGTTTTGTCTCTTGCCATAGAGTGTGTTTCACATTTCAGCTCAAAAGCATACTGCTTTTATACAGCATCTGCTGCTGGGCCATTTGAGATTAATTTGGCACAACTTTTGTAAATAACAGATTTATTGTCAGATTTTCTTCCCTGATATGATGTTTTTTACCTCTAGGTCCCAACAATTCTCTTTGTGAGAATAAAAGAATGTTCTTTCATGAAATAATTAAAACCACTGAGGACTTTGTTTCAACTAGTAAGAATATTAATTGGGTTCACCATCAAAATGTGATAACATGTACAATATCTTGTTTTGCATGTTAATGCTTCGTAATTGTACAGAGCTATTCAACTTCAAAGCTCTTTACATGAATTAAGTGGATGTCCCTGAAGGCCTTAGGCAAAATTTTCTTTGCCTTCTAAAAGAGATTTGCACCAGACAAAGGCTTTATGAAAAACGCTGGACTGCACTTTATTGGTTTAATCTACTGCCATCAGATGTGATATAAAATATTACTACCATTTTGCAAATGGAGCAGTGGAAATAGGGGGCAAACTGAATGGGTCTATCCCTGCTCATCTGAAAACTGTTACTTCACCTTGGCTGTGGCACTTTGAGCAAGTAAGAACCAAAATGCAGGATAATTCAGTTTTCCAAAGACATGTCAACATACCTTTCATTTTTTTTATTTACTTCATCACCAAAGATCAAGCTGCCTGAAAGTCTGATGATTACCTCCTATTGCACCACTCCACACACAATGCCTTTGCTCAAGCAGTCAGACAGAGAAAAATGCATTTGCTGGAATTCAGTCAAAAGCTGTTATCCGGTCCTCCACTTTGCTTTGTCAAATGACATTTTGAAAGGTACCTGCTAGGAATAGGAAGTTTCCCAAAACCTGGGAGCAACAGTTATTCCCTTATATCAGATAGACCGACATCTACCACAAATCACCACGCAGTATTTTCAGACTGAACTTTTCATTGTCTTTTAAACTACGCTAAAGATACTAAAGTGCAATAGATGTCTGCAACCTATGAACTAAAGCATGAACATTTTTTCAGCATTCTTTGCCATAATGACATTTTTTGGTGAGTACAAGTAAGATCAACATCAACAAGCATTCCTCTTTGTACTTACCATGTGATTTTTATGCCACTTCACTGGACACAGGGAGTAATACATTGGGTCTTTTTATTGCTCAAGTAGAAAGTGCTCATTACCTATTTATTTTTATATATAGGAAAAAACAGAGTTGTTTCAAGTGGCATACATCACACTGTTGTAGTGGTTGACTTCCTCAAGATGGTCTTCTGGGGTTTTGGTGCAGTTTGTGGAGGCACAGTCGCAGGTCGTGGAGGAGGAAAGCTATTACTAGTACTTATCCCCAACCCTCCATTTTCCAGAGGAAACGGAGGCAGTGGAGGTGGGGGAGGCGGCAGAGGAGGGCACTGATGCGACAGCTTTCCCACAGCGCAGGAAGGCTCACTGTGCAAGTGCACCTCCCTGTTTTTAATGTTATACCGAACATCACAGTCAGGGCAATAGCCGTGGTACTGCACTTTTTCACTAAATCG
The DNA here is from genome assembly GCF_963210335.1 of Falco punctatus. Classification (NCBI taxonomy): domain Eukaryota; kingdom Metazoa; phylum Chordata; class Aves; order Falconiformes; family Falconidae; genus Falco; species Falco punctatus. Next base: position 65,897,564 of record NC_137586.1, read on the forward strand.
TACCCGTTCCCTGGCTCCTGGCTGAGGACCCCGCTCTTTCTCAGGTCTGTGCATCAGAGGCTGCATCGCAACTTTCTCCAAATTACTGTTTGGTATACAGCATATATCTCCATTTGGGGTGCGGTTGGGCCCCACTGGCAAGCCCCCGTTTCGCAGCAGGGTACCATTAGTCTTGACAGGGTTGGCTGAAGGAGGCAGCCTCAGAGGCTCGTCACACTTGACGGGTGTCAGTCGCGGGGGGGGCGGGGGCGGATTTGGCTTCCGCAACACAGTGAGGATAGCCGAGGGGTGTGCGGGTGGCTTGATGAGCGGTGCGCTGCCCCGCACTTTGACTTTCTCCAAGCTGGAAGCTGTTGCACTGCTGGAGCTGCTGTTCAGCGTGTCCGTTTTGGAACTGTCTGTCATCTCATCCTCCAGCTGCAGGTCAGATGTCAGTGTGTCAATCTGGTCAACCACCTGCGCAACAGCCAGAGTGAAAATGGTGAGAAAAGCTTGCCTCAGTGAAGGCACAGAAAAACAAAAGAACTCTTCACTATCAGTTTTGTCCTTCCCAGAACTGAAGCATCCATGCATTTTTGACCATTATCTGTTTTTTCTTGCCAACATGATGATGATGATAATAACAACATTAACAATAACAAAAAGATGAAGAAGAAAATGAAGACGAAGAAGAGGAAGAAGAAGAGGAAGAAGAAGAAGAAGAGGAAGAAGAAGAGGAAGAAGAAGAAGAAGAAGAAGAAGAAGAAGAAGAAGAAGAAGAAGAAGAAGAAGAAGAAGAAGAGGAAGAAGAAGAGGAAGAAGAGGAAGAAGAAGAAGGAGAAGAAGGAGAAGAAGGAGAGTTGGCTTGTTCACTAGCTTATCACCTGAATACAAAAGAAACCTAACTGGAAACACTCTGGAATGAAATTCCGTTTCCTTCCCTCTAAGATTTACTTGGCAATATCATTGTGAGTGCACTCTAATCCTCCAATATTATGCTTTGCCTTCCAGTGCAGGAGGAGACTGAACTATTTAACTTTAGCTTCTACATGACAGCTTCTGAATCTAAACTTTTCCATAGAGTTTCTTTCAGCTCTGACCTTTCACACAGTCTAGATTTAAGTGTGCATGTCATACAGGTGACATTATACATCTACAATCATAAGCTTGGTACATTCTTTCCTGACATTTTTTTTAATATAAATAAGGTAGAAAGCAGCAACTTCCCTCTTGTATTAGACTGCATTATCTCCCTTTATGAATATTTTCCTTAAGATCTGAAATCCTCTGAAGCAATCCTGAAATAGCATTTGCTGCAATAAAAGAGAAGTAGCTTTGTCTCCAAAGTTACAAGCACTTATTAACTTATGCACTCCATTCTAAGATTTCCTCTACCTCTCATACTTCTGTCTGTAGATTCTACAATGTTTGATCTCTTCTAGTCTTCCAGACTCCCTTCTTCTACCCAGTTTTTTATAGGACAGGCAACTGATGATGTCTTTTGTGGGTAGTGAAAGTTTGTCACACAGCAATTAGAAGTCCTTCCTGAAAACTGCATTTTGCTGAACAACTGTAATTATAACCTATAGTAATTACAACACACATCACAGGATGTAAGCACACATTAAAAACTGATCTTTTTTTACATCCTCACAAGAGATACATAAAGTAATTAGTGGCTGAAGTGTACTAGCAAACTTTGGTGCATGAATAAAGAGCTTGTGCCATTGCTTGGGTCCTTAGAGGAGATCTGTGACATTCTGGAAGGAGAGCTGGAGGGGGCATCTGCGTGTATCTGAAATGAAACTAGATGCCCCCAGTTGCACCACTGAGTCAATCCCTCTTACCCTTTTAAGGCTTTAATTTCTAGTTCCTGCTTTCAATAATTTGGTCCAAATTATACTGATTTCAAAGTACACCTGGTTTAGAGGAGTGTAAACCACATGTTAACTATGAAAAAAAGTAATTACTGAGGGCAGCGACTCTTTATTCAGTCACTCTAGTAACTCGCTCACATGCCCAGTGGTAAACAGTGAATAATGAAAGCAAAAGCACCACAGAATGTATGAGCACTTTAACTTTCACTGCTCATACTGTAGCTAAGAGTTGTGTAATATAAAACTCATAACGATCCATATGCACCCATTCAGTTCAGTGCCTTCCTCCTAAAAGCTGCAAACATGCAGATAGCAATGATTCAGAAGGAGAGCTTTCAAACACCTTTGAATAAAATTTACATTACTTTTTCTCTCAAAGACCAAAACAACCACTCATTTATTCACTATTCAAAGTCCAATACCATGTTGCATTTCAGGCTAAATACACTACTGAATCCTCTCCTAAAATCCAGTATGTAGTCTTTTAATAAACTGTAACAATTACAGAATGGATTGATGCAACATAAGCCAAAGAATCTCCTTGGCAAGAAAAGGAACAAAAAAAGCCATTAAACAGCTGCATGCAAGAGAGAAAGGAAAAATATATCCGTGAGGATGTTCAACACAGAAGCACTGCACAGCTTGTACAGGTACATTGGCCTATAATACAGTATCAGATAATACTAAATTATAATGTTTAGTTGCTTCACATTGTTTAATAAAAGCTGTATTAAAAAGCCAAAAACAAAAATTGGTTTCTTTTGCAACTGTCTTATTCCAACAAAACATAATATTTGTATTCTTCTGTTTCCTACCATGATAGCCCTTATCGAAGGATACAGAACCTTAGAAACTAACATGGCACATACGAGGAAAAAGAAAGTCACACACCACCGACACAGTTATTGCACAACTGGCTATTGGATAAATCTCATGGAGATTATGCAAAGAACATAATAAATTTTCCTTACCTTAATAAAAGTCACTCACTTACAATTTCCAATATCAAATTCCCAATAAAAATGAAAACAAAGTAAAAAAAATGCATTTTAATGCCTTTTTAAGGCAGACAAAATTCTAATAATTTTGTGTATTTTTTCTTCCTGCAGAACCAGTCACAAATGGTGGCTTTGCTTTAGGCCTCGTATGCAACAAAGATCATCCCTGTTCCACACTTCACAAAGTAAAGCTATTTCATACAATGTAATTCAACAGAAACAAAACCTTATTTTGAGATGGATACATTAGAGGTGGTATTCCACTGGTGCTGTGAGGATATAGCTGTAATTATGCAGCACACATGTCATAAAATGGCAGACCCTTGTGGTGAGAATATTTGCATCCATTCAAACTGTTCTGACAGTGCAAAAATTTTCTCAAGAGTAACTGGAAAGTCTGTTATGAACTGTCCTTGAATTTAAATGACTATCTCTTGCCCTCTGGGCAAATGTGTAGTACACATCAGAATTTTTTTGTCACTTATCCATTTGTAAAATATAAAACCAGTACAAAATGGGTGTGACATAACAACACAATTTAACTGTCCGGATTCATTCCCACCTCAAGTTGTGTTTCCGTTTACTGTTATCTTCTTTTGCTCTTTTTTGTCCCAGAAGAAAAAATCAAGTAAGATGAAAAAGTAACAGAGAACCAATGATTAACACAGTGAACCTGAGATTAAAAAAAAAAAAAAAAAAAAAAAAGTAGAAAAAAAGCAGGTTGAAAACAATAGCCTCCATTTCACAACACACTTCCTATGGAAGTAAGAAAGACAAAAAGCTGCTCTAGTTGTACAGTATCTGCCCTTTTTTCAGTCCTGGTGTAAAACAGGACTTGATTCACATGTAAAAGCATGGGGGAGATATCCTTTTATAGCCTCAGGAGCTCTTTAGCCATTAATCAGATTTGAGCTCTGCAGAGACACCCACTTCTCCCCCGCCAGCAATATGCTGAGGCTTCAAGCTCTATCGGATCCGGTGTGACACTCCTGAATGAACTAGGATGTCAGCTTATTCCTGCCCCCTTTCTGGGTTGTTACTGGACAATATTAGGTGCCCTGCGGGGATGGAGTGGGATTCTCTAGATGATCCCAAGAAATCAGTCAGTCTGTTAACACATGTTCAGACCAAAATATTTTATCCTGAAATCTACACCGTTTGACAAGGCAAATCTCTGCTTACAGCATCACTTTATCCTTAGAAGTATGCATGGAGCTTTTAGATGGTGGGTTTTTTTGGTTAGATTTTTTTTTTTTTTTTTACAACTGGGTATCTTTACCACACAATGAGGAGAAAAACCAATTCTTTGGATAAAGGAAGGTTTAATGTAGATATTACATTTATCCTTCACATCCAGTTTACTGATTGCAAATTATTTTGTATTTTCTTGTCCTTTTAATTTATTATGCAGACACACAAGCCTCTTTCCAGTAATGCTCAAACAAGACAGGTGAACAGCATCTCTAGAACATGTACATAAGAATTTACAATCACCATTTAGAACTAGCAATCAACTGACATAATTTAAACCTCATTTCTACCTAAACTGAAAACAGTTTAAAAACCAAAATTAGCTAACAGCAGTTTACAAAAAAAAAAACCAACACACCAAAACCCAATAAAATCAACAAAAGTAGAATTAAGAGTTATGACTCACAATTATTTTGTCTTTTCTTGTTCTTTTAAATTTTTATGTAGACAATCAAACCTAGATTTGAGTAAAAAATGTTAATTACTACCATCTCAATTAGGAAACAGTCAAGCGCTCAAGTGCACCAGTGCTTCTAAATCACTTATCTTACAGGGGCTGACTAACCTCGTAAGCTGCCTCCTTGTTGAGTACCCAACTACAAGAACAGCTTCAATGGAAAAATTAGTGTTGTATGAATGTAGGAAGATCACAGATCTTTGCTAAAGCAAATGAGTACTACTGCTGTTCAGTTCTTGCTTGTCAATGCACTAACTTCTAAAACACATGTAATTTTTATTCTAAAAAATACAAATTCCAAAAGGTTTTCTCAAGATATTCAAACTAATAATTTCAATTTTAAAAGAGTGTAGAAATATATAATTGAAAAGATGGTTAGAAGTCATCAGGGGTACTTTCCTCATACCAGTAAAACCAGATCTTCAGAGAATGTCATGGATGCTTGAGATGTTTTACAGACAGTTCTCTCTGCTTCAAGAGTGTTCAGGTTTGAATTAGACACAGAAAACTAAAGAATGAAAATAAAATGAAGCAAAGAGAAAATGACAGATCTGTAGTTAAATCTGAAATTTGTGCTTAATTTTGTTAGATAATTTCATTGTTAATATTCTGCTAAATAAATGCTATTAATAGTATCCACCAAAGAAGTACAAATTACAAAACGACACACACACACACACACACACAAAAAGAATAAAAAAATGTTAGTAACTCATCAAAGAACACATGTGGATGTGAGAACTCCAGACTCCAGAGAGGACACAAATGAAATACAGTACCTGTGAAGGAGCTGACATACTGCCATCAGGAGAAGAAAAACAAACATGAAGTAACCAAGGACTACCTCAAGCTGACAACTTGCCAGGTAGTAGTTCGGTAGTAGTTCCTAAGAGTAGGCAATGAGGCAAGATCACTGGATTTCAGAATGGGAGTGAAAAATAAAGCAGTGGTTGCACTCTGGATACACTCGAGCAATACAGCATAGAAGTTGAAGAAAACAAAGTGTATGAATGGATGAATATTGTAAACATGATTCCCGAGAGCAAAAGAACAGTGTAAAGAAAACTAGGGAAAAAAAGGCAGCCATGTAAGAGCATATCTCACAAGGAGCTGAACAAATATTTGAGATAATGGCTAAAGTTCTAGGAACATTTGTGAGAAAGACTGCCTACAGAAGCTTATACACATAACTTTTAGATTTATACAATATGTAGGATCTATAGTAACATTACATGAGATCTTATTCCCATCTCACTACGATTAAACATTAATATGAATTGTGTGACATTTGTAAGATAAAATCATAAGGACATTGAGACTTAAGATTACTATTTGGAGACAACTTTCCTCTCTCTCCGGAGTGCACAGCTTATGAAACTCTTAGAGAAAGGGTAAAGCTCCTTGTCAGGGGTAAGATCAGGTTATGTACTACTGAAAAAAAACCTTACCAACGTGAATTTAGACTCAGAAATTCTGTGCTGCAACCATTGGCATACGGAGAATGAATCAGTACTATCAAAATAAGGAGGACAAAAGGTTATAGATATTACCCACACCCAGTATAAAGGGGGGTGGGTGTGGGGGGTGGGGGGAAGGAAAACCAAAGGAAGACATTGATGTTTCAAACAACTTGCAATGCAAAGATACCCTGCAGTTACCCCTATCCCTCAACGTTATCAAACTCTTACAGTAAATTACTTACAAATACAGAGCTAGCATGAAGTACTGGTTTTCCACTGAGGTCAAACTGCAGTCCTTCCTTGTTTAAAGTGACTGAGAATCTCATCCAAGAAAATGTGTCGTCGTTATCAAAACCAGCCTATGCTAGCCTAGTTTTCCCATTGGTTTGGGTTATACTTTATAACATTTGTCTGGCTTTTACCCCCTCTGCTAATGCACTTCTACGGGTGAATATCCTAATGTGATTAGACCAATACTCAAAACTCTGTATTTCTTCCTGGATGTCAAGATCTCATTATAAGAATCTAATGTGGCAATAATAAAGACTAAAACATGACACAGAAAGTACCAGTTTCTTTTACTTCTTAACGTATCCCTAAACTTCTCTGAAAAGAGTATCTACAAATAGTCACAAACACTTTTAGCAGTGCTTCTTTTTGTGTGACTTTGTGGTACATACACACCCACAAACACATGTAATCTATTGAGAGTTTTATCTCCTTACAATAAACATTTCACCAGGTTTGTTTCTCCTCCTGTTTAAAGGCAGCAGGAAGCAAGACAGTAAAGTACTGATGTTCAGTGAATATCTAAACCACTAGCTACACTCAATCCACCACAGACAACTGTCGTACTTTTTTCCAACTCTTGAATAAACAAGCAAATTGCTTTTCAGAAATAAAAGCAATATACTCTTAAAGATTCATAAAATTCCAAGTTCATAAAATTCCAAATAATATTTTTTTCCTAAGATGTCCAGCCATTTTCACTGGTTTGTATGTTCTTCAAATTTTCACATGGATTTACGAGTAAGATTTTTTTTTTAAATTACTTACTTCTGTACAGGCTAATACTGATCAACAAAGCTGCATAAGCAAAACTGAAATGGTACTTAGCTGTGGTATTACTGTTTAGTAATATACCACAGCAGTGTGCAGCTATGAGATTTGATTTAACGGCTTGCTGGAAGTTTTCTAGAAAATGAATAGTTATAGACAGACACTGATCTTGATTTTAAATCAAGCAAAATCAAGTCAAGTCATGACACTAGCACAGGTATTCGCTATCTTACTTTGAACTAAAAGAAATATTGTGTAAAGAAACAAAATTACATGGTATTATTTAATTACAAATAAGTGTAGTCAAAATGTCTTAGTTTCATTATTTTTGAAGCAATTCTGAAAACTTGCAGTTTGACAGGGATATATTTTGCATCGTACGTGCAAAAATTAACTATGTAACAAGCCAGAAGAATGATGTTATTGACAACAAAACAGCAATCAGTGCCATCACAAAGAGGCTACTCGTCTGTAAGTAAGGAAGTGTCAAACATGCTAGGTCTGTAGCTCTAATATCTTATGATTGCATCTCTAATCCTACAAGAAATTGTTCACTTGCAATAATTACTAAAGGAACCTTTAAGACAAGCTGTCAAACTATTTACCTTCTTGTCATCTTAGCTCATTATTTCCTGTAGAGTTACTAGTCTTGTTGACAAAAATGAGCATTCAATCTAAGGACACAAGTGAAGCTTTTTCCCCATCAAGTCTTTGCCCAGAAATCCTGAACCACCACAGAGCTAACAAATGAAAGGCATATCCTTATTCAGAGTGAGAGAGCACCAGTATTTCCTTCTACAGTTGAAGCTGCATAACATCACAATAAGACTCTGTTCTTAGGTGCTTATATTACAGCTCCAGTCACCCATGGTGGTACCTTTTGCAATTGCTACTGCTAACTTCTCTACACTGCTCCCCATCCCCAGTGAATATAGCTTCCAGGTCAAGGAGAAATGGAACCAAATTTAGACAAGAAGCAGGTTTATGAAGCTGTGTAAGCCAAAAAATCGCAAAAAGAAGACAAAAGAAGAGCTGTACTAGGGGAGATAAGTGGTCTACACATTACAATATTGTGAAAAACTACAAAAAGCAGATGCCCAGTCAAGAACGTAAGAACAGAAAAGTCATCTCATCTCAGTCTCAAACAATTCCTAACTCAAGGACATCTTAACATAATTTGCATTAAGTAGATCTTGAGATACTTACCTACCATGAACATGCCTGTTTCTGCTTGAACTCATATAAACTTATAGCAACTGAAATATCCTGCCGTTTCCCACTTTCATTATATGGATATACCACCCACTCCTCTTTCTGTTTAAGAAACACAGAAGCTTTTATAGGCAAAGTCCTTCATGGACTTGTGTAATACCTAAGCTGTAGCTGTCCTGGAAAACCACAGCTATGCAAGCCTTCTCAGCCTCATGCTTTTTTGTGTATTTTTTTTAATCAAATACATGATGAATGTCTTTAGATTTAAGAGTAATGACCTCACACAAGGAAAAAAAAGACTCAAAATAGCTGGCTACACACAGCAGTCCTTCTGCCACCGCTAATAATAACAATAAAAGTTCTACAGTATTTCCAGCAGCATCTTCGTACCTGAAGCTGTATTAATAAATAAGCATGTCTGTTTATGCTAAGATATTCTAGCATAGAACTAGAGATGAATCAAATATCTGAGGTAACACACACTTTCAGGCAGATTCAAAGTTCAGCTTTCAGGAGACAACTCTTAACAGCAGCATCTCCGACAGCTCAGTCACCCATCCTGCAGCACCAGCAAAGGGCAAGGTCACTGTGAGATCTGTCAGTGTTAAAGTATCCAAAAGATCAACACCATCCTAACCAAACTTACATGCTTCCCAACTTGATAAATAACAGAAAAAAACAACACATGCAGTCGTTGCCATCAGAAAGTTTTTGCTAATAAATACATTACTTACTTCAGCAAATTAGTACTTTTTGGACTACAGTCATTGATTCAGCCCTATCCCCTGTACATAAATGAATTCAGAAATTCACTGTTTTCAATGACAGGCTTTACTAGACTGTACTCTTGACATTTGGAAGCAGACTGAACACCAAGTTAGGCTGGACATAGTCATATAAATGGAAATTTATAAATATGCTGGACTCTTGGGAATGTAACAAGGCCATGAAACCTCAGTATTATCATTCTGACTTAGCATTTCAGAGAAAGCAAACTAGGAAGTCCATATTCCATAAAACAAAACAAAACAAAACAAAAGGCATCTTTTCCATTGTGGAATAAAAAAAAAAGAAACAGAAATGCAGCAAGCTGCTCTCCCAGTTCCCCTTTCAGAACTGAACACAGCTATGGTAATTCCTCCTGCATAGCCTTTTGGATGAAGCCTGCGAGGGATGCTGCTTGAAAGATCAGAGAGAGATAGAGATAAAGGCAGGTATGTGGCTGGTGTTCATAACATGAAGAACAGTACAATTATAGTTCCTGTCACACACAGAAGAGCCTTGATAAAATTATGATAAACAAAGAGAGACCCTGAGAAAATAAATAATAAAAAATAACAAAAAAAAAACCCCTTTCTAGAAAAGCAATTTGCAGAAGTATTTGCAAAAAAAAAAAAAAATAGCTGTTCTAAAATATTAACTAAGTCAGCATTCCTTATGAAAGGTAAAAGAATTTCACACTTCCAGTGAAATACTCATATAATCTCATATGTTTCAATATAGGAAAGTAATTAATTTCACAAAGGAAAAGGTAATTAAATATGGTTTTATGTCTCATCTACAGACACAGAGAGATGGTAAGGGAGTGCAACTATTTCACAGGTAGCTCATTACCCAGGCTGGAAGACAGACTGCAACTCAGATTCAAGACTGAAAAAGAAGTCTCACCTTCCGTTATCAGTCATGTCTTCCTTTTGCTCCCCTTTCTTGACCATAATAATGTAGTCACCAAAACTGTGTAAACATAGCAAATCAACCCACATATTTGAAATAACAAGTATGATGCATATCTCTGGGCAGCAGTGTTGACTGAGAGTTGTTCAAGAACAGCTTCAGGAGCAGCAAATTCTGCTTGTCCTGAACATGAACAAAAGACGTACAACTAGAAAAAAGAGCTTTTAAGCACTGGAGAAACAAATTAGGACTACGTAATAAAATATAAAGAAAGTTTAATTTTGTAGGCAAATTAACAGGAAATCAGCAATTTTCCCTGATTTCAATTATACTTTTTTTTTTTTTTTTTTTTTTTTTACTCTTCAAGTTTAAGTTTGGCAGTGTAGATACTGCCTGTGTGACTATTTAAACTCATGAAAGTAATAGAACCATGCTCATTTTCCTTTTGAGGACAGTGAAATCTACTCTTCATCCTATCTCTGACAATGCCTAATGTAAGTACAATGACAGTTTAAAACGACTTCATTATTTGGCCTTTGCACATTTCCTCCTAAATTTGTGGAATTATGTATAACATTTTTGGAAATACAGAACCTGCAGACCTCTATTTTTATGTTATTAGACAAGAAAAGAAAAAAAATATTGGAAAAGATGAAGCTGGAAATGGTAAGTATGTATTGGCACAGATCTGGAACTTTAAAGCACAAATTGTTAATCAGCATTCAATAATTAAATGCCAATGTAAATACTAGTAAAAGGCTTCCCTGTAAAAAACTCAGGAGAATTAATGTGGAATCCTTGTGTACATGTTTCAATAATACTCCCTGACAGTGGACCTCTTTTGTTTAATATAAAGAGGCCAGAGAATACCAGAGCTGTAAGACTTTGCTGTGTCTTCTGAATCAAATGCATCTTT